>NC_060246.1:116914099-117518586 GCF_921293095.1 Ischnura elegans
TTCTGATGATTTCATCATGACCATTCCGAGACACGGCGCTCTTTATTATTGCCCTACCCGGCCTGCTTGAAGGCAATTTGTTTTTTTTTAGCAAGCATACTACATGTACGTAACTAATATCAAGAGTGCTAATGACGTAATTTTTGTTTTTAATATTGAATTCTTCTTTTAATATTTGACGATGGACCAAAAACTAATATTATATAAAATAATGCTCTTAATATTTTAGAGGCAATCAATTCAGATGGTAAGTTAATATTTCATCTCAAAAAAGCGATGCTCAATAGAGAATTACCTTAAACCTTCAGTTCTTCCATCGTTTATTGCTATTATTTTCGAAAGTGCCGAGTATTGCACGGTAATCTACACGAGCTGACACTGTGTAGTGCTTCACTTGTTCTAAATCACCCTCATCATACCCTGCTTTGAGGAATGGTAATGACCAAGTCATAGAAATCTTCTTTTTCTTCTTTTGCCACTTCATAAGGCCGTAGATTTTCACAACTTCCTTCTTCCTAGTGTTAGTGCGCATGTATAGTATGGACCTTTAGATTCCTCTTCCTATGGGAATTGAAACTGAATTTTAGCAATTGCATATCTCGAAGCATTATTTTTAAAAGTTCCCGACAAAGTTAATAACAATTATTTTGAACTTCACGTGAGGCCAAAAATTCAGATTAAATGAGTCAATATCTTTTTGAAAAAGTAAATGATTTTCAGGAACTATGTTCATGCAGTGTCACCAATCATTTAATTGCTTGATCTAAAAGGTCAGGGTCTCATCTAAGGCATTTTTTGGACTCTTTAAGTACCCGATTCGTTAACGAGGTCCTTCGATGGTTTCAGAAAATAAATAGATGAATAGTCTTACGCGCTAAATTAGTCTCAAATGGCTGAAACGACGCGTCGTCGTCGTTATGGACGTCGCGACGTTTAGAATCTCACTAAATTTTGGAAAATAATTGAAATATACGAATATTGTCGAAATTACTTCGGAAAACTGATTTACTTGTAACTATAAAGTTTGACAATTCGAATTCTGCTCGGTCTCTTTCATTCAAGCCGAAAACCAATATCTATTAAAAGAATCCGGCCTGCGTGGCACACTATGAAGATATTTTTCTAAAAACGACGTAGGGTGGCTCACACTCTTAAAAGTTGAAGACAAAAAAAATTCAGTTCATTAACACTTACAGTAACTGAAAAGATATTTCAGGAGATAGAGGAAGATTCTTAGGAAATGAGTACCTAGGCCCACGTCATTTTTGCAACAATAGAAATTCGTTTTACCTAACACAGTTAGAGAAAATAATTCATAACTGGTTTATGAAGAGTTAAAATAGCTATAAAGTGGTACGTCTTGGCATTCAATGGTATTGCTTTGAAAGGGTATGTCTAATCCCTTTCTTTAAAGACGTGCGCGAATCAGGGAGATTTTATCAAGCCTTTGAGTAGGCTTACAATCTGCTATCAATTAAATGGCCGTCACTTTAATTGCCCTTGGGAAAGAATGAACCTTCGGAATCCATTTGGAATGTAATCATATTTTGGTATTACCGCTAATACTTGTCCCAAATTTTTCTCGGTGCACCATGGTTTCTACGGCTTAAATTTTATTTGGCCTGCTCCTAGTAGTCATTTCCTTCCGGACGCAGTGTTTTCTCTCTTTATTTTTTTGAGAGGACGCATCTCGGTGTTTGGAACCCCAAATTCAGGTAAACTATGAATTAACGTCTAATGAACCTCAAATTTCAAAAATAAAAAAACACTAAATTTATTGTCTAAATTTATTCATGGTTTTTGTGTTTTTATATTTCACCTACTGACCTAGTGTGTACAGTGTTTGGCTACTGAAGCTATAATTCCAGGGAGACATTATGGAAACTAGATAAAAAAAGGTGGGATACAGCACCGGGAAGGGAATTGACCTCCCTCTCCTGACATTGCGGTAATCACAATCCTGTGGCGTTTGGTGTGAGCTCTACCGTCACCAGCATTAGGGATGAGGCACAGAGCAATTACTTGATGCGGCTATAATATCCGGAAAAATATTCTCATCGACGTAAGTTGGCTACAACATGACCGTAGCCCGTCACAGAATTTTTAGGGGCATTTTAGAGAGGAAATACATATTAATAGTTATAGTTTAGAGGGTACTATAAGACAACACCTCCCAAGACTTTCGGGGAAAATTTGGACCCCTTGACCTCGCCATTGCCTTGGTTTGCAGAATATGAGATATTGGGGTATGTGAGTCGTTCAATATAGCTCTCGCAATTGCTTTTCTCTCTGAATTAAGCCACCACCACTAACGCAAACGGGTGTAACGTAAGTTGCGACTACAATGGGTCCAAGGTTCTCTTCGTCGCCACCGTGGTAACCGCGGAGGCGGGGTGGCACGAGAGATGATCCTCTCGCCTTCCACCCGATATATATGGCCCAACGTACCACTGTGTGCCCTCCCTACCTTGTCATGTGGAGCCACTTTCTCGCTCTGCGCTTGTCTTTCTCCTCTCGGCCCCACCCTTGGCGCAGAGGCGATCAATGAGCCGCTTCCCTCCCTTTTGCCCATTCTTCCTCGCGCGCGCTCCCCGGCGCGGCGGCCGCGCGCGCCACGGAAATCGCCTTTCCCCCTCCTTCCACCCCACCAAGCACCGCAGCACCAACCTCCACCCCTCCTTTCTTCCGCGGGATGACCTCCTATTCTCTCTCTCTCACCATCCGAAAACCTCGGTTGCAAAAGGTGAAATGATCAACACGTCCCCTGCCCTTTAATTTGAGCTGGAAATCCAGTTTTTATAGTACCGTGCGACATAATAAGAACACGTCTCCCACTCGTGCCATCGATTGTGCTTATTTCCCTCAATATATATATATATATATATTGAGGCAAATAAGCATTCATAAATAATATATATATAAATATAAAAAAAAAAAGAATGAAAAACTGTCGAGGACAGCCATGTGGCGCGTTATTTAATATTTTATTTCGGAAAACGCGCTCCGGATTCCGAGAATATTTTTGTCGCGTTGTTATGCATGTTTTACTGCGAGGATTTTTTTCAATTGACGTGAAACAGGAGGATTGGAACCGTGGGCAGTCAGCAGTCAAAATGTACATGCATACTCCAGCACATTCATGTATGTATATAGATATACGTTTTCCCCAGGAGAAGTTAAAGGAAAGTTTGAGTGCTCTCCAGGTCGGTAATCGGGTTACCGGGCATAATTTATTCAATGCTTCGTGACAAATTTAATGGAATGGTTAATCAAGCCTCGTAACAGTGTGCTATCAAGGTTTTTTGCAAGTTAATTTATTGATGTTTTAGGTATGCTCTACTTTATTTTTGGAGGAATGTTTTTCGGAAGTATTTGTTAAACTGGAGGGCATCCATTTAGTAGGGCTGTGTATGTGCAATTTTTATCATACTATTCACCGAATGAGAATAAATGCAATTCTGTATTTAATAAATTTCTTCACGTTTCATGCTGGCGTGAATATAATCCTCATACATATATATATATTTCATTAGCATCACTTTACTCAATGCTCAAAGTTTCCTTAAACTTCTATTCCTTTAACTTTTTTCTCTTCTTTGAGGGAAACTTTCGACAGAGAGAAGCTAATACAATTTAAATCCACTAGTATACCTTGATGAATGCTATTTAGTTTTCTTATTTACGTGAAAGAGAGTTTTACAGCGTGTCTCCATAGCGACGGAGATAACTTCATTATCTATTAGATATGCGAGAAGTCGACCACGACCGCCTCTAAAAATACAAGTTCTTCCTCTAAATTTATTTTATCAAGAAACAGAGCACCGAATTTTTAATGAATTGAACCTTTTCTAATGTAAGAAACACTAAACGGGAATATTTTAAGAAAGGAGATCAATTTACGAAGTTGCAAATACCAGTTTTGTTAGGCGTGATAAAACTTTTAATTAAACTGTTTTTATTAAAGACAGCCAGCTCTCTTTCACTTATATTGTGTATGAAATTATGAAAGTTTTAACCAGTTTATATCGAATGGTGTTGCTAGTAACTTATCAGGCTTTATTCATAAAAAGATGAGGAATATGTTTTTGCGTACTCTAGTTAATAAACTGTTTAATTTTTTCACTTGAGAACGTACGTCCAAGTTTTTATCAAATTCCACCAAACTCTTGGTTGGTTGGGATTCCTTGAGTAACGGTGATAATATTAGATGGGTTTGAGAATGTTCTCATCTTCGTAATTTGAAAGGGCTGAGAGTAAATTAGCTCCGTTCGTGGTGAGGAACGGTGAGATAGAAACGCATGACGCTGCTTTTTTTTCCTCTTTAGTTATTACGGCGAGTAGACCGTGGATCTTTGAAGATCGTTCATTTAAGTTAATTGAAAAAGTTATCCGTGGGGATATCTGCCATTTCCTAATCGCATGAACCATAAAAAAAGAGAAAAATTTCTCGCACGGTATCGTGACAGGAAACTTTTATCGCACGCCTAAGCTAACCTGCTTCGCGGATCAGGGAGAGTGTTAGGGGATGGGAGTCCCTCACCCCCCTACCCTGCTGCTTCACCCGCCCCCTACTCCACATTCTCCGTCTCCAATCCCTACCCTATCCTTCCCCTAGTCCTCAGGGGTAAATGGTCTCTCCTAATTATTGCAGACGCCTGTGACGTGTTGAAGGATTTTTTTACACTCGCCAATGTGTATACTAGTTATAAATTTAATCTTTTCATGCCTTGCGAAGCCACCATTGCTATTTTTGAGATGCGAATACATGAAATATCCATAGTTTTCTGTTTAACGGTTTTCCTACGGATCCGCATTTCAAGGTGAAGCCTTTATAAATCATAATTTTATAATTCTTACATGCTATTAATTAGAGTGCGCAAAAACACATTCATCATCTTTTTATGAATGAAGGCTGATAAATTATTGTGATATAATTCTTCCATATGCTCCGAATTTTAAGATATTCTGTAGCAGGTCAATATCTAAAATTATGTCTGTGTCAAACTGATGAGTATCCTATGAGTAAGTTTTCTTTAGTTAATGGTTTGTACTTGACTCCTGATATTTTGCAGTATTATGCTCGCATACTAAAATTTTGAATTTCTTTAATATCCTTAAATTTAGTTCAAAATCTTAATTTCGAAAAATTATTTGGTGAAAATAACTACATCCCTTGTCCATGCTGCAGCCAGGGGTTAAATGAGAATGAAGGTCTCTGTTTTCTTCATTTAGTAAGATAAGAGGTATCTCTTAGCATTCAAATTAGCTGGTGCAGTAAAAAATATGCTGGGTTGGTCATCAAAGGGTCTACTAGCAAGGGAAATAAAGATGAGAAAGTGCGAATTATAGCATTTTTTAGTGTACCTTTTCGTGATGAAGCAAGAATAAAATCGAGAGGCAGAGGAAATTTTCTTTTCTAATCCATACTGCACTGAGATATGCATAGACTGTAAATGCATTAAGTTGGCAATAGCATCTCCTATGTGGGATATGGCTTCCGGTGAGTATGCACAATCTAAATGGCAATTCTTTGTTGCTCCACATAAAAATGCCTTATTCAAGCGCCCATCTTCGGGCGTGAAGTGAGCCTTAAAACTACTTAAATGATGAATTGGTTCACTGAAGTCACCCCAGATACCGTCAATCATATACCCAAGGAAAGATAGGCAGACTGTGTGATTTGACAGTCCTCTTTCTCGTTACTATGGCCACACAAGATTCACTCCCTTTTCCATTCCATACCGGCCGTTTTACGACTTTTCAATCGCGTGTCACCAATTGCAGAAATGTATGAAAGGGTTCAAGTTTTTGGCTACGAATGAAATTAATGCGTACGATATATGTATGAAATTTGTAAAGGAGGAGATTTCTTGAGAGAATTACCAGGGTTGAGAGGGAGAGAGCGTGCTTCGAAGGTAGAGAGAGACTGGCGTGACGGAATTCGGGAGGTTTTTCTCGACCGTGGAGATTTCGGAAGGGGTGGAGTCCTTGAGAGAGGGTGGTTGGTTGCGAACGGTTTTGTAGAAGGGGAGGAGATTGGAAGGGTGTGTAAACGGAAGGAAGCGGAAGGAGAGAGAGAGGGGGGGGGATTCTGGGGAAAAGGGAAGCATGCGGCGAAAGAGGAAAGGAAAGATTTAGAAGCTCGGGAGGACTTCGACGAAAATCCGTGTCCGAGGGACGAGAGATCTCGAGAGTGGGACGGAGGGTGGGAGGGATTCTGTGTCTGTCGAAAGAGTCACTCCCTGCTGCCCCCCGAAGTTGCGCACGTAGCTAAAGGCGAAATGGAGAGGAACTGTGTGGTAGGAAATATAACTGGGACAGATTGGCCATAGTGTAAGAAAGATTTTTGCCGCTCCAACGTAGCATTCCATGCGTTACACATCATATGATTTCACATATCTTTATGTTTATTACATATTTGTACTTCTACACATGTAATGTGTTAATGTGTATGTTAATGTACGTAACATATAGCGATTCATTTGCTAAGGTTTTGGAGCCTTAGTGGATTTTACGGCACCTTCCCGTAAACAAAATGCAGTTTCGTTGGATCAAAGTCATACTTAACGGTAAAATTATTTTGTTTACAACTTTTATCTATTTTTTATATCTTTCTGGAAAGAAATCCTCTAGTGTATTCCACGGATTAAATAATTGTAATAAGAAAATAAAAAAAATATGGTGAAAATTTTTCTGCACTGGGTCTTAGTTTCGCCGTCGTTTCGACTGCAGTTGTGTGGCCCTAAAGTAAACCTATCAAGTAAGCGTGTGGTACCAAGCTGGCGTCTATGTGGGTGTCTTGCAGCTTCCGTCATCATTCTCATTCGATTCTTATCGTATTAGTTATTTATTATGACGTTATAGTTTAATTTGAGAAGGATCCTGATATGTAGCCTCGATTTTTCACTTATTTCTTAGGTCACTTAGTTGTACAGGACATAAGTGCTCCTTTAGTGTAAAAATGTTTATTTTTCAATAAGTTCATAACTAGTACAAGACCGCTATAATTTCCGATTCAGAACTATGGCTAAACATATCAAAATGTCAATTATCTTTTCCGGGTTAATCTGGAAAAATTTTATGTAAAATGTATGCTGTGTAAACAATGCGGCCTTAAAAAACAAGGAATTACAGTTTTACTCAGATAAATCAGTATGAATTAATATATGGTAGTGATTAGTTCGGGGAAAAGTTACCTGGAAGCTAATGACGAAGGTGTCAGAAATGATTTTTCCCTCACCTACGCTACATTTATGGTGAAAGGCGTCCCTGGTTTTCAGCATTTCAAATGCAGTTTTATATCACCATAAAGTGAAAGTAACTTTGTTCAAATATCAACTCTCCTTTCCTTCAAATGTTAGTATCTTGCGCTTTCTCTCAATCATCTTCTTTTCTAAACTCCTTATTAGTTTTCTTTTAATGAGAGTCGTGATTGGTAACCAAGTTTTTCCACTTTTTATCGTACCTTGTTATCATTTCCATCATAACTGCTTACTTGTTTGATGTAACAGCATTGTTTATTTTGCAATTAACTATTAATATACTTGAGTACTTACTTATCTCTCAAGGATTAGGAATTTTTGCTAAAATTAGTAAAAATGCTGGGTTTGCGTTGAAGTGGCTCATGAGGCAAAAATTCCTATTAATTATAAATGAATTGAACAAGGTAAAATATGTAGACTCATCCTTTTCTTCTCTTAAAAAAATAATTCTGGCATTCAATTACCTGATGGGCTTGAAAATCGAAACCTAACGCTTCAACTCAAATTAGTGGGAAATGTTAAAGAAATTGTAAAAATAAACTCTAAATTTGGAAATATCGCGTCCAATTATTGCAACTCGATTCTAAATTTTGATTACACGCTTCGTAGTCTCATTTATACTATCTGTGATTTAAATAAAATTGCAATGCAGTTGTTACATTCTTCGTGGTTGATTAGCAGCTTTAATAGATTCCAAAGCAGCTGAATTATTGACTGTAGGCATTTTTAAAACCTAAATAACAGTTATAAGGTTTATTTTCAATCTAAATATTTATTTGCAGCCTCTCTGTCGCGAATTATTTAATGCATTTGGATGCATTACTTAGAAGGCAAGGAGTCCTCAAGTGCATAAAATTTTCAGTATAGATTTCAACGATTGCTCAAGTAAAACCGCAGTTGGAATCCGAATATTCGAAACATCTGCGGCCATGTGCTTTGCATTTGGGCCCCAAAATGCCGGATGCCGATGTTCCTCTTCCAGTCGAGCCATTCAAAGCTCACGCAGCGCGCCGCGGCGGAAGCGATCCGTTTGGCACTGCGATCTTCCAATGAAGTTTAGCGCGGATTCCCCGAAATATTGCGCACGGAGCGAGTTAACGGGGGCTGAGGAGGAAGGGATCACTGTTGAAGAGAAAAAAATTAAAATCAGCCGGCAAAACGAGTAGAAAAGTCGGTAGCTCGACCGGGCAAAAATTCGAAAGCGAATTTGGATCGAAAATGGTTGGAGATCATGGAGAGGGAGTGAAAAGGAATTTTAATGGAGGGGGGTAGTGTGGCAAGGGGTTGGGTGGGGGATGGGAGTGTGACGTACGTGAGGTCGGAGGGGAAGGGATTGAAGACCACCACGGCACTCCCAGAATGCAACATTGTTCTGCTCTCGACTTCCACTCGGTGGCCATGGAATGGAATCCGAAATATTCATTCTGAGGAAGGGTGGGAGAAGAGGGTAGCGATTGGTATAAGGGACAAATTTAAGGTCGTCAGTGGTAAATGGTCCATGGGAAGGGGTTTAAGCGAGGCGAAGGGTTGGAAGACGATGGGGTGGGGATATGGGGTGAAATACGCGTCTCTGAGCGATAAAAGTGGAGTTTTTTTGGGTCGTCCTCCCCCATCGCTTTAATTGGAGTTGTCGAGAATGAGATTGTTTAGCTCCATGAAGTGCACTTCCTTGAAATACAAAAACTGAAGGAGAAAATAGGCGGGTAACATTTGTTTTCTGCACCCTATGATGCTCATATTCTGTTACTGAAGCCATATACCGTTAGTGCTCAGCCAAAAGAGAGATTCTAATTATGTTGTTAATAGAAAAATGTTGTAGAATGAGAGTGATCGTATTTTAAGGTTAAAAATAAACCGTCATTTTGAGGGTTAGCCACTACTCTCAAAACATTTCTTTTTTAGTTGCATAATTTCAATTGATTTTATGAATAATATTTTTTGCCGTTACCATTTATTCGAATTGTTTATATAATGGCCAAACTTGATGTAACCTAATTGTTTTCAGCCAATAAGAAAACGAGTTTTGAGTGCCTGCCACCACAATGCGAACAGCAATGTTCAAATTATCACTATGCACATCGCCATAAGTCTATTTTTTGCTCCAAAATGCTTGTAAGTGACTTTTCATTTACTCATTCAACCCTAAAGTTGATTTATGGATTTGAGGGTTGAGTTTACCTCGGAATAACCCACGGCCGTATGAAGTCCACGAATCATGAGTGAGGGGACCAGTTCCTTTCCTTATTTCATTCGAGGATATTTATTTTTTGAATCTGAAGGCTACACCCAAGATGTGATTTTAGTGGCATGCACCGATAGGAAATGAATCGAATGACATATTTCATGGAGGAATGCTGGAAACCCGCGAAAATGACTCTAGGGCTGGACTCAGCAGCTAGCAGCTATTTCATGCAACCCATATGTAGCTTTTGCCGATCAATGATTTTACACTTCCAAAGATACAAGAGTTGATATAGTGTATTATTGACGTTAATTCGAGCAACAATATCTTTTATAGTAAAATCTCAATAAACAAGGGTATATGCAAGACTTAATACCCTACCTGGAATTAACATCTAAAACAGCGGCCTACAGCCATATCAATGTAAAGGTGCCGCACTTAGGTATGATAGGGTTGGACTACCCCACTCTTTATTGCTAAAACCGGTCGCTTTCATTATAGCGTCGATAATTAGGAAGATCATGCATGCATCCTACATGGAGGACTTTGATGGAGAATATCCATGGATTCTGGTGATGAGTCGAATATGACTGCTTAGTCTGTTCATTGCTAATTTATAGATAATCCCACTAATGATGGCGTGTCAACCAGTGATTGCGTTTCTGAGCCGGAAACGCTGACTCCATGTAATTATCGCGACAAGCCATAAGGCGCCATGCAATATCGTGCTAAGCTTGTTGATTAGAAACTTTAATATAAAGCGATTTTAATGCTTCAACCGACCACATCAATGGAAGAGCCATAATTTGTAATTTATTTGCGTCGGTATATTGCGGTAAAGGCAATTTTTGATGCCGATAAGTTGTTTTAAAAATGTGGAAAGGCATGAAAGCTAAAGCAGCCTTTTACAACCATGTAGATATTTATGGAAAATAATGTCATATCTGCTCAGCAATCACACGTCAATCACTTTTTAGACCCAAATCCTTGAACTTATCCGAGAAATATTTAAAAATTCTTGTATCCAAGAATTATCTGAATATTTTAATCCATTCAGCCGTTTGCAGAAGGGGTGAAAGGATTTTTCCCGTAGAGAGTTAGGAATTTGAGTAAAAATTAGGTTCTAATGGAATCACATCGTGCACCTTAGTTTTTCTTATCATTAAACGGCTGGTCATGAAATCCCCCACCACATACTCATTTTTATGACCTTATCGGTTTATATGAATAGTTATATGACTGTAATCATAAGCAGCTCATAAAAATAGCACTCCATACATTGTGCTCACCAGTGTATTTTGTTCCTCATTGATGGGTTTATTCTCACCACACGCTTTAACCGTAAATGTCTTTGTGGCACCTTCCATTTCTCTTTATCAACCTGTCTTCATAAGATCATAGTCCGAAGACTGATATGATTACATTGTTTAGGAATGGCTTTGGAAATCTCCCATATTCGTCCGGAACTATTTTTGCGTCATATTAAAAATGAAACTACATAAATCCTTATCCAATGAAAGTATTTGCAGTTTTTGCTTTAACAGAGAGTATAATAACAATAATAAATAATAATAATAATAAAAATTTATTCCAACCATCATGAAACTATCCTTATATTAATCTTGATTTTTGTTGCAGCCGAACAACTGGTTTTTGTTTTATTTCGTTAGCCATGGTTTTTGTTATCCTAATATTTTTCGGTGACTATAGTAGTATAGCTGAGTAATATGATTTTTTGCTATATGAAGTACAATAGTTAGTCATGTATCCGTTTAAGATAGAGGTAAATACCGCTTTTTATCCCATATGTATAAACTATGTAACTCTTATAAGTAGGTATATTGCGGTTATGAATGAGACATCGATGAGTATTACCTAAAATCAATGGCATAGTATTTCGATATAAAGTGATTACAGGTCCTTGTTGCTCGTAGCAATGAGTTTCATTATTATGGAGATAAATTTCCGATCCTAAAATATTTGATTGCATATGCGGTCGCTGGTATTTTTTCAATTTTTGGGATTAAAATTGGACTACTTACTCATCAACCAATGATTATCCCTCTTTCTGTGCTTATTTTGTGACTTTTTATGATTAGTACACTTTTGAAACAAGTTTTTTTAAATCATTTTCAAACGCAGTGATTAAGTTATCCGTGTGATCAAAGTCATCTGTCGACCAAACATTTTCAATTAATGATGATTGGCTAATCCATTAAAGAGAAATAATTTTATTTCACTAGTACTCGGTGTTTCCTGATAATCAATACAGCAGAAAGTATCATTATTAAAAAAATGTAC
The DNA here is from genome assembly GCF_921293095.1 of Ischnura elegans. Taxonomy (NCBI): domain Eukaryota; kingdom Metazoa; phylum Arthropoda; class Insecta; order Odonata; family Coenagrionidae; genus Ischnura; species Ischnura elegans. Next base: position 116,925,845 of record NC_060246.1, read on the forward strand.
AATAATTTAAATATTCTTTTATCTTGAATGCCCTATCAGCTCATTCAAACCAAAAACTATTTAGAGCGCATGACGACGTCCCAGAACAATTATCCTGGTGGTAATTGTGGAAGTAATTCTCAATATCTACTGATAGAGGCACCCATGCCAGTTAGGTTGAATGGCCAATCTAAAGGTAGTCATCGTGTTTGTTTCACATAAAAAAACCCTCCTGGAATGGCCATGAGAAACCCCGCCAAATGCTTCTTCCCTGAAAAAATGGATTACAATGAAAAGAGCCTCAAAAACCTATTGAATGGTTACAGACCTTAGACTCAAGATAAAATTACGGGGTTATAAACTCGAGCAGGTGTAGTTGTTCCATTATTTGGGTTGCACTTTCGTGGAAAACGTATGCAATAATAAATATGTCAGAAATATATTTGCCTCAGTCAAGGAGGATTATGTGACTTGGAAAGAGCTGATTCTAGGATCGCTTTGTAACAGTTTAAAGAAAAGGCTAGTGAAGAGTCTAATCTGGTGTGTAGCACTTAGCAGGGCGAAAACGTGGACACTTAGGAAGGAGGGCTAGAAAAGCCTGGATGCCCTCGAGATGTGGGTGTAAAGGAGAATGGATAAGGTGTTGTGAACGAATAGGAGAGGAACAACCTAGTGCTAGATATTGTGGGTGAAGAGAGGAAAGTTATAGACAAGACACGGAGGCAGGAGGAAGCTTGGAATGACGGAGTAATGAGTGGGTAGGGGATGTTAAAATCTTTATAGCAAGGAAATGTTACATAAGTGAGGAAGAAGGTGGAAGACAGTAGAATTTTATTAGTAGAATGAAAGGTGGTAGACCTTACTGTGAACTGAAGAGAGAGGACCAATCTGGGATGACTCACCTAGCTCGCTAAACGCATATTGAAAAGCTATCCTAACCAGTTGAACACTTTATAATAACAGCGGACAGCTAGTTATAATATGATTTAGTTTTAAAACTACAAACCCAAGAATTGACTTTGTAAAATTTAAGCCACAATAGAATTTATTCTTCTCGGGATTACAAACGTGCTCTCCATTATTCTCGGATGGCAATCCTAAGGTTGGTTTGACGGAGATCTCTACTCCATTTTACAATCAGCCAACCTAATCACATTTTTATCCTACATCTCCTTTACACATTAGTCTCTTCATCACCTACTCCATACATCTTATCGGGAGGCCTTCTCTTGACGCTCGCCCTGACGACTCGTTATCTGTCGATAATATTGACCTGTACATGTGACGTGGCCGATAAGGTTGTTCATAAGACTTCTCTTTTCTCATTCTACTACTTAATTACTTTCTCAGTCGATCCGTTTGATTTTCCTCATTCCCCTCTTGCACTTAGTTTCAAATTCCTCAGCCCTTAATCTCTCTACTAATGCCGGAGCTAATGCCGCACTTTCATAAAGATGCATGATGAAAATGTTAGGCTCGATGAAAAATATCCTGTGTTTCTAGGCTGAAGTGAGGTTTTTCTATTTCTAGATTAATCTTTTCTCCAGGGATATTCTACTGACTATTTTGTACCTATGTCTTTTATCGCGGGCTACTCGTCCCCTCAGGTAGTAAAACTCATAAATCTATTTTATGTTTAATTTTCCCTGATTTAATATTGGAATTCGCTCCCCTTTTGATGCGAAATATAATTATTACATTTATAATATCCTAATATTGTTAAAATTTTATTCTTCAACTATAGTATTGATTTTAAGCGTAGATACGATTGTTTTGCCATTTTCTCCATAGTTACCAGTAGCTTATTTAAATCTTACTCTTATCTTTGGTGATTGTAGGCAAAGAGATTTCTATGCATGTGGCAAATAGCAAGACTCAATGTGTTCTCCTTTTGTCTTTACCGTTGATGTTGTTGTTGCGGTTTCATCGAGCACTGCGATTTTTACGACTTTTCAAGCTATCAAATGCATTAACTTAGTGCATAAAGCAAAAAACTGTTGTCTGAATAAAACCTTTATAGAGGATGTTATAGTTGAAACCTGGGTTTTTCCATTAAAATAAAATTATGGATAACACAAAAATGTATGTAGTTTTTGCAGTTGGCTACTGCTAGTATACGTTGTGCGCCATTATGTTTATACATCCGAAAATATATCGATTACTCACAATTTCAATGATTTATTTCAGTCATCCCAGGTGAAACCTTTCTGCATCGCCGACAAATTTCTCGCTGAGCGAGGTACCCGAGGGAATGGCACTGGCCCCTCTACCTTAATCGTGCGTGAAATTTGCACATATACCTTAATCTAGGGTGTCCTGTACCCTTACCTGGCCATCCATTCCATCGGGATTAGTGATTGATTGAGTGAACATGCCGCAGACTGACTTCAGTATTCGCCATTCCCCTCAGAGCCCCAAAATTTGAACCAGTAGCTGAATATCTCTGTGGTATTTTATCGCTTTCAAAGAAAGATGCGGTCCTCCATTCTTCCGGGACTTTGACTAAGCCCCGTGTTTATTTTCGCTGAAATACTGGGATATCCATCCCTCGGCTTCGTATTTTTTCTTCGAATGTGCTGGGGAACACATCGAGGAGAAGAAAAATATCCCGACTCGAAAATGAAACGAAATAAATATGGGGGATATCGGAGAGTGGAAACGCTGCTTCTCTCCCTCTCTCTCTCTCTCCGTATGTATTGGCGGTGTTGGGACGCCAAGTCGGCGGCCTACCTCTTCCTCGCGAACAGAAAAGAAACCAATAACAGAGCGACTTATCGGGAGATAAACGTCAGTGGCCTCTCTCCCTCCTTATCTTCGCTGCCTCCGCTCGCCCGGGCGCGAATAATATTTCCGCCTCTGCGGGGTGGAGTGAGAGTTGAATGCTTTGAGAAAGTCAAGGGATGGATGGGATAGACTCCACAAGTACAAAGGGGAGCTGGTTAGTAGTTAAAATCTTAGCTCTGAGAGATTGCGTGTCAAAAAATAGAGACTCGTTCATAGTGACTTATAGATACCCAGCTTGTTGGAACTGGAAATCTTTATAGGTGAAATGGCATATATTATGGGATAACTGCCAAAATGTTCGGAGCACTCAATCGTGTACGTGAGGAAGCGACGAGTTTACAGCTACCGTTTTCGAAGAGTACAGTTTTTCCCTTTTGAGAACTATTGAAAATTTTTAATAATTGTAAATTAGAATATATTTCATATATTTTACTAGTATAAACCATATTCGGGTACACCGCTGCGTGGAATGAATATTAAATGCTCAGCCTCGTGTTCGTGCTGTTCGCAGAGTACCTACAGTCGTCCGGGGACTGAATAAGATACAACATACATACGAAGTTGATTCCACTCATAGGTGCACCCGAAAATGGTTCATACTAGGGAATATAATGGCTTCAAGCATCTTAAAAGAAAAGTTCATTAATATTAGTTTCTTCAAGAAGCATCATATATATTTTATATGTAATTATATGTCTTCTTGGATTCACGCAATAATGAAGGAAAATATTTGTGCTGAGTTCTCGAAATGCAGAGACAAATAACTCAAAAACAAGGCGATATTTTCAGATTTATACTCATATTTACATCACTATCTGTGTGTTGTTTGCTTTGTCTAAGAATGAAATTTGAAAGGTTTTATGATATGCCGTTAGCATGGGCATAAAGGGTTCACTAAATTAATACTTTAATACCAAGTTGATATCTTTTGATCGTTTTCCTTTAACGATTTCTTACAAAGCAAATAAATTTGACATTTATGTGCACTTAAATTGAGAACATCAATAATGTCTGCTTTTTCTGCTGGAAAAAGTGCTTATAAGCTTTAAAATACTCGCTTTTGGTACCGTTACCGAAAAATATAAAACTCCTGCCATTAAAAACCTCCGTTAAAGAGACGTTTCTTATGAATTCATATTTATTTGAGCGATTTCAATGTATAAATACCTTCAAAAGCTTTGATTAATTTAAACTCCAAATCTTATTCCAATTTTTTGAAGCCATGGTTATTCAAGTACCCAAAGTGGCCTTTTTTATACTGTTTTCGACCTTCTTTATACTTTACCCGTCTTTGAAGGAAACGTTCCGTCTTTATTTTGATTCAATTTACCTGCTCAATCTCAACGGGTTCACGAGGTTGCGATGTATTTATTGGCAAACTCGATAAAGCCCCATTCCCGGTGTACCTGCGCTTAACCTCGTTTTCTTCAGATCATCATTAAATGGCATTTCCCCTTTTAGGCAAATGGACCGGTGAAACTGGTGGTATTGAATTCATAATGGGACGAAAGAAATAATCAGCGAATCAAAGGCACGTGGAGGCAAAGGGGAACCTGGCATGTATATGTGTACGTGTGAATGTGCCACTCCACTCTTGTTGAGTTCTAGAGCGGGAGGAGAAGGGTGGAATTGAGGGTAGAAGTCGCCGTGGGAACGGTTGGCGAAACGGTTGGTTTGTCCGGGAGGAGACGTGGTGGCAGCGCACGGTTGGGTGGAAGCCGGTGGGGAAAGGGAGCACGACCGTGTAAGTGTTCCCTGATCCTCCCGCCCGTGCCCATGCAGCCCATACAAGCACGCGTGTGTGAGAGCGGAGAGAGAGAGAGAGAAATTGAGCATGTGTGCTCTCGGCGAGTACGTGCTGTATCTCGGTCGCAATTGAGGACAAGAGTAAGGAGTTTAGTGGCGGCGCGGGGATGGGAAAGTCAGGGAGCATAAAAGAAAAAAAAGAGCTCTCTTTAATGAGGTTATAAAGGGAATAAGCCAGTTGATTCAAATGTTGCACTGGATTTTGCTATTTTAGTCATCCATGGAATTCGTTGAGGAATTTACTTGATCTAAAAAAACATCACTGAGTATGGGTATCACCCGTTTGGATCGATTGTAAATAACGTAATTTGAATTAGGAAATTCTAAAGTTGTTCATAGTAACTACCGATTCAGCTACGTCCTTTATTACACGCATATCAAACCGCGCTGAAGCAGTGGATGTACATGATTATATAAACAAAGCAGTGTTCGCGCATTTTTAAAGTGTGAGGTATTAATATCAGGGTAATTTTTAATGACCTAGGAAATTAAAATTTGTAATCAGCCTAAGCGCTGAACTTTGCACTTACCGTTAACCCAAAAGCGGCCACCTATAAATCGCAATGAAAAATAAACTTTATACTTTTGCCTGAATTTAAAAATTAATTTTAGGGATTTATACTCAATTTTTTTAAATTATAATCAATTAACATCTTCTATATTATTTCTACTGAATAGATACCTTTTTCTCAACTTATACGCAACCAAAGTCTAAAAATGAGGTACCAAAATGCACAGAATTTATCAGAGAACATGCGACGGCATATCTTACTTCCTAATTATTGCTATTGTTTCCTAAAATTGGTTTTTAAATAATTTAAAAAAACAAAAACCTGTAAATATTCCTAACGTTAACGGCGCACAAACTGATACAATTTGATACTGATTTGTTCATTTACAACAATATCTCGAATTCTTCAAATAACTTTTATCAAAATGTGGCTGATTCCACATGCAAGTCTCCTGTTGATACGTAAGTATGAGTCATCATGTGCGTTTAACAGAGGATAGTGTAATTACTACCAACGTTGTGTTTAAAGAGGTCCTCTGACCTCAGTTTGTACATGAGCATTCCAATTAAATTTCTACATAAGACCCTGCCTTTTTTTTACATTTTAAAATTACGAACGCGCCTATCCCTCTGTGGACCTGCATTGAAAAGAGCGGGGGAAGCCCGCTGGGAGCGGGCGCAGCACGCTCGTCAGAATATATTTGGCTTTAATTGCTGTAGAATAAATGTCACCTTACTTGGAAAATTCATACCTTATCATTATTATTATCTGCCTATCAAGCATCCTAAATTTTATTATTTTAAGTACTTTTTTCCTGGTGAAGAATAAAGAATTAGGGGATCCGTGGAACAAATCAACTACAGCTCCCATTCCCTCAGAAATAAGTCATTGTGAGCGCCACTATTGTGTTAATATAATAAAAATAAATAATAGTTCAGTAATGTATTTTGCTAATTTATCACAACCTTCTTTTCTTTTAAATCTTATTCCATCCTCAGGTTATCTTCATGTAGACAACATCCCATTTTTGAAAAAAATCGCATTCACATCTGAGATTTAGATGCACTGTGGTCTTCCATAGGATTTCATATATTCAGGAAATAAATTTTTAGCAATATAATTATATTAAGTAGCTTATACGTTTGTAACTTCTTATCCTTTGATTTCCAATTTATCCGTAAGAACCATAAAATTCGTGCTGACAGTATCCCGCGAAAATTTTCTTTCGCATTACATTTAGATGTGCTTTAGTCATCCATAGGATATAAAGCCTTCGCAGTTTTTGAATGTCCTTAATGCTCTGGTCTCACTACCAGCATGCCCAACCCGGTAAAACCCATCGAGAAAATTTGAGGGATTTGAATTCGTGTTTGGTTGGATAAGTCATCTTTCCAAAGTAAGCCATGCTACAAAGATATGTTATAAGTATTTGTGTTTTCATAAAAGAGATCTTGCAAATTCCACTTATAAGCTTTAATCATTGCTATATACGACGTGTTTCGATGTTTTCACATCAAAGTCAAGACTTAAAAGTTATGCGAAGATATCGGAACAAGTTGTGCAGTGCAGTGGACACAGTTATAGGTGGAACTTGCAAGATTTTTTTCATTCACGATGGAACGGCTCCACAACACCTCACCTTAAACAACCTGTTTTACATGTTTTCTGTCTATTCTTAAATTTCAATTTGAATTCAGGGATGAGAAAGGGTTTATATTGGTGACTAAAGTCAGGGAAATTTAGCTGATGGTCAGGGAAAACCTTCACAGGGGCAGGAAGAAAATAAAAATAGTGATTGGACACGCGGAGCGTTTTCGCGTAGTAGCGGCAAGGTGGGCGTTTGGTTACAACCCTTGCTGGACGGCATAGGGTGGGGAGGAGGACTTCGCGCCCCCTTCACACCACCAGTTTTTCATTTAATTTTAAAATTCAGGGTAATACAGACAGTAAATCAGGGATAAGTCAGGTAAATTGAAAATGGAAAGTTAACGTGAACCATGTAGGATCGGGAGATTGAGGGTACTTGATCGGGAGGGATTGGAAATTATTTTTGGAGGGGTCCTGCCTTATGGACCGCTGGAATGAGGGATAAAGTACGCTCGGGTGTGGGAATGTGCTCGAAAATAACCACGGCTGAAAGTGGTGCAAAAGGCGGAGGCGAGAGGGAAGGCCGAAGAATAAGAGCGCGCGGGGTCTCGCTTTAAAAGCCCTGTTCGATCCGATGTATTCTGGGTGAGGTCGGGAAGGGAGAGAAGGGAAGGGTGAGGATCTTTTGGGGGGGTGGGGGGAAGGGGAAGAATAAGGAAAGGCAGGGGGGATGGAAGGATCGAAAGGAGGAGGATTACCTCACTCTCTCTCTCTCTCCAGTCTCCCTTGAGCCGCCCACCAACTTTTCCTCCTCTTCCCCGCTGTATGCCGTTGGCAAGAGTCCAGGGCGGCGGGCGGAGGGGGGCTGGAGAGGGAAGAGGACGTCCCGGGGGAGAGGAGGCCGTGATCGGGTCAAGGGACCGGAAAGGGTGTGCGTATGCGTGAGTGGAGAGCTAGGAAGGGTTTACCACCGCGAGGAGGGAGGGAGATGTGGGGAGGGAGGTTATTCTGAAGGTGAGGGGGTGAGGTGTTTTGGCGGTGGTTTGCCGTTGGTTTTAGAAAGTGAGCTGTGGGGGGGAAGGGGGAGGGAAAAGATGGCAGTGTAAGGCGCTGAGGAATAAAAGGTTTTCGGAAAGCGGCGGAGGAGGGGATCGGGAGAATGGTTTTGGTGTTGAGCGTACCTTTGGGGGCGAGAGCTAATGGCCAGTGTGGAATGCCAGTGGTACTGCCGACACACACCGCTCCCCACTCCTGCGGACGACGATTTTCGGCGAGAAGAAGAAGAAGTAGTGGTGGTGGAATGAATCTGGAAAGCGAGGGGGTGGGGGTGGAGGAGCTTAAGGGAGGGGCGTTCATCGTGAGGTTCAAGTTAGGTCCAGAGAGAGAGAGAGCGAGCCAGTAGTGGAGGAGGGATTTGGTCGGGTCTTGGAGCTGTAAGGTAGGAGTGGGGTGGGGATGTTCGCCCCCGTATTTGGGGAAGGGAGGGAGAAAGAGGGCAGGATGACATCTATGCGGTGGAGGGGAGCAGGGATAGAGATTCGACAGGAAATTATGCTCCTTCCAAAATAAAAAAATCTGCGCGAAATAAAACTGGAAATTAGGATGAGAAAATCTCGGATTCCGTTAGCAAATGTGGTCGGAGTGCTTTAGAGGATGCTTTTTTCTCGGAATTAATGGTCCGGTATTCGTTCTCCCTTACCACAGCACATGATGTTCCCACATAAGGGAAAGAAAAAAGGATCACATACTTATACTCGAGTAGATTGATCTCCACCTAATGCTGTAGACTTTTGAATTTACTGGGATTCATCTGATTTTTATTTAAGGAACCTTCATCTTTTTTCCCGTTTCTGTGTGAGACCGTTTTAGATCATGAAAAATCGACGCTGGAGTCATTTTTATTTCAGCTACCACGTGGACGATATCAAATATCGCAGTCGTAGTTGATGTAAGCTTTGTTGAGCCATATTTTTATGTACCTCTTTTTCTCTTTTTTTTTTAATTCACAAGGATCTTGAGGATAGTTACCAGACAACATTTTTTCTTCTAAGTTGGCACCAATGAAGGCTGGCTCACCGTTTTCCGGATAAATTTTAACTGTGCTCTGAAGCGAAAATACCAAAAGCCTTGGAACTATTTCTTTTTTAACTCCTCTTGATATGCATGCAAAAAAATGCAGAGTGGATGAAGACGACTTTTCTAATAGAAGTTTTAAGCAATGTGTGCAAAATGTAATGTAGCAGCCATTACATTTTTCCATTATTTTTAAGATAAATTATAACAGTTTAATACCATATTTTGTATTACCTACCTACTCGGTGGCGGCGGGGTAACGTCCTCGCCTGGCAAAGAAGAGGTCGCGGGTTCGAGTCCCGCCTGGATAGGTTTCCCCTGTCTAGGGCATGGTTGTTCGTGTACGTTTACTTGTTAAAATTTGTTGAATACCCCGATGTAATATGGCCAATATGAGCTGTATTCGGTGGTTTGAGAATGAAATAAAATAAAAAATAAAATACTCAATGAAATCGCCCTCCACGCATAAATTTCATGCATATGATGGCATTCAGAAGTATTCATTTGCAAGCTGTATAATATGACCGCTTTGTCTTCACAATTCCACTCTTTTATGCACTACCTATGATGGTATGTGGTGCACAGAAAATGATTTTTAGATTTAATTACACCATTAGATGAGAGAATGAAGCCATTAATTATGATGATTTATAATCAATCGAACTTACGCCGATTTTGAATTTTTCGAATGCCATCGCATTTGCTCAGGTTATTATGTTATAGCGACATAAGCTCTTGGTGGTTTAAAAATACAATTATTGGATTCGACGCATTTGTAGCTTGCGGTTTCAGTACGGAGAGAATTAGGGGTTAGGTGGAAGAGGGGACTTATTAGTCTCAACCTCAGACTACAGGCTAATGAGACGTAATACTGAAGTAATAATTCAGTAAAACAGCCAAAATTTCATGGTTGGTCGCCTAGATTGAACGAAGGCTGTTTCCCATAGTGTGGATTTCAGCACCGCATTTCCAAATGGGCTGTATAATGTCAAAGTAATTATTGATACGTTTCAAAGAATTTTATTACTCTTTGGAGTCTAGGCTGATGGACAATATTGTTAGTTTTTCAAATTCACACCATGAATACGATCTTGGATTAATTTTTGACTCTCATTGCATTACAGCAGCTCCTAAGAATACAAAATCCCAAGTTTCTCAGGATTTCAGCCGCGTATTGTTTCTCTGACTTTTTACAAAAGTGTTTGACTATTTTATCTAAAGGATCCAACCCCGACCATAAGTTATTAGGAATGTAAGTTCCAATAATTATTATGTAGGAAATATTCTTCAAAAGTGGCATGGCTTACGAAAGTGTTATCACTTAGCTTTTAAACATTTTGTGAAAATTGTCGGCTATATCAACTCATGGCGCTTTTTATACAAACAGGCCTCCCTGAAAGTGGTGAAATGTGTGGCCAAGGCAATCACAAAGCTTTTAACGAATAATCACAAGCGACCAAGTCTATCTCGAGAAATTAAAGGTCATATGTAATCAGTCTATCTTTTTTCAATAACTACAACGAATTTTCATAGTTCTAGTCGGCAAGTTGAAAACATTTTTAGCTTGCGACGCACAGTGGGCTGAAATCGACAAAAAGCTTACCAAAAATCAAAATATCGACTTTTACGTTTCGCACCGGGAATAGTATATCATCATTTTAGAATGCTCGGAGCATGTAAAACTGAAGTTATTTTCTTCAAAATAATTTTTATTATTATAGCTGGCCAAAAATCAATAAAAATCTACGAAATCTTGAGTGCGAATTTTTGAGGATATATATTGATAGTACTATTATTTTAGTTAATTTAAAGCGAACTTTTGTTAGAATTCATTGTTTTTTATTAACGTTATGATTTGTTTAAAATATCAACGCTTTTAATTAATTTTTTACCTAATGCTAGGGTGAAAGTAGTTACCACCGATTGCCCGTCCTGAGATATTTACTCAAGGAGTTTCACTGAAGTTAATACTATTAGACGGAAAAGAAAAATCTTCCTTTAACTTGCACTCCTTGGATTTTTTTGAGGCAAAGCATAATGATGTCGGGCAGTTCTCGCGCCCTGTGACCCGCATTACACGGAGTACCACCCCGTCGGGATAGGCACTCGGGAACTTAGCGTGACATGCATAGCAGTCCATTTGAGAGACTGGATTTTCGCTGAATCTTGAGTGCATTGCTTTCAACTACTTGTTTTGTGCGGTGTATGTATGGTATGTACCCCCATCTAACGGTTTTACCCTTGAGTCTTTGTGTGCAAGCTGCGTTCGTACGGCAATAAACCTAACGGTTCGCGCGCTCCCCAAGCCCATTTTCCTTGGCTGCTTATGCACCCAGATTTCTTCTTTTAATATGAACTCGCGAAAATCTTTCCATTCTACAAATTGTGTTTTCCCAAAATATGCTGTATATGCGATTGGCTCGCTCATATGTAGCCGAGAGCTCAACATCAGTCTCCCATCAGTATTCCTTGTTGAAGTGTGTGCCGAAGGGCGTTCGCAGAGAAGATGCCAGGTTATGAATACAACGAAAAAAACTCACCAAGATTTGGAAAGGGTGATCTTGACAATGACTTGGTGTCTATGAAGCGGAGGAAATCATTCTTATTGGAGTTTTTACGCAGAAAAACTTATTTTGGAAGAAGATGAGAAATTACTAACGTTGCTTGCGGCCTTCATTCAAAAAATGTTTTTTCATCGATATTTACGAAAGTGGGATGAATGCTTCATAATGAATAGTAAATTTCTGGAAACTTATCAACTCTGTTGGTTTCCTTAATCATTAGTTTGGATGTTATTATTGCGAGATTTGGTAAACTATTAGTAATCGACAATCCTAATACGATCCTCTTCCAGGAATGTCGGAGGATCTAATTACCCGCTTCTCAGTAATTTTGAGAGCTGTATTGATTGGACTTCGAGTAAATGATACGGTTTCCTCAGCTTACTGCCTTAAAACTACTGAACTGTACGCAAAACTTTATCCATGTCATCTCATGCCACCAGCTATTCAAAAAGTTTTAATGCATGGAGCGGAAATAGGGAAAAATGCCATACTTCCTATTGGTCAGCTTTCCGAAGAGGCATTGGAAGCCCGCCACAAGGATATTAGAAGATATCGTGAAAAACACACCAGGAATTTCTAGAATTCCCACGAACCATGACCTTTTCCATACGCTTCTGCTTACATCATATCCCTTTATTTCTTGCTTTGTGGGGGTTCCTCGTAAAGCAAAAAGAATACCAGAGGTGGTTAAAAACCTTCTAATTATTGAGAAAAATATTTTAGAGCATGAGAAGTCTTCATTTTCTGACTAAGAATAGGATATAAATTGGCACACCCTTGTTTTTGAGCAAGTAGCAATAAAAATATTTGTTAAAGGTATTCTTCTTTAATATAACGCTTCAATGACCAAAATGTATAATTTAAAAGACTCAATAGCAATTTTCAATCATCACTTACCTGTTGAAAAGCTATAAGATAGCTAAATCGTTGTTGAAAAGAGGAAAAATTCTATCTTTCCCTTGATACTTCTGCATCAAAATTTTAAGTTGACCCTAGCAACTACGGTTCCCGCATCACTTTTAACTATTTTTATTTGTTTTGCCCTCCCAGGCAATGCTGTGGCCTATATCATCCTAAATATGTTTCATTGCATCCTTAAAATACACAATTCGAAACATTTTTCATTAATTAAGTAGCATTTAAGACTTCAGCGATTTTTGGTCAGCTTTTTTCGATTTCAGCCCACTGTGCGACGACTGCAAATTGTGGAGATGGGGGCGCATTTCATTCAAGTAAGCCATCCCGAAACTATAGTGGCTTTCTTTAATAAAGTCAAATGGCAGGGAACTTCAATGAGAGGCAATATCTGACAAGGCATTAAAATAAAATAGAAATACAGTCATGTAATGGATGCATATTCCTATAGCCAGAACGTTGCATATATATCCTATTTCTGATGATACACGTTATTTCGAAATATTAATCCCTTTGGGGAATGGTAAATACTTACAACCAGATATGGCGTGAGTTTTTATAAATTAGTTATAATTTTTAGAAACAAGACATTTGTATCCTTCCAAACGCGGCAGTATAATGCTTCATGAAGTATAGCATCTAGAAATAAATGCTTCAAGGCAACAAAAATATTTTTTAAATTATGGCTGTAATAATAATTTTTAATCGATAGGAAACAAAATATCCAGCATCGGCGTGTCAATATGAAGCATGTCAAACCATCTGTAATCGTCATCATCAGCTTCATTTTTTATCGCCTCAGCGAAAAACACATTAAATTCCCCTTCCATAAGAGTCCGCAATATACCCAGAGAGCACCGAAAAATCGACGATTTATTTCGGCACATTATCGTGATCGCGATAAAAATTGCAATCAAAATTTCGAGAACAACCCCGCCCACCCTCTCCATCCCTTAAATTCCAATTTAAGGGAAAATGGAGGAGGGAATGTAATGTAAATATATATATTTTGAATCGTAGATGAGCCCAGTAAATACGAGGGTGGGGAAGTGGTGGGTTGATGTTGCTATTGTTGTGGTGGGAAAGAGGGAGGAGAGGGGAGGGAGAAAGACTGAAGGGAGGTGGGGTTGGAGGGGCAGGAAGCCGGCACCCATTACTCAAAACCACAGTTCGCTGTTTCTGTCATCACTTAACTGCGCAGCCCTCTGAAATTCAATTTTCCGTTGCCATAGCAGTCCACATTTTTCTCATATCAATTTCGCGGGGCAAGAGAGAATCAGGAGGCGATTGGGAAGCTGGGGAGGGGAGGGCGAAAGATGTGGAACGATACGGGGAGGGCGTGCTAGGGAGACCCTAATCAGTTTTTGGCGTTATTTCTTCTTTTTTCCCCTCTTTTAGGAGCCATTTCCTATTTTCCAATAGCTTTCCTTCCTCCATCACCTCAGCTCTCTTTTTCTCTCTCACTCAAACTCCCCACTCCCTCAGCGCCCCAATCAAAATTTTCCACAATTCCAAACACTATAAGGCTTCACTTGCGCGCACATTTTTTGTCAGTAGGTTCTCGCCTCTGTTGCGTATTGGGAGTTCCCCCTTCCCCTCACCTCCTCTCTCCTTCACCCCTTCCCAATGCCTCCTTCACTTCATCCCCCACTCCACTTTCCAATCCCCCCCCTGCCCTAATCACTGGCTCTCATTGATCCTCCCCTATATCACACTACCTCCCGTTCACTCGAATTTCTTGCTCCAGATTATTTTTTGCCCAATAAAATTCGCCCTCCCCCTGGAAAACAATTACCGATTAATTTCTTCCGTATTTCTTTATGGCAATCCAGTACACGCGCCCTCCATCTCGCTCCAACATGTACGCAGTGTCATTCGCTCCATAACAAACACGCGTGGCCTTGGAAACGGAATGGGAGCAGGGAGTTCTGTTTATTTTTTTCCAGATCCGACGCGAATCCATTGTTCGTCAATATGCATTCATCAATTAGTTTTCCGAACCACGGGGGGGGGGAAACCAAACGGCTTTCCTCTACCCTCTGCCGCTGTTGTAGAGAGTCGGCGCCACCACCGAATAAATAAGACGGATGGCGCTGTTTAGAACGGGGAGAAAAACATTGCGGCTATGTTAAAGGTTTAATTTATCTGCAGGCATTGTCTTCGGCTCGTATTAATTGGATAATTTTCACGCCCAAGCCATGCTCTGTCTCTGGCTGCACGGTGAACGAACACAGATTCGAGTGCAAACCGTAGGTTTATTGAATGCCGCTGATCAGGGACCGAGCTCGCAATGCCGCAATACATATCACCTCTCTATGAAGTATTAGCCAATTACATATTCTAGAACATTTTCTTGTGGCGTACTTTTGGTTGCTGTCAGCCTAGAATTCATGGAGCTATTTTGTACTACAATCACCTAGGATTTATGATTGTGGCTCATTGTTCCTTGATAATTGCTTATGTTTGCCATATGAGAAATTACGCCCATTCAGTTGCGCAGCTATAAAATACCGCGTCCATGGTAACGAAGGTATTTGGTAATTTCTGTAGCTTCTTTTCATGCGACATATTACTTATATTTTACAAAAATGCATTACATTACATAAATTTATGTTACATTCTAAGCGGAAATTATATGCATGGATTAAATTAGGTATTATTGATTCAAATAACCTTTTGGATATTTGATTTATATATCCGAATTTAAAACGGAAAACGATTTCAGCACCAATTTTTCAGTAAAATAATAACGATTTTCCACTTCAAATAAGGCTTGTGCTCATAAATTTAAATCTTAATATATAACTGCTCCAAATTTAGTTAATTAAAATGTTAAGTGCACTTCCTGAACTCTCACGCCTTTGCGAATGAAATCAAGTCTTTTAATGTCAAATTCTCCTGCATTATCATTTGTTTACTCACGGTTGAAATTGATTCCCCCGTGCATTCTCCGAAATCGCGTGCCTCGCACAAATTCCACCGTGCCTTTCCAACACCCTCGCTACTCCATCGCTATTAGCTACCGCTCTCCTATAAGGGCGCGTGGGGAAGTTGCCATCCCCCTCCCCTCTTCTGGTGCATTCGCACACATATTTTCCCAGCCCTATCTCTTCCCCACTTCCCCCACCCTCGCTCCCCACTGCACTTATGAGAATTACTCAAGTCTCCCACACCCCATTTACCATTTCTCTCGCTGATTACCCTCTCCCTTACCCTGCGCTAATTCCTCTCGGCCTTTATTCGCTCGTCTTCTCCACTTCCAGCACAATACCCTTCTTGCCTGCCGCAGCTCCTTCAATTGTGTATTAATTCTCTCCCTCCATCGCCTCGTCTCCCTCACTATGCACATTTCATGCACCCTTTTCCGCTGGGATCCCTCCCACATTGCCCCAACAGCAGAGGTGCGTGGTGCCGGAGCAGCTGCTCCCGTTCACCTCCGCATCAAGTACTTCATCCTTATTCGTCCTTTATCCTTTAAGAGGGCTAGTCTAAGAAAAAGAGAATTTGTTATTTCATAGAAATTCCAAATGATAACTATGTAATTGTACTTCACTGAGTCGCGCACTCATTCAGTGATTCAACCTTAAGGTTGATAGTTGAGGATAGAATTCACATCAGACTAGGTTCTCAGCGTGTGAAGTTTACTCATTTAGTGTAAGAGTCAATCCTTTTCCCTGGATCAACTTGCACCACGAGAATATTGGTCTAGGTGTCCCAAGGTTTCACCCAGGATTCATTGTCATCTTCTTGGATTCTTTACCGACTGACGGCGACAAATGTTGGTCATTCCGTGCTATGCTCTATGGACGTTGAATTCTGAAATCAGCAATTTTATAAGGGGTCTTACGACGGCACTCGTCGAAGCATATGTCATTTTTATTGTATTAAAATGTATAAAAACATCATTTTGACGATTTTCTAACAAAAAGTTCGTTTTGTCTGGAAATTTATGACAAAAAACTCGTCGTCATTTCACCGTGCTATTTTTTGAGCTTTCTGGAAATGGGCGCCGTAATTTTAAAGTCTTAATTAAATACCTTGATTGCATCGATTTATAGTTGTATGTAATGGTTTAAAAATGTAAATTAAAAATATAAGGATCGGCTCATATCCACATTTTTTGTGGTATTAGTTTTCTTTTAATTGAAATTGATGTACATTATACTAAAATTTGAAAAATATGGTAATAGAAAAGTATTTATTTTAAATTGCGCAGTCGTGGCCGTATGTTTTTTTTATCGGCCCCAAAGGCGGTTGAGTACAATGGTCTTGCCTCCTAACTCAAGGGTCAAGTGTTAGTACTTCAGCTGCAAAGTTTGCCCAGGGTATCATCTTTGTCCACCTAAAACTATATATTTTGCTGTACAAAGTGTCTATGAGAAAGGAACAGGCCTTCTAACTCTGAATCCGTGAAGTACACTCACCTGTGGCTTGATTCGGGGTCACCTTTATCCTATTACAACCAAGTCAACGATTTGGTTGAAAAACTGAGTGTATGAGGTGAATGTGAGAATGCGTTATACTGTTTAAATTAATCCATAATTTGAGACTATAATTTTTATAACAATAGTTACTAATTTTGCATTTTCCTCCTCCCCCTTTCCTATACCCACCATCGCCCTCTCACAATTACCTTTCTCTACCCATCCCCTCCTCTCTCTTCCTCCTGTTTTCTTTTCATGTCTTGATCCTCTCCGACCCTTCGCCTATCTTTCGCGTATGCCCGCCACCTCCGATGGTTCGTCACTGCAGCCCTTCCCTCTCCGGCCTGCTCCTTGGTCAAGTACTTCTCCTGGGACGAAGTCAAGCACTCCGACTTGGGAGTGTGGGCGCCCATCGAGTTCACGCCTTCCTTCATCTCCAGAATGAGGTAAGTGGGTCGTCCAACCCTCCCACACGCCCCTTCATTGCCAGCACCCCCTTCCTTCACCCAACGTAACGTTTAAATCTTCAGGCCTCCAATAGGAGTGCATTTGAAGACGATGGTGTGAAAAAGTGGATTTTATTGCTTGTTATCATTCAATATATTATTGGAGAATCTTTGATCATTGTTGCGTAAATGAATGGGTCGCTTGCTAAGACGTGGAATCACAAATTTATGTATTTCTTGGGTGAAAAGCGATTGGAGAATGATGTAGACGAACGGGCAAAGGGAAAAAAGCAAAGAAATAAATATAAAGGCCTTAGAAGTAGTCGGAGGATCCATCAGGTTCTCGATGCTGGGCACATTAGTCAAGGGACTGGATTTCGAGGGGGATAAAGGGAATATGGATCGCATCCAATAGAGGAATATAAATAGGGGATAATAATCCAAAAAATAGGGGATGTGTTTGGTGAAAACTTGAGGGGAAACAGACGGGAGTGAAAATTTGTGGTACACTGGTGTGCTATGCCATTTAGGCGATTCTACGATATGAGAGGATAATTCTTCTTTTTAACCATTTCATTATCTATCTATCTTATTTTTATAGCCAAACAACTGACCTATTGTGCTTTGCTGCCTTTTAACTAGTATTTAAAAGCGTTAATTTTTTGCAGACGTGAGAGTTATGACCAGACTGAATTATATTCCTAGACTGAAAGTGAATTCATTAGAGTTGGTGCACATCAGTGTCTTTTTTGGCATTTTTAGTTGATTATTACGACTCTTATACAGAAACGAAGTTCATTAGCAAAAAACTGATAACAAATAATCCAATAAAAATTGCTAAGCGTTGGAATATAAATATATCTGCAATCATGAATTATAACACAGTCTACGTTGGTATTTATTGAAATTTCCATTAAATGATTATCATTATTTGATGTGTCACATAAAAAAAAGGACGAGAAATTAAAAATGTGATTGCATTGCGTGGGTTCACAGAAGGTTAATTTTACTACTGTCACATAATTTATTATTTTTTACACTTTCAAACATGTCGCTTCATTCTCATTTCCAATGTGACGTACGTCTTGTTAAAATACAGCACGCTATATAATTCATGAATATTATGAGTTCAATTTGGTGCTTGAAATATCCCATGCAAGTATTAATTTGATTAATCATTTACTTCATGCTCTCAGTGCTCTCGCATTGATTAACTTTCTAAAAGTCCGATAATATGGTAAAATGAAGTTTTTTAATGAGAGGATTTAAATTTCCATTTGGCGCTTGTCATGTCGTTGAATATGTTTTTGCAGAGACGGGAGCAGGGATAAAAAGGATCATTATTACGACATGTATGCATGGTAATTATTTATTTTAATATTAGCATTTTAGAGAAGTAGGTGAGAATTTTATCATGACTCTACGCCACTCTTGGGCTGAAACCAGGAACCAGGTCTTAATTGATTGGTGACATTATAGCTTAATGGAGATATTGACTATTGCACGAAATTATGTTGTTTTAGCGCACAATTCTTTTTATGTTTTTTTTCTTGCCAGATTTCTGCATTATCTGAATTAATGTTTTTATTAAATCTCGCGAAGATCTTTAGTGACCGCTATCTAAGAAAATGTATAGATTTTGACTTGCGTCGCGTGGAAGAAGATTTAATGGTAAAGATGGTTTATGATTCTTATAAATTTAGTAATATTTATGACAAACTGCTCGATTACATTAAAATCTCTCGGTTTCATTCACACTCTTGGTATGAAACATTTTAATTTATTTTAAACTGTCGTATTAGGAGGACGAATATTTAGTTTAACTTCGATATCATCATAAACCCAGCCTTACTAAATATGTTTTCTGGTACTGTATGGGAGATTTTATGGTGAATGCCCGAATAAGATCTACTCGATAGGTAGCAATGGGTTGCATTTTATTTTTTATGGCGGATATTATTTTCGTTATATGATTTACACAATTTTGCTTTTGTAATTATGCTAGGAGTTTCTCAAATCGAAGGAAAACGCTTAAATGAACAACTGATTCATAGAAATTCCGTGTTATATTGAACTCTATCGTTGATGATTATTATTTATTTTGTTGCCAACAAATATTGCATTTCAAAAAAGGATCTCCGGTCTCAATTTTCCTGTTGCTTTCCCTCGTTTTAATTGTCTCTGATTTCCTCTGAGAGTAACATCATAGAATTCAGCGTTGGCCTTTAAGTCACTTTGTACTTCGGTCATTCTGGAACACATTTGCCTACACAATTTCGACAATTAACACCGTACAGCCATATTTAAAACCTAGTTAAATCGAGGATGCGACGTCACATTAACGAAAACCCGAGTCGTTGGGTAACGTATTGTGGATGTAACCACTTAGAAAAACATCTGCAAGAAATTTGATTTTGTGACAATTTTTTCTGCAAATTTTTAATTGCCTTTAGTGCTGAGTATATCACGTCGTTTATTCTTATCCCAGGGTATGTTACTTGATTCTTTGCATCAAAGTGCACAGGTTTTTGTTTTTATGTGTTTCGGGTAAGCTCAAATCCCTGAAAGTGGGGTTTCATTGATGTAAACGAGGGATAGCTAATAATTTGGAGCGTGATCACTCTAGGATATATAATTTTAAAGGATGGCAGCATTTTTATGCGGAAAAGGAGTGGGAGGAGGGTAGTGGAGAAATGGTTTCCGGTCGATTTGAATGCACGTGACCCAATAAGCAAGTCATATTATTCGATTTCCTCGAATGTTGGGACTTGAAATTCGAGCAATATATTTTTCCGGCAGAGGGAATACTCTTGGTGACCGTGCAATGAGTGTATCCTCGCTTATATGAGTGCGTTAAAAATTCTTAGTCCAAAATCAATCAATTGTTCGTCATATGACGGGTGCAAATATTTTTTATGTCAAGTTTAAGTGGAGTAATTAATACGTAAAATTTCGCCACTGCCTCCGTTTACAACAAAGAAATCGTCCATTTATTTCATTTAAGGAAGTTAAGAGGCGTAGAAAATTTGGGTAACTAAACGTAAATAATTAGAGAGCAATTGCCTTGTCACATTACTCGAAGTGAACATTATGAATGTGCGTTGAAATATCTTCAACTTAGATAACTGCTAAGAATGTGGATAATTTTATAAGGTTTTGCACCCTTGATAACGACACGCCAGCTATCGAAACCGTTCGGGTGAAATAAACGCTGTGTGAAAAGTTTCCCAATCGTTTCTACACCCCCCATTGCGACGAAAGATGAAAAAATTCCTTAAATATGAGCCTGCAACGATTGAAATATGGAGTTTTATTTTTTTATTCATTTAGAACTTACACGATGACGAAAATTTTTTTTGATAAATTTTGAATTACAATATATTTTATGATTTAATAATGGTTATGTATAAGAATATGCATCAGGATTGAGTTTAAATCAAGTTCCTTTTTAATATTTTCTCTCATCCATATTTGTAAAAATGACTGATCCTTATGTAACCGTCATCTTACACAAGCCTCTTATTAGTCAACAGGAAGTCAATATTTGTCGTTTAATATGATTTAGATATGAAATGTTATTTCAACACCAGTATGCTGGCGAAATTAAATAAGGCTTCTCGAGCATCAATAATCTCATACAAGCACTAAATTCAACTTTTCTTACTATTTCTTAATTTTGCTTAATTCTGAGCTCATCTTTGTCGATGAGTTGAATACATTTCTAATGCTCTTTACTTATACCTTCCAGTAGGTAAATAATTGAAATGTGTTCATTTTTGTCTGGGTCAAATTGCGCACCTATTGCTCTTAAAAATTACGAGGTTGTTTGCTGTTGCATCGTATATCGCGCGTCACGACTGATGTCGAAGAACTTCATCTGCCAGTCATTTTGTTTTATTCTGGCATCGTTCCGAGACACTGGACAACCTCGTGTACTTGATATAAAATACATAATAGCTGTGACATTGGTTGTCGCCGAGGCCGGTTGGCCCAGAGAACAATGATGTTCACTTGAGTAATGGCCGTCAAAGGTTCTTGACAATCTAGCGAGCTGGTTTGGGCAGTTCGCCTTCCATTTGACTGATCATTAATCCCTGCTATGTAGGGTACGAGAGAAGCTTCCTTGTCGCCCGCCCATGAGAATGTCCGTTACAACGATCCGTGCTCTCGCTCATCGTCACGGTTACATTTTCGGATTAATGCAGAATTGCACGAAACGGGACAGAAAATGCATGGCCATCAAATAATATTTGTTCTGCATTTTATGGCCATGTTACTCGCGAATCAGACAAATTCGGAATAGCCGGATTCGCGATAGGTAATCCTCTATTTATTTAAATAATATTACTACGATGTTAATCTGTTTTAATTTAATAGCATTAGCATTATTCGTCTTTGTAAAACTATGCAACACATTTCTCAGTATTGTATGAGGGATTGGGACTAAAGAATATTCTTTTTTAGGGTGGCTCTCCACTTCAGTGCAATGGCAGAAATTCATTATAGTTTTTACAAAATGCTCACTTAAAAATCACTCTAAAAACAGAAAAAAGTGTCCATGCAGACACAGAATTATAGAAAAGCTTAAAAATATATATATGTCGCATGATGTTTATTCAAGAAATGAAATTAATCCTATGTAAGCCACCCTTTTTACCTCAAATAATTTTGGACGGAGAAAAGAGCCCATGTATACACTTCGCACGAAGCCACTCTCAGTAGAATTATCAATCGGTTCATAGTAAGTACATATTAGTACAGAGTAGTAGTTCAGAGTAAGGACATGAAGAGTTTTGTTGTGTCGCATTTGTATGAGTTTTTAAAGTTTTGCTTATTTAGTTTCGTATTATAGGAGCAAATTAACTCTTTATTTACTTGCTTATTCATTAGTTTCCTTTTTATTTACCCCTCTCTTACAAAAAATTTTTAATGTTTAATAGACAGTTAACGTCTCGATGATAATATATTCAACTCTTAAAAAAGGAATTTTTCAATTCCTCTCTGCAAAGAATTATTCTTACTATCTTCTTTTGAACAATCATTAATCATAGGCGGATCCAGGGGGGGGGGGGGCACGAGCCCCCTCCCCCCCGGATTCTCAAAAATATGAAAGATTTTTAATACGGTCCCATTATCATTGCGTTCGTTTTGTATTACGAGGTATCCTTGTGCCCCCCCCCCCCCCAGAACAAAATTCTGGATATGGCCTTGCTTGTAGCCACCCCCCCCCCCCCCAGAAAGAAATCCTGGATTCGCCCCTGTCATTAATGGTTGAATGGAATGAAGTTCCTTTTTAGCATTTTAATGTGGAATTTCCATTTGACATTTTGCTAACATCAGCGAATTTCTTTATTTAAACGATATCATCGTCTAATTAAGTATTTCTGCTTAACGGGTCCTAATGTGAAAATTCAAATTTCTCACATACTTCGATGCTTATCTGAAAGCAAGTATATTTCATTCCTAGAATGCACCACATTAAGAGAGGCATGTCATAAAAAGGTTACAGCGTTTATGCCTTCATCTAAGAAATACCTCATACTTTGCTAAGAAAAATCTTCACCACAGAAAAGTTATCTTACATTTTTACTTACAGTTTTGATTATAAAAATGTATTTCATTTGATAATGGTCATTGTTTGTTCCTAATCTTTTTGATAAAATATCGATTCAATTTTTAACTTTTATCTGCTTTTTACCATAATTCAGTTAATTTTTTTCAAATATCGAACTTTAGAATCTCATGTACTCATTTATTCCAATATAATGTTTTTTCTTTTCATTAACTTGCATTTTTTCTTCAATTTCTCCTTGGTTTGAACCTATTTCCGTCGTATTCCAATGTTTGAGACACTCTAGTTCCTGGAGCATAGTTTAGGAATGTGGGTGGGGTCGAAAATTCCGTCCCGAAGGAGCGCAGTTCCATATTTGAGTGCCCGGTGTCCACCAAGCGTGTTTTAGCTCTCAAATTACTCTCCGCATTCACTCCGCAGTTTGAGGTCGAGCGATAATTTTCGTGAGGAATCCCCCCTGCTTTGTGCAAACTCGCCCACACATATGAACCCGCGCTAAACATCCAATACCCCATTCCGAGCTCCCATTCCCCAATCATGCTTTCGGTCCTTTAGCTCCACCTTTCCTTTCCCCATCCCACTTCCTCCATTGCGCCATGGGTTTTCTTCCCCCCCCCCCCTTTGGACGCGGAACACACCAAATCATATCGTGTGCACACACTAAAACACTGAGCGCCACAGAAATACTCACTCCTCTGTGGCAGTGCCGTGTGGCCAAATAGGCAACCGCACAACAGGTCGAAATATTTGGCGGTTTATTCCCCAAAAAGCAGCACCCCGCCAGCACACGCTGCGGTGGACCCCCTGGCACTGATTCCCTCTCCAGCTTCAGTGGTCCCTCCTCCGCGGGGGACAGCGACCCGGCAGCCGCCGCCGTCTTCCGCATCCCGCCCGTGTATAGCACCCCCCCCCCCACCCACGCCCTGGGTGACGATCTTCATCCCGCCTTTCCCGTCCACCGCCGGGATAACAGGTCACCCGAGCGGCCTGGAATCCGTTAATTCTTTTCCATTAGATAATGGATCCATTAGCGCGCACCGTGCGTTATTTTTTTTTCATTCAATCATCCGCCGGAGCGCCGCTACTAGTCCAGTACCACCGCTCCCTATTTACTGCCACGGGTTTACTCGCGGAGTCCACCGCCCGCGCTAATATCTGTTTTAAAGCATTGCTTACCCAGCCAGCCATAAGTACCAGGCGACGGCCTGATTACAGTTTATCTCGGATAAAATGTTTATCCATTTTTAGACGGTATATCACCGGTGCGCATGCAAGCCTTATTTATGTCTCTTCTTTTCCTTTGTTTCGCCTGGCTCTCGCTCGCTAGTGTGTGTGAGAGTGTGTTTTTAGAGCGTGTATTTATGTATCCAAGGTTAATGGCTCGCCGGATCGGCAGCAGAGGTGCGCGCTATTATTCCCCCAGAGGGCCAATGTTTTCGCGGAAAGGGGTTTTATGGGATTTTCATATCAGTATTTAAACGCGGCGTTATATCGTTAGTAGTGTGTATTTCGAATTGCTCGCCGCGGAAAATTTCCCGGGCCATAATGAAATGACTGGATTAAAATGACTCTGATGTTTGCTTAAAGTTATAAACGCTAAAATGTTCCCTAGTGCGGAACACTGGAATCTAATTAATTATTTCATTTCCTAAAGAATTTGATGAATTCTCTTCGACACATTTCGCCAGCCGTGAATAAATGCAAAAGCTTTGTGCTGCTCACAAAATGGTGGCGGAAGTAATATCGGAATTGAATTTAGCGTTTATCATAAGATTAGACCTTATAGCATGTAAAGAGGCGGCATTAATGCATAAACTGGTACTTTGTAATTTATGGAAGGCTTTTAATGAAAATATCATGATCCTGCTAATGGAAGTTGACTCAACAGGAATGCTTATTTGTAGATACTCCATCTTTTTATAATTCTGACCCCGAGGTTGCTCACCGGAAGTATAATATCACGTACAAGCATTTGGTGGCACTCTAATTTGTTTAACATTTTTTAAACATGCCGTGACAAATAAGATAAAAGATCATTTTAATATCTCAGCTAATTCGTAGTAAAAAAGTAGTATCCGCTCCTACTTAATAATTATCTTCAATCTAATGAAATAACTTCTGTCTGCAATTAACGAAGAAATTTGACAATGAAACTGTATTTATCATTTTATCTCTGCAGGATAATAAGTTTTTAAGTTTTAATCGATGGTTTATTTCATGATGGTGCGCTTGAAAACAGCGATCGTATCAGCATCATATCAATATTGAGGGCATCAGCCACTTTGGATGATTAGTCGAACAATTGCTCTGGCTACAGTATCAAATGGATAGGCATCTACTTTATGAATGAAAGACACTAATCGTGAATTATATGGTCAATCATGATTATTTTGATAAAAACCTTTGTATTTACAAACAAGTGCATATCAGCTGCTAAATTGTGTGAAGAACAAGAGCTCTGGTAACAGTATTACATAGTTCGGCGTCTAAATTATGAATTAAAAGCTCTAGACGAGATTTATCGAGGGAACCAAGATCACTTTGATAAAAGTCTTTGTATCCACGACAAGCGTGTATCGGAAGCTAAAATGAGCGAAAATTTAGGATATTGCGCTTAATTCTTTGATCTGAAAATTCGATTAGGATTTCGCCATCAACAGTTTTTCATAACTTAGCAGTTTGGTTTGCATAATATGCATTTATGAGTATTGAGTTTTGATTAAAGCAATCAGAATATTAAACTAATGAACCAATGATTCAAAACGATGCGCCCTGCAGTTTCTTTCTTCCAACTTTTAGTGCAACAGATACCGGCGTTACTAAGTGGCATTTTATCCAAAATGTTGGCAGAAAATAATTATTACATTTACAAATTAATAATAATCAATGCACGATCCGGTTTTCGAATACAGGCCAGCATCATCATCAGCAATATTTTTACAAGTTGGCTGGCCTTAGATGTTCTCGTTGAGGATGGGAGTCAACAATGGATGCTCTCTACTTTCTTCAAATATAATTATATTGTAGTCTAGAATCTGCAAACCATTTTTCTAGCATTTTTTAGCTTTGTATTGCTTTCCCTATTGCTATTAAATTTGAATAACTTTCAATGTAACGATTTATGATTATTGCGTACCATTATCCAATTAGTTACTAATGAGCTTATGGTAAGAATCCGGACTGTATAAGCCTTGCTAGTATGATATATAACTATTTGGATGATACATAATATGTATATTTCATACAATAAATTGTTTATTGATTCATAAATCATAACTTGTTCAAAATATTTTTGTATGAACCATGGGTATTACGAATTCGCTATCTAAATCACATCTAGTCTACGCAGGAGGGTCAACTGCACATGAGGGTGGATCGGAAAAATCGAATTTTTTTCAAATCCATCTGGTCGAGTGAAAAAAGCTGAGGGACTGATCAAAAATAAACCCTGAAAAATTTGACACCTCAAGGTGAATCCCTGGCCCTCGCTCAAATGCCATTTATCCGCAACTTTATTTTAACTCGGAAAAATCTATGGGAAATGACCATAAAATATTGAAGTTTTCGATTTTTGACTCTCCCCCAATAAATGACTTTTGAGCAAGGTCAGGGGTTCACCTAGAGGTCTCAAATTCTTCAGGCCTTATTTTTGATCAGTCCCACAATTTCTTTTCATTGGGCCAGATGGATTTGAAAAAAATCGATTTTTCCAATCCGCCCTACTGCACATGTGTTCATGAAATTGCAGAGAATAGTATTCACTTTTCTTTCTCAAAATATTTACAGCGTTTTGTCCTACACTACTAATTATCGCCTTTTTTATCATTATTTACAATTCTAAAAAGCAGGTGCTTTGAAAACCATGAAAATAGTAACCAGACATTTATATTTTCACTTCACACTCTTCTTAAGTAAACCAGGAGATGATGCATCTTAGATTGACGATTCAAATTTATCGTCACTTTTTTGTGGCTACTTCTGTTTTCTTCGAAGTTGTAACCTTTTACTTTGCCTCTTTACACACTCAACGTTGCTTCACCCTTTACGCGCACGGTCGGTGAAAACGTGCATAAATATCTTCTTGAATATACAAAGTGAATTTATCCCTTTTTTTAGTCATTTTGAGTTGAAAGCTGTCGGAGGCCTCTACATCATCCCCTCGCTCTTTTCACCCGTAAACTCTTCGCCGTGGCGGCCTCTTAAATTAATGCAATCCCTAATTGAGGGCCACTCAACGTTCGCCGCAGCTGCACTCCATTGTTTTCTTCGTCTATTCCTTCATTTTTTTAGTCTTTGCATAGAGAGCAATATTGGCTGTCGTGCTTTCGGTCATCTTTCGTTCTCGCCATTGGGGAGCCAATCAATTGATTCCTTCTCCTTTTGATGCCATTTATCCGACTCGCTTGCTGTAAATCAGTCTCCTCTCCTCAAATACCATCAAATTAGATCGGGAGTCTTTCCTTTTTACGCCTTAATGATTACTCAAATGTAATCCTCTTAACATGTAAAATTACCTTTCCATGTACTTTTATAGCAATCTAATTACGTGGCTTAAGTATTTCTGATCTCTATTATATATTAATGTTGTTTTTACTTAAATTTAAGTATACCGGAATTAGAGAAGTATGTTACAGCTTAGAAGCACTTTGTCCATATTAATCCATTATCTTTAATGAAATTTAGGTATAGTCTTTTTCGAAATATTATATTATGCAATATTTCAATAGGATGCAAACAATAATATGCCTAATGTGGTAAAGCTTTCTATATCATCTTTATTTATTCACAGAACTGCTATTAAATTTTTCAATATCCTAAAAAAAACAATGTGCTTTGTGATATTTCACATATTTTCAGAAAACTGATCAATGTTTCAACTGCTTACAGCCATTTTTATGGTCTTCTAGAACAGTTTAAACACATGTCGGCTATCAATAATCTATGAAACGTCTCTAAGCTAGTCTCTAACTAAGTTGGAGCTTCACAAGAGTACGCATACCATCATCATGTCTATTCAATTACCCTCAGTTGAATCCTAGAGATTTAACTCTAATAGCAGCAATTTTCTTCTTGCAATTTCTTTCAGTGCCTACTTCAGCAATAGTAGGCTCCTTTATCACTTAACTCAGTGCCAAAGTTATGTTATATCCATCCGTGGAATATTACTATACCTTAGGAATCCTCAAAGGAAATCACATAAGATATTTCACGCCCTATTGCAATAAATCACATGATATCCTCTGAGGTGATTAATGAGTGGCTGAATAGCAAAAAGAGAAAACTAAAATATGGCAATACGATTCAACCTTTTATTGATACTCAGCGAACTCAGGCGATGCTCGAAAATTTTTATGGACCGTCTTATCACATAATATTTGATTAATTGTATATATTCTATGAGTAAATTGGTATTAAATTCTTTTCCATCCGAATGATTCTTATGCTAATCCGAATGAGCTAATGTGAATCAATAAAGTTTTCGTTTAGAGACAATATCCTGTATTGCATATTAGTCCCACATTAATTGCCTCCATTTTGTATTCCCGAATCCACCTGTAGAACTACGAAATCAGTGACAATGTAATGCCTAAAGAACTAGAACCAGCGATTTTGCGAGCGGTGAAACGTATCGAAGCCATTTTAAAACTTGTATGAGATGGAGACTTACATTTAGGCTTTAATTATTTATGCTTGATAGATTCTTTGATTTATTTAATTTATATGAATAATAATGGTATGCCAGTTGGTGTGTTAATCTATTTGCCTTGATTCTGCCATATTGAGAATATTTACGGAATATAATTCCCGAAAAGCTCACCATTTCCAAGAAAAGGCATCATTCGTCTTCCTATTTTCCTCTCCACCGACGCCATAATTCCTTCACATTGCGGGAAATCAAAATAAACATTTCTATTGTTTTCGCTTCCCAGAGTGAAGTGATGTTAAAACTCTCAATTATTCATTTTTTAATGCTTCAACGCCGAAGATTATTTTTTGAGTGGTATTCATTTGTTTCCCATTGTCTTCTCCAAAACACTTACATCTCCCGTGGAGCCCGGTTTTCAGTGGAGTCTCTTTCAACCTCTGCCGAGGCATTTGTCTTAGGGGTCCTTCATCTGTGCACTTAGGCGGAGCCATCCCCCATCACCCCCGAGAGCGTCTCCTGCTCACTCCACCCCTTTACCCCTTGCCCCCTCCCCACGCTTCTCCCGCAAACGCATTAACTCTGCCCGCGATCCATCTCCTTCCTTATGATTCGGACTAAAAATAAATTCCCCGGCCGTTAAAGTAAATTAACATCGGGAGGTTCTGGCGCGGTCGCCCGAGGAATTCTCTTCTCAAGACGAAGGAAACCCATCTGAATGCATCAATCTCTCTTCCTTCTTTCTTTCTTTACTTCATCCCATTCTTCTCCCTCCATTTCTCTCCCTCCCTCACCATCGGGTCCTTCTTTTCTTCGTCCAATCGCAATTATGAATGCCCAGCTCTCTCGAAATCTCAGGAATCCAGCATTCCATTATCCATCTGCTATCTTTTCGATCGAATTATTCCTTGTCATTCGAGCATTCTCTGATATGCATTTACACATTGCGTTGTTATCTCTGTATCGAATATCCTCTGCCAATTCTTTTTGCCAGGTGATTTTGTTGAAAGTTTGATCAGCGTTTCCATAAAACCTGCAGTATTGTACGTAATACTAAAAGTGTTAAAGTGATTAAAATGTAATGCTGCCGTTAAATTTGATCGTGATGTTACATTTATAATGCAATTTTCACGAGAAACCAACTTCAATTCGGCTTCTTTAACATTTCTTTCACTCCAATCTGTCGATCCTTTATGAAGAATCTCGAATTTTGACAATAATTAGATCAGCTAGTAATTTTTTCTCTATCTGAATCTTCCACTCACCCTAGTCGAAAGTATCTCTAGCTATAACATGGGCGATCTAATTTATAATTTATTACTATTATTTACTATTACTATTATTTATACTAGTATTTTCTACTGTTGTAAGTATTTGATCCTTCGAGATTGTAATAACAAATGCAGGATCAATTCGTCTCCATTTTTTTATTGTTTTTACCAAATTCATTATGTCAGCGTTCAATACAGATAATCCTCTTTTTTTAAGGCGTCTCATGCAACAATCCTCATTGATAAATGTAAATTCCTTTCCCTCCATTTGCACGTCACATAAATTGTGGTTTCTCCATTGTATTCCCCTACAATGCCTTAATGCTTTCTCTGAGACTACCTGCCTTTGCAATTTTATCCTTCACTTTCTTCTCTTTCCATTTGTTTTAGCTACGCTCCTAAATTTAAAGAAAATATACTCCATTCCATTTTTTTCAGGCAAACCCATCGCTGGCCTCTCTTTTTAGTAAATTATTTCGATACCCAATAAGTACCATTATTCTTAATAGTCATTATTCTATTTAGCATGCTTCCTTTGCGTCCTTTTTAGGTATTCTCTCACTTTCTCCGCCATTTCAACTTTTCGAATTCCCTAAACCCCTTCCAACATACCTACTTTGTTCAGTGCCCAATCTCGGAGCCCAGGATTGTAGGAGTAAAAATTCAACAAACCTCTCCTTCTCGGCCGAATCTGAATTTATGCCTCTCTTGTGGCCATTCTTTCAGCCCTCTCTCTAGCTTCCTCACACTCAACTCTCCAACTTTTATTTCCTCTTTACAGCTTCTATTCAAAGTCACATGAGTTCCCAAATACTTGATCGACCTTGCTTGTTCCGCCTTTCCCCTTCCAAAGAAATGCTAACAGCTCTTTTCTCTTTCCCCACTCACGAGGCCTTTGTGCCTCCGGTGCTCTGGTGAGGGTTTTATGATTCTTTCCTTATTTTCTCGGTGACGTTTTACCCTCGATTTGACCCTTTTGAAATCATTACATTTAAAGACTCGTGATACCGTCCAGGCACCTTGATTTATTCACATAAAGCACCTCCCGGCGGCGTAAGAATTGGTAATAAATGGTCTTGCGTACCTTCACTGAATAGTTCTTCCAACTAAACGCATGTGGAAATTCAGCTTACCTTCGTTTCCGGAAGAAACTCATGCATGCATGCATGAGAAAATGGCATGAGATTTTATCTATTTAATTCTCTATTATTATTATGTGTGACCACCGAAATATACCCATCGAAAATCTGGGATTACCTCTATGGTGTCATGTTTGTGCCGTCAATTGTAAGCATTTTATTGAAAATTACAAATCAAAATTATTTTTATTGCTAGGTATATATTTTATATTTCTCTCATGCACAATGAAACATTAATCTTCTAGGAAAATGCTTGCTTGAGATTCCTTTTTTATTAATATTCTTACAGTTCATAAATTGGTACTACGTAGCAGAATTGTTTTTGTACTTGTCGGTAGATCTAGGTCTATCTGGGGTATTTGGTGCTTTTAAATTCACCGTCGTGTTGAAAGCTATAAAACTTTTCGGAGGTGTGTTAAAGAGCGTCAGCCAAAGTATTATTTGTATAGTTGAGTTAGATTTCACAGTTCCTTAGCTTGCTTTTTTCCCCTCACCTCAAAATATTCCTAAATTTTCCCCTTGATTGTTCGGGAAATATTAAAGTCTAAAATATTCAATGGATGTTTCACCAATGATTGAATTTTATGTAAATTGAAAGTACATTTTAATGAGTTTAGGATAGTCCATCACAGAATGAATAATTTTCAATAACGATGTGGCTGTATACTCAGTAGTTAAGGCTGAGCACTGATGAGTGAATGAATCGATCAGGCCATTTTGCTTTCTATTGTAGATATCCTTTATCCATTTCACCTGTGCATGAAATACAATTAAAGCCACTTCAAGACCCAGCGTACGTTTTGTGTGGTTCATGTTAGATACGAAATTTTTCCAAAATCATAGTATCGCTACCTATAGCGCTGTCTTTTATTACCGGTGTTTTTACATCGTGCTTAAGCTGAGCATAAGGTTAAGTAGAAAAATTGTCACTATCTCTTTGATGACATTTTGAACTTATTGCAATTATATTTCGGTTGCCTGCTAAAAGTATAAAATAATGAATCTTTTAGTTTCTTCTGATATTTTTCTGAAACTACTGAAGAATGCAAGGGTAGATAGGCAAAACAATGTATCGCTCTCTTTCTTATCTTACACTTCAACGAATCTTTAATCATACGATGTTGTGTAGCAATTTTTAAGAGCCAAGAATTTATTGAACATTCTTTTAGGTGGAAGCCTAGCAGTGGAAGGTTAGATTGCGTAGATAGTTTACGTTGCGTATCCCTAAAGGAACCCATCCGAAACGTTCTCGAAACATCGCGACGCGTATTCTCCTGTGACTGTACAACGGTGAAGGAAGGTCAGTTTTTCACCAAACCCAGAAGAAGAAAGTAAAACTTTCTTAAAAAAATAGCTTAGAACTTGCGTGGATCCGTGCACCATGTAAAGGAAAATACTAACTTTATTGTCGATTGCGTAATGAACGGTTCCATGGAGACACGCCAGAGACAGTAACTTATATCAAGAGTCAATTGGTAGCAAAGTTTAGGTGGGAAGCCGGTGGATCTGGGATCTTCAATGAATTTAGGCAGTACTACTCCGTCTAATTCATCACATTGCCTTCTCCATTTTCATTGTCTTCCTGCTTCTCCTTCTCACGTCTCTGACGGCCGTCTTTTCCTCCTTCTGCTCCATCCTTACGCCATCGCTTTTTTCGCTCCTCACTATTATTACTACTCCTCATCCCCTTATTTCGCATCCCTTCCTTATAACTCTCTGGCTTCTTTTATTCCTCACCATCCGACCTTCATTATTCCGTCGACGGGGACGGATTCCCTCTCCCCCATCCCCCTCTCCACCCCCATCTGCGCCTCCCCCTCTCTTACTTTCTCTCTCTCCCGTTTCTCAGCTCTCGCAATCGCATTCGACGGCTGGGAAATGCAATTTCGCCGCACTCACTCAAATTGCGAAGAAAAACACGGCGGCGCGTTGGAAGCGGCGGTTCTGGATGTCAGGAAGGATTAACAAGCGCGCACTCTCCTTTTCCACCCTCCTTTTTTCCTTCCCCCTCCCACCCTTCGCTGCCCTCGCTGCTTTAATTTTACCTCCTCCAGTAAATAAAACCGTCCGCTGAAATAGCCGTGCGGGCCGTGTTATTAGCTCCGCCTTAGTTTGAACTCATGCGGGGTATGTCAACATGTAGTGATGTGCGCCTTAAATAATGCCGTAATCGACATTAGCTCATCGGTATTCAAAACTTGGTATGCGATTCAATTCTTTCTGAAATTTTAGCCTTTTTGCGTTGTAAAATTATCTATAAAATGATAATCAGCCCTTTTATACTATCCTCTGTCTACTTCTCTGCCTTTCAAGTTCCAATTACTCCCTCCTCTAAATAAAGCGAAGTAAGCCAGGTATGCTGCGGCCTCTGAAGACTAGTTTTTAACTTTAGCATTAACAGCTATTACTTCTTACATAGGAATTCACCAGGGACTGGTTAAAATTTTATAATGAACCTGATAATAAATCTACGACTATTAGTTAAGCTTGTTTGCATTCCAGTCGATATGAGAGAATAACGTATCTGTGTAGTTCCATTCATTAGACATTGCTTTTTACTAAAATTGTGTATACTAATTATTAATTTGGCAACAAAAGAAACACCCCTCTAGTTCTTGTCCATTTTTTGTCTTTTGATGAGTAAATTATTGACCAAGATTAGAATAGAATTTGCCGATGGCAGTGGATGTAGAGAATGAATGAGAAATTAGGCATGAACTCAACTATGTTAAGCTTCTTTTTCATAATATATCACTTGTTTCGAATTTTAAACAGTGGTTCAAAACTTTCTTTTTGAAATGAGTATACTAGTTACAATTTCAAAGTGACCAAAAAAATTCATACGGTCTCTCAACTTTCATGTATCGCATGAAAAGTTAAGTCTCTTGTCAACCTGGTTAGCAAGTGCTCTGTTCGGGAAGTGGCCGTCATAGAGACTGCCACGAATCTTTTCTACTGAATGCGAACTTTCTTGTATGACGCTAGACGAATAATCAATTAATTTCATGGAACTATCAATTTTTATTTCAATGATGTTTCTCTAGCCATTTACGTTTAATACTTTTAATATGTGAAATCTTTTTGTTCTGCTTTCATTCATGAGAAAAATCTTTCGTGAATAATTTTGCCGGTATTTAATTCTCTCGAATTGACGGAGACAGACTTCATCTCTGAAACGGAGATGTCAGCTATAATTTTGATATGGCTAGATGTATGTATTCCCTCTGCATGTCTGATTTTGGCTTTGATTTAGTTCGCATGCATCACGTGAGAAAATGTCTAAGTTTCTTGTCAAAGCACTCCGAGGGAAGTGGTTTGTTTATTGGACGAACCTCATGAAGCTCCTTTTGGCCTCCCTCAGAGGGACCGACCGCGACGCTTGTCTGCTGCTCTTTTGTTCGCGTCACCCTTTGGCTTTAACCTCCTAAGCGTACAACGAGTTCTTTTCTACCGCCATCTTGACGCCCACTTCCGGCCGTCGAAAGGTCTTCCAACACCTTCCCCGCCTCTCTCTTTCTCTTATGTTTTCTTCTCTCTCCCTCCCTCTCTTTCTCCTTCCTTATTTTCCCGTCCGCTTCCTTCTCCAGTTTCCTCGCCCTGCCTTTTGTGCTCCTCCTCGGAATCTTTGCCCCCCCCAACCCCTCTAAATTTCCCTTATCGTCTTTCTCCTTTCGCCTCGGGGCCACTGGTGGTAACCGTTACGTTGTTGGTTGGGAGAGTAAGTTCGCAAGGAGCCGGAAGGGTGGGCGGAATCGCAGAAGAAGAGGAAAGGGGGTTTTCAGCTTTGAAAGATGGTGGAGGTTAGAGAAGAGAAGATGGAGAAAGTGGTTGGACGAGGAGAGGGCGCAGAAGGCGGGGGTGAAGGACGGGTTTCAGGCGGTGAGGACAACTCGTGGGGTGAAGTCCAGCTCCCCCAACCCTTGCGAACCTCCCTCCTCTCTCCGCTCATCTCGTGACAGGGAATCTCCATTAGAAGCCGCTCCAACATCTTCGTTCCCTCTGCTCTTCTGTGTCCTCTCGCCCACTTCCTCCTACGCAAGGCACTGCAGTCTCAACAACTCACAACTCAAGATCTACCCCAATTCCCGCTCCCATCACACGCCACCGCGCGGCTTCTTCTATTTCGATGCCGTGGCTCGGTTACACACTTAAAACTGCTCGCCAAAGCCTTCTAGATTACAAAACGGATGCCGTTAGGTAACAAAAGAGGGTTTTTTTTATTCAGCCATGAAATAAGTATTTCGGGGATTCTCCGAGCGGGTATTTTCCAATTTTCGCAATCCCTCCCGGCAGCTTCTCCTGAATTTATTCGGAATCTTATTAAACGCAGGGTAAGAATATCCTCCTCTTGTCCTACAAGATCCTTTTAATGGTTACTTTTTTTAGAATCTCTTATTCTTCTATTTGTATGCTGGGCGTTCGTACACAGAGGTGCACGGCTTTAGTCAGAAGACATCCCTGAATGAAATTCCCCATAGACGGCTGGGAGAAAGATTCTCAGCTTACGTTCGGAAGTTTTTTTCCTATTTTCCCCGCTATAAATGGAAGAAAACTTCATGGAAAACAACTGACGAGATGAGGAACCTTCCTCAGGGATTATTTAAGAAAAACCCGGAATCATAGAACTCCCGCGGTGAAAATTAAAATGCCTAATATTGAAAGACTTGAACGGGGAAAAAACTTTTTAAATTGAAGACATAAAGTCTGGGCCGAAATAAAATTTTTAACGTTTGCGAATTTGGACTGCCTGAAAATCTTGTGGTCTCTTACTTTTATAAGTTTTAGAAATCCCATAGAAAATTTACTTAAATCCATCACAATTGACCAAGAATAACTTAACACTTCTTTATTCGTTTAAAGTAGAAGACAATTGTACACTATTATGCCAGCATCTCGGGACGACCATTTCTCTTGCTCAGTGCACGGAGATTTTTCCCTCATTTATTTACATACCCACGCCTCAAAGGAGAAAAGGCTATTCTTAGATGAAAGAAGACCATTTCAAAAGACATATAAAATATATTTGAAGAAACGGAAATAAAGTAAAAATTCTTTCTTTGTGTTGATTTGAATCTTATGGGCTGCATTTTTTCGTAATTTTTCCGATGTAAAAAATAGATTTGTTGACGGAATAAGAATAGATGCTTGAAATTACCATGATGTTTGTGATTTATCAAAAAACTTAATTTAAATGCATTGTTGCTAACTATTTTCTGATAAGTGCAGTTTATATCACTTACCTAATAATACCAATTTTTTCATATTACCATGGCATTAGTCAGTGAGCTCTACCAAATCAGTGTGCCAATTGCCTTTATACTAATTTGTGTGTCATGAGATAAATTTTTCTTGGGTTTCGTAAATGATTTACACGTGATTGACGAGCAGAGTAAAAGAATTGAGAGGAATAACGAGATAAAATTCAATTTATTTTGTGTCAATATGAAGTAAATTTTAGTGATGAATTGAAAATTGTACAGTATTAGCTTTTAAGTTTTTGAATTCTTCTTCCTCATATCATAGGTGTTTTATTTTTGTTTTTAGGCATATTTTTAGGTACTATGGTTCTATTTAACCAGCATAGTTCGTGTGTTTCATTTTACAATAACTTACCAGAGTCTCTTGGAGAGGTATAGTACCTCCTGTGGGACCATTTTTATGGTAATATGTAGATTTTGGAGATCAAATTTATATTATTGGTAGTTTCCACTGCATTTTTTTAATTATTTTGTTATTAACTACGGTAAAAAGCGTTCGATTGCATTTGTATTAGCCAAACAAAATGGGTCAAATATGAGAAATGCATATAACTGGTACGTAGTATTAACCTTCGTTTGGCTAAATGATTTTACGAGGTCAACGTTTAAAAAAATCTTTCCAGTACCAAGATGAAGATATTAATATTTAAAATATGAATAGACGCTCGACATAAAATTTCCATAGCTATAAATTCATTGCTAAGCATATAATCAATACTTAACTGTCTCTGGTATACATGAATACTCACAATTTATCCAGCTAATACTAGTCAATAGAAGCGCTGAGGAATTGGTTATTATTATGCTTGGTTATTATGTGGGTAATTTCTATCGTATCGCAAATTTTCCTAAAAAGGCTGATTATTGTGGTAGCTGCATCTCAGCTTTTCTCGAAAAACTTTCTCCTGATTGTAAATTCAAGAAAAAATTTTCCTCGTTATTTGTTAAACTTATTTGCAGTTTTGAGATGAATAATTTAAATCAACATTCAATTAATCAATAATTTATGCCCTTTAAAGGAATGATGCTGAACAAGTGCTAAATCCACCTGCCGTTAATAAATGATTAATATAATAAGTATATAGTTCCCTTTTTTCCAATTTTGAGACGCTCTTATGAGCACGTTATCATTTCAATAATAAATTCGTCAACTAATTTCGCGATTGTTTGATTGCAGGAAAATTTGAATCGATTTTATTTCAACGTATTCACAGATGTATTAAAGTATGCACATTTGTGATTATGTGGCGATTAGTCCTATTTTTTATGAGTCCTATTCTTCGAAATCTTGCGGCTGTGCGTTAAGCTATCAAATGTGTCCAAGGGGTTGTGAATGGTCAAAATCTAGATTCAGAAGTGAGCTTCGATAAAAACAAGTTCACTCATCAGTGGTCGTGGACATGAATATAAAGGAAGAAAGATTTGATGCTTTCCCGGCGAATGATGTGAGTAAACTTCTCTCGGGTTTCCCACCGGGTTAAAGGCTTCATAATGGCCGACGTTTCGAGCTCCGACTCGGCGCTCAACATCAGGGCTACTGGATGCTGTGATGCGGGAATGGGCCTGCTTATATGCTGCCCTCCTCCGGACAGGTTCCTCGGGATTGGCTGGTAGTTTCCCGCCTGGTGGGGTTGACTCCGGATTGGTCTGTCCGTCGTATCGTCCTTTCCCTGTATTCGGTCAGTTTTTTCAGAACGGGTTTCCAAGTGCTGCTAAGGGAATACCCTGAATCGCGATTAAAGTTCTTCCTCTCCAGTTTAATTTCGATGGCTTCTTTGGTGAGACGGTCCCAAAAACGTTTGGCATGACAAAGTATCTCTGTTTTTTCAAATTGAATTTTATTTGAAAAATCTGCCATTGCTGAGCATAGTGTCGAACACGCCCATAAAATTCAATTTGAAAAAACAGAGATACTTTGTCATGCCAAACGTTTTTGGGACCGTCTCACCAAAGAAGCCATCGAAATTAAACTGGAGAGGAAGAACTTTAATCGCGATTCAGGGTATTCCCTTAGCAG
The DNA here is from genome assembly GCF_921293095.1 of Ischnura elegans. Taxonomy (NCBI): domain Eukaryota; kingdom Metazoa; phylum Arthropoda; class Insecta; order Odonata; family Coenagrionidae; genus Ischnura; species Ischnura elegans. The sequence continues at coordinate 116,963,836 of NC_060246.1, forward strand.
CACTTGGAAACCCGTTCTGAAAAAACTGACCGAATACAGGGAAAGGACGATACGACGGACAGACCAATCCGGAGTCAACCCCACCAGGCGGGAAACTACCAGCCAATCCCGAGGAACCTGACCGGAGGAGGGCAGCATATAAGCAGGCCCATTCCCGCATCACAGCATCCAGTAGCCCTGATGATGAGCGCCGAGTCGGAGCTCGAAACGTCGGCCATTATGAAGCCTTTAACCCGGTGGGAAACCCGAGAGAAGTTTACTCACATGAATATAAAGGCGTTCTGAGGGGGTATTGGTCTATCCTTGGGTTAAGTGGGCCATTTGAATAAAGCCGAAGCCTGTGAAGATGTTGTGACTTAGGGAATGAAGGCCACGAACAATTATGTTTCTCAATATCCGGGGTTAGAGGACGGCAGCATGTGTGAAGGTGGAGACCATCTTGATCTGTACAGTGACACAAATTTCACTAACAATGTTGAAACATTTTCTTTAACGGGTGTGGTACTACGATGTGAAAATAAATGTGAACTATCACATTTTTATCCCCAGGAATTGCAGCTACTCCTCTAATTTTTTATACAATTGCATGGTGGAGTTTTTTCTTGTAAATATTCCGGATGTAAACTAGTCTCCCATTTGCATCTCAGGCGGGGACTACCCTAGAGGGTACATCGGGAAACTGGGATAGAGTTATAATGATAGGAACATGGAACGTGAGATCGCTTAGGACCTGCCGTAGGCTAGAAAACATTGGGTGGCAGGACACAGCTGAAGAAGTTCTTGGTAGATGTAAAGTCGTTATAAAAAAAAAGATCACGCAGGAAGCCTAATACCTCGTTGAAGGACGGAGATATCACAATGCGAAATCAGAGGGAGGACAGAATTGTTACAAGAGAAAAAGAAACGAGATATGTCGAAAGGCAATGAGAGATATAGGAGCTTGAATTAAAAATATCTGTATGGAAGTGGAGGAAATTCTTTTTCATGGAAAAATGGAGGCGACCTATGAAATAGTGCAACTTTAACGTAAACGTAATATTAAAGAGTTGCAGTACGGAAACAGTCAAAGAACAAAAGATTTAGAAAAAGAAGGGGAAGTGGATAAAGATGACGTAGCAGCCCCAATTTTAACATCAGAATTTGATGTGGCAGTAAGAGACCTGAGGATGAATAAGGCATTTGGAATTGACGATATTCCAGCGGAGCTGATAAAAAATGCAGGAGGAAAGACGTGGAACCCGGGTAAAAATAAAAAGTGAAATTTATTCAACAGGTGAGATACCAAACGGTTTCATGAGGAACATTATAATCCAAATTTCCGAAAGGAAAAAAGCGGAGAACTGTGAACATTTTAGTACCATAAGGTTGAACAAACATGCGTCGAAGATACTGACAAGTGTCATTCATATAAAATAGAAAAAATGGCAAAATATTACCTGGATGGGAATAGATTCGGTTTCAGAAAGAGCATAAGGAAACAATATTTGCCATTTGGCTCATAATAGAGAAGAAGAAAAATGAAAAAAAAACAAGACAACTTTCGTTGCGTTCGTAGACTTTGTTTGATAACGTATATTGAAACATATTACTGGCAATCCTGAAATAAATAGATTTAGATTTATGTTTAGAAAGGATATTTTATTGCTCAAGGAGTAAATAGGAGTTATTTACATTGACAGAAGAATGATCCACAGTTTAAATTGCAACCAAGTAGCGGTGATAAAATCAGGACCCAGCTGTGAAGAGGCGAAAATAAAAAAAATCGTGAGAAAAGTTTTTGCTTTTTCAGCCATAATTATCAACGTTTACATTGAAAACCCCGTCAATGAAATCAAAGAAAAGGCCTCGGGAATGAATATCCATGGAGAAAAATTAACATGATTTCCCGATTACACAGCTGTCATGGCAAAGACAGATAAGGTTTCTGAAAAGACTCTAGTTTATATAAGTAGGGTATTTGGTAGATATAAGCTGAAAATAAACACATAAAAAACAAGGTACTAGTATGCAGCAGAAGAGAGGAAGTCAAGGCTAAAGTTAAAATATGAAAACAAAAACTGGAAGAGGTGGATAAATTTTGTTATTTAGGAAGCAGAATAATTAGCAATAATAATAATAATAATTATACATTTATTGTTCTAGGACCTTGTCCTATGGAACATACCAAATATTACAGTTAAATCTCAGCAGTGAACAACATAGAGAAAGTGAAAATACAATTTAACAGTATTAATGACAAATATATTACAGTATTTTAATTACAATCATATTTTTCGAGTAAATAAACAAACATTTTCATTTTGAATTGATTAACAGTTTTACAATTAACAATATCGTCCGGTATTTCATTCCAAAATCTTATAGCAGAGTTTAAAGTGGACATTTGGAACACCGTAGTTCGGCAATTTGGTATTTTAAAACGCCTTCTAGCTCTTACCATTCTACTGGTTTCACTCTGATTACATATAATCATATTGTAAAGATAGTCAGGTGTTTTGGATGACAATATTTTATAAACAAAAACAGATAGCAGGAATTTAGTTTTCTGTTGGGGTTTCAACCACTGCAGCTTTATGTAGTAAGGAGTGACATGCTCCCGGATATTTATATCATATATATATCTGATCGCAGAATTTAAGTGTTTGTAACTTCTGATATAATTCACCAGTTAGGTCGGAAAAAACAAGGGAACAATAGTCCATATGTGGGACCAGCAAGGTATTCGCCAATTTTTTTCGTACTTCTATTGGGATTAGGCGTTTGAAATGTTTGATCTGTGCCAATATTTTATGTACCTTGTTAGAAATAGTGGATACATGTTCGTTCCACGTTAGCGTATCGTTCATAATGACCCCTAAGCAATGGGAGAAGCGGGAAAGAAATTATCAGCAGAATAGCCCAAGGAAAAAGATCATTCAACTAAAACAAAAATCTACTCTCAGCGGGAAATTTAAACATAGAATTAAGGAAGCAGTTTATCATAACTTACAGTTGGAGTGTGCTTCTGTGCGTAGAGAATGCTCTCTACGGAAGTGAGGCATGTGAAATGACAGCCGCGGAGAAATCAAGGTCTTTCGAAATGTGCGGCAACAGAAGAATGATGAGGATTAAATGGATCGACCGAATAAGCAATGAGAAAATCCCAAGAAGGGTAGGTGAGAACAGAAGCCTCGTGGAAACCTTGATAAAAAGACGGAACCAACTCATTGGCCATATTAAGACATGTGCATTTCCATCGCGGCGATTCTGTAACTTCAATTGGTAACCAAGGTAGGTGGCAACAATTATCATCACTGGACATCAAAAGCCTCAGAGTATCAAGTATACGGTCGTCAAATAATAATTAATGTATTCATATGAATATATAGTTCCCCTCTTTATTTTCAAATTTGCCCATTGTGAAAGTAAAGGTAGGACTATATTCAAGCGCATTATTTAAAATTTTCCCGAAACTGAAGCCTCAGAATGAGGGTTGGAACTATTCAGAGGGGGTCTAAAATCGGAGAAATACCATAATTATGAATTATGAGGAGGTACACCGAACATTGGAATGAGGAGATGAAAGGTAGACGCAAAGCACCTTTCGCCATCGAAAGATCTGGTAAGAGGCCATATCATGAAACACAAGGAATAGGAGGGAAATGAAACGGAAGGAAAACCTAAAAGAAAAATTCTTAAACAAAAGCCAACGTATAAGTTCTCTGGGTAGATGGATACAAGCTCGATGAAAATTACGAGATCAAAAGGAACTGCTTTGGGCAAGAGAGAAACGGAGGGATTCAGTATACCAACCTTAGCATTACAGTCCTATGAATTATTATGAGTCCTGTGAATGTGCATTAGTGAAAATCAGAATGCCTGCTGAAGTTGAATTATACCACCTTACTGAACCCTTCGCCCTTCAACAATTTCAAGGTCTAGAGGTGATTGGTCGTGAAAAGGTTGAAAGGAGCTGGAAGTGATGCGGACAATAGCCGTGAAAGAAAGAGTGGAAGAAAGACGCAGAGCATGTGAATATGCGACCCACCAATCTCATCTCCGAAGAATTGAGACTGCGAAGAGAGAGCCCCTGTCGCCGATGATAACTCCCCCAGCGACCATTATTTCTCCGACAGGACGCCTCTGCTTGGAGATGCCCCATCGCGCGGCCGACCCTCGTGTCTTTATTGTTTCCCCGGCGAATGGCCTTCCCACCCTGCCAGCCCCCACCCCTCCCCCCTCGTCAGCCTCCAATCGCCTCCTCTCGCAAACCATCCCTCTTTCTCTCTCCACCTTTCTCTCTCTCTCTCTCTCTCTCGCAAATGACAAATTGATGCGCATCGCCTCACGCTGAATTGAATCTCATTACTACTTGGCGTCATCGCCGCAGCGGCGTTGAGGTCTTTTTAACTGCCTCTTGGCGAATCGCTGTTGCGCGCCCCATTCTCTAATTTCATGCATCTCCCGTCTCATTATGAGCCCCTGTTTTGTGGGACCTTCACTCCTTCAAGGTATTGAGGCAAAAATACGACGCTTGAGCCCCCATTGTAGTAGCTAGGAAGGGACCGCATTTCGCGTAACGGCTGCTGGAATTTACGGGACCGCGTGGAGAGGTTGCCATTTGTCTACTAGATACATGCTCAGTTCAATTTGATTTACTTTTATTTTCTGGAATACTAGCGGAGGTCTTCTACGACTGACGAAGATTTTTTTACTCCCAAATCGGCAGAAGGAATGAAATATCAATTTTATCTCTTTCGTATTTTAGCTTACCCCCTAACCCGAATTGCTACCGAATAGTGAAGTGCCTTTGCTCAAACTTGCTTGTATAACGGAATTGTATTTGCTTTGTTTTCGGCGGGGAAATGACTTTGATGTGAAATTACATTAGAAAAATTATTATGCAGAGTGCTTGTATGGCAAAAATATTGTTGCCCTGGTCTCAGGTAGAAAGATTCCCCACAATGTCTGCTTAATCTTATAGATATCTTCTACTCTCCGGTTATACTGCAAGGTTAAAAAGCTTTTGGACCAATTGGTATCGTAAGGCAGACACGATATAACGAGTGAGCAATCATTTTTGATTATTCTTCGACTTGTTACGGATAACTAACATCTTCAAAAGCTGCTCTTGCTTTTAGTTCCTCTAAGATATTTTGTATTACTTAGGAATTTTTTTGACGAACCTGGCTATTTCATCACTTCAAGTTGAGCAATAGAGTTACGGAAAATTAATTATTGTTGGTGGTTAGATCAAAAGCAGGAGATACGTTAGTCCGAATAACGATAAAAAAACTATAATCGGAGTACTTCAGCTCTTAAAATTAACCGTGAATGCATAACCCCGCTACGAGTGATTGCGTGCAACTTGAACGACCCCTAGATACTTATTCTCACGTAATAATATAATAATATATTTTTTGACCTTTTTTTATCTTGCGTACACTGTTCGCAGCATAATATAGGATGGGAGTACTATATTTGGGGGGAGGCACCCGCAGTTGAGATCATTTGCACCGTAAGAGTGGAGACAAGCCTGCTCTTAACGAAAGGTGCCTTAGGGACTACGGCTTAATGTCCCGTCGGCGGGTTGGAGTGCTGTACTGAAAGTGTCCTCCTTTAAGTAATTCTTCGGCGTCCCCTTGCTAATTTTCCTCACATGTTGTAAATAAGTATTGTGTTATTGTTTTATGTTTTTTTGTACCAAGGGTATCGGGTTGGTGTGGTGGCTAGGGTGCTTCCCAACCCGTGGGCTCGGTTTCAAATCCCGTCGGTGGCAGAGATTTTTCAAAGACTAGCCGATCCCCGCTTGAATGCTATGTGGAAAAAATTTCAGACGCAACACTCCGTCCGTGGGATGGGACGTTAAGCCGTGGTCCCCTTGGCACCTCTCGTTAAGAGCAGGCTAATGCAGACGCTGTGTTTCTCTCGACCCTTCCCATATAATAATCTTCTCTCATGGTGCAAATTACTTTAGCTGTCGGTCACCTCCTCCGAATATCATACCATACCTTATGGTATCAATCTTACGCACATTATTCATAGGGGATGATGAAACGGTATTGCGACAATGAGTGAGGCAGGTATGGGCGTAGAATGTGTGCCTACGTACCGGGAGGGTATTTTAGGAGAGGGGGGAGTACAGGGCTTTTGGGGTAAGACGCCGGAACTGGGTCACCCGCAGGCCGCGACGTGGGAGGGGCGAGACCATCGAAACAATGGTCAGCGGCGCGGATTAGGATCGGCAATTGTTCCCTTGCGTCACCTCGCAAGGAGTTTCATTTGATCCGGAAACCGGGTCTACGGCCTGGTCGGAGGCAAGGGTGAGGCTGGGGAGAATATAGTGGGAGGGGGTCAGATGGGGTGGAATTGTTGGCGCCGAAGGTTGGGTTTAAGTCCGCCGCTTTCCAGTCTCCCTAGGAATGGATTCATTTATTCCGGGCCACCTACCCACTGGAAATTCACATCCTCAGCCTTTATGGCCGACTAATTAAAAAAATCTCTCTTGCATTGACTTAAGTTCAAGGAGCACTCTAATGCAACCGACTAATCACTATGCTCAGTTTGAATGGTGAATAAGAAAAAAACGTCTCTAGAATCTCTCTGAGTTCAAAGGGATAATTAGCTCCAGCTGCTACACACATGATATTTTAAGCTTTTTCATCTTAGTTTTTTATTTATCACGCAGAAATTTGTATTATTTATCAATTTCATTAGATAGTATGTAAGTATTTGATGGTAGCCGATGGTTTATATACTTACTGAATTAGCCATGGAGAATACCAATGTGTTGTGGGAAATTATGCACGTAAAAGTTGAAGGAATAACTTAAATCCGACTTTTTCCAATGAATTGCCTCAAAGTCATTCAGAATTTCATCCCTTGGTGTGGTCGTTCGCAGAAAGTAATGGGCTGATAAAAGTGCAGCTTTAAGAAGCTGATAAAATGCATTGACTGACTTGATTTTTTAATGCCAACTCGAATGAACGATGGAAGTGTTCACCTACAAATTTTATCGGCGAGTTCCGAATTTGGGTTTCCAGGCTCTAAGCATATTTCGAGTTACATTCAAAGATTATAAATGAAAATGAAATTCTTTTAAAGGGTAGCATGAATATAGTCTCTTCTCCAAACTTTTTAAAAGAGACCCAGGTTTTAAAAAAGCCTTGATTTATTGTTGCCGAGTAGAATGAACGCTGAGGGAAGAAAAATAAACAATTCCGATCACAAAACGGCGAGATAGGGGAGGGGGAGGGGTTTGAGCGAGCAGTTTTTTTCTGTGGAAAATCACATAAACTTCCGGAGCGTTCCGTTGTAAATTTATAAGTTGAGCGGCGGCGAACGGCTGTCCCTCCCTCCCTCTCCCTGGTTATCAGATCCCGTCTCCCTTCCTCGATTTCCCCAGAGCGAAGGCCGGGATAACCCTCGCAACCGCACCGCCACTGCTGCCGCCGCTTGGAAACGCACATTTACATCACCGTAAAGCAAATATTGGCACGCACACTCACCGGAGGGAAACTCGCTGTGGGTGCAAAGTTTTCATTTTATGCTTTCAATTTTTTCCCTGTACGCTCGAATGTGTATGTGAGTGTGGTGTTGGGGAGTTATATATATATTTTTATTATTTTTTGTTCATGTATCGTCCCCGCATCTGATTTTTTTCTCGCAACGGCATCTTTTTTTAAATGAAGTTTTACATAAATTTACCACGAGCAAAAGAATTTGGGATCACGGGGGGAGGGGTTGAAGTTTCAAAGGTACACCACAGAGAGAGAAGTCGCAAAGTGTGCGAAAATTTTCCTCTCCAAACAATTCGATTAGCTATTGGAATAAAACAAGTAGGTGGATGGAAGGGCAAAAGGACGAGGACGGGCTTGTATGCGCTCACAAAAAAGAACAGAGAGAAGAAAGAAAAGAGGGACTGTAGCGGTGGCGTGGTTGGAATCGGGTTGCTCTCGGGTCGTTCAGAGTATTGTATGCTCGCGTATGAACAGACACGGGCGAAAGTGTGTGCACACTTCGCTGTAGCTGTGTGTGCTTGCGGGTGCTTGTGATCTGTGGTTGCGTTTACCCTCGGCCTTCATTGAAAAAGGCATCAGCCTAATAACTCATTCAATCAGCGCGCTCACGCGCGAATCGCGGCGGGATGGCCTATCCCGGGGGACACGGCGGTGGACGGCCCAGTCGAGCGGAGGAAGCGACCGTAGAGGTGGGGGTAGCGGGTGGTGTACCCCACTGCATGGGGAAGACTCTGAAAGTGAATATTGAATTTGTCAAGTAATTTATGGGCGTAACCTCATTGATGGAATGGTGGCCGGAATGAGGCAGGCATAACGCGAAGAAAGTATCTTATCCCTCTCATTTTACGACTAAAATCGTATCAACACATATTTGTGGGTTACTCTGTCGTATCAGTCCTTCCACCCCATGTACTGACTTCCTTGTTCTCTCTGGTCATGTATTTAACTGAGACTTATGACCTGTAGTTACTTTGGTAATGACACAATGTGTTAAAACCATGGTCGGTGTTTAGCGTTTACTGTGAAATAATATCAGCTTTGTCATTTCAATGAGGATATTGAGAATTTTCGCAATGTAAAGCCTGACGTTATATTACATCTCTAATTTTAAGTTTGTCCATTATGAATTGCACTTTTCACTTTTTACCATATTTACAAGCAGTTTCTTGATATGTTGGCGTATTGAAACGCAGTGAAGTAATTCAAATACTTATTTAAATAACACATCCCTTACCGTAGTGTCCTGATCCATTGATTTTTTTCTAGTGAATCATATTGCGAATAAAATTTTAGGTCATCTAGTCGTACGATCTCATGAACTTAGGGTTGAGAACCAGCGCTCATGCCACTACACCAATATGACCAACCATAATGATTTTAGGAGTCTCTTCGAAAAAGCATCATAATTCCGAGGTCCGCATAAAAAATCATGCGTTTCTGTATTTGAATAACACCTCTATAGAAGTTTTAGGAGTGAAAAATATAATCATCGTCATCATTATTATTAATATCATCATTATGTTTATCAAATGTTTATTTCAGAACAAAAGTATGTCTTTTTCTGATAGTTCCATGCAACTGATAGTCCTTTTTAACTTAGAAATTTCACATATATCATATCCCCATCACCTCTATTTCTTCATATTATTATTTACGCTTACGACTGTTATGAATTTTGTGGCTCGGAAAAATATTAAAGATGGTCTGCTTGACAACCAACCCTGCACTATACCATCTAGATCCAACACCGCGGAAACCAGTGAGGAGAATGATGGCAAAAAGATGATGAGTGGAGCTCACGTCACTCCAATATCTGCAGAGACTGAAGGTGTTGATGAGAGATAGAGGAGAGGGAAGCATTAGCCGAAGGAGGCGATAAAAGTAAGATAGCTGCGTCGGAGGGGAGCAGAATCGAAATTAGGGCTTAGAGGGAGGGAGGGAGGGTTTTGAAGGGGAAGAGGCGTTCTGGGGGCTTCGTGGAAGAAGAAACGGCCACTGATGCCACGAGGAAGCTGGGATGGAGGAAGGGGTGGATTGGGGAGGAATGCAGGGAGCGAGTGATTAATACATGCGTGGCGGGTGGTCGTGGGAGATTTGGCGGCGGTGTAAGGGATGATTTAAGGCGTTTTGCTGGAGGGAGTGGAGAGGAGGGTGGAGGGATTGGGGGCGGGGACAGGTGGCCATTTGGTCGGGTGATTTGCAGTCGGGGAAGGAGGGGCGACGGAGGCGGGATTAGCGCGATATGCCTCAGCATAAACGCATTGCTATGAGGAGGCGTGGCGGGGGAAGGTAGAGGGTGGTTGGGTGGGTGTTCAAGGGCACAGTCACCCGGCTGCAGAGCCGCTCTCGGGAATCTGAAAACCTCTGGTTTTTATGCTTGAAAAACCGTGCGGTACGATATTTCTACCGAGACGCAAACTTAATCGAATATAATTTCGTAAACATTTTCTTAAGTATTCCACTTATCTTGTTTTTTTTTTTAACGGATGATGAATAATTGTGTTTTTCAAGCTTAATTTGTGGAATGTGTATTAAATAAATGCAAATATTAATGAAAAATTTCTCGGGATTCCCACCGGGTGTGGTATTGGGTTAGTTAAAAACCGCACCGTATTGAGTACCGTAAAAAGTACCATTACAAGTGAACCCCTGAAGACGATGGCAGACATAGCCATTGAAACGTTGGGAGAATTAACCCAATACCACACCCGGTGGGAATCCCGAGAAATTTTTCATCAATCTATACGCCGGAAATACCTAAAATTTTTAATGCAAATATTGCTTTGAATTTTCAGGGTGGATCCAGTAAAGACTAAAAGTTTTAAGAGTTATGTCATACTATATTTTTAGTTTTATATTGCATTGGAAATTAAAAATTAACCACTCACCTTGCCTTTTGGGAATTATTTTCAAATTAATAGTGTAACTGACGTCAACATTTGTCAGTCAAAATGAAATGAGCTAATTATTAACTTTGAACTTCGTGAAAATTAAGAAATATATCTATTGAAAAACATATTCATCAACAAATCTGCACGCCCCTCTATTCCAGTCAATAATGTAACAGGATGACTTCTATGAAAGCAGTTATATTTTTAGGCCAGCCTTACCAATAAGGGGAAAGAAATTTCATTTTGATCATGCCGTTATGATGGAAACTAATGAATTTCTAAAATTTCCCGTTCCAATTTTCTTCTATCCCGCTTCTATTTTTATGCTGGGGGCTGAATGGCTGTTGGAGTGGGATGAGGAGGAGTATTGTAACGTATCCGGACCATTTTTATAATAAGCCATGTACAAAATAGTTGATTATTATTTAATCGATCCTCATACTATATAAGTCTGTCTGGTAAATTATCGCGTAACAACTACGCAAATTAAATAATTACCTTTTCATCTTGAAATATACGTTCCCACAAAATCTTAATGAGCTGATGATCTATTTCTCCGCCATGGAATACTTGAGACTAATGTAACTTTTTCCTTTAATTTGGTATGGAAAATCCCAGGTGAGGCGATATGCATCTTTGATACATAGAAGTCGGTATGGACAACTATGGAATTTATATCTGTACTCTTGGAAATAACTTATGTTTGAATTCTGTTCAGCACATTATCGTTTAGATTAAAAGGTATATCAGGGTTTACTAATAATAAAGATTTCCTGATACTACCTCTCAGAATAAAAGGGTTACTAAGTAGATACTCAGTGAATTTCACCAGTTGATAAAACTTGAATACCGTTCATGTTGAAAGGACACAAACGGTAATTTCCACACTTTTTAATTCCAAAACTCAACAACCGACCCAGATCACAACTCATCGTATTATTTTCAAGGTGTTGTGTGTTGAAAACTGGGTTGGTTTGGAATTAAAAAGTTTGGAAGTGTTTGTCATTGTCAGTGGAATTTTGTCAGTGTTTGTCAAGGATTTGTGTTATTTCATCATGGATATATCGAACTTCCACCAAATCAAGCCATAAACGATTTTGTACGTTGAATACCGTTGTTTTTTTTATATTTTTCGATTTTTAAGTTAACCTCTTGAATTATTTATAACTAGGTCATTTGCATTTATATCAATTTGACTCATTTGAATATTCAGCTTAGGGGTTATCAATTGATGCAGAACTAAATTCTAATTCAGTTCTGACGGACGTAAGCTGCATAAAATACGAAATATAGTGCTTGTAGGGGCCTGATAGATAAATATTGATTTATAACCTTTCCTTATTTTCATCGTCTAAAGCACACTAATCAATGGAATTTAACTTAAATTAAGAGGCAACAATTTGGACATTATTTACGATAGTATGTCACCATACTTTTTCAAAAAAATTTTTGTAGGTACCAAAATTTGTATTGGACAGAGTGAAACAGACTATATCTTCTCAGCTGTCAATATCAATGTGCTGGTATGGTTTTGTAGAAAATATTTGAAATGTTATAAACCATACAGGGATAGGCTATTCGAACATTCCCGAGTTTTTCAGCGATCGGTTCCGGTGGGAGAATCCCATATTGATCTCTCCGTCCAGATCCGCCTTATGCTCACAATAATTGTCCCTCGCTCGCATTGACCTTTCGAGGTAATGGCATTATAAATTACGGAGCGTGAATTTTTTATTGCTCCGGAAGTAAAAATTGCCGAAAATAATAATAAAAGGGATGTCTGTCCTCTATTATTCCCCTCACTCCGTCCTTCCATTCGCCTTTTGTGGGCTGTGTGCCTTTGTACATGGGTCCGCGAGGCTGTTGGTTTGGAAGGGATGGGAGATTGGAGAGACGGTTTGTGTTTGGGGATGAGTGCATGACGGTTAGGTCCGGAACGAGGGGGAGGAGGGGATGAGAGTGATTGTGAGACGGAATGGGGGAAGTGAATGGAATTAATGCGCCCCGAGGAATGAGCCGGGTGACAGTGGGAATGAGATGGCAGGGGCGCAGGGCGTGGCGTGTGCAGAACGGAATGAGCGACCGGCGGACCACCCTTAGAAGAAGGATGTGTACATGAGGGAAGGAGAGGGAAGGGGTGAGGGTGAAGGCAAGGGACTGAGTGGGGTTCCTCTTTCTCTACCATTCGCGGGTCAAGGTTCAAGTTTCCGGGGTTATGGAAGAGTTAATCGATTTTTCCAAGCTTGTGTGCACTAGTAAGTGGCGGACAATATTTGGATCTCGTGAAATTTCCCCAGAATTCGTTCTGGTTAGGATCAATGGAAATAAATAGGCACGGGCGTTTTGTTACTGTTTTACCGCGGCGTGGATATAATTCCTTTCATGGCCGCTCAAAACAATGCAGCCCGAATACATTTCTCCGTTATATTTATTTTCTCAAGTAAATATTGATTAAAGGTCCTATAAAAATAAAAGTCATTATTTCTTCACTAACATTTCGTAAATTTGCGTCACATAGGCTTAAACTACTATGCTATCCGTTCAAAAAGTGCATTTTAGTAGACTTTCTAATGCTATTGGAATGAGTTCTGGGAATGAATATTGAATAATAATAAATAAAGGAGTATTTTATGGCCCTAAAATCTAGGGTTACCTTTGAAATTGAACCATATAAATTAAGTAAGCTGTTGAGAGAAAACATTTTGGCGTCAAAAGGAGTAGGTAAACGTAAATAATCCAGCTAAGCCTTGAACAATCCACCAAAACTTGACCCGAAGCTTCTGGGGCCATAATACTCTAATTTGAATTTTGTCCATCATAAATTGCACTTTTTGATTTTCACCAAATTTCAGAAACAGTTTCTTCATGTGATGACAAATTTTTGTGATGTGATAACTGAGCTATTTATTTCAATTAAATCTCTCTTCAAATTTTGAATGCATTTAGCAATGCGGAAAATATTGAATCGAGAGCACTTTATGATTTATTCAGAATCGCCCCAAGATATATTCCTTCATTTAATTAAATCCTTCATTCTCAAACGTAATATTTACGCCGTCTTAAATGCGTCTATATGCCCAAGAATTCCAATTGCACTATAGTCATTTGGTGTTTCTAAGCTTCATATGATTCAATAAAATGGAATGAATCGTGTTTGCCAAATCAACATTGGAGCGTGGTATTTGATATCAATGTGACAAGAATATTTTGAAAGCTCTGAAATCGAATGATCTTGTGTATTTTCACAAGTTTTGCAGCCATACATTTTCTCCCATTAGGAATTGATGAAATTTGGTTGAAAATATTTCGGAAGTTATTTGTTCCACTTTTATCTCCAAGCTGTTCCTTGTGGGTGGTGGCTCTCTTCATGTACTAGTTGTAAATAGTATTTTGAATGGAAAATTCCCAGTGGAATTCTTGCTACCTCAGAATTTCAAATGGAGCATTGGTCGGCGCTCGTCATGGGATGGAATTATCCCTTGAGTATTCTTGTAAATAAATTTGTATTTGAATTTTACCCCAAGATATGATAGGTTGGATAACATTCTTTGCTAAAAGATAACCCAAAAACCACCACTCTAAGATCACGCTCAAAGACCTTGCAGGCGAGCACCAATGCTTTGCAGCACACTCTTTATCGAGTTACATGTACCTGTATAGCATCTTCTCGAAGGCACATTTTTTTGGTTTACAGGATATACAATTGCGTATTTCGATGCATTTGAACGGGCACCACAATTTTTATTCCGGCACTTTTGCTTTCATTCCGAGAAACGGGATACGTCGAATGTTCACTTTGAATACTTTGCTGACCTGACACGTTCCCATAATCAAGCGATTTTTCGGTACCCCAATAGTTTTTTTCCAAAAAAATGTATTATATTGTTTTCCTAATTTTTTACTATGCTATTACAAAAAAATATTAGCAAACCTTGTATTTTGACCACTTTTAGATTCCAAGTTAAAGCATTTGAAAGGCTGCTATGTGGAAAATTCAAGATGGAGGCCGATTTTCCAAGATGGCGTTAATTTCTCATAGTAGGATTTCGTGGAACTTTTGGGAATTTACCAAAATTTGGCCTAATATTCCTATACCATAGATGTTGAAAGCCACTGAATAATCCCACTTCGCCTCGGGATAAGAAAACGACTCGTGCTTCGAAAAACCTTGGTAACGATAGATGTTTTTAGTTGGTGCAGTACTCGAGTATCTTGCAATGAGAGACTTCGCTTGGAGAGCGTCAGACCGTACGCCTCACTCCTCTTCAAGTAGCGTACATGCTTAACACGGTGGAGGGGAGATCCTTACGGGAGCAAATTCATACCAAGAATAACCTGAACCATATTTATAGGCCGATTCAAATGAACTGGTGTGCAAGAGCTTGGCCAATTTTGTCAGCCTCTTTTTATTTTCATGCGAGAGTGAAAATTTCCCCAATTTTGTTCAGGGAACACATCAGGATATTATGAAAGTCATGTTGTTACTTGGAAATTTTATGGTAGAGCTGTCCTTTGTCAACATCAGCCAGAATTTTAAAAAAAATTGAAACTCATGCCTTGGTTTTATCTAGAAATAAAATGTTTATGTTCGATTCATAGGAAACACCTGTGCACCCGGATTATATACTCTGAATAATTTAAAGACGAGTTTGAGTTTTTAACAAGTGATACGACTCGAGAAAAGGAGAGATTCGTGCGGTTGTGGCATATGCGCCCACTTACGAGAATGCGTTTTACGACTGAGGGCTGTTCTCTTCCCTTCCAACTTACAAAATTCACTCCTACGATGACGCCTATTCTCCCGCTCTGAGGCGCTGATTCGTGAGGGATAGACTAGGAATAAATTGATATATCCTCCGGGGTGGTGGATACGGATTTCCGAGGGAATAGGCTACGACGGGACGGGACAGGAACTAGGGTCGGAAACAGCTCGGGTGTGTGGCGGGGGAGGCAGGTGGGGACGACCACGGTTGACCAAGGGTAGGGCGGGAGAGAGAGGGGGAGGAAAAAAAACAGGGAATTGTGATGTTATTCACTCAGGAGGGACAGTGAAAGGGGATGGATAAGGGTTTCGTATTACTGGCAGCGTCATGCAGATGACGGGGTTATGAATTTTGAGGGTTGCGCGTGTGTGAGTGAGGGACAGTGTAAAATGGAGGTGCGTGGAAGGGGATGAGGGGGTGGGTGAAGGTGGTGGGGGATAGGGGGATGAGTGGGATGGGAAGCTCCTGATGGAGTTTACGATGAGAGAGCGGGCGTGGGGCTGAGTTATGGCTTAAGCTCCGCTGGGGATAGCGCGATGAATATGGGGACTCGGATGAAAATTTACTTTTTCTTCTCTCTTCTGCCTCGTCCTTTCTTCTTTCATCCATCCATCCATTCCTTCATCTTCCCCATTCATACTCCTCTCCTTTGACTCCGATGTCTTTAAAAAGCGGTCATTTTTATTGCATATTATTATGATTCACATATTTTAAAATTGGAATTATCCATTTAAAAGACGTTTCAGAACAATGCCAACCTTAGTTCCGCATCCCGCGCCTCAAGGCTGAGTAAGACTTAATTTTTGGCTCTCGTGTGTCCCTCATCTTAAATATTTACGACTCCTTAAATGGTCATCCTCAAAAAAGTCATTTGAATAAAGATAAGTATGTACTATACACATGCGCTGCATTGATGTACAGTGGCGGAAAAAATTAACGCAAAGCTCGTTGGCGTCTGAGAGCGACCAGTGCAGGAACTACTTGTCTTCCAAAATTTTGCCCTCGTAATGCTCTCATACAACCGGGAGTTTTAAACGCAATATATCCCATATACCGGGGAAATAATAATGCCCGTCGCATTATGACAAGGCGCAAGGCGCTACAAATTCTTCGCCATATTCTCCGAAGTATGCTTCGTCCTAGAGTCACCTAGAATGAATCTACTCTTGTCAGGATATCAGTGGACATAGCCGACATATTGGGCATTGAGACTACCTTAAAACCCAATCGTTCCGGTGGTGTAGTGGGTAAAGTATCATGCTACGAATCAGAGGTTTCGCGGATCAAGTCCCAGTGACGGATGACTTGATGCTGCACACACAGACACACTTAAAACATTTTCCTGATCTTAAAACTTCACAATACCTACCAAAAGGTCCACAGGATGTTGCATGGCTATATCCGTGATATGTATTCTTGTAGGGAGAAACATAGTGGAGAAGTAGGAAGTGGATATCAGTGAATGTGAAGAAATAGTGACTGTATAATAAATGTATACTCAATGTCAAATGGACCCCGCACAGTGGCATAAGCTATACCAGTGGCGTAACTATGGGCGGAATGATGGGATAGATCCCCCCCAAAGCCTAAAAGAGATAAAAAAGTTATTTAAAACAGTAGTCTAGTTTGAAATATAATAACTGCGTCTGCTTAAGGTTAAATTTTTAGTGCCAAAATGATGTAAAATGTATATCCAGGCATGTCATTTTTAAAACATTTTCCCGGACCCCCGTTACCTGGGGTCGGAGTCGCCACCCATCCCCCCCAAAGCGTATTTCTAGTTATACTATATACTTTTCCTCGCCATGAGTGCAATGGTAGGAGCATAGTCTCCCGCAAGTTTATAGTTAGTGGAGCCTTTTTGACTACTGTTATCGACGCTGGCAATTTATGAACGAGAATTTTCACTGTTGCTAGTAGCCTTCATAATGCTGTTTAATGGCTTTCATGTTATTTCAACTGTCTTGGTACAAAAGCTATTCTACGCCCGTTTCCAAATACAAAAGCATGGAGATTGTCCCCAATTTGATGATAAATACGTAAATGCATTAATTTTTATTGATTTTTTAGCCCATACACTATGGAAATGGCGTAAAAAACTTTTGTCTCAATTATCAATCGACTACCATTCGATACGAATGGTAGTCGATTGATCGTGAAACCACTATTGGTTTAATTATTTATTGGTTTAATTATTGACTATCGCTAGGACATCGTATATCGATTTACCATTGGAGATTGAAATAGTAGTCTATCAATATGCTGTAGCTCAATTGATTACGGATACTTTGAAGACCATTTTATCCTACCAGCCATAGAAAATTGAAATAAACTTATCTATAGATGTCACAAAGCAAAATCGCTTCTTTTATGGTGGTATAGATACATCAAACAACAAAACAATTCAGCCATGATCTTTCTCAAGGACGGAGATAGGGGAATCAGGTTGGTGTGGTGGTCAGAGTGATGCCTTCCGACCCCGTGGGATAGGGTTCAAAACCCGGCGGTGCCAGAGAATTTACCGATCCCTGCTTGAATGCTGTTTGGAGGACATTTCAAGCGCAGTCTTGTGCCGATACCGGGTTTCTCTCCACCCTTCCTTCCATACCCTTCCCTCATGGCGCAAACCATCTCAGCTGTCGGCAGTCTCCCCCAAATACCATACTACCATGCCAAGGTGCATGATTCCATTAGACATTTGTTGTCAAGAAAGACATTTTTTATGGAGAGATGACGAGGCGTCTGTGCTCTTCGATGTCTTTCTTTTTCACCACTCGCTCCAAGAAGACTGGCTTCCTTTAAATTCTCTCTTCTAAAATTTCGGCGATGGAAAACATTTTCCTCGGGATGAACTCCTTTTCATCGGCAGCGGCTCGGGCGTCGCACACTTCGGGACGAGGGCGACGACTTACCGAAACTCTGTCAAGACGAGTCGCGCACAGGTCGCCCGTTCCACCGACACCACAGCCAGTGCTTCTCTCTCTCCCCCTTCCACGCGACTGAGCGGACGCCCACCCAACCCCTACCGCTCTGTGAACTCCCGAGGCCCAAGGGGAAATCGTGTTAAAAGAGACTGATGGATTCTGGGAAATGGTTGAAGGAACGAATGTCCTGAGATGGTCTCGTCCCCTTACTGATCGATCGCCTCAGATTCGGCAAGTGACGTAGAAAGGTGGACGGTGAAGGCTCTCTTCTTAATCGATTCATAATTTAGAGAGTGCCTTTTATTGGGGCCGCTAGATGAAAAGTGAAGTATCCTGAGACATCCTTCCTTGATCTTATTTATCGCCTATTATGTGGAAAATCTAGGGAAGATAAGTGAACAAGGCCAGGTTCTCCGCTCGTAGCATCTTGAATAATTTTCTAGGGTACCAGTTTGGTTAAGTTTGGGAATCCATAAGAGAATTTTAAATATTATATCCTTCTTTATTGCTTTACCACGATATAATAAAATCCATTTTTCGTCCAGATAAGCCTCTGACATTGGCTTTTCTGCTGGTGCCTTCTTACTTCGTTAAATATGCATTACTCATTTTTCTGCATCAAAAAGGGATATAAAATAATTTTATTTATAACACACAGCAGAAAGTTTTACATCATGAATAATTACAACAAAATTAACAAACAAATATGATGGAAAAAACAGGATCACCATTTCAAATTACGGAAACGCTTTGTAATTTCGCATAATTAATGCATTAATCATTCATTTGTACGTAATTAAATACATTATTCATTTTAGGAAGACTTTATGCTTAATGCTTGACCTCTTACTATTCCTGCAGGTCCATTATCTTTTTTATTTTTATTGAAGACTATCTATGGTGACATTACAAATTTTAACTTTTATTTATCATGATTCACGAACAGCAATCACATAATTACGCCGCATACTTTTAATGAGTGTGATAGTAATAACAATTTTAGTTTAAAAATTAATTTAATTTGTAGATTTAAAATAATTTTCACTCTTTTTTTTAAAGTTCAAATTTTTGAACTCAATTACAAATTCTTTAAAATATCTAGCCGAGTATTACTCCAACCAAAGTTTGCAGTTTATTTGCTGAACTCATCATCTCTTTATATTTATTCTCAAACCCTCTACATGCTCGTTGAATTTAGTTTTACACAGTGGTCCTGGAAGAAAAGGTTTGGTGTTTAACCCATCAACCCCTCATCCCAGGGCCAAATAGTGATATGCTGAAGTATTATTGAGGTTTTTTTTTGAAATTATTTAGCTTTTTTCCAAAGTTCACCGTATCAATTACTTTATATACAGTTTAGTATATATTTTCTTAACTAATAGTTAATGAAAAGTAGGTCTAGGGTTGTGGAATGATAATGATGGACAAGCTCATACAAAAAATCAGCGCTTATTTCCTGGCTACGTTGATATGTTGACTACTGAGTCCAAACCTGCTAAGGTGTGTATATAAATTTGTACAAAAATCTGTAAAGTTGCTCTTAGGTGTTTCACACTAAAAGAAAAGTGTGAATAATCTTTCTAATTTTAAATTTAATATATATTACACTAATGCTTGATAGAGCAGGTTTAAGGACGTCTATGGTTTTTTATATTTTTCTAAACATGAGTTATTCCTGTTAATTATATAAATTTTTATGCATTACTCATCTCAAACTGTTATATAATTTTATCAGTGCTTTTCAAGAATTGATTGTATCCGTAACTATGTCAATAGAATGAAGTGATGTTAAAAACTTGAGTACTTCATGAGTTACTATATTTCTACGAAGAATATCGCATTAGCAATTTACGGTTTCAACCAACTTTTTTCCCAAGAAGCACCGTGACTCGCGATATGGAATAGTTTCGGCCTCCCGCACTGCTTCCCGTTTTTGGCGCAGGTAATATAAGTGAAGCATCTGTATTGGAGGGAGAGGAGAAAAAAAAGTAACGAAATAAATGCCTGCTGCTGCAACATATGCAAGAAACCCGTTCCGAATTCACGAGGAATTCGTACTGCCACTCATAAAATATTCTGGTCATCCTCGGCAAGATGAATGAGATTCCGTTGTCGCACAAGTCGAAAAAAATAAGAGGAGAGGAATGCTGCTCAGAAAGTATTCGTGGAAACTATTCGGATAGCTCTCGAGAATGGGATGTGCGGAGGAGTGTGGAGGTGGGGAGGGGAGAAAACTCGACCGCGGGGAGGTGAAGCGAATTGAGAGAGAGAAAAATCTTCGAAGGAAAATGAAAAGTAGATTCCAGAGGACTGAGGGGCATGGGGGGGAGGGGAGCAAAGTTGGTAGCGTGCCTACTCTACGGGGGCAGTGGGAAGAGAAGACAGGGTGGAGATTCTGCGAGAACCTCGTAGTTGCAGAGAGATGAAAGATCGCAGCAGGTCAGATTTCGATATCGGGGTGAGAATATTGGCGGTGTCATGGCTTTTGTTCCTTGGCAACGGCTGCGACCAAACCTCTTTGCACTAGGTCGCGGGGGCGTATCTGGTGAATTACATAAAATGATTGATTTGTAAATTATTTACAAAAAGTGTTTTTTTAACTTCAGGAGCAGAAACTATTGGAGCGGTGTTAGCATTACTTACTTTTAATAGGAGCAGTAAGATACTCAGGAGGTTCCATAGTCTATTAATAGTCCAGGAAATGAAGCTCATAAAAGTGAAAAACCTTGCAATTTTTTCAAACTGAATCGATTTGCACCAAAATTTGGGATTAGACTAATTATACCCCCTACTTCAAAATCTATATTATGCCGAAGGGCGCTTTTTATTTTTTAGGGGTGAAAACTACCCCTAAAACCTGGAAGTTAAAAAATTATTTTTTAAAGCTAAATACGTGTAAAATTTAGTTTAAATTATATGTACAATTATTTTTTTGTTTGGAAAATAATTTTAAGGTGTTTCAACCCATAATAATTAACCCTTATTGGGGGTTTATGTAAAAAAGAATTTTCAAACTGAATCGATTTGCATAAAAATTTGTGTTTATACTAATCATACCTCCTTTAAAAATTTTTTCAAACCGAATCGATTTGCATAAATATTTGGGATTAGACTAATCATACCCTCTTCTTCAAAATCTATATTATTCGGAAGGGCGCCTTTTATTTTTTAGGGGTGAAAACTACCCCTTAAAGCTGAAACTTAAAAAATTATTTTTTAAAGCTAAATACGAGTAAAATTTAGTTTCAATTATTTGTATAATTATTTTTTTTGTTTCGAAAATAATTTTAAGGCGTTTCAACCCATAATAATCAACCCTTATTGGGGGTTAATGCAAAAAAAATTATTTACCCTAAAAATAAAAATTATTTATCACATTGTATCTTCTTATTCACTTTCTTACTCCTTTTATTATGTATTCACTTTTTTCTCTCATGATTTTAATTACAGCACAGAAAAGATATAACAATTGGATAAACAGAACAAACTTCGCCATGGTGACATAAACAAATAAATGCACATTTATGTAGACATTACATGAAACACAATCAAACGGAGACTGTATGGCTTCCAGTCTTCCCCCCACATGCATGCTCACAGGTCACTGTGAGCGAGAGCACACATACTCACATACGTGTATCTATACATACATCTTATGGGTATGTGTGTTTATTTTGTAGCAAATTTGAGTGTATCGTTAGCTTCTAACGTAAAGTACACAAAGTATATGCTGATTATGAGGAATATTATGCTCCTTTATTTTTTATGATAGAAAGTTCATTTAAATTGTATTTTGTAGAGTTTTTACTGACTACAAGTTCATGTGAATTAAATTTTTTTCGAGTCATTAATTTTGAAAGGGGAGGGATTTAAGGGTTTAAATAAGGTGGAGCTCCCTTGGAAATATTGGTTTTAACTATCAATATCTCACCAAATATTTATTGTATAGAAAATTAAAACACACCAAAATATTTAAAAATAAAAAAGCTACAATTTATTACTCTTGCATATTTTTCATATCTCTAGTTTTTTTGGAGTTATTTTGAAAAAAATAGCATTTTTAACGAAATTGTAGAAAATGACTTTTCACTTTTTCCTCCATTTTTTCAAAATTTAGCGTTGTAATTAAAATAACTTCTAGGATCAATTAACAATACTTAAATAAAGAGAAATACTGAAGGGCATTGATCAATTTTGTCTAGTGTGGTAATACGGTGTTGTTTTCAGTGATTTTTTCGTACAAAAAAGTAGGGACTGATCTTATTTTTAATCATAACTTGCTCAAATTTCATGATAAAAAATATTTTTTCTCATTATAAGAAAGTTTTTTAAAAACACTTTTAAACAGATTACATAATTTTTCCCCGAAAATTACATTTTTCCCGCTATTTGGTATTGAATGTTTCAAATTTAGCGTATGAAAACAATAGATAACCATCAACAAGTTGTAGCTCGGTCGGAATTGGTCATAAAGGAAATATAAAACAAGATTTGTATTTAATTTTGTACAAGCTACAGTTTTGTAATTCACAATTTCCTAATAAAATTAATACTTTTCAAGTTATTAGCCTATAATCGATTAAAATCGTTGATTTTTCCGTCAAAAAACTGTTACTTTCATTCGCAAATAACTCGAAAAATATTAATTTTACGCAAAAAATGGTGAGAACATTTTATTCTTAGAATTCATTTTTCTATCGATTCCTGTAGTCAAAATATAATTAAAATTTTCCACCCCCGAGATGGGGTGGAAACCACCCCCAGGGTAAAATCGCCCGTCGGCATGATATAGATTTTGATTCTTGGTATATGCCCTACTTATTGTGAAAATTTCAAGAAAATCGATTCAGTTTGAAAAAATTGCAAGCCAAAACGCTTCATTTCCTGGACTATAATGGGTCTATTATTTTATACAACACCAATCCGCAGAAGTACAACTTGAGAAAAGATTGTTGTTTTTTAGAGGAGTGAATCATTGTTTTGATGTAAATTTATCAATTCTTTAACTATGAAGAGGTTCAACACAAATAGCGAGCGCATTCTTAATGTTCGATAAATGTATGCTAAATAAATTAAACCAATTAATTTTAACAGAAATAGCATTTACAAACTATAAAATTTTAGAAAATATCATTGATAAATTAAGCTAGCATAATTGACTATTTCACGAGTGAAATTAGCAGCACGAGGTTTGTAGAAATACCATTTTGAAAATATTAATATTTTTCCTCAATGTTAACGGCTTCTGCCAGTTCCATGAATGCGCCAATATAAGGGACTTTAGATCCCTGATATGTGGCCACTATACTATCAGATGGTTTCAATTTTTACCGCCTTTTATTTTGATAACCGGTAACTGTGTAACGTAATCTTTATGTATTCACCATTACTTGTAATTGACAATGTCATCAGTTTCAGTTTTGACGGCTAGGTAGACACACAATTAACAAATGGTTTGACAATGCCCAAATTTGTTTGGCAAACTTGCGAGCGTGAAAAACGCTAGTGTCAACAGGATTTTCCACATGAATTGACTACATCACATCTTGTGACTGGAAACGTTGATGAATCCAGGGATCTGCTAACACCGCAAGTGAACTCGCAATTGCCACTATCTGGGTGCACTAAGATGCTGGTCGTTGAACTGTGAACTATTTTCAACTCCTGTCAAATCCCACTACCCAAGTTGGCATTTGACCCGATGAGTATTCAAGTATTTATAAAAATAGCACTGATTCTCCAGAAAACATAGAAGTTTTGTGGCGATTCTAGAAGCCGGTTAGAAACAAAGATTAGCTCTTGAGCATTCAGTTGCACAGTCCTGGTTATGTCGGGTAGCCGGAGTTTTATTTCACTCTTCCGTTCCGGAGCCGGATATCTTTTGTGCAAGGAATTTATTTATAACTCGCAAAGCGCTGCGGTTGACTCGCAACGGTCACAATCGCAGACGCAATACCTTTGAATTTGGCGTTGACGCGACTTCGGATTAAACTTAAATAGCAGTGATTTTCACATCGTGAACTTGCGGCCAAGATTCAGATGACGAAATTCGATATTACATTATCCCTTATGGATGCAATTGCCAAATTCGATGCTTTTTGTTCACATGCTTTTTCTCTATAAATTTTATTTACATATAAATTCAACACTAAAATAGGAAGATACTTTCAGGATTATGGTGAATCTATCAACAAATATTTTATTTTCTTGATTGAATCTATGAAAAAGTATTTCATTTGCCATGTTCTCCCATTATCCATTATACAGTGGAAATTAGGGGCTTAAATGTTGGCTTTAGCCGGTCTGATCATTGCTTGGTCACCTTGAGACTCCTGGTTTCTACACGTTTCAACCCTTGAGGACGCGCATTGACATGCCAAAATATTCGGAGGTGAATCAATAGTGTCTGAGGCGTTTCATGCGTCTTATAGTCATATTCTGCAAACATCATAGTGCCTTTAGTGTAGGCGGGTGGTGGGAACGGCACTGCGAGGCTTTGAGAATGGAGAATGGGGTCGGAAGGTGCTGAGGAGATTATCTTTCGAATCGTGGAGGAGGGAAAAATTGATGCGCCCAGTTCAAGGAACGGAAAAGGGTTTTGTTTGCAGGAGAAAAGAAGGGCGATTGGATGCGAGATCAGGGAAGGACCACGTGCCGCTCAGGTGTGATGTGAAGGTGTATAGTTCGTAGAGGGGACGATCGAGCAGGAGTCTCAGCGATGGGAATGGAGCGACCAGGAAAAAGGGGATGACTGCGAACGGTCGAAATGGATGAATAATGAAGAGAAGGATTATGATGGGTGGTGGGATCTAGTTGGTGTTGTGGTTTGAATGTTTAATTCCCACCCTAATGGTCCCAACTTTTACATCCCTGTTTTAGTAGAGATATTCAGACTTCCCGATCCTTGATTGGGTGTTATGTGGACGGTTCTTCATATTCAGCATTACGTCCGTCCAATGGGACGTTAATCCTTGATCTTCTAATTTTAAGTACACCGAGACTACCCACCTTGATGACTTTACGGAGCTAAGCACAAAGCACAAATTGCGCAAAAAATTCCATAGAAAAATAGAATTCGCCTTGACCGGAATCCGAACCCGGATCCCCCGAATTCTAAAAGTTAAGCTACCGAGGCGTCATTCGCATTCCTGGACATTTTGGACTGCCAGTCGCTTAATTCAGAAGCCGAAACCATCTTGTCCAGTATAGTTCACAAATTTCCTGACGGAAATGTTGCCTTGGTAGTTTAACTGGCGAAAGCACTCGACCGGATTTGGTTCGGACCGGGGGATTAGGGTTCGAATCCTGGTCAAGGTGAATGATATTTTTCTCTGTGGAATTTTTGCATAGCTCGGTCTTCTTGGTGCCTTTTACTAAGAGCACAACGCCTCGTTTCCCTCTACCCATCCATCCTTTCCCGCCATTATATATGGCACAAATGACCTTATCTGTATCGGCCATTTTATAAAGAGAGGAGGATTAATAGAACTGAGGAGGTCAGAGGGTCGGTTGATTGGTTTTGGTGGGGGATTGGGGGTTGGTGTCGGTCGCTAAGGTTAGCAGGAGGGATACGGTATGTGTGTTTAAGTTGGGTGACGGAAATGAAGGCTCCTTGGAAAAAAGTTGCCCCTCTTCTTCTTTTCTTCGGAGATAAATGGGAAATTGGGTTTTTGGGTGGCGAAATGAAAAGTTAACTTTAGGAGAGGAGGTAAAAAAAAAAGAATCTGTAACACTTTAAAGAGAATAGAAGGGGATAGGAGAGGTTGGAGAAGAAGTTGGTGGGGTTGAAAGCGCTTGAGAGGAAGCGGAAGAGCGAGGGATGGGGAGTGGGGTGGGGTGAGTCGAAGGGGTGGAGGTGGAGGGGGGGGGTTTTGTGTGACATTGAAGCGTTGAAATCACTTGAAGGGAAGTAGGGCGCACAGAAGCACTTCCACCCTCATTTTTACCTTTTCTTTATTTCGAATCTCTTAAATGGCGCAAAGAGGGCACGAGGAGGAATAATAATGAGCGTAGGATGCACTCTGAGAAAGAAAATACAAACAATCTAAACAATGGAGGAAAATAATAGATTTGGAGTGATTCGTTATGATAGGTTTTTGTAGTCGAAACTAATTGGAAAGCATTGAAGGCGTTTGCGGAGTCTTCTCCATAATGATCGAATTATTTTCGGCTACAAGTACCTTAATCACCACTTTTAAATGAGATATTCTTTATTCCAGAAATCCACGATTATGATTGGGACTAATGATGTCACCGTCTTTCCTTTACCATAAATAAATATCAAATCTAGGTGCCAAAAACGACTTATGTCCATGCCCTCAGGGCTATGCAAAATCCTTGTGGAGAATAGAAGTTACCGGTAGGAGTGTGACGATTGACTTCTATTTCACTGTGAATATACAATTACAATGTTAAGGAATGGATAAACATTGTTCATGGCTTTCCAAAGTGATAGGTGTCCTTTCTTCAGAAGCATCAAAAGAAAATAGGTTTATACGGGCAGCTTATAGTATTATGATGAAGTTGCTCAGTAATATCATATATTCATGTTTTATTTCATCCGCCAAGAATTTCGTGAGAAAATGTTTCAAAAACGGCTGCCCCATCGCATGAAAGTAAAATATCTCTTCTGGGGTTTGAATCGTATTTTATCTCATTAAGTTTTCAAAATATGGCTTATCCATATTTTTCAATTTACCTTGTATATTCTTTTTAAATATAAAAGACGAAATACCCTTTTTATTTTATTTACTAAGTTAGAATTAATATTTTTTAAGACGAATGAATTGAATGTAGGTTAGTGTAGCTTGTTGACGGTTTTTGTTCAAGAGAAATGTTATTTTTTTCTTATCAAGTGTCTTCAGCCTGGAAACGGGAAGACAATTCCATTTTCTTCTTCTCAAAGTGCCACACCGGCCGTTTCCTCCTGGGTTGGTGCTGCACTTTACGTGCTCGTGGAGCGACGCACATCATGTCACGACGACGAAAGCCGTGTTTATCCCCGCAGAATCGCGTCCCTTCCCTTGAGACCTGGAAACCCCTTTTCTCTCGATTGGAGAGGCGGACGGCAAGAACGAATCGAATCCGAGCGGAACAGGAGCAATGGGGAGGTAGATTAGCGCTGCCAAGAGGGTGATGGATTGAAGGGGCCCTGGAGGACTCCCGCGCCGCGCGATTGCTAGCTGCATTGGGGGCTGCAAGGGATGCAAGTCCCGGGTGGGGATGGGGAGGCCGTTGCACAGTGGTCGAAAATGCCGTAAAGCTGGAAAAAACCTCCAGGAGCCTTTTTTATTTATTTTTTTGGTGTTTGAACTGAAATTTGGTTCCCAACGGTGTAGTTTTAATATTACTTAAATTTTCCAAGCCGCGAATTCATTTCGTTTTTGACATGCAAATTTTCAAAGAACTCCCGGGATTCATATAGGGTATGAATGTTCCCTCAGATCCACTTTTCCTAATCGTATGCACTCACTTCGCACATTGCGAATGCTCAAGATGAGAAATGATAAATATGCTCAGCTATGAACGCTACAATCCTTGTCGCCGTCATATAACGATCTCCCGTGAGACCGTCGCCAGTTGGTTTACTCCCCAAGTACTTTCGAGCGTTCTAGACCTTTTTTCAAGGACCCTGAGGACAGCAGTTTTCGGAAGCTGAAATGTTAGAGTTTCAAGCTCAGCTCTTGGGCAATCGTTTGCAATTAAACAATTTACATTACCTCGCGAGAATTGCATATGCGGCTCGGTTAAAAATGCTAAAATCGTCATGTAACGGCGGCGGAATTTTTCTCGCAGGTGACAACACCTCGCAAATTTCTCCAGAATAGTATTAAGAGGGAGTATGCTTGAGAGTATCCCAAGTGTAGGATGGAACTTCACTCGCGTGAAGAATCGGTCAATGCAGAATATGTCACGAAAACACAAAGATTTTCACCCTGCTTAGGAGATGGGAATGAAACACCTCTGGACGTTTTACAGAACCTGGGGTGCGAATAACTCAGTTTGTAATTTTCCACAACAATGTGTTTTTTTGAAACATCACAAGCTGAGTTATTTCATACCATAGATATATGTTACACCAATTGAAGCCTGAACATTGATGTAGATTTACATAGTCGTGCTTTGGGACTAGGTAGGTAGTGGTAGAGTTTCAATATATTTAATCAATTAAGCAAACATTCTTAGTTTTTCCTGACTTTCAGGCATTTCCGACCACTGTGCGGCGGTGCACTTAAAATACAATGGGAAAGCGACTCGTTCTCCGGGTGCAGTGCGCCTGTACGTCCGTCGCCCGCGGAGGAGAGCTCCAACGCTGTCTCGACGTCGCCATCCGTCTTCCAGCCGACTATTCCCTCGCGAGCCTCGCTGCAAATGAAATGCGTCCCTCGGTGGCGGCGTCGGAGGCTGCGCTACACTTCCCTCCGTCTTATTCCCCCTCTCCTCGAGAATGAGATTTCGTCCCGACCTTTCTTTCCCTTTTGTAACCTGAGAGGCTGCTCTTCCAGCAGATTGACTGACTCCACTCGCTGTCCGGCGTGTGAGTGTGGGTGGGTAGGTGTGTTACGGCCGTGGGGTGTTTGCTCAGCAGATAACCCGCTCAATCCGTATTGGTAGCGCCATGGCGAGGTCAGCTCTTGCCGGAAGTAAAACGTCTCTGACTGTTGTGTCAGGTGGCTGGGGTTCATGCTCGGATTCCCAGAAATAATAATGCGGTGGAAGCCGATATATCGCGTATTTTCCCAAGACTGGAATCGTGGACGAATAAGAAGATAGAAATTGATTCAGTTAAATTTACGGCAAGTTATTTTGACAGTGAGTGGTTTGGGAGTAAATGGTTATCAGTACCAATTTTTATACTTTGACAGCATTCAATTTTATCCTTTGTAGTTTTAAAGACCCGTATAATAAAATTTATATTGTTGAATGAAGTCAAAGTGATCGTTTAAGTACACTCAGTTCATTTTCAGCATAATGGGAGATTTTTCAACCAATATAGAGGTAATAATTTATTTAATAGTGGCTTTGATTTTCATACTACTGCCTTGATTAACTGCATAAATTGTTAAAAAGCATGAACATTCAGTTTAAATTTCTTTGCTTTCGTCAGATTATCTTAAAATCAAAGTTTGCTATATACCTTTAGCATCATTTTCAAAGTAAAATAAAAAACGGACTTTCTAAATTTATAAACATAAAATCATAATTGTTGTTGAATACGAAAATATATTGGTAATAATTTAAGCTCAACTATATTGAGCACCTTATCGACAACTGATCATTTTTTGTGAGTTTTGCACCATCGACGTGGAACCAGAACCATCTTCAGTATGAACACACGTTTTATCTTCCCAATAATACATGTGAGCGCAAAGTCAAGAAGCTTAAAAATATGAACTTTCCCATGCATAAATTATTCAAGAACAAAATGTGTTTTCCTGTGTAAGCATTATATCCACTCCATTACCATACACTCGGTTCCCGTGAATATTCCCACCCTCAGACAATTTATCATGTAATATCGTGGTATTATAACGTATTTAGAAGCAGCCTCACCCTCGGGTTTGAGCCATGGTCTCGGAAAAGGGGAAACTCCATCTCTTTTTTTTATTTCTCACATTATTTTATTACTTTCAAAAGCCACGCCTATCCCCAAAAAGACCTCTCACTTCCGCTTTATTTATCTTCTTCCCCCTCCCCCTCTGTGAGGTCGAAAGTGGATATCGTGCTGTTAAGGGTCCCTCGTGTCATGCGAAGGGACCGCTCTAGGGGTCCACCTTCATCCGGGCCACTGCTTCCTCTAGCCTCGCACGATGTTGCCTCACTCCCCTTCCCGGAGGTCGTTCTATTCACCCCATTACGCACCACCCTCAGACGTCCCTTGGCCAACTCCTCCTTTCCATATCGCAGTGGGGCCAAATCCCCCTTAAGGGAAACAGCAGTCCAAAAATGGAAGTTCGGCTTTGGCGGC
Organism: Ischnura elegans; assembly: GCF_921293095.1. Lineage (NCBI taxonomy): Eukaryota > Metazoa > Arthropoda > Insecta > Odonata > Coenagrionidae > Ischnura > Ischnura elegans. Next base: position 116,993,881 of record NC_060246.1, read on the forward strand.
TGGACTAATTTTCCCACCGAGTTATCACCCCCGCTCAACCAGGCGTCGTTTTTTTTTTCGTGAGAGATAACTAAAATGTTCAATGTGCAAGGGAAAGTTCCTCGCCAATATTTACCTTTCCCTGAAATGCAGACATTTTTACTGATTCAGTGAGTCAAACCAAAGATTGTTTCGGATGGATGAGTGAAGAGATCACAGTAGAATTAGCCATGGGTATACACATAGTGCGTTACTGTAGGGAGAGCAGTTCCCTTTCCTGAATCACCTCTTACTTCTGGGATTTTAATAGTCTGCGTTCGAAGACTAGGTACATCAGAGACTTTCACCGGGAGCATTCGCTTAGTAGCCAAGCGCACTATTCACCAGGTTACCGTACACCCCCGTGGTATTAACATTCTGAATCGGAGAAAATATTGAGAAAAACCAAAACGAAAAACGTTGGCCGCATGTAGTATTACATTTAGTATTTGCACCGGGTGGCATTACTCTTAAAAATTCTTACTAAACTGCGATTTGATTCACCAAGCATATTCTTATCTAAAATCAATATATTCGCATAGTTGAAGACTTTGAGAACGAAAACAGAATCAAAAACGCTGAAATATTAAAACTTCAAACATTGCGTGTCAGGGAATAACACATTCATGCATAATTGCTGAATACTTAAACATCAACTGATGACTTCTTGAATATTAACATCAATCAATCAGCTCATTAGGTGCTAATTTCTAATGCGTCCAGATGTTAAGTACTGAGCATTACCTTCTCATTCAATATAAACTTAATTTTTAAATAACTTTAATAATAATGAATAGTATCAACAGTAGCATATAATATAAATTTACATAACGATGGAAAACCCAATTGTAAATGATAATAATCTAAATTCGTATTTATTGCAAACACTAAATGTAACATTACATGCGTCCAACGTTTTTCGTTTTGGTCGTAATGATTGTCATAAAGTATGTCACCATTTGAGTAACAATTCATATCGAGACTCAGATATGAACAGAGAAATTTATTTTCTTCTTCTTAATTGGTGATAAATACGTTGTTTTTAAATTTTTTAATTTATAGCATAATTCCGATATCGGACTACTGTGCTGTGGCTGATGGCCACGATAAATGTAAGGTATGGGAAATAAGAGACTATATGGGTTTAATATTTAAATAAAATGATGAATAAATAAATATACAGGTATGATTGTGTCGGATACATCTAGTGGGCGTCCTTTGTTTAGAAAATATTATATTAAAATTTATTCGTTTATTGATTCACGATAATTTAATTAACATTTATCGAAAAAATGCATTATTTTCTTCCTCAGTAATTCTTAAATCGTTTTGAAGTCTGTCAAGATAAAACATGGCGTAAAATTGAGGTATGCCGCTTTTACGCGTGTTTAGGCTTTTCTCTGCTGGCTGAAGGTTAATTTCATCTTCTTCTGTTGTTGCCGCAAAGCTATGGAATTTCAATTAGACATTTAATTAATTCGCTTATCAGGTACAGCAACATATAATACCAGTAAAATATACGTGAAATTGTTATTTATTTAAAAAATATGTTTTCAATTGAAACACTTATTTTGCCTTCTTTGAAGCCCCTCGAATACCTTTCAGGCTTAATATATCGTCCTTAGTGGTTTTATGTTGTATGTTCGAAGAATTAATATCGGTATGAATAATAAAACTCTGGTTTAATGTTACTAAAATGAACTGTAAATACTTGGGGATTAAGAAAATTGTGGCCGCATTAACCATCTTGAACTACTATCATAATTTTTCAAAGATAAACGTTATAATGTTTTATGCCGCTGGAGATCCGCGTATGCTGGTAAATTGAAACTCTCCTATCTGAAAATTATGAAATAGGAATGATTATTTGAGTATTTCTTTCTTTTCATTTTTTCGTAGACTCGACTTCGGCAAAAAATGCCATCTAAGTCCTCTAGGATAGCTTTTATAAATGGGTTCATATATTCTTGTTTCCGCGAGCATAGGGAACATAATTTCACGGGTCATGTAATGTAGGCCATCAGTTTGCGAACCTAATTCATGAATCCTCGGTTGCTTTGGGTGTCGCCATGAGCCGCTCGCGTACGTTTCCGCCATTCTACTTTGAGATTAGTGCCTGCGCAAATGAATATACACATGCATATAAATATTACACATCTGTTTATGACATGTGAGACTATGCTCGACTTTTTTTGCGGCAACCCTCGTCTGCTCCCCTTTCTTTGCGTTCTCCTCGGCTTCAGTCTCTCGCACCGCCGCGCCGGTCCCCCACAATGAAGGGGTGGTTTCAATGAATGCCGCGGCAGTGCAGAGCGCAGTACCGAGATCCGAAATGACTTCCACCTCCTGGGGGTCGTTCTAGAAAACCATCCCGTGAGGAGAGGGAAGGAGCGCGTGCATCCGTCCCAGCAATGGTTCATCCCTTGGTTCGTCTCTCCCCTTGCGGCGGGCACGTCAATCATTTGCCTAAACCCCTACTTTCACCCTCGCGTATCATTGCAACGCGGAGAGAGTCGTACCGCCCAATTCCCCAACCCTGTGCTTCCCAGTGGCGTGGCCGCGGATGCGAGAGCCGCTTGCAATCAAAATGAGTGTGTGCCTTGAAAACCTACCTACCTCCTATACCACTTGCTGTAGCTCAACCCCATAGCCTTCCCCCGCGTAGGAAATGTGCTCGCCTTAGGGTTTTCCGCGGTATCGCTCGCGCGATTCAAAATAATACTCAATTCCAGTTTTTTCGTTCAAATTTCTGGAAAACGCTACTTGCATGCATGAAATTCTTGAATTCTAGAATAAAAAATTCAGGGTAAAATCATGTAGGTTACACGATTAATTAATTAATTATATAAAACCGTGTTCAAGATTCAAGTTTACTTAATTTTCTTTTAATTTGCGTTTATAAAACTACTTTTTGCATGAAGTTCTTTACGGTGATAATAAGTATAGGTCGAGCAAAGTTTGCAGTTTATTGAAAAATACTTTTGTCAAATAAATGGTTTTAATTTGTGAGGCTGGCTATGTTAACAATGAGGTATAACTTGCATCATTTATTTTTTATATTAACTAGCTGTTTTAGTAACTCAAAATTTAATGACTGGAAGTGCATATATTTACAAGCTATCGCGAAATTGAAAGCAAGCTTAACTCTTTATAGCCTTCTGAAAGCCATTTCATACGCATAGAAAAAATGTATCATACAAAGTCATTCGTAGCTTAAAGGTTTAGTCGTAGTCGTAGGGTTTTTAAAAGGAATCTGATAAAATTGCTGAGAGAAATAAACTGTATTTTTTGATGGGACATATGAGTAGTGCGTATTCTTTTAAATACTTTACTAAGATGACATTTCTTATCTTTCAGCCAAATTTTACTCGTCAGCCACCCAATCATTCCTCTCAGACGACGCGTCGTAATGAAAGTAATCGCTACAAAAAAAGTTTCACTACATCGGATTCTAAAAATGTTCATTTTTATTATGTAATGATGTAAATTTAGGCGTTTTAAAACATGACGCATCAGTAGCAAAAAACTTTAGTCAATTTAAAAAAAAAAATGGGAAAAAATTTTGAGATAATTTTTCATTAAATTGACAGACGTCTCCTGCTTTCAAAAATGAGTTGTAACTGGTCACTGATCATTCTATAATTTGAAAATTTAATAGTTTTTTCCAAATTAAAAAGTGAAAAAATCATTTTTGGCCAGATTTTTTCGATTTCAGACCACTTTGCGGCGTTCTATCCCATATCCATTCGTTTCATTCCGCTCGCAGACGATTGAGTGAACACCATTGACCAAATCTCTTACCCTTTCCCCGCTCCGTTCCTCCGTTGACCTTTTTGGCTGCCGGCGGTCTTCGAACTGCTGCTCTAGGGAAACATTGGTGGGGTAGTACAAATAGGCGCCGGCGGCGGATCAAATCCCACCCCTTCCGCACCCTCTCTCTCCCGACCTCCGAACTGTGACGTCGGAGAATCAAACTGTGCCGTCGAACGCCGCCGCCGCCCCGACGCTGCCGAGATAATTCTAAGGTGTTGATTAAGTTTTCGCTCTACGGATTAATTGGTGTCTTCGCCGGAGCTTTGAGCAGTCGAGAGTTTGCCGTGTGACGTGAAATTGTGCTGCGCTACGCCTGCACTCGCCTCCAACCTCCCCTTTCCTCTTTCCCTGTTGTTCTCGCTCATCACTCGCCAAGCATTGGCTGCCAAATGGGTACGGGTTACTTTAGCTATGATTTACTCGCCTTCCTCGCTTGACGCTCGTAAGCATTTCAGAGAACACGAGTCGGTGACCCGAATCAATTGTCTCTATTGAAAGGTGCAATATCTAAACGATGAAATGATACCTTTAAGTGCAAATGAAGAAATTCACCACACGCTTTCCTTCGCAACTAGATTGACTTTTTCAATTCTTTTCTCAACACGCACAGTGGAACTACACTGTGCGGTTTTTTTGTATCGTCATGAAAAGTAGTAAACATTGCTCTGCGCTTCGTCATAAATTCAAATTGTTACTAATGTGACAAGAAAAAATCATGACTTTATTTATGTTATGTGGTCACTTACCACGATTTATTGATAACTTTTCCCATGAAAAATATTTTCAGAGCATAGCAGCTGAGCAAGTATAAAATAAATGTCCTTTTATGCTTTAAGCTATTTACTTGCTGTAAGAATTGTACTTGGAATTTTTTCATTCGGACGTATTTACATTAGGTTTCGCCTATTACATGGGTATCATATTGATGAGCACATACATACGGATGAAAATATCCCGGCACGTTTTTCAGATATATCCGAAAGGTTAAAATTAAGTCATGGAGTAAATCATGTTGTATTACGCTTAATTGAGTATATTTTGTGATACATAAGCTGGCCAAGTACTACGTGATGTGCCACCGTTGGTGCATTAGCATCTTAGAGGAATACTTGGTCCGACCTTTACATCACATTACCACTCATATCAGGGAATGTGACGAGATTTTTTCAAGATTTAAATGTTGGCATCATATTTCCTGTATTACCGACATTACGTCCACAGGACGTAACTTCCTCCTTAAAAATCTGTGAGCCATGCATAATATCCTTCGCTTCGATCGAAGTCAATTTTTAATCTCTTTTATGAAATGAGAGTTGCGATTTATGAATTATGGCGGCACTATATCCACCCAAATGCGAAGAAATATTCTGATAAATCAAGTATTTTTGTGCTTAAAATTTTCCTTTATGACGAACTTTCGGGAAAAAAATACTTTCATGTACCATTATTCTGGAATAACTTCTGCATATCTGGCCTTCATGCTACAGCTCATGATACAATACGCACTAATCTTTTTTTTAAAACTATGATGAAAAATCATAAAATATATATTTAAGTTTCTCTGTGAAATGATAATAAAAATGTTTTAACGATCCCATCTTTTTTATGTTTCAACGTAATGTAAAAAATGTTTCGTGCTCAAATTATTTGTGTTTTCCCCTTATATGCGGTTATCTTGTGATACTCATAGGAGGGAAAACTTGTAAAGGCAAGAAGCCTTTCATTTGGTGGATGAAAAGCATACGTGAGGTGTAGAGAGAAGAGTCAATCAAGTGAAAGACGGCTATTGGAAAGAGAAGGTTTACCGTAAATAAGGCTCATTGGTAAATTGATTTGTGAAACATGTTTTCTGGCGGATGCTCCATGGTGGACGGCTCTACCATGGTTTACGGTGCTCTAACTTAGGGGACACAAAGCGTTATCTGTTCTGCTTGGACTTGATGAAGTAAGTTGGCGATGGTTTGTAGAAACGAGAATGAAAATTGAGAAAAGCCTGAATTGAGGTAGGTAATGTAGTGTTATCGATAAAAAGGAATTTATGCTACTTTAGAGCAGTTTTGGCTTTATAGTAGAAGAATTTGACCAGAATGCTATAGACATACGTGATCGGGTAGTTTCACCGGGATTAGTCTCGCCCACTTCATTGACCTTTGACGAAACTGAAGTTCAAAGAAATGAACCAACGCGGAATGAAACTCGGCAGACTTATATATTCAAAAGAAATCACTCGCATTAGTCTACAAAATAGTATGCATCTCGTATATTTCATTAAAAACGATCGGAACCATACATATAAAAATCTAATTCTTCAAAGTAATCATGGTAGGAATAATTCCTTTGCACTATTACACTGGAGCAATCAAAAAACAACACGTGGGTCTGTAAAAAGGAAAATTTTCCACTGAAATTTAAATTACCTTTCCAATCCCGAGTTAATTTTATCACTAGAGGTTATTATGGGATCATTAAGAAGTTACCCAAACATGTGGAAAAAAATACCTGTTTTGAATTCATACAACAATTCACCGAAAAACTCGCCACATATTCACAAGAAAAAACTAAGAAGATAATATACTTTGATGAAAAATACCCGCTTAATTGATAATGCATCTGAATATATAAATTTAACACCTTCTAAGTATTTTTCCTTTTATTTTAATTACTATGGTGTAATTAATTTATAAAGGGACGCAACCCTTTTCTCGATAGCCAGCGTGAGGGTGGAGTTTGAAAGAGAGGGGGAAGATAGACCAGGAGGGTCCTCCCTCCTCAGGAGCCTCCCAGGGGGGTGTGGTGTGGTGTGAGCGCGTCGTCTTCCTGCCCAGCTAACCGCCAACTAATCCTCCTCCCTCTTTCTCTCTGCCACCAACCAACCCCCACCCTGTGACCCATTCGCGTCCCAAGCAGGATTTTATTGAGTGGAACGGGGCAGGGGAAGAAGGTGGGGGTTGGAGGGAGAGACTAGGGCTTTCCGCAGCGGTGGGTTCCCCCGACTTTTCCACCACCCGCGCGGCGGACGCATTCATATTGAAACAGTGACGGCACTAATGGAATCCGCCCACATTATGGAAGATACTCCGTGTTTCATCGTTATGGACCCGCACCGCGCCGCTCGCTCTAGCGGTAGACGTTGTTGGCGAACCTACGTACGTGCTCGTGAGCATGCTGTGGTGCTCATGACGGGGGTGGGGGCTAGGAGAACGCCGCATCACGCGGTGCAGACACAAGCCCCCCCCCGCACCACAAATGCTGAGCTGTATAGTTGCATATAAGGCCCTCAATCTCTCTCGCTCTGCCTCCCAGGACACCCGAGTTTTAAGGTGACTGCGATGTGGTTATGCGTCTCAAAGCAAATATCTATTTACATTTATTTGAAAATCTTTTTTGCGAAATTTTTCTTTGCGACTTCCTTCGTAGCCCAAGCACCAAGTTAGACTGCATAACACGTGCGTAATTACTCACTCAAAGATTCAACCAGAAAGTTAGTTTGGATAGGTGTTAGGTAGGTTTGGATAGGTAGAGTTAACCTTGAACTTAGCCACATGTGATGGAATTTTACTCATTTAGGGTCGGAGGGCCTGTCATTTTGCATGTGCCTCCTCACACTTAGAGGATTCTTGGGGTGGACTTGGGCTTCAACTAGGATTACGTGTGTATTAGCATTAGAATATCATATTTTTACGACGGATACTTCACTAAAATACTCAAAACGCAAGGTATGCACATTCATGCTTTCAAAATTTCGCGAGTATGATAGAAAATTAAAATTTTCATCCAAGGGTTATTCATTGTGGAAGTAAGCAAAGTTAGCATACATGGAATTGCATATTATTTAATCTATCGGAGCAGCTCTATATCATCCAGTAGATAGAATCTCGGGACATTGAATCAACTGAAGCGCTGTTTTCAGATTACATATTCTTTTCGGCTTCAAGTACTGGACCTCTTAGGCAAGATAAATATCAGGAGTAGAACGATGTGAATGCGAGTTTTTTCTTATCTTGGTCATCATTCTAATGCACATATTACGAGTTTTTGTGAAAACGAATTTATACGGAAAGTTCATTTTGATAGATTTTTTAGATGCATTTTAAAATTAATTTGTTTTGAAAGCGATATATAGTTATCGAAGTTATAGTTAAAAAATAAATAAGTGCATTGGTTAAATTTTTATTTCCATAGAATTAATTTTTTTCCTTGCCGGATTCTTTTTGAGCCCTAGTATCACCTCCAACAGTGTATCGATTTAACTAAACTGTCAGCAATGGATCACATATTGATAAATAAACTAAACCTTAAAAAAAGGGTTCTGCAATTGTTTAGAATTACAATCTGTCTGACCAATGTGGCAATAGGATGAATAGAATAAGGAGAGAAAGAAAATGAGGTTTAGCAGAAAATGTGGATGATTAGAGACAATACGATGGATTGAGTATGGCGTTGGAATTGAAAACTGATGTCATATTAATTCATATTTAATATGTAATAATTATCAGAAATATTTCAAAAACATTTAACTGCACATTATATAAAGGTGTGAGAAAGCTAAGGATTAACCCTTGGTCCCTCGCTAAGTATCGCAGCTATTTGCTTGAGACAGTGCACATTGATTTATGCGTGAAGTTATCCTGACAGACATTCAGGAATTGCTGAAAGTGTTGCTGGTACAATTTCACAAAGTTTGTATTTAATTGCTCAGCTAAAGCTTTGCTATAGGTGACTCCAGCTTGATATGTGCACATGTAAGATACGAAAATAGATGCAAGCGGACTATTTTGGAGGTATTACGGAAAACATGAATAATTTTAACTTGACATATAAAATCATTTTCCATCAATCATCCTTATTGCTCCTTAGCACATGAGAACCAATTAAGTCATTCAACTTCATTATTCCCTAAGATACTACAGCGTTCTTAAACCAGGCGGTAGAATATTATGTTATTTAAAATATCACTTTTTATCATGCTTTAGTTTAGCTGAATATTAAAAATATGCAATCACATTTTTTGCCATTTATCTTCTACACCTTTACTACGACCACCAATTATGTGACTATCAGGGTGCAGATAATTGCAGATTTGTCTATTTTATCACCAGAAATTTTGCTTATGTCGCCTCTCTCCCTTTCTTACATATAAATTTTATTTCTCTCTTCGGTCCCTTCTTTCTTCGTTTATTCACTATGGTCCATCGCTCCATCAAGGCCTAATTCCTTCCTCCCCCAAATTCAATGTAGAATCGATAAAATTAAGTAGATAAATTATCGTCACGTAGCCCTACGGATAGGTATAGGACTTTGTTTTTCCCCCGAACGATAAAGGACAAATATAAACACTAAGTGGAACTCGGTAGTCAAACTTCACGTGCACGCAACTCCTTGACTTTTTTTCTTGTTGCTAACGGGTGGTTGCCGTAACACCTCCTGCCCCTCGTCCACTTAGGTGCCTAGCGGGATAGTATGTAGATGAACCCTATTTACCCATTTCCCTCCCCCCCCCCCCCCGATATTCACCCCTTCCACACTTGGGGTCGCCGCAGAGAGTGCGAGATAGGAGGCGGCGGAGTGTGGAAGGAGGAGAGGCGTGGGCGGTGGTGGTGGGTGGATGGCGAGAGAGGAGATGGCACAACAAAAGCGATGGCGGGAGTGCTCCCCGGAGCGGAAATTTTTGCTTGACATCGCTGGAGAAGATAAGGGATGAGTGGGGTTGGGTGGTTTGCAACCACTCTCTCCTCTTTTCATCCCTCTTTTTCTCACTCTCCCTCTCTCCTCACCCTTATCCTTCTCCCTTAAGTGTTGGCACTTAAAAGAATGCGCGAAAAAATAATACTAGTGGTCTTGCGGGTTGTTTTTTCTACTTCTCCTTCTTTTCTCCCCGCTGTTCTTTTTTCCCCCTCTCTCCCAATCTCTCCCTCACAGTCTCTCTTGTAAAACTCTCTCTCCATGTCTCGCTGGCCCATTAGAGAGACAATGGTCGGGGTCGCGATTCCATCTTCCGCACTTAGTGGCCCGTTACTTACCTCTCTGAGCGCCGCGCGAGCGTAATTAGCGTCGTTTTTCCCCCAACCTTCTCCTTCTTTCCGCGAGCATGCATCTCAATAGTTGTCGACCACTTATCCTGCTCTTCATTCGTCGTGTAGCCGTATTTTTCTGTTTTTTTCCTCTCTCCCTCCACCAAGCCGCGAGACGGAAGGAAGGAAAAAAACATTCCCACAGGGGGTTGGTTGGTGGTGCAAGGCTGAGATTTCATGCGCGCCTTCCGGCGAACAGAGTGAGACCTCGCGTCGCGCTCTCCCCGCTCAGGGTAATCGTGAGTCCGTATCACTTCCGGAAGGGTTAAGTTGTTGACTGTACGTTTTTTTGTGGCGGTGCCATAACATTATCTACGGTCTGTTAGTCCTTCCCAGTCTCATTTGGACGCCTAGTTTGTGTCAGTGGGGGCAATGGGGTTAAGGGATGAAGTGCCACACCGCTGAATCATTGACCCTAAGAAGACAGACGAGGCATTTTTTAACGACTAGCTATAATAAAGAAAAGATTTTATAGATCTTCCGCTCCCAGGATGTAGTTTCTTGCGATGTCATATTTTTAATAATGCATTTCATGTTATGGTAATTATCAGTTTTTCGTGATTTCTTTTCTTAGGAGAAATCCAAAATTTAGGATTGAATTGGATATCACGTCACTATAAATAGGATCTTTTAAATATTTTCGGGGGATTAGAAAATTTTAGTGAAAATGATCGCAAAATTGGTGAGCAGGTATGGGGAAAGCAAAAGAAGCCAACAATTGGTTATTTTTTGTCTGATTGTAGTAACGTATAATTTATAATGAAAAAAAATGGTTTTGATGAATGCTAGGAAAGAGTAAAATGTCCGCTTGCTTATTCGGGAGATATGTGCTACCTAATGTGCTTTTGGGTGATTGAATTATATCGTCCGCAATCTTATGATAATCTTCATCATGTCTGTGTTTATCTTTGCATTTCGTTATAAAAATTTTCTATCTTTCTGCCTCTCATTGAGGCTATAATATGCATGAAATAGTTAATGCTAACCTTAATTCTTATTTTATTAATATTGAATGAAATAATAATTATCACCAGGCGATACATGTAACGAGGCTGACCAAAGCAAGATAGATTTTTCATGAAATAGCAAGGGAGTAGTAAATGTAATAGTAGTAATATTGTATGTTCTATACTTATGGTGTTGTGAGATATGCGTTCACTGGTTAGATTATTTTCGCTCAATGCATAATCAAATCCAAATTTCTTCTTTCGTGATCAAATGCCCAAAAATCCAAAGTCTAAATTGTGATATGTTAACTGATTGATGCTATGTATATCTTTTTGACTTGACCCATTCTATGCATATCTTGCATGGCATACCCACTTAATATTTCCCTACGATAACCGTCTCTTGACGTTTCTTGTTAAACGTCTTACTGGTACCCATAACTTTTTTATTAATTAATCTTAAAATTTTTAACTTTCTTCCGTCATAATTATGTTGTCTTTGTGTTTTACCAATCCAAAGATCGGATTTTTACGCCATGACATGTCATATCAAACTTTTTATATACTTCTGGTCATATTTTATTAAAATTTCTTTAAATAATATTTGGTGATTTCTGAAAAATACCCATACACGTGAAAAGAAAATGTATATTCTAGAGAAAATCATATCGCTCTTGGAATGCATTGTGCAATACCCCATGTATATTTCAGCTTTGTAAGTGACTCTCAAATCTTTCATCATATTGAAGGCAGGTGGTGTACACCAACGCTAAGTATTTGAAATAAATAAGTATCCAGTCTGGTTTAATTCTATCTAAAATGTTGGTGAATTAAGTCTCCAAATGTGAAATATAAATGCCATTCAAAGCGATGATAACAATTGAGGCTCCAATTTATTCTAGTTTTTTCAAATAGGGCCTGTAACAAGTGTGTAATATTTCTCCAGAGTCTACACTCGATACAGGAGCATATTTTCCTTGTGCTAGTTATTTGACCAATTTATTGATACTCATGTTGAGTTATGGACTGAAAATAAGCGAGATAAAAATATATGAACTGCTTTATTTTTGGTTCTGTAAGTAATGTCTTTCGACATATTCTGTGTGTCCAAAGTTTCCCGAGAAGACGTCACTTTATGACGTTTTAATATTATCAAACTGAGATTGAAGTGAGAATGAAGTTCTGGATAGGCAGGTTTTAGCGTGCATTAATTCAGATGGCTTGGGTCCAAACTAGTTGGAAGGATGCTGGCAGAATTTTGCAGGAAGTCCTCGCATGAGCCCCTCCTGATTCCATTTGCATACCTTTACTGACTTTGGAAGAGCCTTCAGTTCCCTTCGGTAACTGCATTAGAAAGCAATTCCTCCCACTAAGATTATTTGATGACATGGATTTAAATTTGGGAATTAATTTATCATTTATGTAGATGAGGTTTGTTACTCATTCATTACTTGGTGCAAAGGACAAAAATTAGTTTTTTGATCACAACTTTCACAATATTTCCCTGTGTTTCTCGCTTCTTATTCAAATAGGGTTGTATCACCGCACTCGGCACTCTAAATTCTTTTTGCTCTTTAAAATCGTTTAGATTTCTTTTAAGCATATTAATTTTATTTGTACATCTCACTTAATCAGAGTATATTTCCTGGGAGAAATCTAACGGATGCTTTAATTTAGCTAAGTCACTCCTTGTGCCAAACCAGAAAGATCTCTCTAAGTACTCGTTTGTTCCGTAAAATACCTTATCTCACGGTGTTAGCAAAAACAATTGTTACCTTGCTTAAGAATGTTGTTTCAAGAGCTAAATAACAAGAGTGTTTCTATTTCTGGCGAGTGGAATTTTCCCCACAGCGCAGGAGTTGCACTCCAGTCATTGCATGAGATACCAGACAGGGAAGCAATTTACATGGCGCTGGAGCAAGATGCAGCGACGAAAACATTTATACAAAAAAAGTAACGATGAAAACAGGCGCAGCTGGTAAACATGCATTCAGATAACCCTCGGCCCCTCACTTAAGGAATACCCTGCTGGTACGCTAGATCCCAGCATTTCAGAAGACCTGCCTCTAATCTTCTGCCTCCGACTACTCCTCCCTCCCCCTTTTTCATACTTATTTCTATGACTCCCTCTATCCCACACACTAGGTACACTTCATTTCCCCTCACAAGTCCCTCCCTTACCGGCCACGTATTTCCTCGAGTTCCTTTTGTTTAGCATTCCTAGTCGTGCTGAAAAAACTGCCTCCATTCTAAGCCAAAGCTCGTATTTTCTTTCAAGGAGTAAAGGATCTCAGAAGCTCATGCATTTCCATTATTTAATGAAGAATGTGAGTCTATCAACCTCAATTGGTGACATCTTTTCTCATTAGTCATGGAAACGAAATGGCGCAGCAAAAGGAGGTAGTAGCTTGAGTGATTGCATGTCATTTCATTTCCCTGAGGTGGATCTTCCATTTACGTTTTTCTAGTTTAATTAAACTTCGAATAAAAAATCGTAGGGTTAGGTTTTCCATATAATTGTGTTTGATATTGTGGGGTGATTTTTTTCTAGCTTTCCTGTCGATAAATTATTCTTTCATTTCCTAGAAATTCCTTTACATTACTTCTTTGATTAATCCGGTGAGAGGTGTCGCTTCTTCTTCCTCATTTCTCGCTGAAGTAGGTTCATTTGAAATTTGTTTTCTATTCAGCGCTCTTTGTGGCTACAAAAGTAAGTGTTTATACTGAGCGATTTTCCTAGAAAATGTGGAAATAGAGCTCGGTCCAATATGAGCATCTATTTTCCTTATAGCTATTTCGTGAGAGTAAATTTTCTTTATTCCTTCAGCCATATTTAAAATCGTCAATTTTAGCCAATGAAATATTCACAATATATTCTCATTACTTTTGTGAGATGGGTAACAAAATGACATTAATTGTACCGTAACGATCTACGGTTTGATTTTTTTAAATATTTATTTAAAAAAGGGCATTAAATAAATAGAGAAAATTCAGACCTTATATTTTAGCCAATAGTGAAATTTGTATTACCTTAATCAAGTAACAAGGGTTTAAATGATTCCTACTAATAATATTTGGTATAGTGTTAGGTAAATATTATGTGTGTCCGTATGTATATATTATGTGTGTATATTATAAAGGTGCTTATTTCAGTTACTGTATACAGAGTATAGCACAGAAAACAGACAATACAAAAGCTATTTTTGACCAAAAGTATCACAATGAAAAATAAAACAATGGCCGTATTCTAATCACGTCAAAAACTGCAAATATGAAGTGATCTTTAGCATGTGAAAATGTAGGTCGTTCAGGAAGATTTGGTGCTTTTATAACGAATTAACTGGGTAAATTTCTTTCGGAATTCGAGCGGGGTAAGAAATTTCAAGGATTTTCTCACGTTATTCAAATCCCGAGATAACTTTATTTAGGTATGGAGTAATTTGGAGCCTGTGCTGCGTTTAGGCCACTACTTAATCTTTTTACTTTACCGGGCAAAAACAATGATCTTCGTTATTGCCTGTCTTCTTTTGTGAGCGACTTTCAAACAATATGCAATTTCGGAGTCAACGATCAACAAGGTTAGGTAGTTGCAATTACCTCGCGGAGATTAATTTTACCTCATTACGAGGAGAGCATGACACGCATAACCCCCTTGAAGGGGATTTCCCGTCACATTCGTACTTGTGTCACGTTCGCCCCTTCACCACTGAAGGGTGTCACACGTGTGTGGCGTCGCATTCCCCGCGAGACATTATTTCTACTCGGCGAAGGCAAAAGGAAGAAGAAAAAAGGGTTTAAGGTATAAGCGTTGGCACCGCATCCAGCTCGAGACGGTGCACTATGCATTTTTTCGAAGGGCGCCTTAGCCCCGCAACGTGAATACCATCGCACAGTGGTTGGCTCCCCCGCAGAGCGTCTTGCGTGCTGCATAATGTACCTGTCACAGATAAAGTTGTCGTTCATTCCCACGGCGGCAAATCAGAAAGGTTTCTCCCCAATTTGTTCCCGAGGAAACTTGAAAGCTCCGACCAGGAAAGCCTCTGAGTTTACCTCGAGTTTCTAATTCTGTTAAAACGAGAAGTGAGCACGCATTCTAGTAATGTATCAACTGCCTGGGTTGACAGGTCATTTTTATTCTTTGAAGTGTCCCACCTAGCTGAATGAGACGGATATCAAGTGCTGCGGTTAGTTCCCTCAATTAATGCCATATCAATATTATGGAGATGAAAATTGAATCGGTCCTTTAATTATAGTTATTTTAATTCCTCTTATTAAAGGACGTCCGAATTAGCTCTTGTCATAGATGCAGTAGAACATGCAGCAAGTGAAAATCTTCCTTGTAAAAAATTCTTAATGAATCAAAATATTTTTGCAAATTTTGTGAAATAACACGTTTTTCCATTTCTTGGATCTATCTTACCCCATAAATTTGAGCTTCATTCCACTGCGCCTACATAGGAAATGATTAAATAACAAATTAAGAAATACATTAGAATAAAAAAAGACGACAGCCGAAATGCTGGCCATGTATAATGTATATCAATGGAAGTGCAAGTGAACTAAAAACTGTAAGTGCAAATGATATGTATACTGCCCTCCACATCCTATCAAAACTGGAGGAATCACAGTTTTTAGCTCAATCAGAAACCTTTTATTACCAGCAATGAGTTATCTATCGAATTCGGAAAATATTTACAGATTTTTCGTTTACATGAATAGCAAACCTAAAATTTATGCATAATTCTTTTACTGCAATATTTTTTAAAGGTTTTAGATAAAAAATGTTGGCGGTAATTGGGTTTTAATTAACCTAATATTAGTCAGTACTTTTTAGAGCAAAAAAAGGACTACTAGCACTATGATAGAAACATTAACTGCCCACCATAGCTGGCAGCAGGTAGACTTGAAATGAAAAAAAATCCTCAAATCGTGCATTCGATGTAAGAAATTACTTTATACGTCACTAGTCATATCAGAAAACTTATTGGTCACTTTGTCTTCCTAACGCTAAAATGCAGATTCGGAAGTGTTAGTGATAATGACAGATTGGTTGAAAAACAGTCAACGTCATTGTTAAATTTTTCATGAATCTACTTAATATTTTGTTGCTTTCTGAGATTCCTCAGTAAATCATTGCTTAAAATATTTGTTAAACGTATGTTACAGCCTTATTGCGAAAACAATATACTGTTTTTCATCCAAATCATCAACAATGCACTTTACGGAACGTCAATATTTTTAGGGAAACTTAGGAAGCTGCTTTTTATTTATTACCGAAGTAGCTTTCAACAATTGTGTCGGAAGCAGTAAAATACAATCTCATGATACAGAGCGGAAAATCTAGAATATTCAATTCGTGCATCTGCAATAGACGGCTTTACGGTTAAGACTTCAAATTAAGATAAGCTTTAGGCTTCTTTAACGGCACTAGAAGATGCCAGGTTCCAAATCGTGACGGCTTAGAGAAGGCTGACTGAATTTAACTCAAAAATCTGCATCTATGTTATAGCTTCGTTGTGAGAGCAGATAATTTTTGCTGTTTGGAGCGGAAGTTCTGGTAAGATAAATCCTTTAGCATCTATAGAAAAATAAAACTTAAATCAATAGTTTGTTTGCTGTCATTGTTGCAACGGATGTGGAGCAGAAAACCACTTGCGGCCTGAACGGGTTGTAATATTTCATAAAAATGCAACGTTTCAGACTCAAAGCAACTTCGTGAAACAATTAATATTATTCATTTAAATCGGATCTGTGGTATCGATCTGGAATGAAAGTATTATTTTTTTAATATTGGCCTATGAAATTTATAAAAATGTATTGAGAGGAACGATAATTTGATTACTTAAAATGGTGCAGCGGTTGCGTACATACGTGCCACCTTCTGTTTGAACAGTAAGTGATTTTTTTGATAAAGTATGCCCTTATGACCATCGCTACTCTAAAAACTTCACCATTAGCTTGTTTTTTTTCAAATTGAAGAAGCTGTTTGGACGCTGCGATGGAAAAACCATTCATGCACAAGTGCATACTCAGGAAATAAAAACAATGAATTCTTTTTCCCTAGTCAGTGGCGTAAATCGCATTTGCAATGACTAACCGTGGGCCGTCCCTAGACAGCCTTTAATACTAAGATCCTGCAAAATCTCGTTAGTATACTTATTTAAGAGAGCAAATTTATGACTGCATGCAATAAATTTTATAGGTAGCATAATACATTTCTTAGGTGTATGCATCTTCTATTTTTCAAGCTTGAAATTATGTTGCCATTAAATGCTCTGATACGCTGATACCGAATTATGGGATTACAATTGTAATTCGTTTCCATAAGCTGCGTGAGTATAGTAATTATTTTCTCGAGCCGTCTTCTCTCTTAAGCGGCATTAAAAGATATTTCCATGGGATAATACAGCTGGTCGTGGAAAATCATGTGAAAAATGCTTTGCGAGGACATTGAATTCGTCGCATTGAGAATGAATTTAGAAAATAATTCAAAATAATATCTTCACTATATTATTTATATGGATGGCGTAAAAACTATATGCATCCTGTGCCATTCCCTTCCAATTCTCTCCTCTCTCTAGTAGCCGTAGTTCTTTTTGCTGACGTCCTCTCCAGGTTTTAATCTCCAAAACTTTGCAATTTCACTTCGATTCAGTTTTCTTTGTCACGAGATGGCAAGGTTTAAATAATCGAAATACTTTCCGTCGGTAGATTTTTTATCCTCCTTTGTATCTCGCCAATTTTTCCCTTGGAAGTCGAGCATGTTTTTGAAGCGAGGGATTTTTGAGTTGCATTCGTAACTTTTAGCTCCCTTTAAATCGCGGAAGTTGAGGAACTGGAGTACTCCTCTTTTTGAAGGAGTTTCAAGACTCCAGAGGGAAAAAGCAAATGGAACCGTTGAGTGCATCAAGACTCTCTCTGCTTCAATTCCCACTCGGATTCTGGTTCCCAAACTCGCCATTATTGAAAACTTTTACTGCAACAAGCTTTGTGATTTCGATGGAGAATATCATAAGTCCCTTCGGAATTTTTGGTGGCACTTGGAGGGACTTTGTTTGCCGTAATAATTCCCTCAAACACACACTTGTTTTCGCGTTTCGCGTAAAAGAATTACAACTTTTCCATATGCCCTCCTCGTCTTTGTTCCATCTTGATTTTTCTGTTCTTTTCCCTCTCCCACTTTGCCTCGTCACCAGTGGGAGCGGTTCAATCTGCTTTTTTTCGGATTTACTGAACGGCTGTGGAGGCATATCCTGCATTCATGCTCATACATTCCGCTTTCCTATTTCATTTATTAATTCTCTCTTTCCTGGAAATGCGCTATATATACAAGGGAGGTACACACATGTTCCATTTTAATTTTTTGTCTTCTCTGATGTGAACAGGCTTTTTTTTTCCTTTTCTGTTGGCCTCGAAGTGGGCACTATACTCTTCTGCAGTCATTACATAA
Source organism: Ischnura elegans (assembly GCF_921293095.1). Lineage (NCBI taxonomy): Eukaryota > Metazoa > Arthropoda > Insecta > Odonata > Coenagrionidae > Ischnura > Ischnura elegans. The sequence continues at coordinate 117,012,180 of NC_060246.1, forward strand.
ATCTGCCATGTTATTTAGTACTCTCTGAAGTTTGTTTTTGCATGCGATGATGTATTTTATTTTTTGTGGAATCTTTCTTGGTATTTTTATTTTTCCGTCTATATCAGTTGTACTAGACAGGATAAAATGGCATATTTACTTTTTTAACTTTTGTGGAAGCCAAAATTGTCTTCAATATAATAGACTATTGGTAGTTCCATTCTATATCATCCTAGTGAAAAAAATGACTTGAAATTAGCCATAGAGAAGCAATAAGGATGGAAATAAAATTTTGGCCTCACACCGTAGGTACCTACTGACTTTTCAATGCAGAGCTGTCCACCGACTGGATTCTGTGAAAAAGATACCATATTTAATCCAATTTACTATCATTAGAATGAAGAGATGTAGTTAAACGACCTACTCAAGAGGACGCCTTGCTCTCTTCTCCTGCTTGCTGTTATCTGCTAACGGCATATGAGGCTTAAAGAGTGATTCGGAATTCTTCACTCCTTCAATTTCGTCACCTAAATATACGGCTTACACTGCCGTAAGTATTTCTATAGTCATAAAAAATTTACAAATATCCTAGAGCCTTAAGAGTCTTAATTAGAAGATTTTACCTTGGTGCAGCATTAATTCATACAAGGAATTGTCAGGGATGTCCACAATTTATCGTGCACTGGTACTACGATCTGATTCTTTATTGTGATCCTGTCTAACTTTGTATATAATCTTATTTGATATTTTTGTAATCCTGTAATAAGAGAATATAAATATTAGCAATACATTGCAAATTTTATAAACGCTTTACAAGTGGTGAGTGAGTATATGATGAGTAACTCTCGTACTGAATTTTTTTGGATTTCTATTATTACATTCCTTGAAAAACATTTAATTATATAAAGCTGGGAAATTTATTATTTTGTATTCATTAATTTGAAGGGTAAAGCTTTGTAACTGCCTCAATATAAAATCCTCGAAGAGGGAATTGTCCTAAGGAACTGTTGCCCTGTACCCGGATAGTGCTGTACCCCGTAGCTTAGTTCGGGGTTTGCTCTATCCTCACCAATCGAACCCCACCTTCAAGTTGATGCACTGAGGAGGTAAAATATATCATCCACATCTTTTATGCTTCATTTACACACCTGAAGTTTAAACCGTGTTGAGCATTACTAACCTTCGAGTAAAATCACTGTGTTATGGTGATAGGTTGTTAGTTTTGATGAGTTTCCCTTACAATAATGTTTTTAAAATTAAAGTTTCTATTTTTCAAATAAATTTAATTCGTAATCCGCCCGTGGTAGCTTTATTTTCTCTATATGTCAAATACTGTGCTATAGGGATTAGTATTTCTTAACATATGGGTCTGATTCATGTTGCATCATTATTAGTTTCCACGCCAAGCGTTTCGAATCTCATTTGGCGCTCGATTTTAGTGTCTCTGGAAATCTGGCCACCGTGATCTGCCATTTGTCACCGGCGCCGAATCCCCTGCGGGAGGGGAGGGGGAGGGGTAGGAGGGAAACAAGAGAAGGTGGGAATGCGAGCCTTTCTCGGGCGGAGGCGTCCCTCGCCTCCCATTGAAACTGCAGCTGAACTGCTCAAGCCTTCGCCCAAATCCCTCTCGCACAACTAGTTTGCGGCATGCCCTAACTCACGTACTCTCGCCCCAACGCCTCCCACCACCACTTCTCCTGGGACCCTAAACCCATTCGGGGGATATAGCGCGCCCGCTCCCTCCGTGAATCTTTGGGGGGGGGGGGGGGGGAGAGGGGATTCGTACTGTTTGGGATGAGTCCCCCCAACTTCCCTCCTCCCTCCCGCACCAATTTCGAGCACTGCAAGCGATCACTGTCCGCATGACTCTCCAGTTTCCAGCGGAACTATTTGTCTTCATTGAATTCCTCCCTAATGGAATCACCATAGCGACGCAAGTGGCATTCCGCAGCTGTGTCGGCCCATTGTCCCCACTTATATCGCGCCTCGGAAACCCCTGAGGCACAATCTAAAACTCTCCGCGCCACCGGTAGCCCCACCGAAAGGGCCGGCGCGTACTCTTTCTTCCCATTTTCCTCCCCTTTGCCTCTATCTCAATTTCTGCCTCTCCCTACCTTACCTCGATGGACCGACCTTTTTTTTGCACTATCAATAATAGTATTAAGTTCAAAAGAAATATAACCATTGATGTTCAACGAGCAATGAAAACTAAAATTTGGCTTTGTTGTTATGAATGCAGTGTTTACCGTTCGCATTAGGTTTACGTTAAAGAGCTTTCGCTAAATTTCATATGTTTTGACATCATTTTTACTTCTGATTGCTACGATCAATGCCTGTTGTTGGGATGGGCGAAAAAAATAAATTTTGGGCCGTAGGTCCTAAAATAAGTGTAAAACCAAGCATAATTAACCTTTTAACAAAATAGTAAATGAGAACGTTCCTTTTCCCACCTAGGGATACGAATTTTTAACAGAATCTTGAATGTAAATAACTTAAAACTGTAAAAAAAGGTATACACGTATTCCCATAATTTTTTTGGGTAAAAATGACATGACCAATACAGTTTTTTAGGCTGTGCGTTTATGAGTAAATGGATCAGACAGTCAGGATAACTCGGCTTATGAAAAGGGTAATTAAATATCTATTTAAAAAAGAAATGGTTTTCATGCATTTACTCAACAATTTGTTGAGAAGTTTTTGCTATGCCTCCTTCACCTTGTGAGTTCTTACATCACTGCCAACGTTTCGACGCCCGACTCGAGTACCATCATCAGGGCTTCAGTGCGCCGCTGTGTATCATGTCCTCTGTGAATATAGAGAAACGTATCGGACGGAGGAGGCGTGACTAACTGAAGACAAACGCCCCCTCGGACAGCTGTGAGAAGACAAATCAGTCACCCCACAACATGCTGTCCGCAACTCAATAAACTGTCGACTTCGAAACGAAAGAAGAATGGTGGTAGTAAGCATGGCAATATCGAGAATACAATTAAAAAAGGCATCCTCAATTCTATTTAGCAAACCCCACTTATGTAGCACAATATTTAAGCATATGACTTATTCTTTGCCTCGGAGTTATTTTCTAGATGAATTAAAGAGGAGTTCAGCCTAAAATACAGACAGCTCTGTTACCATACATGTTACGATGAATATATTCGCATTCGCTAGTTATCATTGGCACTTGGCAAGCGACTTCTTCTCTTCAGCATTATAAAGCACAATCTCACATCTTTCTTGAGAAAATTATTTGCTTTTTGGCGATCAACTTCTAAATTTTTCATTCCGAAGGACATGATTTTGTATAATTCAATGCCGGCTATTTTATCTTAGATAAGTTGCTAGAATATTTTTAAGGACTTAATGATTTACCCATATCTTTGCGATTGTATTCTGTTGAACCTTCTCTCATTACTTCTAAAGGTTCTTTTATGATTTTGATTGTACTTAAAATCTTATTTTGATTAATTTGATTATCAACGAAGTAATTTAGAGCAATAAAAGTAAAAATTTAATTTATTATAATTACAATAACTATATCTGAAAATCTTTTAGTAGCAAGTCAACATATGTATATGATATACCAGGTGTTTTGCTAACTTGAATTATACGGCCGTAGCTCAGCTAAGTAATTTTTGTTTGCCATCACTGTTAAAGGTGGATAATTCAACTATTAATTCCTAAAACGCAAAAACATTTATGTGCAATGCAATGAATGTTGGCATTTGGGAATTGCGGAAGGCGCTTGTTTAATACGTACACATCCAATATGGCTTTGTTAATGGAATGTAAACGACTCTTTCAATTCAATCAAACAGCTCAATCAATATTCTCATCCTGCAAGTTGGTTACCTTATTACTTATAATCCTGGAGTATGCATTATAGCAAGTAATTAAATTATTCCTAGTCCTTTGAGTCTCGTATTTGAAACACCAGCAACCAGAGATTTACAATTAACAAGTAAAATTATGATGGAGCGTTATGGAAAATCATTGAAATGCAGAAATAGAAGCCATATCGTATAAGGTTGAAATCATGGTACCATGATATGTATGGTGGCACTCTTTATTGTTTCATCCGGTTTCGTATTTTGGAAACTTTCAGGAAATTCTTTTTAAAGTGTTTTCTACTATATACACTGCAGATCGTAAGTGGATAAATTATTGTTCGAGTATTACTTCATGCTTGTGAGAGTAATCGACATTAATGGATAGAGATATTAATTGACCTTAATGAATGCGTGGTGTGCAATGTTTCAACGTTGGTAGCCAAAAGAGTTCGTTTGTTTATTGCACAACGAGAGGCAGGTACCTACTTATAAGGCTCTTTCACTGTTTAAATGAAAATTTAAGTTCTCCGAATACTATGGGTTATCAAATTTTTTGTATTTTCTATTGAAATCTCATCATAGTTTAAGTGAACCTTTATGTATGCGGCTTTATGCTATTACTGACTTATTTTGGAATGAAATAAATTGTTCTCTGCGGGTTTATATTATTAAGCTCACATTAAAAGATAAACGATTTGAATATGCATCATTATCACCATATAATATTCAATTCTATTAGAGGGCTAGGCCTAAAATTATATGTGCATATTATTTTATAGAAGCTTCAGTTACCGGAAGTTGCGCCTAAAATTCGTATCATATAAAGATATTTATCTAAAAAATGCGGCTCTCTTTGCCGGATTTCAAGGTTTTTTTTATTGTTTTCTCCTTGTTAAAGAGAGAGATTTCATGGAAGGTATCTGAGATCACCTGTTGGGGAGCCTTTTTGCTTTCTCTTCTCTTGAAAAAATATCCTTCCTGGCCAGTTCAAGAGGCCGGGTACTTTAGAAATAAAACGTTCATGACGCTGTGGACTTGAATCTTGAAAGGCCAAACTCGACATTTGATGTTGAATAAGGCAAAAGAGCTTTTCCCTTCCTGCCTCTTGGCTGCTACGATGGATTTAAAAAACCTCGTTTCATGAGTGTCTTATGTATTGCACTCAAGAATTGTATGTCCACAAGACAAGAAGTATATTTTCCAATTAATCTTGGGTTATTGATTTCATATCACTGAAATAATGAATAATACTCGTGTTTTTATGTTTATAAAAAGAAAGTTTATTTTCATTTAATAGACCATCAGGCTGAAAATATAATAACAATTTGTGCACCTCTGACTTTGAGAGACGGAAAAATTATTTATTGTGCTTTGAGTGAAATTAAAAAGTGCATTGATTAATATTCATAACGTTTCCTGGGCTTCTTGTCTCCTAGGCTCATGTAGCAGAAATACTACATATTCAAACAATCATATTGTATGTCATTGGTATTGAAAGTGTATATTGTTATCGAAACTTGTAATACAAGTTATTAAGTTAAGTTATTATAAAAAAATACAAGTTATTAAAACTTGTATTTTTCTGAACTGTGCCCTTGAAATGCAACTGAATTTCTAATGATTTTTTTTCGTCTTTTTTTTTTTCGCTGTCCATATTTAAGCCTTCCTTATTGTGTTTGATCAATCCTGCTGAAAACCAGTGTAACTTTTATAGAAAAGCCTTTTTGTTGCTCAAGAAATATTTCATGTGATTCTGGTAAGCAAAAGATGATTTTGGATCTAGTATTTCAATTTCATCATACTTTTGTTAGCATGAACCTACATTGAATATTTAAATTATTACTACCTAAGGGGTCTGTATAACGTAAATTCTGTGTTAAACAAAAATATATTTAAATGCATTTCATTTTGGCATTCGTATTTCATTAAGTGATCGAATTATTCTAATAATTTTTATTTCCATTCAAACAAAGATTATACCTTAAATAAGGTTACACAGTGAAGAGTAAATCCCTTCACAAGTTTGCGACGAGGAATATGTTTCTCACATTTGCTAAAGAATAACGCTCAGGATGTCTAGGTGCTATGGAAATAGGAAAAAGGAAGTCATGCTCGCAGTCTGCTGCAAGTCGAATTTAAGGCGCAAGATAGACATCCTGGAATGTCTAATATTTCGACTAACGTATTCTATTCCCGAATCCAGTTGACTTTACGTTATTCAGTTGTTTCAGTGGTAAGAAAATGGAATAGAATGGTACTCCTGCTGTGAAGTGTGCGAACTTGAAAAATTCAGCTGGGAATTGACGGAGAATATTGAGCGTCGACGTAATTCTCCTTTCGGAGTGGATAACTAATTTCGGAGTGGATAACTGACATACCTTTCAAACTCAAGAGTCTCTGCATTTTAAATATTTCATGGTGCATTCTTTCGCGAGCATTGGCATAAAAACATCTATAAGAATCCTTTTCCGATGAGAATATCATTTCTTCAAGTGTACCTCTTCTCTCCTAAATTCTTTTTTTTTTGCGATCCTTGGAATGCTAAAATTAAAGTTTTTAAAGGAGAATTTATTTCCTGGAGCCTTCAAATGGGGCATCTGAGTGACATTTCATGGTAAAATTTCCTTTGCATTACTTCAGCACAAGTTTCTAGGATAGTATCGAAAGCTCTCAAAATGAAAGACGCCTGCTGGTTTACTTTTAGATGAATTGAAACGAAATATATGCTATTTCATGCCTCATTCTGCGTTCTCTGACTATCGTTTTTCCTGTAAACACACTAAAGATATTCTTGGTTATCGTGCTTTTCGATGTCAAAGAGTAGGGAATTATATCTTTCTGTAAAGACAAAGTACAGTATTAAACCATTTGGGATGAGAGTGACGGCCCAGGCTGATGGAATATCATGATGATTAGGTGGCTATTTGTTAATATTGAACTTAAGAATTCTCTGTGATTTTAGTGCCATTTAGAAATGAATGTCAATGGAGTTAGTTTCTAAATGACACTATAAAATTAACAATTACAATTTAAAATTATGGCGCTCAGAGGAATTAAGTATTATTTTTAATCCGTTAATTGAATATAAAAGTAAATCCGCACTTATGTTGAGTTTCGGTCCTACAAGTTTTCCATCCCTGGTGACTTCAAAAATCAATGGGAATATCTGCTGCATACAATACTGGTGGCATATTTGATTGTTTGGCTTAATCTAAATCACTACCAATTGCTTTACTCACCTCTAAAGACCATATCCACTCTTCATTACGGGGTAAAGCATCAACAAATTTTGATGCGATCAAAAATTTTACGGGGCCCGCATGAGTTAGCCTCTGCCCTACGGATGTTTTTAATTTGTGTAGGAGGGGCAAATCCGTTATCCTCATGGAAACGAATACCTAGGGGGAAGTTTGACAGGAGAATTGGAAAGGGACGATTGTTGTCCGAGATAGATCCTCGGTCGGCATAGAGAACCCAAACTCCCATTCTATTCAGTCGTGCGGTTGATCGAATTCAATTAGCGATAATTTCGTGGAAGGGTTCCGAGTTGCAGTCAAGTGGTGGCCGGCAGGGGTCCTTGCAATGGATGGAGAGGGAGCCATGAACTCGTGGGCGGGAGGCGAGATAACTGTGGTCTGCATTGGGGTTGGCTAGATCGAGAGACCCACCCTGGATATATGCGGCGATTACTTGAATACTGGCGCCAAGACGCGAGCGAGATAGGATTACGCAGATTCGATGATGGTTATGCGCGAAGTGGGCTCGCTCATCTGCTTCGGTCGAGGTGGGGTTGCGAAAAGGGGGCGTGGTCGGCCGGCCCTCGCACCGCGTATGTGTATTCGTATCGGCCCGTGATGAGCGGAACTAAGATGGTTTTGCCCATCAAACGGGAGACGCCCGCATCCCCTCGCGCTGTCGACGGAAGGTTTGTCCGCGTGCGCGTGAGCGTGCCTAAGTGGGTTGCAGGTGCCCGTGTCGGGGAATCGGTTTAGGGCGGAGAAGGGTGGATTATCCAATTGGATATGGTCGAAGAGACATTCCAGGGCCCAAGACGCGGCCTTCTCTACACGTAATATGTCACAGCAGCACTGGCCGCTCCTCATGAGGGAAATAATTCCCATTGCGAACCCATCTTCGGTCGGAGTCAAAACAATTGAAGACCACACTTGCTCCGCTTTTATGCCTTAATTACCTTGAGCAACGTAGCATTTCAAGTTTTGCTTATGTGACCTAGTCTTTCATAATTATTTTAAGATTGATGTCAAAAATTGATTAGAAGATGCCAGTTTTGGAGATATACGCATTTAAAAGTATAGTTACGGGCAGTGAAAATTGTAATAAAATGACAGCGCAATGAATAAATCAGAAACGGTTTACATCCTGATTTCTTGCGCATAGCAACGGTTCAGATGATTTCGAGGACCCATTACTCCCACTCCACCTGTCTAACTTCCTGACGAATTACAAGTTTAACACTTCCTCCATCATCTTTAAATTTTCGGTGCATATAGAGTACACTCTTGTGAACGCATGGCGTTATCTCAAATGCGAAAATTCTTCCGCATCATTTTCTCTAAGATAAACTTTTCTTTATTGGGACACAGACAATTTTTGATATGGGTTAGATCTATGTACCCTGATCATGGCTATAACTACATACATTTTAAAGGAAAATTACGACCGGGAGTGGAAGGCAAATCACGACAGGCTCAGGAAGTGATGCGTCTTCTTAACAGTCATTTTGGACTCTTGCTTTCAGCCCTCTTTTCGTCGATGGATATGCCAATTGTCTCGGCCCCTGAGTGGATATACTTCATACGAAATACAAAAGAAGAATCTTTCCGCAAAGCCTACACTTAAGCGTGTAAGAAGATTATACATCCCGTGTAATTTTGAAATCTTCTTATCAACTCGTCGTTGAATGTGCCCTTTAGATCCAGAGAGAATGCTACTCCTTGGGGAATTAAAACTGCGAATTTTGATGGGAAAATTTACCGTACCATTATCTATTATGTTACATTGAATAGAAATATTTTCCTCTCCTGTCCCACTTTTCATGGTTAAATGCGATGTGGGTTGCATTTTATCTTAAACATAAGTGGATTATGCGCAGGGATTATTGTACATACCAATCTCCTCGTATCCTAGTAAAATCTATCGCAATAACATAAGTGAAACATTTAGCTAGCAGTCTTTTCATTAAGAAAAGTATCGTTATGAAAATGGGTGTAATATATTGAATAACTTTACTTTGTGCCACTTATTTCTTGCAAATGGAAAATCGATATGTTACTGTATGTCATAAAACTTTTTGTTGACATATCTCATATTTCGCATGATTCGTGCACTAGGTGATAAAATAAAACAACCGTTACTGTACCTTTAAATGACTTATCGTTAAATATTGAAAATATCTTTGCTAATTGATAATTGTTTTGCAATCCATGAAGCGAGATTTTTTGGAAAAAAGCGAATGGCTTCTTCGTAAATCTAATTCTTCTCCGATGAATTTTTAATACGACCGCACGAGAAAAACTGTCCTCGGCGAGGTAACATGGGCATTCCTTGTCCTCGTCTTTTTAAACGGGTGGGTTTCATATTTCCCTATTCCGATTCGGGCTTTATTTCCTGGGCTGGGATGTAGAAAAAAAGATAACATGCATGCTCTCAAATCTTCATCCATTGATTCCGTGGGAGATCTGATCCTATGGCTCCCCACCGATCCATCTGAACAAATCAAAGTCCTTTGCAGGAATCCCTCAATCCCTAAAGGTCTTCTCTCCCTCGGACCGTACATCACATTCCTCCCTGCCACAATCCCCGCCCCTTTTCACCTTATGTTCTCCCACCTCCTTCCCCCCCCCCCCAACTACTTCCTCGTCCCGTAGCGCGCTTCTTCCTGGAGTTTCTTTATTTCGATTCTCTTTTCCGTTATCTCCTTTTTCTCCTTCTCATATTCTACTCCTGCTCACGCAGCCCGCAAAGTTTTTCCTATCCTTCCTTCAACGGAACTTTTAATTTTTCTCTGATGTAGAGATTTCAACGATTCTAGATAGGGACTCCCTTTTTCTCCCCTCCAATATTTACTTTTTCTTCCTTTATATATCTTTTTATTACAGGAATTCCAAACTGGAGATATCTAACTCCCGATATGCTTGTTATGTGTTGTATGCGTATTTTTTAAAAAAGGTTTAATAATACACTTAAAATTCTTCAATAAGCTTACTCCCAGGGCAATCGAAAAATCCTTATTCAGAAATTTCGGAAGCATAGCCACGGATTTCTGTAAAATGTATTGAGCACTTTTAACTCATAATATCTTCCATTCTTCTTTGCGAAGATTACATCATATTACCAAAGGACGAATTTTCAATCTTTGCATGATTGCTTAGCTTTGCTGGTTTAATAAGGTTCTTGTGTTCAATGAAATTCATCACTTTGGTATTCTTTAATCTACCAGAGATTAGTCACGCTTATTAACTGCCGTATATTCAATGGCGAGAAGCAGGGTAGATAGCGGAGGTATTGGTACATATGTGAAGGAAGCTAGTTGTAAGTACTCTTTCTTTCCTTTAAAAGTGTTATTCGCCATATAATAAACTTATTTGTGAAAACATATTTTATTAATAACACATTTCCTGCCTTAAGCTTTTTTTGCTCAAGTTTATAGCATTTTTCGCTACCTCTTGCTCTTCATTGTAGCAATGAACTTAACTCTACAGGGAACTTAACGGAGAAAAATAAATCCTTTGCTTGAAATGAGCTATTGACTAAACAAACATAAAACCTTACCGCCACCAGAATCTCTCTCAAAATGTCATCCAAAGGATAGTTTTATCGTTTATATTTTCTTAAATGATACTCCTGATACTCAAAAATTCAAGTCAATGAGGAACCGTAATCTGAATTAAATAAGTTGAAATGGTTCATGGCCAATTTATGATACCTTCATCATGGCTCATGTGTTGAAATATTTTTTAAATTTAAGTTCCATTACAATGTCGCACGAAAATGTAACTGGCTTCAATTATTAATATTAAATAGTATATGTTATGTTGAAGATGGTTGAATGATATCTAGCGAATATGGTAATGATCATTACTATTTTAGAAAATATCAAAAAATCAAAATTAATATGAAATTAAAAACATAATCGCTTCAGGTTAAAGGGATTTGTATGAGCATGATTGTCAAAAAATAGCTCATTATTTCCGAAAAACTTATGTATTTTCCATATCAAAACTATTGCAATGTTTCTTAGATTAAAATTAATGTCAAAGTCAGGTTCATTCTATTGCCAAAATACCTACTCAAACATTTCTCAACTGAAATGAAAATCTTGATCTTTCAGTTCTACGCAAACTTACTAATGTCTGGGTTGTCCTGAAATGTTATCCATAAATCATTTCTGTAAAAAAATACTATAAAGTATTACATCAATTTCCGCTGTGCATTTGGTACGGCATAGGCATTTACTACCTCGGTTTCCTTAAGCTTCCGCGAAATAAAATACGAAATGTATCTCTTTTTTAAATTTTCTCTAAAATCTGTTAGTTCCGGAGTTCTGTCGTTTAAAAAAAGTGAAGCTTAGCCATTAATACCCTGCTATACCTAACCATTAATGTCTTTGGATGACGCGGAAATTTCTGAAAATTGTTCATTGAGCTTTATATGTTTTGCTACGCTATTTTGTGAAGTTATCCCTCTTTTTCTACCTATAGAGTCAGACTATAGTACCTTTTACGACTCTTATGCGGATTTTATAGAGTGGAAAGGAGTGTTTTAGACATCTCTATTCATGGAATGCAACGAAATTCCAGGTTACTGATTACTGAACGCGATAACATGTGGGTTTGAAGGATAGACAGGAGGAAGGAAATGAATGTTTCCTTCCTCCTTTCAAACCATTTTGCTGCTTTATTTATTTTCGAATTCGTTCAAACTATGACTTCAATTGAAGTAGATGACGTATCGTGGTCTATGAACAGTCGTTTCTAAAAGTATTTATACATCCAGTCCCATGCTTCATTCACTAGCTAAACGAATGGGGAAAATTTTATAAAACATCTCCGGATCTCCCTCTCTCTTCCAGCATTTACCTTTGCGCTCTCATATTTCACCAAGAGAGAGACGACGAAAAGCCGAGGTCATAATGTTTAATTGTTTCCAAAAGTTCTCCCTCTGTATTGTACGAGCTCGAGGTAAAATGTAAGCAATTTTTTTTCAACTTGAGATTTATGAATACTGGCTTGTACGAACAAAACTTTTTCATGTCCTCATAAACACAATAAAGCAGGGTAATTAAAACAAAAAATCCATATACACTCAATTAGAAAGTATTAACTCGCTATACCCAGACCCCGCTGGAAAAGGCATGCCGCTTTTTATAGTCACTCCGCCAGTTCTTGCAATTTTTGTTGAACCCTATGAAGCGACCCCGTATCTCCCTCCATTGTTGAAATAATAATTCATGCAATGAAGGAATTGCACGATTTGGCCCAGGTTAAAATCCTGGGATCAGTCTGAAAATTGGTTTCTCGACGAAAAATGACATTTTTGAAAAATCGATTTTTTGTCCCCCAAATTCCGGCAAGAATGCATTTGACAACAGTATAATATATGAAATATACAGTGTTTCGATAATTTTTCCATGTTTTTCAGACGATTTCAGAGTGGTCGATTCTATGACTTTTTGTTGTATCTCGTCTCGATCACACCAAACATTTGTAAGAATCAGTCAGTCAGTGGTCGGAAATGTGTTTTATAGTAAACTGGTAACTATTTACATCAAACAAAATATTATTTTTATTGAAAGAAAATAAAGAGAAATACTTTCTTTCGAGATTCTTGACTTCTTTACTATCACTGAACAGGTGAATTGTTGGCAGAGTTACAGTCCAGGAAGGGGTTACATGTCTCAAACCGTTATCCATAGGAATGTAATAACATACGCAAAATCTATACGTCTTATTTTTGGGATTCCCAAAAGTCGTATTAACCGTATTAACATATTTAGTTGTGCGTAATGCGATATTGAGGCAGAACACACAAGAAATAAATTGTATTATTCCAAGACGATTTATTCCCTCGGAACACAAATTATTGTGCATAAATAGCACATTCACAGAGCGAAGAATTGATAATATGATAGGGTGCAAATCATGGAATGACTAATTAAGAATGGCTGCAAAAAACAGTATAAATATGCATCTTAGGTGTTTCAGAAATTGGTATTATTGCAATACAAACGAAACAACTTGTATTGGTATTCATTTTTTAGTCTATTTGAGTTTTTGCATTTTTTATATCGGAAAATAATAAAAATATAATTATAATTAACTTCATTGAGCAAGGTTGGGACTAAAAAGTCCCATTTAGATTTCAAAATTACTGAGGAATACATTTTCAAGTTACTCTTGAAATCAAACACAGTCAAATTATAACAATAGAGATGTATAAGTATGATTTTAAAGTAAAATAATAAAAATACAAAATGTAAAATGTTAGATTTACCAAGTCTAAAAAGATGTGAACAAACCTAAGGATATTGACTTCCGTCCTTATTGGAAAAAAACTCAAGAAAGGGGGCAAAAAGGATATTTTGAGGTAAGCGGTTCCATATATCAAGTAATTTAGATGATGGAAGTAGTGGAACACGGTAAACATACGTACTTACCCCCTGCGTCCAGGGCGTACACCCCCTACCTTCCCCACAGCGCACACGTTGTTGCGCTAATACGCGAGCACGCCAGATGCACGCTAACATCCACGAAAGACAAACCCACGCCCTCCCATTAGCTCCGTGATGGAAATCGCGGTTCCAGTGATAGATGACGGAATAGTGTGGGAAACTGCATTCAATCGCGCCTCGCCGTTGCGATCTATCGATTCGCACCATTGTGATGCATTGCGACTCTCTTCCGCGTGTCGACGGTGCGTCTCGCAAATTCCGACAAATTCATCCGTGACGAGCGGGGAAATGAAGAGACGGGCCCCCATAACGTCCCTCCCTCCCTAACCCCCACAGTTTTACCCGCTAAACGCCTGCCGTGTGCGCGGGTGGAAAGCCAAAACAATTTCCCAGTATTTCAGGATAGCATTTTGCCCGTCTCTGTCACTGGTTTTGTGAACACGGAATGACTGAATGTTTTTTTTTACTAGAAATCGTTCTCCGTCCATCTCCCACTGAAATTCGTTAGAATACCTCGTTTTCGTAACATTTTCTTAGGAGGGAACTGTAACTAAAGAAACAATTGTCCCACCCATATTTATTGATATAAATAACCAATTTTTGCCATTCTATTAATATCTTTTCATAATTTTTCTGCTAAAGGTTCGGATTTCCAGCTGAAGGTAGGTGCTCCTATCCCTCTTGGTGGACTTGCAAGAAAAAAAATCTTAAGAATTACTAGGCTATATGGTCTCATCAATGTCGTAGAATAGTCTAGCATTTTCCTCAGCATTAATGCACTTAATGTAAAATTTGTCACATTTGATCATTCCAGCATATTTTGCAACATTTTTTTGTTTGGTGGAATATAAACAAAACGAACGAGTTTTAGAAATCGGAATAAAATATTGCCTAGGAGCTTTTCGTGCTGCGTCGGAATGCCAAGTGATATTGCAAACTCAAATTGTGTGTGCAACAAGCAGAGTCAATAATACAAATTTAAAGATAGGAAGAGAAGATCACTCACTTCTTCTAGATGTGTTTTTATAATACTTATTCATATAACCGTAAAACCGTTGAAGGGGAAAGGGGAAATGCATTAATTGCGGTTTAAATGACCACAATTATCACTAATAGATATCAGTATATTAGTGAGATTGGAAACTTCAAAAGATCATAGGCCACTCTGTTGACCTCATATCTTCAGATGACCTTCTACTATGCTCGCCGAGGTCGCTTAGTACATGTTAGGTGGCCCGCAGCACAATGGCGCCTTTTATCGCACATTTTCTACATACGTCTCTGAAAATGGTTCTTCACTAACGTTGCCATAGGAGGCGTTTTGAAAATTGCTGATATAAATCACAGAGCTGCTGAAGTTATTTGCCAAGGCAAATTATTTTGTTTACTTTTTTTAAATAACGTTTACTGAACATATTCATTTGAAACTTCTTAGGTATGACTGAATATCATTGGACGTGGGGAGAAAATCGGTGTGTGTAGCTATCTTTTCACAGACATCACCCCCATAGGAAGATTGAAAGGACAGCTTAGAGGAATTTCCCGGCTAATGAAGGTTTAAATGCCAATTTAATTCATAATTTAAATATAAAAATCTATAAATATGGGAACTCTAACCAAAAAAATATAATTCAGTGTCTGCGTTTTCAGTAATACTCAATATTTTTGGCAATTTTTAATCCAGAAAAGTTTTTCCAAATTACAATGAAAATTATGCTTGTAATTTCAATATGTATTGAATGCTTTGCCAGATGACAATCCCTGTCTACATAAGATGCCAGCTATTGACATTAGTACGCTCGGAATAGAAAATATATTGAAATCGCTTAGTCCAAATAAATCACCTGGTCCAGACGAAATCCCTTCTCGCGTATATAAAGAACTAGCCTCAGAACTTGCCCCCTACTTGCAGTTAATATTCAGTAAATCCATCAAGCAACACGAAGTACCTAATGACTGGAAAATCGCTAATGTAACGCCTATATTTAAAAGTGGAGACAAGGAACAGCCATCTAATTACAGGCCGATATCTTTAACGTCCATCTCTTGCAAAGTCCTTGAACACATCGTAGTCAGCTCGGTAATGAAACACCTAGACGCGCAAAACTTATTAATGGGAAATCAACATGGATTCAGGAAAAGCAGATCGTGCGAAACTCAGTTAGCGCTTTTCGCCCACGATATTTTAGTCTCCGGGGAAGACAACATTCCAGTAGACGCGATTTTTCTTGATTTCAAAAAGGCATTTGATAAAGTACCCCACGGAAAGTTGATAATAAAACTGAAATCTTATGGTCTAGACGAAGATGTCATTTCCTGGATTAGAGAATTTTTGAGCGACCGCGTCCAAAGAGTAGTATTAGACGGTGCAGTCTCCAATGAGGTTAGAGTGACTTCTGGCGTTCCTCAGGGTAGTGTCATTGGCCCACTCCTATTCCTTCTTTATATAAACGACATTGGCGAAGTAGTGCAGAGTAAGTTACGATTATTTGCAGACGACGCTGTAGTTTACAGAGAAATTCGTTCCAGCAAAGATATAGATGAACTAACGAATGACCTTGCTGCTATCCAAGCTTGGTGCGATGCTTGGCAGTTAGAATTAAATTTGGAAAAATGCGTCGTAATGAATTTCTGTAAGAAGAATAACTCCCTACAGCGTAACTATGTCATTCGGGGCGCGCAGTTAAAGGCAGTTGAATCTGTGAAATATCTAGGGGTTAGACTCAATAATGATCTATCGTGGAATAAACATATTCGAGAAATAACCGGTCAAGCTAATCGTAAAATGGGTTTTGTTAAAAGAATATTAGGAAAGTGCGACGACAAAGTGAGAGAAATTAGCTACTTTTCCCTCGTTAGACCACATTTGGAATACGCTGCCAGTGTTTGGGACCCTCATGAAAAAGGCTTAATAACAGAGTTAGAACGCGTGCAAAGAAGAGCTGCCAGGTATGTGAAAGGTCGTTACGATAGTCTTGTTAGTGTAACTGACCTCTTACATAAACTCGGATGGGAATCTCTGTCGGACCGTAGATTGAAAAATAGACTAAACCTTTTAGATAAATTCAAGAGCAGTGTATTTTCTGACGAAGTTAACCATATCTTGCGGACGCCAACGTACTACGGAAGATCAGATCATATAAATAAAATAAGAGAGATAGATTGCAGAACAGACAGATTCCGAATGTCATTTTTTCCACGATCGATAAGAGATTATAACAGCAGCAATAGAACGCGTAAATAGATTGCATGACTTGTAGTGTAGCCTACTAACCTATGTAAAACTTACTGCATGTTTCTGAATTTCTATTCTATATTCTATTTCTAACAGCATATAGTAGTATAGTTTGTTATTATACGGGACGTTTCTTGGACGGTGTGGTGTGCATGTGGGAGTCCAAATGCATGCTGCATGCTGGTGATTGATCACCCCCTGCCAAACACCCTAGAGGTGGCTCGCAGGGTAATTTGTAGATGTAGATGAATTAAAAATGGTATTATCCTTAGGGAATGAATAAATCAATAGATATTTGGGTTACAATCACGGTTATCTCTCAGAGAATATTTCCTGAACGAGCATTCCTACATCGAATGCAAACTGAAATATTCTTGAAGAAAGATTTAGCGCTCCCGAGCGAATAGACTTCGTGAAATATTCTCGGGATCGCAACAGGGTCAGGAACTGCGCAACTGCCGACGCTTTTATGTCCGACTCGGCCATCGCCTTCAGGGCTGTGAGTGATATTGGATAAATATTTTATATGAATATTTGATATGTATATTCATAATTTTTCAGAGTGAATTTTATTCACTTTTTGATATCCTTCTTTTATACCAACACTTTCTCCTTTTTAGCTGAGAGGAAGCACCTAAGAATACAGTCACTTTTTGATGCATGGTAATAATTTAAGGACTAGCGAGGCATGAAATTCGTCTGTTTTTATGTAAATACTTTAATTGCATGCAAATTTTACGAGCTTCGATAACGCAATACATTTTTGTGTTCTTTTGCTTAATCCGTGGTAAATTTATTTCCCTCGTGGATATTGCAATAAAACGCCTCACAGCGCTCAATGACCCTCTGCTATCCGTCCGTTTAGTCGTCTGCCATTGAGTTTTCCTGAATTTATTCATATGATTTTCCAAATCAGTGCGGCGAGTGGCACGGATGAGCGAGCATGACTATTCATCTCAAACCGAACGAGCGCTTCGGCGCATCCGACGTATTATTCCAAATCTTTCCCCACATTCTTCATCTCTCCGTAATTGACATCGAATGGAATACTTTTATCTCGAAATTGCTGACAAACAGGATGGAATCGCTGTAGGCGTAATCCAAATGGATTCTTAACTCAATATACCCTAGTTAACTCCCATCATGTCGATTGCTTTAATGAATCGTGCCTTAATTTCACGGAGATTCATCTTTTAACCAAATGACGCGATATATGCGCTGTGACTTCGGAGAAAATGCTATAAATCATTTCTTATCGGTCCGTGGCCGTATTGATCGAATTGAGAACGCGTATTAGTTTCTAATGAAACGATTCATTCTTGGGTAAACATATTTGGAAATAAACTTTCTTAGGCGTTCTTTTTGGCATACGCAAATGCTTAAAATAGCATTGCTTATATTACTGTTTACGGTCTACAAGGAACGAACAATGAATGTTACCTATATACTGGCTTGCCACACAGTGATGCTAATTTATTAGGCAAATCGTAACATTAAGACTACTAACTATCCCTTTTCGCTGTTTTGTCATAGACTTCAATATTCCATAATATAATAAGTAGATCTCTATTTGAATTGGACTAAATGGAAATTGGATAGAAATTTCAATTGGATTAGAATCTCATTTTATTGAACGAATGCCTATTTGAATACGGAAATATTCATGACCATATTTATCTTACTGAGATGGTGATGAATAAAACGCATAGGTTCACAGTCAACTAATTGAAAATAAATTCTTTCGCGTAAGTTTATGGTGGTACATATTTAATATAATTATTCAAATGACTGCCTTACGATATTATTAACCATTTCCACGAAACTTTTGGAAGCTCTTGAGTAAATGAAGGACTAAAACTTGTTTTAATTAATAATGATAAAACTTCAAATTTGTTCTCTCGCTATATCCATTTTGTTTTTTTTCCATTGTTATGCTCCAAAAGTAGTTGCAAAACAAATGAGAAACTTTTCGGCTTTCCAATTTGTCCGGGAAATTACAATCTGTTGTGATAGCGAGTGTGCGTAAGTAAACTATCTCATTGTCACTTAATAATTTCTCGCTGAATTGAATCCCACTCGGTGATAACCCGACGTGTCGTCAGTAATTCATCCGTATCATGGACTTCATTTGCATTGAATGGGAGGGGAGGGAAATGTAATTTGGAGTCTCATTTTTCCGCACGCACACACATGCGCCAGAAGCACGATGAACAGTGCAGTTGATGAAAACAACGGCAAGTTTTCCGTGCGCCGCCCCCGGGATATATACACATACATTCCCCATTTCCTGTTTAACCCCCGCCGCGGTGGCTGGATTACGCGATGGCAAACACGAAAAATAAAGGGAGCGTCGTTCGAAGCATTTCACTTGCCAGATCCACTCGCATCCACCTATCCCCAACCCTCCACGCCGTCCCAAAAGTTTCCGATCTTATTTTCGTCATCGCGGCGGATCGCCATTCACGACCAATGCGCCACGATGCGATTCCTTCCGCTTGGTCGATTATAAACAGGCGATTTCCCTCCCAGGCAAGTCTCCGAGACCGAACGCCGCGCTCTCCTGCGAGCAGCAAGTGTTCTTTTTTTTTCTTCTTCCCCTTGCGTGGAAGTAGTGGCTGCATTCAGAAATAATAAAAAAAAATGGGTTCTCCTTCCGCTCGAAACTCTCTGCAGTGAATTTCCGCGTGCCATGGTTGTGAAGGTGAGGAGGCGGTTCGGGAGTGAGATGAGGGAAAGAAAGCATTGCGGCCATTGCGTCGACCGCAAATTGAATGCGTGTGGAGCGGAATGGTGGAGGATATGGAGGCACCGCGTTCGTGACATACCTCGCTTTTTCACCCCGTAACCGCTTACTCACGAATCGCTACGACCTCCGACGAACAAAAGTCAAATCTACTGTTGCCAATCTC
This sequence comes from Ischnura elegans, assembly GCF_921293095.1. NCBI lineage: Eukaryota > Metazoa > Arthropoda > Insecta > Odonata > Coenagrionidae > Ischnura > Ischnura elegans. The sequence continues at coordinate 117,031,821 of NC_060246.1, forward strand.
ATCGTTACTACGAGAGTAAGCCCAGGCCATACCTACCAGCTCTGAGATATTCTTTTCGCTTGCGCGCTGGTGCGCTGGCGTTTATTCCATTGGCTTAAGGCTTCGTCTGTGTTCCGTTTCTCGGTGCAGAAATCATAATCTAGCCTCATCAAGGTAACAGTTCGACATCTGATCGCGCTTCCAACGTGACGTTTACTAGCAGCCAAAGAGCAAACCTCTGGCTTTCGTAAAGGGCTTTCTTTTTTTTCATAATAAGATATCGCGATTCTATGAATTTTATTAATGCTGAAAAAATATTTTTATCCCTACCTGCTCACTCACAAATCACCTCCGCTCGTCAATTTGAAGCTGATGCTCGCAAATATTATTTTTTTCACCTTCCAAGATAAACAAATACTTGCGCTTGTTTCTCGGATGTCTTAATCTCTGAGGAAATTTCTCACTGAGGGAACTTATAATGGGATGCAGAATTTGGATCGCAGAAAATAATTATCATTTTATATAGGAAATAAAATCTCTGGGAAAGAGAAGAAAACAATTTTGCATTTTCATAAAAAACAACATCTCGGTCTTAATTATATCGTTTGTTCTTCCTCGTATAGTGTTCCTGGTAGTTAAGAAAGCTTCGTAAATTATCAATGAAGAGCTCCGACCAGTGAAATGTAAATTTTTTATAATTGAGATAAGTTTATTTCATTCTTTACAATAATTGCTCATATTTCCTGAAATAGCCTTAATCCTTATTTCTTTTATTCACAATTACCAACGAATTATGAAAATATATTTTAATTTGGCTGTAAATCATATCTTATTTTATATATTTTTCCGATCCGGTAGCATATTTTTTTGTTTATTCCATTTTTAAAAAGATTTTGTTTATGCTGAATTTGCTACGTATTTTCACCTCATACAGTTACCAGTTGTAGCACAGGTGTCAGGTGATTTCTCTAGAAGATTATCGTCTTTAATCGGACCAATCATCTCAAAATTAAGGTCAATGCGAAAACACATCATTTCAACGTTAAGGGTTAATTTTCAAGGGTTTTGTATTGCAATAGGAATCCTTCATTTTTATTTCTTGAAGTAGAAAATAATAATTAATTTGAGAAGCACCTATTATCAATAACAGACACTTTTTACTTTCAAAAAAATATTTATAAAAATTTCTTTGACCGGTTTCGGCTGTTACGTCATTATCAAATACAGAAAATAAGTACCTCCAACCACAAAAAAAACACCAACGATACATTTTCTCCATTTATATGCTCATATTTTTCAGACATCAAACTTGTTATTCTATTCCGGTTAATCTCGCAGGATTCTTTCAAAGATTTCTGTCGCTGGTTGAAGCTACCTGCTTATTTATCTGGTGTTCTCCTCGGAAAAGACTAACTTTTCTCCGTAAACGCGTAGAAAATCATTAAAATACCGAGCAGTAATGTGGAGGAGAACCAAAGAGCATCCAAGATGCCGTAGTTAAATTATATTATTCCATCTGGGCTCAGAGTGTGCATTCCGATACTCAAGTCAGTTTACGTGTCTGAGGCTTTCTTCTCCGGCAACAGTACCCGGGAGAATCGGAGGATGATAAGGCGATGGATTGAAGTGGGTGGGTGAGCTTGGGGAAGAATTGAGGCGGGAGGGAGGGAGGGAGGTTGGGATGAATTCCAGGGATGGAATCGCCCGGAAGAAAGGGCCCTTTGATGTCGGGGGCGGGGTCATTTCGCCCTTGAGGGCACGGCCCTTCAAGATGGCGAGAGAGTGGAGTCGGATGGCATAGTAATAGGGCTGGGATGCCACAGCAGCGTCCGCCTCCAGCCGATCTGCTGTGGGTCCAGGGGGCCTTTTCATCTCCGCGCAGTAGCCTTTCGCCCGCTCAAGGGTTATCTTGCCTAGAACGGCTCGGTGAGGTAGGGCATATAAACAGATTTAGAGAGCGAGAGAGGAGTAGGTACTCAAAATAAAAGGAACTTGGCGCTAACGTCATCCACTTTGAATAACAATCTCTCTTATTCTACCAGATAAATTATTGAGCAGTTACCACGACTAGTTATCCGAATAATTTTATTTAAGGTGGTATACCTATCCTGTATATGTACTTTTCTGCAAATAATGCTCTGTTTTAGTGGTTGTCCAGAGACAAGAATCCAAGTTGTTCTTGTCTGTAAGTGTGCCTCTACTTTTTTATTTTTTTTATTTTAAATCGCTGTTCTTTCATGCACGATTATTATAAAATTGCGCCTCATACCTTTCTAATGTTATTTTGTGTTTGTGGACCTAATTTTGTTCTTTATTTTACCTAAAAACTAATTATTCTGAATATTCCGGCTTTTATGTGTGTTATGTATGCATATAAAAAAGTAAAAATAAAGTATGAACTTTGCGTGTGTATTTAATTCTGTTATTTTTACGCAAAGCTGGAATCGCTGAACACATTTCTCAAAAATTAGCAATTTAATGTAATTTTAATGTGAATAATTTAAGTTCATTCAAGATATTCTATCCTCTTTGATACGTCAAAATTACGTAGCATTATGCATCATAGGAAAGTTTAAGCTTCCATTCATTCCATTGTATCATCGTGAGTTTCGATTTGATCCGCGTTTAACAGTCTTTTTTAATTATAGGCCATGTGATATTCTTTTGAATCTTTAAGTTTTATGGGGATGGATTTGAATGTACATTTCACTGATAGCATCAAATACTGCTCCGTTTTAGTGGTTGTCGGGAGGCGTTGTTCTTGTCTATTATCACCGTGATAAAACTGCACTCTACTCCTCTCCGCTCGGCGTCTTGTCTATCAATTGTCGCCGAGGGAATCGTCAGCAAGGAGGAACGGTCCCTCGCAGCGCCGAACCCCTTGGGCTGACCCTCCCGGCGCACCGCCTAATCAGCAATCTGTATGCACGTCATCGCGTGGACTCCACTCAGCCATCCGTCGATGCGTGCCGCGAGTCAAGTGTGTCTATTGCCTCCCCAGCCCTCACCTCACCCCCCCCCCCCCTAGACCCCAGCTCCTAATGCCGCTAAGAAAAGCTGAGACGTCTGCGAATTCCTGCTCTGCTTTACCCATACCTTCACTCTCCGCCGTCGTTCTGTTTTACGTAACAAGATATTTAATTCCACCAGCCTAATAAATTCATTGCAAATTTCGGAAATTATGTTTCTTCATTAGTTTCTTCATTAGGATAAAAATTTTATTTTACTAACGATATACACTTGAATATGGATGCATTCATTCCTTTGCTGAACTGGTACATGTGGTCTTGATTTATAATGTATGAGTTATCGGTTATCTTAGTGATTATGAACTCTTCCGCATTAATAGATATCCAGTCATTTCGCGAAAATAAAGTGGATGCAAATATTGTTACTTCATAAAATTGAATGCATGAAAAATATCTATTCAATGTCCCTAAATTTATCAGTTAGTATAACTTTGTATGCAATGAATTCTCTAACTTTGAAATTATGAATTGATAATAAATGTTACAAGGACCTTTACCATCGCATTAGCATTAGTAAGTCCAACAATATAGTTTCATAAAGTAAACTATTTCAATAAATATTAGCTATTTTTTGAAAAACCAACTAATGGCATTAAAGGTGTTCAAAAGAGTAAAACAAAATCTAGATACATAGTTTCCTTCCGTGTTATTATTGAAAATATAACGTTCGGCGTCTCATAGCTTCTTCTTAAAAGACGCAATAAAATAATATTTTTGTATTACTAGGTGCCACGTTAATTCACTTTCCACCAGATCACTTCCATTTTCTTCATTAGCGAAGTGGCATCTATTCCCATTAAATCCCACTCTCTAACATCTTCCTCGGCCAAAATGCCAATTGTAACGTTATCAAATCAATCGACTTAATTTATCATGAAGAGAGAAATGTTTTTTTCAGGGCAACAGCGCAGTAAAATTTCATCATATGCATTTTATAATTTTATCATATTCAAATATAAATCATATGCGTGCAGGTATTCACGAATGACTATTGCACAGGCATTGGGTATGCGATGTCATTATTTGCCTAAGTAGTTTTCTCTCCCCTCTGAAGATTTGCATGTGACGAAAAGAATGATTAAAGAGCAACAAGGCAATGAAATCCTTGTAGATAAGAGAGTGTTCGACTCTTGCGCATATATGGCATAGGAGTATCGGATCCTTGTGAATTCTTATCCTAAGGACTTGAGTTCAACTCCCTGTGATCCCAACTTTAATGCTGTTTGTGTGATATTTTTGGAGGTTAAAATATGTCCGTGATGTGGAGGTGTCGGTAATTTCTTTCAATAAGAGCTTATTTATTCGTATCAAATGCCGTGAGTCTGAGAAGAAACACGTCTTTCACAATCTGGCTTCATGCGGAGTGAAAAAAATTAAAAAAGTAGTATAAAACATTTTAAATGCAACTGAAACTAAGTAAGATGCGATGTATAGGACATTCGTGTTTCCAGTGGACATGCACACTCCGAATTAGATCATTGTTTCAGAGAAAAAAGTTAGATATTGGTATTTGACCTTTTTATTCTATTAAATGCTTTTCAAAAGTAACATTATTGTGCTCATTTATTTAAAACTACCATTGTTCTCGATGATTCAACTGCGAGAAAAATTCATGTACCGGGACACTTAGAAATCGGAAACGAAGTACACGAACCATTGTTTAAAGTAAAGAAGGTGAAATTCTTATAATAGCAAACCTTGAAATAAATACTAATATTTCATAGAAAATTATAACAGTTCTGGATGAGATTCTCAGTTTCATGATAACAGCGTGTGGTTCTTTTTGCTGAAATGGAGCAGCAACAACGGGAGGCTGTTAATATCCAGCGCTAGATATCTAGACCTCTCGGTGAGTATTTGCCCAATGTGTTAGGAGTTGAATAGGATCTGTGGAAGTAGTCCAATGCATGCGAAGGAAGATTGGGTGTGGGGTTTTTCCACCAAATCTAGAATGATGCCAGCCAGCCTCTCTCATTCAAATTTCAGATAATCATCTCATGCATAGATGAAGTCCCTCAACCAACCCTCTTCGCCCACGGCATTTTGAATTTATTTTTCTCGGCTCGCACATTCTCTCCAATTCATCGCCTCCTTTGTGGACTGTTTCCGCGAAACAGCTTCCCATCGCCCTTTCATCCCCCATCCCCCCCCCAACACGCCCTCTTTTTCTTCTTTCCGACTACCTACCTACTCCACGACTCGCGTTTATTTATTCGCAAACCAACTACTTTTCCCCCACCACCCTCCTCTTTTTTCGGTATCCTATTCCAAGCTCCTCCTTTCTCTCACACCCTTCCCACCCCGTTCCATCCACTCCAACGAATACCCCGTTCTTCCCTCCCACCATTATAACCCCCCCTCACACCCTCCTCACTCGCTATGCTTCTTGGTCCCGGGCCCATTCCCACCCTATTCTCACCTCCGGAGAAGGTTCGACTCCATCTCCCGGTCGAGGGAGAGAAAAAAAAGGTGGCTCGTTTCATTTGCCTCCGGCCTCCTCCTGATACGACACCCGTAGCGATTGCGTCACATAAACCCACACCCCTTTCACGCAGCCAACAACCGGGGGTAAACTTTTCGGAACTCATTCCCTCGCCGCGTGTGAATTTGGAAATGCAAAAGGTTGAATGTTCTTCCTCCCTCCCCCCTTCCCTTCTCCGCCCCCTTCCGACCCATTCGCCATGAACACCACTATCCGAGTTGCACGCAGAGCACACTCAGTTCGAAGCAGCACAATGCGCTCCGCAGTTCTCGTCTCTTTCTCGCTCCGGCAATACGACTCACACGCGCCGTAAAAGGCGGAGCTGCCTCGACGGGATGCCTTTCTTTCTTTATACCTGGATCGTTGATTGAAACATTTCAAATGGCGTGGAATATTTTGGCTCAAATGCATAGATGCGTGTATTGGAAACCTTTAACCAAGAAGAGACGTGTAAAACGGTGAGCTTTCCTCGGAAGAGATTGAATTGGAATTAAAATGGTTGAAAGGCGTAACATTTATGATAGAGAGTACGTTGAAGGGTTTGGTGGAAGATAGGCAGAAAGCGAGTGGAAATAAGTTTTCTTCCTTACGTTATTAAATTGTCTCTCATTCTTTCTGAAGTGGAAAATCACAAGCAAATATTCCATCCTATGATTTTTTATGTCCGAGACTGGCTACCCGCGGGAGCATGCTGGTTCCAACGTTAGCTATAAAGTATTTGAGCAATTGAAACGATGGTGGTACTTAGTGAGCGACTCCAATGCTTCAATTTGATATATTGATTCTTCATTCACAAAGTTATACCGAAATATAATTTTTATTGAGAGTACGGGAAACGGGGTGAAGTAGTGTGGGAAGCTCTTGGCTATTGGCCATTGTTTCCATTTTTTTATCTCTTCATGAAGCCTGCGAGCATCCCTAAACAAGATCTTAAAACAGTGATGTAACCGAAAAAAAGAAGCAGCCCATTATTACCTAGTGTGTTAAATTTCCATACATGAGTCTTAGTTTGGAGCGAGCTCAACCCCCACCTCTATAAAACAACCTTCGCGTTGAACCACTAAATAGGGTAGTTTCCTTCATCAAATAAAACGAAAGGCATTGATTGCGATTCGTTACCCACCATTAGTGTATTCATAATACACAAAGTATTTGGTTTTTGAAATACCGGTTTCGACGAATGGCAAGGGTCAAATTTTATCCTCATTTGAAAACGGTCAGATTGGCGCCCATGCGATTCCACTCCACGTGACGTCACAGGGACCTAGTTTCTACACGAGAGGATAGGAGTTATACATCGTCTGAGGTTACCAATGCATGCATGAGGCACAGAACTCAGGGAAACATGTCTTAATAATCACCTATTAAAACTGGCTAAGGTCGGAAAGTTTTCTTCGTTTGATAAGGTATTAATAAACCTTTTTTAAGCCAAGCGCTACCAGCCAGCAAGGTACTCAGCTACCCGCTAGCACCCTGCGTCCTATCAGCGCTCAGAACCTCGATCAAGGTCACCTCACAAGGCGGGAGGGGGAACCAGAAATGCGTCGCACGGACTTTTTCCCATCATTCCTACTTACGCGTCGCGTTTTCGCGCGCTTGAAATTTTTCACTTTTCATTTAATCGCGAAAAATAGATATCGTCATTTAAAAATCTAAAAGCGTGAAATACGTACTTCAGGAGTAATAATCTTTCGATTTAGGCAATAAAAAAATAAAAGGAAACCACCCTATTTGTTACAAATATCTCGCAAAAATTACGTTTTCTGCCACCCATCAAACCATGTCATGGAGAAAAACAAAGGAAATGTGCAGTAAATGGTCGCCGGCCCCTGTTTTAAGCCGCCGGTGTCCTCTATGCCGTGTGGTGGTTGGTTATTTTTACCTATGCTAACCACGGCAAGTATATTATTCCCCCTTTCACGCTCAGTGCCACATGGTAGATGTTTCACTTTCAGGAATAGAGAAAATAGCCACCATTTGGATTTAACTATTCATTACGTGTAGTATATAGAGACGGAGTATAGATTCTCTCACATTTTTTGCTTGAAATATCCTGTTTACTAAGAATTATCGCCAATTTTCCGCTAGCATTTTTTTACTTGATTACGATGACGACTCAGTGCAAAACTATCGAATAATTCAGTTGTTAACTTAACTTTTTTCGTCCCTACTCGGTGAAAAATATGAATGATGGCAGAAAAATATCTCGCTAGTATATTTTCACACGATTTCAGGGACCGAAATAGTTTTTAAAAATATTTAGCCATTCTCAAGGGTGTAACTCCCAACTTTTTACGGGGGAGTGCCGTATCCCCTCTCTAGAATTTTTTAAGCATCCCAAAAAATTGTAGCTGCACCTTGGATAGCGTGGCAAACGCTGAAACAAGGGTTGAGTATAAAATTTTGTAAAATATTACCAAGTTCTTGCTTTTCCTATCACGGTAGAAATGTGGCGTATTGAAAATGTGCAATATGTAAGATGTGATACAATCTCTAACATAAAATTTTATATCTGTGGTAGATCAGGTAGATTTCTATTTGAGATGCTCAGTCTAGATTGTATTCCTCTGGTTGTTTATTGTGTCACAGAACTTTCTTCGCATTGAAAGTTTTGGAGGGAGATACTGTTATGAACTATGGATCGCCTATCGCGATGAGTCCACTCTCACGTCTTAGACTCAATTATCGCTATCCGCTGTAGCGTCGTGAATTGCGAATGGGTGTTGAGAAGGGGATTGAATGGCGGTGAAGGGTGGGGGGAGACCCTTCCTCATGGCAGTATATTCCGTACGCACGCTGCTTTTCCGGAATCAACATCCCCCTCTCCACACTCCCCCATTCTTTCACCAAGTGTCGACGAAAACTCCTTTTTGGTGTTTCGACGCCAATCCCTTATCTACCCCACCCCTCTCAAGCGCGGACACTTTTTTTTCGGGCTCTCTATCGCCTTCTTCTCTCTCTCTTTTTTTTGGCCCACGCGGTGTCCGTGAGGCCTCGTAAAGTGGAAGTTGGGGACATTTCGACAATATTGACCTCATGAAGTTGAGACCGGGGGGAAGTCTCTTTGTTTTTTTTCTTTGGCTCCCTCACACTTTTCCTTCTTCTCACACACATATTCACTTCTCTCTTCCTTCCCCTCGTACGACAATTTCCCCCCTTCCTATTGCCTTCCTTCTCCCTGCACTGTCTCTACCGAGTTCCCGGTGTTGCCAGTGTAAAAGCGTCGCATCGCTTGCCAAATCAAAGGTATTGGGTTTTACTCCCGCATTATTTGGTAGGCACTATCCAGAGCATGGACATTTGTGATCCTTCTTTACTTTTCGTATCCGTCCATCGTTACTTGATGCCAACTCCCCGTTGTAAAACCCTAGTAGTGAGGAAGAATCTGACTTTTTCCCGGTGAATGACTTAATGAATTCTTTTCAGGTTTCCAACCGGGTCAGGATCTGCATTTTGTAGGCCGAGGTTTCGTTGGGAGACTTTCTCAGCACCTACAGGGCCGATGATGCCGATGTCAGTAGTTTTCCGGTATATATACTCCTATAGATACTCCTATTTCACCATGCTGGTACCTGATTGGTTCGTATTGTTGTTGGCTTTCCTACCTTTCTATGGTTGGGTTCCAAGTGCAGCTTAGATGGAGTCCTTGATCTCTATTCATGTCATTGTGATGAAGCCAGAACTTCTTAATTATTAGTTTTCTTTGGTTATTCTGCCCCAATAACCTCTGGTCCTTCCGAGTTGGGTGGTTTCTTCCTTATCGATGTTGTAATTTTCTAGGACATAGTCCTCATCACGGCCAATTTTGCAACGTGAAATCCGATCATAAAGAAGGTGGGTAAGCCAACAACAGAATGAACTAATCAGCGAACGCCTAGATAAAGGAGGAGGGTATATACACCGGAACAATACTAACACCGGCCTCATAAGCCCAGAAGATGTTGGGAAAGTCTCCTAACGATATGTTAACCTACAAAATGCATGCTCTAACCCAGTTGGATACCCGAGAAGAATTCATTCAAGCCTAGTAACGTTGCTTCTCGGGCAATGAAGATAAAAATAAATATACTTACTGTAAAATCGAGTACTTGAATGTCGATTTTCAAGCACTCTTTTGCGTATAAGTAACAAAATACTAAAGGAAGTGAAAAATATGTGATACCTCAGCACCGGACGGTCAGATTCAACAAATTATGTAATGTTACCGCGTACCGCGAGTGGAATAATCTTGATCAAACCCTAAGTTGAGCATCGCCTCTGTATTATTTCAAAAGCGCGCTTTATAGAACTACGTTCAAAGCATAACAGCGTGAAATTTCAAATCTTACCTAGGCCTAAGCCGGATTGCTAAAATATCAATTTCCTATTGTTCTGTTTCAATTTCCAGATACTCGAAGTATTTGTTTTTATTAAATCCACAAACACATAGGCTCTTTCTCGGTAGGTTTTAGCACGTTATTTACGCCTTTATTCTTGTGTGGGTGTTTTCCCGCAGTGGATTCCTTCCTGGAAGAATATCTCATTTAAAATCCTTAGATTTTCCCACGACTTTAATGTGTCTTTTTACACATTCTATTAATATTTTGTACCATTTCGGTACATATTCATCTTTTCTATTTTCGGTATTCCCTTTAAAACCATACTAAATCATGCAAATAATCTTTGAAAGTACTAAATATTTATCATGCATAGTTTTAATTGCAATGCAAATATTTGTTGACTTTAAGTGTTTGTTTATTGAGAAGGGGTTGGTCGGAAGAAAGAATATTTTAGACCCTATTTCGTTCCAAAAAAGGCGTTTTATTGTTAATACTAATAAATCTTCCACCTTTTCCCCTTTTTATTATATTTATCTCTCTTCATCACTCCCATTTCATTTCCTCATTTTTTTCTTTCCCGTCGACGCAAACTCCTCATCTCTGGCTCCCTTCTGCAAATCCAACCCTGTATCTCGTCTTCTCCCTCTGTGCTTCAACATTTTTTTCTTCAACTTTCATTTACCTCCGCCTTCAGCCTCTCCTCTCTCTCTCTCTCTCTCGCCCCCTAATCCTCCTCTGACGGCTCTCCTATTCCTCCTCTCTTCCGCGAGATTCCGTGTGCTGCAGCAGCAGCGGAGAGGCAAGTGTCTGTGGCGCCGCTAAGCCGGGGGCTTAAGCAGTGACGCGCGCCCATCAAGGCTCCATCCCGCACGGCTCTTCAAGCCTCGCCCCTCCCCTCTTTCCTCCCCCTGCCCATTCCTCCCCACCCCCTGAAGACACACGCGTGCGTAATTGCGTCTCCCCGGAACGAAAACATCGCAATGGATTACGTACCCCTTTCTCGTGGTACAGTGATTTCCATACTCTCACGTTCTCCAGAGGTTCGCTTATCTTTTATTCGCCATTGATTCGTTCACATCCTCCTCTTCATTTTTTTCTCTATCGTACCTTTCTTCTTTTCATTTTGGCTAAGGTCTCTTTTATCCAAGCAAAGCTCTATACTCTTTCCAATAAAGTATCACGCCTCTGAGACTTTAAATACTTTTTCAATTTACCCAGACATATTGCTCGCTCCTATTTGCAACAGGTTCTCCGTTATTGCTTATTATACACCCATGAATAGGAGGAGACAATTCAATTGATTCGTCTCACAATAACATTTAATTTCGAGACTTGGTTTTTACCCTTTTTCCATTATCTAGGCATAAAAGTATCATAGCAATGCTAACGTTATGCAGTGTACTTCTCATGAGTTTTGTAGTAGATTTTGCGGCCTGGTGGTTCTCCAAATGGCAGGATCCCGAGTTTCTTTTACGTTGGAATCTCGAAGATGGCTATTTGCCACCTATTTTACCGTAGGCGTCCTCAGACCTGTCTGAAGTGGGTTTGACTTCGAAGGCCTTTCAACAACTCACCCTGTTAATGGCACATCTTTTTCAGCTAGCCCTGAGGGTGCCGACGGTATATTGGGTGAAACCTTGCCAGCACAAAATATCATCACGGAAGAAACCAATTGAATAATCCTTAGCATTAATTTTTGTGACATTACCAGAATAAATAAGGGAATCCCTTTCTCGCTGACTCATTGTGTTAAAACCCGGTTTTATGTTTATCTGGCAAGGGTAGAGCTGAACGCGGGCGTACCTTATGACGTGTTTACATGACAAATTCATAATACAGGCATAAAATTTCTCCTCTGGGCCACCTAAGATGTATCGTGATGTTTTTATTATTTTATTTTTTAATATTTTTTCCATACAACCCGAAAACATTTCTATGCGGCCTTTTACATCAGAGCTATAAACATGTTAACAATTTAACGTACACAAATAACCATGCCCTGGATAGGGGTAACTTACCCAGGCGCGTCTCGAACCCGTAATCTCCACTTTGGTAGGGGAGGACCCGCCGCCACTGTAACCAAGAAAAGGTCTCAGTATGGGTAAGTAGGAGATAGCCTTTGAAAAACTTTAGAGTAAGAATCAATCAGTCTCGTGTGCAAGATTGAATTTTTTAGAGTTCTGATAATAGGATGATATTTATTGGTAGGCCATATGTTTGTGTTAGATGTAACCACGCATATATTTCTGAACGTAAAGGCACGACTGGTCTCTGATAGAAACTGAGCTACAGGCTAAATGGTTACTTTTGAGGATTAATGTCGATTGAGCGGACACGCTGTCTAAGAGGTGAGGCAAGAATTCGTATATTCGTTTCACAGTGAATGCTTCCAAAATCAATCTTCATCAAATACAATTACGCGATTATGGATAAATAAATACGCAGTGACATTACACTTCACAGCTTGCGCATGCGCTCAGACACCTAACGCAAAAGAAAGCAGTCAGTATATCTTTGCTAATATAAAAAGTCTACTCCTAGCATAGCTGATGCGTGTGTATTCCACCATTTATAACTAAGCTCAATTTCTTTTTGTGGAATGAAGATAACCAGATAGGGTTTTTAACATATTTTTATTTTTAATCTTGTGTGCTAATTTTCAATGCCTCTCATGACTTCATTTTGTGTTAACATATAAAGATTACATAATAAAATGCTTTTATTCTGTATACCTACAGAACTTGAATATTATAGCCACAACTTCCGCCCACCCATTAAATTAGTCTCTGAATGAAAAATGATTTCTGTTTGGGTCAATTTTGTTTCCGACTGCTAAACTTTTGGCTTTTGAAAGTCTTTCTAAGGACAGGTCATTCAAAGTAGTGATCTGAAAACTGATGCAAGTGCAATTCCATGCTTGGAAAATCAAGCCTTTTATGCACTAGGAGCTCCTTATAATGAAAATTATCAAAAGGAGAATTCCATTTTTGGCGTGCCTTTTGGAAGCGCCGCTGTCAGAAAGTGTAGTTTGATCGCATTTAAACTCTACGAAAGCCTACTTCTTATCTCTCGGACAGATGGGCGAGGAATCGTGTCTGGCTTGCATTTCAAATTCTCGTTGCGTCTGAAGGGAGACGTTTAAGTTTTCCGGGACGAATGTGAGTGGATGGATCCCCAAACGAATTCCGTCAGAATACCGACTGCCGATGCGACAGCACATCGGTGCGGCTGCCGGTAAAGAATTCGGACTATCTGATGTACATAAATCAAAGTTTGGAAGAAGTTGGCGGGATGTTGGCCGTGAGGAGGACGAGTTCCTCTGAAACCGGCAGGAAAGTTGCGGGCGGACCCTTATCTAGGCCGAGGACAACCTAGCGAAGAACTCCGAGGCGTCTTAGAGAGAGAGAGAGACCAAGGTGGAGACGGGGGGAGAGTTGATGGCGGAGAGAGCACAGGTTGATCGGGAGGAGAAGGAAGGAAGGAGTCCGGGAAAAGAGTGAGGCGGGGGTGGGTGGAGGTCACTTGGGGCGAACTCCAGGTGCGAGTGTGGGAGAGAAGACTTTTGGAGTGGAGTTGGGACGTGCTCTAGCTACAGAGGTTGATCGTAAATGATGATCGACACGTGCACTTTTGATGTTCAACAGCATGGTATGCTGTTTGGAGGAGGCGAGTGACGACTGAGGTTTAAGCGCCATAAGGGAGATGTAATGGAAGAAAAGATGAAGAGCAACGTGGCGACGGTAGTGGCTCGATCTTAACGAAAGGTGCCAAGAGGACCACGTCACCTCCGCCCCATCCTCAGCGTCCAACCCGACGGACGGAGTGCTACACTTGTAGTACCCTCAAAGCACTCTAAAGCGAGCAGGCAATCTCAGAAAAATCTCGGCCATCGCCGGTATTTGAACCCAGGCCAACGAGGTGGTAAGCACTCCAGCCACCACACCAATCCGATCCCTGTCGACGTATGAAGTTAAACAGATTTTAGTATTTTGGCTTCACACTCCACGGGCAAGGGTTCCTGAATTTGTAAAAGAATTTGCAGACGGCTCGATCCCTGCCTCAGTGTTGTGTGGAGGACATTTCAAGCGCAACACTCCACCCGTCCGATGGGACGTTAATTTGTGGTCCTTCAGGCGCCTTTCGTTAACAGCTAGCCAATGTCGACGCTGGGTTTCTCTCTATCCTTGCATCGATACCCTTTCCTCTTGGCGCAAATGACCTCTGCTGTCGGTCGTCTCCTCCAATTACCATGTAAAGTTAGAGGGGATTATGTTGGCGAGAAATAGATTTTTAGGGGGGGGGATGAAGCGGCGTCCGTGCCTTTCGATGGCTTTCTTTTTCGCCACTCGCGTGTCAAGGAGGGGCTTCCGTTAAATTCTCTCCCAACCCAGCATGGTATTCCTTCTCCACCATTCCCCCATGGCGTAAATGACCTTAGTTATCGGTCGCCTCCTCCATATACCATACCATGACATGCTGCAGGCAGGCGACACTGTTGTCATTATCATTATAGCGCGAATTTTTATGCACCGTCATCATCATTGTCATAAGTCAACAATCCTAAGATTACGATTTGACGCAGCTCACCATTCCGCTCGTCTATCCAATGGCCTTACCGTTGTGACGTACTCCACCTCTTTTTACACCCTAATTAACCTAATACACCCTATTTAACTCATTCAAGGGTGTCTCTTGTCCTAATCCCCTTTCTGTCCCTTGACGATTGTAATAATTTGGCCACATATCGTAACAATGGCATAAATTGCCACAACCATAGTCGTAAATGTAATTTTCGTGTGGAACACACCGAAGGAATTCTCTTTTGATATTCTGTGGCTCTAAAAATTAAAGCCAATTGCTATAATTAGTGTATTTACGAAGAGTTTTACCATAGGTTTTTGTGGAATTATGGCTACGTATATTTGAGTATGAGAGGCGATTAGTTTGGAGTGGAGTTTCGACGTGGTCGATCCACAGAAGTTTCTAACAAATAATGATTGAAATGTATACTGCTGATATTCAACCACATATAATATCGGTGCATTGCATGAAAGAAGAGCTCTCGGTATCTGCTGGTGAAACATGTTATTACTATTTACACGTCAAGTTTTATCTAATCGGAATTTGTAATGGCCATTTCAATGAGGCATTAGTAACATTTCATGATAATTATTAATTATCTCAAACGACATTGGTTTCAGCACTTTGTTCCATCATCATGGTAATTAAATTCCAGTTCATACTTTTTGTGTGGTAATATGTTTTTCATTTTTAAAATAACATTAGGAAAACATTTTATCAACAATAGGTAATGGCATACCACGTGGGTAATGTCACTAGCCTCTGAAATTATGTATATGAAATAAATATAATTTGAGACACAAGTGGTTATAGTTTTTGACTTATATTCAACTATTACTTCCACCAAAGAGCTGATGAAACTTATCATGGCAAAAGAAGTTATCCAGAAGCTCTGAAAAGTTAGGCCTGACAACATGGCTTATGTTGGTGTTGCGGATTGCTCATTATTGAAGTTAAAACCAACTTCATTTGATGCTAATAACTAGAATTAGTGGAGCTTTTGCTGTGGAAAATTGTATTATCTATTGTTATGTTCAATTATTTCTGTTAAAATTAGTCATAATTTGAGACAGAAATTTCTTTTTAACCGTCCTCCTATTCCGTTTAGTTTTCTTTAGGAAAATACGATTGAATTGTCAATATTTTGGATGGCATTGACAAAAGCGAATATATTGCTTCCTTGTGATAAGCTTACTCATGAAATTAATTTTCCGGCATAAAAGTGTGATGTCTGCGGCTATTTGCCGCGCGTTACATGGTGACATGTAAGGTACACCGTAAAAGCGAATGGATTAGGCCATGTCCATTCTCTTAAATTAAAAAGGCACAGACGCATATTGGCTGAGCACTTCGAACGGCGCCATTATTCAGTGGTTATTGAAAACGGGAGGGGATCGCGGGTAAATGACTGTCATAAGCTATTACAAAGGGTCATTGCGGGGCTGCGATTCATACACTTCACCTAATGAAACGGCTGCTGCGTTGCACGATGCTCCCATGAGATTCGATGCGTCTTTTCCGGTTGTTAAATTACAGAGCCGTGGATGTTTCCAGCTATTTAATTTGAAAATTCCTAATTTGAAATAATTACTTTAGTATGTTCCTTCCCTGTTTGGCTTGAAATTTTATGCCGCATTGGTTTTAACGCTGAGGTAAATTGTTATGATTTAAATGAGTTGCCACCGCAGTTCAGATAAATACAAAGATTTATTTAGGTTTATATAGCCAAAGATAATGCTTTTTCATGACAGTTTCATTTATTCATTACAACATGAGCAATAGTTTTATAGCAAAGTGAATGTTTGAATAAGTTTTTTGTTTATCATTCTGCTTATCTCGTAGTATCAGGGCTGTAAGTTCAACATTTATTTTATTTTCTAAACCTTTTCTATTTTGGCAGGCGTAAGCATGTAGATCAGTTTATTGAACTGCAGGAGAGCAGTATATAGAATATATGCATTCCTAATTATTATATCATATAGCCTCCTGAACTTGACTTATATACTATTTGTGTAAAGATATTATTTTTTGTTCTTTTAATAATGAATTCTGTGCATAACTACGAATTCGAATTAAATTTTGGCGCCGAATTTAATTGGAACTTGAGCTGATGTCATTGACATATGCCTACCATTTTATCTACTAAATTGCATTTTTGGGAGTATTTACGATCTTGAGTGTGCAAATATCACCATGTTTCAACTCCGTGCTATATTGTTATTTCTTTTGTAAACACTGTGTTATCCGAATTCACCTTCTCATGGCATGTCTATAGGGAGTAGAAGAACTTAAATGGTGCCATCAATATCATTACATTTTTAAACCATAGCGTAAGTTTGAATGGAGAATAGCTGTGTCAATGTTCTTCAGCCAGGTCTGTCAAGACATACAAACAAATCTAGAATTTTCTTCGACCGTTTTTCGATTATATTGAAAATAAATACTAACACGTCAAGCAAGTGTCTTTCATAAACATCCTCTTTTTTAGACTCGTTTGAATTATTTCACGCCCACTTGCTCGGTCTGTAGGTATCTAGGCTGTGAAAAGGTTTTAAAACAATAAGTTGCCGTTATTTATCACTAAATGCTCGGGGGTTAGTCGTCGGGAATTCAGTTTCCCTGTCATGAAGTCATTATTCAGCGAGCGCCATACCTTATTGCTTCAGAATAGGGATGAATTGTGTACAAGGACCTTTTTTCTTCAGGGTAAGTCGAATGGCTGTTTCGCGTAATAAACATGTTCTTAGTGCCCTGCACCATGCCTTAAGTGTACTCAGTGAAGTCATTAAGACGAAAGTCTATAAAAGTTTGGTGCTAAAAAGTGGCTCGCATTTATATCTCCTTTTGTCGATCCACGGACTGCCAAAGTTTAACGATAAATATGTTTTGACTTAAAGATGGTATCATATCGTCGTTGAGCTATCTCCAAAAAAAGGAACGTCTTCTCGCGCAAATAGCCTGCTATAGGTAATAAAGCCCCACACATGGGAAATTTATGATTACCCTGGAGCTATTTTAGGTTAAATATTGTAAAATATTCAATTCCGAGCACGATCTTTAAATTTTTCGCAGTATATCATTGGGCGTCCATTTTCGGCCCGTGTTACATTGGCTCTCCCTTTTTTATGCACACACATAAATCATGCACTTCGGCGCCTTCAGGAGACCTATTTCTCAAAGAAAAATAAACCCTCCCCGCAAGGCCAGGAAAAAATATCTCCACCCTTTTCCAATTTCACCCTTTCCCTCTTTTTTCTTCTCAAACTCAACATCAACTCCATGTCACTGCCTTGCCTAGCACAAGATGATTCCCTTGAGGTATTCCTGGGTAGTTTTCAACTGAAGAGTCTTCAGTAAAGAGTAATTTGAGTTTACGATTACTCAACTAACTGTACTTCCAAACATATAATCAAGGTCAGCAGTTCTCAAGTTCGCGCATTGTATATGCACGGCAACGAATCGCTCATCGTTTTCACCTGAATCACAACCGTAAATTGTCTGATCTTATAATTTCCAGGCACCAGCAAAGATAGACATGAAAGAAATGTTATTTTTTTCCGATTAACGTACTAAGCGTAATACTAGCCAGTATTTACAAAAAGCATAAACCTGACTGGATGCTTTCGGGAAGCTGAAAAATTTACGCTATTCTTTCATCCCGGAATTATTTTTGCAGTTAACGGCAGATCACCAAGCTAAAGAGATTATTTTCCTGACTTTTCTCTCCTCGTCTCCCTGTAGCGTAACCAATAACAGCGACCGTTAAAAATTCTTTCAATCCTACACAGCAAAAAAGAATACTAGAAAAATATGAAAAATACTTGTATACCACTAAGCGGCCATAATTGGCTTACTTAGAACAAGGCCAAATGCGCATCGAGTGATTACAGCTTTTAGCCCCCTCCCCCCGTCCTCTCTCTGTATTTCTGGCACGAGGATGGATTTCATGTTCATAACCCGTGGAAGAAGCCTGGAGGGAAGGAGACGAGGTCCCCGGAGGGCTTATGGGAAAAGGGTGGGAGGATGAGAAATATATAACCCTTTTGGTGTACCCTCGGGATTGCTTCGGCAGAGGGAAGGGTGGCGTCGAACCTCGTGTCATAGTGCAACATAACCGGCGATATATATTCCCGCTCTCCGTCTCCAATCCCCTTTGACCTCGCATCGCACACCCCACGGGGAGTGCAGGACGGAAGGGGAGGGAGGACTCCGCCGATTTTATTGGGTGGCCCTCGGCATTGTATAAGTAGCCCTGGGACATGCCAAATGGAAGTCCTTCCGGAGATGGGAATGGAGAGAACAGGCATTTCAGGAACCGCGGTGCGCACTCTCGCTGACCCTTGGGATTTCGCAGCCGCCACGTAAGACTTGAAGAAGATGGAGGAAGGAAAACATAGAGACAAGGTTAGCGATATTGTGGGTCCAAAAAAAAAAGACCTTAAAATTTGAAATGGCACCAAAATTGCAGTCGTTGGAGAATTAGCTTCATATTCCGTGGCATATAACTCATAGGTCTCGTTGCTAGGGCGGAAATAATGCGTGAAGTTTGTTGAAGGCTTATTGAATGTACATAGTTAATCGACTTACCATAATTTATAAAAGATGTACCTATTTGTTTGCCACCAAAATACTCTCTCCAACTCACTTATGGCAATTCCGCGACGTGTTTCCCATAATTTTGTTTTCGTAACATGGTGGTATAGTTACAAGGGCATTTGTTTACCTTTCACTCAAAGTGTAGGGTTCTGAGAGGGTATTTTTTTATCATTTTTTTGCTTCCTCTTTTCCTTTAGCGTTGGACGTCAGTGATCTTCGCTAAGAGCTAATGTCATTCTGAGCTCGAATTCCGATCTTCATACGAGTTGAGTTAGGATATCATACAGCAATAGGGGATACAACAAATGGTCCACAAGTATAAGTGGTGCCACTTCATTTGTTGGAAAACATTTTGAACCCATAGTAAATAAGAGGCAAAGAAATAGAATAGGAATAAGTGGCCGTTTTTTTCTCCTCTCTTTCCGGAATAATGCGGAGGAAGAAGCGGTGTCACGTGGTACGTCTCAACTTCCGACGCCACGTCCAAATGGGACACTAGAGTGGGACGACGGTCTAATTTTGGAGCAAAACCGATACGGTTTGGTATTTGGAGGAGAGGGCCAATACTTCGGGTCATGTGCATCATACAGAAGGTAAGGGAAGGAAAATAAAGTGATAGCCGGCGTCGGCATCACCCACTCACAGCGCCCCAAGGGGACCAAGGCTTAGCTTCCCATTTGACGAACGGAGTGTTGAACTTGATGAGTCCTTCACAAAACTCTGAATCAATGATCGGTCAGCCAGTGAACAATCGCTGCCACCGCCCAGTTCAAAACGTGAGCCCACGGGGTGTGAGACCAACGTTCTAGCCACCGCAGAAACCTTAAATTTCCATCTTAAATGCGGATGCAAGAATGATAATTGCGTTGGGTGTGAAATAAGGATTGGTCTAGTAAAAATTTACTTGTGCTTATGATTCTGGTGCAAATAATGGGTGATCTGTTGCCGAGAATATACAATGCGCGGATATGTAACCGTAATTGGATTATTTGCTGATAATTTATGGCGTTATCGTACTTGAGATCTGCTGACCTTGATTATGGCTGGAGTGATAGCTAAGTACGGTTAGTTAAGTTATAAGTGATCTCCAATTACACCTTACTAGTAGTAGAAAACTATCCAGGTCTACCTAGAGAACCATCTTGTTTCAGATAGAGCAAGTTAGTGACACTGAGTGCATTTGCTTATTCTTTGGCGATGGCGTTTGAGCGATTTCAAATTTGGCTCACAATGAACTTATTTTCAAAATGGCCGCCGAGAGTTATTCCCATTACATGATTATAATGTCATGTCCTCATAGGGTTAACTCTAAATATACCCTTACTCTGTGTACCTTCCTAATTCTTACCCCTTGGCCCATCCAACGTGGAATTCCTGATCCTGGCACCCTGTCCCTTCCACCTTCCTTCCTAACCCTTTTTCCGTTCGTTTTTATGGATGTTGGTGTCCAAAGCTCACTCTATTCCCTCCCTTCCTCTCCCGAGGGTCCACTATCTGTCGGACCCTGCGGCGTGTGCCCCCGCATAACCCCTGGCGGTGTGTGTAGCGGGATGGGAGAGAGAGCGGGAGGTCACTTGGGTCGGACGGGGCGGACTCTACTGGTCCCCGGGAGGCGTCCACATCCGCCCCTGGCCGCTCCCTCAGCGCCCCCAAACAGTGGACAACCTCAAACCGCTTCCTTTAGTAAATGTGCTTTTTAATGGAAGTCAAGTCCTGGAAATTTTTATGTGAGGTGACGAGGTAAAAAAAAACCTCAAAGGAAATGCGATGTGAGCACTGGACCGCGCTACAACCAAAGTTGTGCTAGGCAATTTGATTGCTTAGAAAAAATGCTGTCATCTACATCCACATAATACCCTGCGAGCCACTTCTAGGGTATTTGGCAGGGGGTGATCAATCACCAGCATGCAGCATGCAATTGGACTCCCACATGCACACCACGCAGTACAAAAAACGTCACAAATACTAACAAATTATACTACCATATGCTGCTAGAAATAATAATAAAATTAAGAAACATGCATTAAGTTTTACATAGGTTAGTAGGCTACACTACAAGTCATCTTATCTATTTATGAGTTTTATCGCTGCCGTTATAATCTCTTATTGATCGTGGAGAAAAGACATTCTGAATCTTTCTTATTTAATTTATATGATCTGATCTTCAGTAGTATGTTGGTGTCCGTAAGATATGGCCAACTTCGAAACTGATCTTTAATTTATCTAAAGTGTTTAGTCTATTTTTCAATCTACGGTCTGACAGAGATTCACATCCGAGTTTATCTAAAAGGTCAGTTGCACTAACAAGACAATCGTAACGACCTTTCACATACCTGGCAGCTCTTCTTTGCACGCGTTCTAACTCTGTTATTAAGTCTTTTTCATGAGGGTCCCAAATACTGGCAGTGTATTCTAAATGGGGTATAACGAGGGAAGAGTAGCTAATTTCTCTCACTTTGTCGTCGCACTTTCCTAATATTCTTTTAACAAAACCCATTTTACGATTAGCTTGACCGGTTATTTCCCGAATATGTTTATTCGACGATAATTGTCAAGGGAAGGGGCCATCTCTCATGCCGGTGCCGGGTATCTCTTTTTTTGCTGCCCTACCTCTCCCAATGGGGAAAAATGATCTAAGCTGCTGGTCCTCTCCACCAAATACCATACCATATCTGTTATGCCTTGAGAATAAGCCGCTACGTACCGGTCAGGGAATACAAGAAAATCAGGGAAACAAAAAACGGGACTGAAAGTACTGGAATGTTAAATATTGCCTGGGAACTACTCCATAGGCGTAGGAATTGGAGTAGGTCGTGGTTGAACGCGTGGACGAGCGGCGGGGAGGTGGTTTTGTCGTCACCTTCTCTGGGCGGCACGAGACAGCGCCGACTCAGCGCTCTTTGACTATATTTGCACACGTATTATTGACTTTTTTACCAATACTCAGTTTCATTTCACAGTATACCTAGCGATAGTTTTTTTTCTTTTTCGGTAAAATTCCTAAACATAACTGCTTTGCCATTGATATTAAGTCAGGGAAATATGAAAAGTCGACAATGAAAAGTTTGTTTGAACCCTGGAAGAAGAGAATGCTGCGACTAGTCAACGGTTTCAACTTGAAGCCTGTACATATCCTGCAACGTGAGTTTTACGCTTAAAATCGATAAACAGTTCTCTTGATGTAAACTTAATTACCGTTGCAATGATAGCAGTGTTATGGAGGGAGCCAGCGAATCAGCGAACTTGCTACCCAGCGGAAGTTGGAGGGGTAAGGGCAAGTAAATTATTCGGAACATTTTCTTTATGAAGCCTTTTGCCACGTACGAATAAACCATTTATCTTTCATTCCTATCCCTAACTCCTTACTTAAGACATGGGTGTTTATGATCGTCCATTTTCTTGTTTTATTCTCATGAAGTAAATGGCTCTCAGTACTGTTTTAATCGCGGTAATTATAGCTAAAAATAAAATAGAAACATAATTTCGACGCTTTGATTGATTTCTATCAGCATGATTCCGTTATAAAATATCTTTAACTTGAATATTTTACGATAGCTTTAGTTCTACTTTCAACCCAAAGTGGAGGTAATACCGTGAAATGAAGGTGATGATGGCTATCCAGCAATTCTTTGTATTGTACTCCTTTGACACAAAGCCATGAAAATGTAGCTAATCGAGGACTTGCTGTGTTTATTCGTCTTCACTTTCCATCTCAACGTAGTATATGGATTTGTAAACATGAGACCGTAAGCAAAATTCCCGCAAAAACTTATACACAAGTCTAATAGTAAATTTCATTGCTAATAATGTGACAGATTAGTACCACCCTCGTATGCAGCGAATTGTGAGGCCACTTCTGGAGTAGTGTTTTACTATGCATACTGATTTCTTTCGTCGCCGGCGTTGATTATCAGAAAAGCGTGAAATCAACCTGCCTCCATATTTCTAAAGCTACAGGAATTTAGTACCCAAAGTACTAAATTCCTATAGCTGTAGTAGGTGGTGGGCCTATTGCTTTGGTAAATAAAAATTCATGTTTGGATACTCGGTCAATTTTTTTTCATCCGGATTTTTTTATTATCACGATTCTAGCAGAGCTGCAAAATTTTCATTTGCTCAAGGAAGCATGTCTAGCTAGTCGAATGGAGTCTTATCCTCAAGATATGGCCTTCTTTTAGACATCCCATCTATTACTCTGCCATCCTCCATGGACCGCTAGAGCATAGTAACGATTTACTTTGAATTCTCCGAGGATTTTTATGAGACTAGATGAAATTTGGTCCAGGGCACGGTGCTGACGTGCGTATGTGCCTAAAAAGTTTTAACTTTAAATTATTATTAGAGCCTGCGTTTTCATTCATATAACCGTTAATTCTTAGTAACTCTTAGGTTTTGCGGCACATGATGGATGAGATAAAATGTATTCGCTGAGTTTTTGAAACTTATGGATATAATATTAGTTTGTTCCCTTTTACTATGAACTTAGAGAAGATACCTTTCTATACTTTTGAGGTATTACCAGTCAGTACATGCAGACCAAACTGATAAAAAATATTGCTTACTATTCGAGGTATCTTTTAAATAAGAAAATATATGAATTCTGTATTAAAATTCTCAAAATATTCGAAAAATTAATATTACTATAAGGTAAGCACCTCGTTTTATTTCTCTGAATTTAAACGAGTAATGTCTTGGGAAGTTCTCCGCGAATATTATTTGTTACTTGTTCTCCCGCAATTCCAAAGAAAGGGTCATTCTCTCCTGTTTACATGTCACTTTTTATCTACCTTGCTCGTCATATCTTAATGCTTTACTTTGTCTCATGCTACCCGTGAACTTTTC
Organism: Ischnura elegans; assembly: GCF_921293095.1. NCBI lineage: Eukaryota > Metazoa > Arthropoda > Insecta > Odonata > Coenagrionidae > Ischnura > Ischnura elegans. Next base: position 117,055,649 of record NC_060246.1, read on the forward strand.
CGTTATATGCGCCGGCGTTAGACCTAAAACAGATATTCCTTCCGTGTCTATCAATAGCCATGTAAGAGCATATCCTGGTATTGCCATTATATAATAGATCATGCAATATTATTTATATTGATTTATATGTACCTCCAAGTATTTGCCGCTATGTTTTGTCTCACTTTTGATGCTGCGAATTTAGGTGGCTGTGAACGGCTGTGGAAATCTTTTCCTGGTCCCAATCTCGCCTATGAGACATTATCTATTTTTTTCTTGCCTTTCACCAGCACCTATATCAGCCGCCACATCTCTTAATCCTCACCCTTCCAACTTCTTCAGGCCGTTCTCCAACCCACTCCACTCTTCTGTGACTTAAGTCCTCTACCCCTCCCCCCTGGAGAGGTGGAGAGGGGTGTGTCTAACCCCACCGGTGCTCTTGGCCCTTGTGGGGACCACGGAGAACTCAATCCTCCGTTGAGTCGAGAAATATGGGCCGCCAATGTGGGAGCCGAAATTGAGATTCGCGCCCGTAAAAAAAGGAGGAATGAGAGGAAGGAGAAGACCTTTTTCTGCCGATTTGTTCTCTTATCCGACCTGCTCCTTACACACTTTTGTCGCCCTTTCTCTCGAGAAAAACCTCGTCTCCTCCACGACGCCTACCGTTTTCTTTTATTCTCCTCCGGGCTAGGTGGTGACCTTTTTACTGCGGTCATACTTCCTTTCCTGTATTTCCATTTCAATATCCCGCCCACGAGTGAATCCTCTGCTAAGACCGTTTGCTATGTTGGACAAGGCTTTGGACATCAGGAAGAGCTTGAGTACTTACATTTTCTCTGCCATCTCACCCGTAATGAACGCGATGGATTTATTGCGCTTTTTGAGCCGTTATAGGCATGAACGAGTAGATTCTCACACCTACCTTGATATATATGTATAATGGGATGTGAAATGTTTTGTCTGTGAAATGCACTTTATTTAGGGATGTGCGAGTACCCGAAAATCCGACTCGGTACTCGACTCGAGTGTTTAGAGTAGCATTAAAATGTCGAGTAGAGTCTAGTAGTGTCGGTTATATAATTGTCCAGGCCAATAGGTCCAGCAGTCTTCCGACAGGAAGCGCTATCATAAAACTCATGCAATAATATTGTTTTTAAAGTCGATAAGTCATTCATATGCCTTGACCTGGGATTTTTAGCTTGTTGTATACTCTATAGTAGTTAACGTGGGCGCCGAATACCTTTTCGTCAGCCGAAGCGGCCGATCGTCTTCTGATCCGGCGGCGTATTCGGAATGGACTGCTGCTTCATTAATTCGTACTCCTAGGTTAATTTTAATTTATTCCTCTGTTGCATTTAGTTTTCTTCTTGAACTACAAAACAAGAGTTGCTAAGGCTGGTTAAACGAAGTCAGAAATAAGGAGAAAAATGTTTGGTCCACAAAGCTAAAGCTAAATTCTACAGTTAGTTCGCTTTTTCCACTTAAATTCCATGAAGATTAAAGATCCACAAAAATCGATGATTTATTTTTGATCTTGCCATTTTATCGAGAAAGTACTTGTTCAGCCACACAAGTATGTAGTGAAAAATAATTTTCTGCCTGCAGTAATGCTGTAACATGGAGGTGTCAAAACCTGCTGCTTGAGCGTGTAGAACAATTTTTTTTTGCATGAGAATTTGAAGGAATTTAATATTACATGATACATTTATGTATGCAATATTTATTGCAATTGTACAAATTCTTTTACTCAGGGCCCTTCCTTGCAGTTTGGATAAATATATTACTTAAATATACGACATATTCCTAGAGGTTAATTCATTTCAACTGTGCCTATGGTAATGTTTAAGACACATTAATGTTTCATTTATCTCCTAAATCCTGCACAATTACCATCAACGTTCCTGGTTATCTTTTCCTTTTTGCATCAAACTAAGCATTTAGAATAGAAAATTCATAATGGGATTAGAAAAATGAGAATATATTGGGGCATGCATTGTTTTATTTCCTGGTCCAGAAATTATCGTACTACAGTCGACTCGATACGATATAGACGACGAGTAGTTTTCAACTAAACTCGATACTCGACTCGAGATCAAAAAGTGCTACTCGTACATCCCTAACTTTATTTTATTTTTATTTTTGATGGATCTTCATCTTGATAAAGCACATCTTCCTTTGACGGAATGAAATCTATAATCTACCATTTTAAGGCTGCATTAAGTCAGCCTTAGTCATTTTTGGTTCATGTTTTCTTAGTTTCGCATTTATTCGACATGCCTCTTCACGGTCGTACCGGTGGCTTTTGTAATTTACAAATTAGAAAAAAATCTATGGCCATGTTTCAATGCGGAATCCTGTCGCGATAGAATTGCTTTGTCAATTCAATGTATCCTGTTATATTTGTAAAGCCTCTGTAAGTAAGAATGATCAATAAGTCATAATCATCATTAGATGTGATTTTCCGGATGATCGGTTTGGCTCAGTTTTACAGCCAATCTTTAAATTTTCTACTACCTTCATGATTTACGAATACATTATTAATTTATAAATATTTATTGTATGCTTTTTCTTTCCATTCCATTATCCTTTACTAAATTGTGTTTGCAACTTTATTGATAATGCAATGAATTTTATTGTCATAAGTACTTTAAATTTGATTGTTTCAAACCTTATCCCAACATTGATGAATTAAAAATTATATTAGATGAAAAATAATTAGATTGCTGTTTTCCTTACTGACTTAGTCAAGACGAATATAATTCATTGATTTTTTATCTCAGTAAATTGAGAATAATATATGCAATAATTGAACAGTAAAATCCCGTCTTTGCTATTTTGAGATGATAATGCTTTTTAATCCTATCTCATGCATTATTTAATCGAATTTCTTTTGTTTATTCATAAATGACTGAATTCAAATTAGGTAAGGTGCTTTGTATCTATTTCTTTATAAACAGAATTAATGAATCATTTAACTAGCAATCAACTCTTTCTGTGAGAATCCAGTTTAGAAATGGGAAAATATGACCGTAACGAATAGATTTTCCTCCTACTCGTTTTGTGAAATATTGTTTTTGCAGAATTGCATGCACAAAATTCTTTATGCATGCGTTAATATGTAGCATTTCTTTGACGTAGCCGTTGTTTGTCGACACAATTTTTTAAATGAAATATACGAGATGAATATTTACCCGTAAAATAAAACAGGAATCGCTTGTTGTGGAAGCATTTTGGGAGCTCAATCTCGCCTCACATATTCATGTTAAAATCTATTTCTGCTCCTGCGTTGCATGTAAATGATCTCCTGATATGGGAAAGACGGCTTGGGGGGGAGGGGAGGGGAACAGAATACCCAATTCTCCGAGGTGCATAAATTATCTCCCGAGCAACATTGAAAGCATACAACAAGGGAACACAATCCCGCCGATCATGAATCTTGTTCGCTCCCCGCAGGATTGAGCAGAGGAGGAATGGTGGGGGTGGTTTCAGGACGGGGAGAGGATGAATAAAATACCGGGATATAGCGCTCGGAACGCCGCCGTCGGCGTATTTTATCACCTTTCCTCACCTTCATAAGGAACATGTGCGCGGCTTCCGCACACGCTGCCAGCACCTTCCTCTCCCTCGAAAACCTTTTCTCGATTTTTTTCCTTCAAAAACCGCCGCTCCTCAATTTTCATCTTTCTGCCTCACGCTCTCTATCCCGACGGCGCCACCTACACCTGTACTCGCGTATGTGTGCTCCACGCGCCCATATCCATTCTCTTATCCCGCACACCGGCGCCGCACTCATATCGCCACACCCGACTATCCTTTTCTCTCCCCATAACCAGCAGCACACGCCCTCTCCCCCCCCCCCCTCCATCCAGTACGCCTTGGGAGCTCTTTTCCACAACGTGAGCATCTTGAATATACTTTTATCCATGCGGCACCCGCTGTGGGGAACGGTTCACAGCGGCATAAAAGGAGACAACACGGTTTTTCCCCCCACACCACCCTATATCGCAACACCCTCTCCTCTCTTTTCTGGTCCAAAATTGTCCGGGGCTCTTCCCGTGGGAGGGAGGGAAGGCTATGTGCAACAATGTTCCTCTCTCTTCCTTCCTTTCTGCTTTCCCTTTCCCTCCCATTTTCCTTTCCCACCCACCCTCACAACATCTCAACCTGTCTTCTGCCGAGGAGGAGGAGAATCGCGGCATCTCCCGGAGGCGGCGGCGCACGCCCGAGATTAAAAGCTTTCGATGTAACATCCATGGGAAGATTTGCCTCGTGACTTAATCACTGGGTGAGTGTGTGCCGGAGGGAAGGATGCGCTCGCCGAATTGTTCCGATGTTTCCGCGGAGAGTTTTAGTGCTCCTCGGGTTCATATTTCAACTGCTATCCGTCGTCTTATTTTATTAGATCATCCCTCCATACTTAATGTCCGTGGAGATTGTCGTATTATTCTCGAGTGGAATTTCGAAGCAAATGTGTGGCGTTAACCGCATAATTTTCTCAAAGTTAACTTTCAATGCTAGGCTAATTTCAAAAATTTACAAGAATGTTAAAATTGATTGTTTGAGGCGTAACTTGGTGAAAGCGATTCATAATTAATATTAAAAAGAAGAACTTCGTGCTTTCACATTGATATTTATTCACGACCATGGTTTCAACGTTAGACGTCATCATCAGGTGACTTGATGATGACGTCTAACGTTGAAACCATGGTCGTGAATAAATATTAATGTGAAAGCTCAAAGTTTTTCTTTTTAATGCTACTAGAATGCTATTTAATGCAGGCATTTTTTCTGGCTCTAAATTTGATTTTGACTTTTTAAGAAGAATTTCCCCATAATAAGCAAAACACAAAATGTTTTGCATAAAGGTCTCCAAGAATATAAGCCCTAATAGCGTAACTACCATACATGCCTTTGACATACCAGCTATAATTAATGTATTTGGGACTCCCTTCGTTATTTTTTGTCTTTTATTTCAGTCACAGTTGATCCAGCGCAGCTGTTTGTGTACAAGAAACGTGAGTTTTCTCATCTCACCGGTCAACCTCAGTATTCTTACTACTGATGTCACATCTTGGCTTTTCCTCGCTAATCATCCCTCACTTATATTGACCTCCATTCTTCCCTTATGCCGCGTCCTCAGCCAATCCTATAACCATCATCTTAGACTCCCATTTCCCTGTAATTCCCTCTCGTACTCGTCCGTAGCACAGCTATAGTGAGCCGAAGGGTGCGTTTGTTGTATATATCTAGGAGGTCGAAAATTTATTATCCTCCACAATTTTGCTTATCATTGCATTATCCAATGCAAAGATATTTTGATCCATACAGTTCTTTCACAAGCAGAAAAACTGGTGGGTAGATAACTTTACGTAGTAGTGTTACTTGCCTGTCTTGTTATTTTATCCAATGTGTAGTTCTCAGTAATGTTTCAACTCTACCGTATTGAAACCACCCTAACATTGAATTAATTCAATTTATCAATAGCAACACTGATACCATTATATGATTATAACATTTTCCTTTATTTTTCCAGGTAAATGGAACTTTTTGCTCTTGATATCAGCTAACGCTTGAGTAAGTAATTTGTTTTTCTCCGAGTTTATTGAATGCATTGCTGCATGTCTAAATAAAATTTATAGGCAATAAATTTAGCAAAAAAATTGCTTCATGGTAATTTTATTGAATTAAATGGATGCATTTTTAGAGCAATTATTTATAAATTATATGATTGGTTGCTTACCGCTTGAAATGCTCAAAATCATCAATTTTGTGATGATCAGTATTTGACTTTAGCTGCTCCAGATTAAATTATAACCTTAATAGTGTCTATATATTCGTTCGCCCTCAATTCTTGTTGGACGATTATTCCACAATACCTATCATGGTAGTTGAAATGAGTTATGGATTTGGCAAAAAAAAGTTTTTTTTTTAAACTTTGTTCGATACTTTTGGAGAAAAATATTGTAAATATTTCCTTCTTCTCAACGTCCCAATCAATTTCTAAACTGAAGATGTTTTGTTTAGTAAAATAGTCGTCAAGGGATTATAATAAATAAGTTATAATAATATATAATAATAAAGTTATTAGAATTGCATTATTTTTTCTTCTGGAAAGTCAACCACCGTTTTTGTTGGAGCCGGTGATAATGGATAATATAGTAAATGAATATATATTTGTTATCAGTCATAAAATACGCGACGATTAGCTGACTTGACGTTCCGTTCATTTGCTAATTTTTGTGAATTATTTTTTTCGACAGTATTATATTTCCTTTCAATAAGAATTGACAGGGCACTTGATGAAATAAGGCCACACGCCTGATATTGTCCCCAAGCGCCTAAAATAAGCCATTCCTGGCTGCGGCTTGACATTACGGTATTATTTAATGAATTTATCATGTTCCGTAGACGCACAGCAAAAGAATCTATAATCTGATGAAATCACATGCACTCTTGTTTCGTAGTAGGCACCCCACTTCCGGCACAAATCATTGCTGGATGATTTTTCAGTTCAATTTAAAGTCCAGCTTGGGGTTTTCACAACCCACTTACATACCTGTCCGCTCAGGAATTTCCCATTCCCCATCCTCCCTGGTTTGGATCGCGTGGTAACAAAATAATTTGTGGTTTCATGGCGACCTGATAATTTTTTACACCCCCACCTTCCGAACGATGAAAGGGTGTGGGGGTGAAGGGGGGGACACTGCTATCCCCCCCCCCCCCCCCCGAAGCGGTGGTGGCCGCAGGCGTGGTTTGCGTGAAGGCCGCAGCGGAGCCACTTAACCCGCATTGCCGTCATCGAGAAGCAATCAGCCTCCGCTCTCAATCAAATCCCCTTTCGACGGCCGGAGCATCCCGCCACCGCCCGCCCGCCCGCGGTGAGAGGCCGCGCCCACCCGCTCCGCTTCGCATTTCAGCGACGCCGCGCTCCACTACAGCGTCCCTTTGTCGGTGCCTTTTGAATGAAATCGGACAACCCCCGCAGGACGCCGAAATATTTGCGGTGCGCTTTTTAGCCGCTCCGCTGATCGTTTGGTACCCACCACCTCCTTCAGCCGCGATAGTGGAGTGCTGCGTGTTGGATCGCCTTTGTGAAGTGAAGAGCCCCCTCCTCTTGCTTTGCAACTCGGGAATTAACTCGAAAAAAAGCATCTCATTGTGTTCCCATCTCACATGTGTGGATAATGATTTGATTGAAAACTCCACTAGAGGGAAAATAATGCCTACCCTCTTTGAATCTTACACTATAATGATGACTCGAGAACTTTTTTCGCGACCATTTGTGCCATATATTCAATCACTTGGTTATTTTTAGTCTCCCTACCGTGAATATATGAAATTCACACAGCTATGGCTTAGTCCTGGGGAATGAGCTCTACTTTCATTTTTGTCGACAATTTGTGGCATATATTCAATTATTTATTTATTTTTTGCCCCCCCTACCATAAATATTTCTCTGAACTCACCTAACAAAACCAACTTTCGGGCTGAATAAATGAGTGAGAGTACATGTTATTTTAATATTATTGTAAAGTTCGAAGAACATATAAGAAGGATCCTTTATTAGAAGTAATAGTATTTTTTGTCATTACCATATCATTATTTTTAGATCCTGGAACTCATTTCTGATATTTGAAATTTTAATTTTTCACATAAAATAAGTAGAGTGCACTGTACAGCTTCCAAAGTGGACCTGTCTCGTTATCTATGTTTGCCTTCATGTCAAATTAGGGTATGTTTAGCAACGTTGTCGTTTTTATGTCGAATTCATATTCTCATTCCTCAATTCAAGAGTTTACCTAAAGCATCTTCACAGTAGTAGTCAATGTGTAATATAATACATTTTTTAAGGCAGACTTTTCACATTTGACACTATTCTTTTTAAACTTTCTATTTGTAAATAATTTTTTGAGCAGCCCAATGGAAGCCCCTCTCAAAGGGACCATAGAGCCAAACTTCTATTAACTTTGAAGTGATGATAGTTGAAAAAAATAGTCCACTGTTAACGCTATTATTTTGCTTCTAAACAGTTTTATTTAAGCATCTTTATATTTATTATTTCCATCGGGGCAATTCCTACCCTTCGGTGAGTCAATTTATAATGTTACCTATATCTGCTAGATCGTTTTGTCACAAATCTTAGTGTGCCCTGCAGGTAATTGCGTGTATCGTTGATGCTTTAGATAATTATTCTGGTGCACGTGATTTGAAAACTGTTATATTCTCTCGATGGTTTCATGCAGAAAATTTCCGCGGTGCGATTTCCTGGTATTTAGATCGACATGAGAAATTACTGGTAGGCAATGGAATGAACAACGTATAAGTTGCATAGGAATAAAATTTATTTAAAATTTTGAGAATTAATTTCTTGACGTCAGATATGTGACAGTGATTTTGTTTTGAAGCACAATTCGCTGAGATTTTTATTTCATTATCTAAATAAATAATACATTCGCTATGCTATAGTCTGTATACTTTTCAGAAATTGTAGCTATAGCTTGAGTTGACCTTTTGAAAGCAATAGGCATACCAGGCGTGAGTGGTCGATTCGCACTTAAAATCCATCCTTTGAATAAAGCCCAGGAGATGATTGAAAATTTAACGAACCTCGCGGCCGATTTGGCCGCTCCGCGTGCGCATTACATTCGGATAAGTCAATTAATGAAAATCAGAGCAAACTGGTCGCAATTTAAGTCTCATTTGCGACTTTTACGTTCGCACTTTAGGCGCCTATTTTTCAGCCCATAGCCGGAGAGAGAGAAAAGGATTTTAATTTACGAGTCGCATTATTTTTTCCCTATTTAGACTAAATTTCCTAATTAACGCGAAAAGGGACGGCGGCACTTTTTTTCTGTCCTTTCTCTCTGTCTTTCCTCGCAATTCCACGAACTCATTACTTTAGCTCGCATGGTGTGTGTGTGTGATTGGGTGGGGGTGGTAACATTCTGTTTATACGCTACGCGAAGTGGAGATTCCCTTGGCCAAAAGGTCTTTTCAGCACCCACCGCCGAATGGTAGAGACCCCATCAATCGGGACCCAAAGCAGTAATGCCTTCATCCGGAGCAGAGAGGGTCTCTTAATACAGTCAGTGGGCTGTATGCGGCCCGCGAGGTTTTCTCTCCTTGTCCGTGGAAACTTTTTTTACGCATGATAAAAATTAAGGATATTGTAATAAAATTACACCATTTCCACTGTACACGTGTTCCATTGCTAATGTGTAGTATTGCGTTATGATAAAATAAGCAATGTAAATTTTTTACGGGTTTTACTGAAGGTGAAATGTAAATTGTTGAAAACGTTTCGATAGATTACTTATATAACATTCTCAGGACTGACTAAGATGCCGCACTCAAGTTTGCCCGCTATTTATATGTATCTCTTCACCTAGCTGGACGCTGAGTGGTTCCAGCTCTTTCCGCCCTTCGTGGTATAGGATTTTAAATTTTTAAATTTGCGAGGTCGAGGTTCCTATGGGATGGGATGGAGGAGGGTTTCAATAGTCTCCTTGGTAATATGGTCCCAGTATCCTTTTGAGCCATCATGTACGGTCGCAATCTCTCAATGAATGGTATAGTTTTCCGTGTTAACCATTCCTTTCAGTGAGGGTGAAACCGTATACTATGAAGGGCGGAAAAAATTGGGATTCGGTCAGCGAAACGAAAGATGGACATAGAAAGGTATATGTATACCGAAAATTCTTGAGCGCGGCATATTTATCAGCCTTGAGGAGGTTAAATAAGTAATAATGTAACTAAAAATTCCAAAGTATGGAGGCTTTAACCAGTGCACAGACCCAACAGGAGTCATCTAAACCAACTATCGGGGGCACCTGGAACACGATATCAATATATTATTAATGATTAAAAATAATGTAGGATTGTTATTTATCTGTACCTCGAGTGTGTTTTCGGCTCCAGCACTGCTGTCCTAATAGTTAATACGGCCTTCGGGCTGAAAATTTTGCACATCCCTGGTCCGAAGGATACCTCTTCCCCCAGCTTCCACCTATCCTTCTGCCTCCCTGCATTTGCGGTGGGTTGAGCAGTCCTGATGGCGACGAGGGAGAGGGCGGTGGACGGAGGCAGTGCAGGAATTGAGAACAGCGTCCGTTCCCGTGAGAGGACTCTCGTCTCCATTATCTCTTAATGCCTCCTCACCTCCACCCACCCAATCGCCGCTTCCTCCATGTTGCCCCTCACCCTGTCTCATCGCTGATGTCGATCGAGTCGCAGGAACAAGAATATTGCAGGGAAGGATTCTCCAGTCAGCAACTAGATCTATCGTCACCCTCCACGCATTCTTTAAATGAATCAACTAAGGCACTAGTCGCTTCGCTGAAGACATAGCAATCTCAATTTCACCGGATAAATATTGGCGTTAGAAGAAATTTATAATCAAGATGATGCATTTTATTTATTTAAGAATTACACCGGTTACAGTAGGTTTTCATGGAGCATTCGAGAATCGCTCCCCTTCTTAAATCACTATACCTCGTGCTCCCTTTCATTCTGTCGATAAATCCCATCTGCTTCCTCTCCTCCTACCATGCATTCCTCCCTTCTACGTCTGTCTCTCCTCGCCCACAACCTCCAGCCATTGCCCTCAGTATATTTCAAATTATTTGATAAATTTGCAATCCTCACAGAGTTTTTGGGTGTTTTAATATCCGAATTACATCCTAATACCGCCGTAATATTCTCTCACCGTGAATCGTGCCGCCGCTGTTGACCTTGACGGAACCCAGCTGCCTCCCCTTCTCACCCCTTGCCTTAAAAACCATGCCCTTGTTCCTCTCTCAAGCTCTCCCTCCCTCGCAGTTTGAGCCCATCCCCCAATCCTCATAGAAATAAATAAACATGTGATAATTAATTGACATATAAGAGAAAAGGACAAGGGAAACGGTGTTGAAATAGATGATAGAAGGCAGAAATCAGAGGGTAATAATGTGGTCTGACTGGGGCTCTATCCCAGAACCTTTCGATTGTATCCGTTCTTTTTCTCACATGTGGTTGTATTTCTTCCTTTACCATTCTATGAATTAATATTAGTATAAATTACAATTAATTTTCTAAATCTTAGTATATTATTATTAATATTAATTTATTAATGTGTTGATCCGGGTAGCGCAACTGGTGGAATATCCGACGTGTAATCGGATCAATCAAGCCACGTTTTTACCCTTTGATATCTGGCTTCCACAATTTATCTCAGTACCGTTGTTCTTTTCCTTCTCTTATGTATTCGTATCCCTTTCTTTTCCATTCCGTGCATTTATAATAATGCATTTTTGCGCATATGGCGTTGTGAGAATGAACGAAGAAGTATTTACGTTTTTCGCACAATACTTGCTTCGTGTACCATTCTTAATTTCCAGTGGTATTACTTGGGAGGCTAATAGTTCCGTTGCAAATACTGAAAGTAAATTAATTGCTCTGAATTTGGAAAACCGGATGAAATTCGACCGAAAAAGGCAAGGCATAAATCAAGCTAATGCGGGAATGGGACCCTTTGCACTTATTGTTAGTCTCCTTGCTCTGCAACGCCCTCGTAACAAACTCCCACTGCTCACCGTAAACCCCTTAACCACCACCGCTCCAATAGTGGAACTCTAAACCGGGTTTCGCATGGGCGAATGAGGCCCAGGAGGATTTCTCTTTTGGCCTGAGGGAACTTCTTTTATCAAAGGGGAGAATAATAATGGAAATCGTGAAACAAGCTCACCATTCCCACTAGCACACATGTTCATTGTGTAAACTATAAATAACATGATAAAAAATTCCTCACTTGTTTTTCATCGGGTTTGAATCTCCATCATTGCCGACGTATCCTTAGATTACTTATACTCTTATTCACCTTGCTAAACGTGAGTCCAAAACACTTTGAGAATATTGGGAAGAGATGGATCACTTTGGACCCATCGCGGACATTTTTGCAAATCGATGAGAAAGTGACCGCAGCGGCAACACATAAATCAAGCCAATACTGAATGGAATGGGGCCTTCTCTATCCAGTCTCTTTGCTCTGGAACGTCGTCGTTTCCAACTCCCCGTGCTCACCGCACGCCCCTTAACCGGCCCTGCTCCGCACGCTCTCCCACTTAGCGACCGCTCGTGAAACCCTCGCATCTCGTGATCCCCCTGTGCCTTGCCCGTTGCAGAGTGGGTCCTCGAGTCCGTTGAAGGGGACGCTAACACGAGCAGTGGTCGCTCGCGGCGGAGGGAGAGAAAGCCTCAGCCACGCTGCCCGAGGCGAAGATGCAAGAGAGGGTGTATGTAATCAGTGCCCGCAGCATTGGGATATGTCTGTACTTGTGTACGTGTGTGTGTGTCGTCCCCCAAGGGTTACGTTTGTAGGTTCTGAGTCCTCGAGGAGGCCCAACTCCGCAACACTGCATATGGAACACTTGGGTGCAGCGGTCCCGAAAACTGTCTGATGTCATCTTCAACTGCAACACGGAGCAGCTCTCTCTCGGTCCTCATACATCATCGATTGTATTAATCTGATGTACCTAATGGAGTCATTAACTCAGACCCAAAATTGCTATTAATTTAAATGATACTGTGGTTAGAAAAGAGAGATAAGTAATGGAAAAATGAAAGCGTTCATTCAGCCATTCTCGCTTAATTTAATAATGAAAAAGTTGCCGCCCACTTTTCTGAGTTGGTGAGGTCACTATTTTCGGTAAATTTACTAGTCTAGTTATCATCGATCATTAAAGGAAGGATTCGCTTGCAAGAGTATACGCAGCAGCAAGCCACGAGAGACTAACGCGTGAAGCTGAGAAGTATCTGTGGATTCGTGATGCGCTCGGTAGGATTCAATGACGTCATCAACTGATCTGCAAAAGGGACAAGCCCGCCGATATTGCAGTACGAATAGCTCGAGAAGCAGGAAACGGATCGAGAGAGGGAAAAATGGGAATTGATATTTTTTTTCCAAACGCCAACATAATTGGCAAGAAAACAAAATTGGTGAACGAGACCTTTACCTTTCCTTGTACAATAATTGCTCCACTAATTCTACCCAAGGTAGTAAAAGTTTAATTCACCAGCGAATATTATATTTCCGTTGCGTTGATGTATATTTGGGCCCTGTTGGTGTGGATCCGAGTTCAAATTCCGGAGTTGGCGGAGATTTTTTTGGAAGCTACCCGATCCCTAATTGAGTGCTTTGTGGAGGACACTTTATGCACACCACTTTGTCCGTCTGATAGGACCTAAAGTCCTCTTGCTGCCTCTCGTTAAGAGCGGACTCATTCCGACGCAGGGTTTCTCTCCTCCCTTTCACCTTGCCACTTGGAAAAAAATGTCATGTACTACCGGTAGGCTTCACCAATTACTGTACCATTATACCTTGACGTGCAATCGACATAGATGTAAAGAAATTCTCTTTCTCGGTATGCTTCACTTCGAACTGCGATGAATATGAAATTTGGCTGCTACCTCAGAGCTGGAGCGACTAAGAATGCCACAAATTGCTTAACTGTCAGATTCCATCTTCCGGATATCCAGTTGCGTCGATTGTGTGTCAATTTTGTTAAATTAATAGCAACAAGTTGCCATGGAATCCTAAACAAACGTGTGGTTTAACAATACAGCCCCACAGGTTAAACAGAAAGTTTATCGTAACCCCAGCCACATACACTAGCGTAACATCATGACGTCACACGATATGGCTTGTGACGGAAGCAAGTTTAGCACTGGGTGATGGCTGCATGGATACGCATCTACCATCGATTTACCGAGTTCAAATGACGCTTTACGCTTTTACGTCAGTAGGTAATGCACTCCAAGTTTATCAGTTGGTATCTTCCGTTTTGCAACTTGTTCCATTTCTTCTCTCACCGGGATATAGGTATAAAGCCATTATGGCACTAACCGCGAAGCACAAAATGAAAGCGTACTGTTCTAGGCAACTGGGCTATTTAATTACTGTGCTTTGAGAAGAAAAATTGAAAATATTTTGTTATTGAATCACAAAGACTAAGGTATATTTCAATGCAATTTATTCATTTACATCCAAGACATTGTCAATGCATTTTTTCTAAACAGAAGTTCATTTATTTAGGTTTAAATCAATGTAAATGCAAGTCGTGACATCAAACAGACGGAAAATAACTATGCCATGGTAGAATATACTTAACCTTCATAATGTTGTGACGAGAGCCAAAGAAATTTTATGAACTTATATCTTGTGTTTTTTCGAACAAAAACAAATGTTTAAGAGAATATTTTTGATCGGTTATTAAAGCATTAATTATGCTAACATTTTATAATTTTTAATTCAACGGGTTTATTGCAACTTTGACGTCTATGACAGCTAAAGTCGTCACTAAATTCTTAAAAAACTGCAGTCGTACATCAAAGAAAATGTGTTGCACTAATGATCGTGGTACATTATTTGAAAGGGGAATGCTTTATAGAAACTCTCACCGCCCAAGGTTGGTCAAAAGTATGAATTCGAACCTGCTGGTAGCCAAAATCCCCCGATAACTCGTCGCCAATCTGCGTCGCATCTCCTGACCACCATCCTGCCTCTAGAGCGGCCCATCAGGAGGGATGACCGAGGTTACCCAACTGCCTGCCCCTCGTACCCTCCGGCCGGCCCTGCTATGACGCAAACAACTCACTCAGCAGCACCCGCGGCCCTCACTCGCGGTGAGAGCCCCTTTCGGTGGCCGGCTTTATGCAACATTAAGGGTCGGCTGTATTGCCGAGCGACCGAAGGGTGTTGGTACCCTCGCTCGTATTCGGCGCTGCCGGTGTTTACCGAAAATGGCGCACTTCCCTCCGACCCGCGCGCACCCCTCCTTTATTGCGGCGGGCGGATGAATTGACGGCGCCTCGAGATGGTCGTCTCCTTTTGCGTGAGTTTCGGGCGATAATAGGCCTCTTCGGGCCCGAGGAATTAATCCCTTACTTTTGATCGCCTTCGATGGTAATCCCACCGTTTCATTTGACTAAGAGGCAATTTTGTTGCTGCTCTTATGTTACCAGGAAAGGCCCCCCGGGGGAGCAGTTATCCATATTAAAGAAGATCTTCCCTTCTCCCCCGTGAAATTGTCAAGGTTATCCCATGAGCCTCGCAGCTCCGCTCTCTTCTGCCTCCAAATACTTTAATCTCTTTTGGCAAGTTTCAAATTAAAGAAGTTTCTCCCGGCCTGACGGCTGTTCGCCCGGAGAGAATAATCTTTTTACCGCCTCGGGGTGGAAACGGATCCGTGCCTATTATGGGTTAAGCAAGCACATATAATTAATGCGGATCTAATTCATCGGAGAAAGAGATATCTTCCTGGAAGATCAAATTCGAATTACCCAAGGAAGTTGTTTAACCACTGCGATATAATATTGTCTTTATAATTTTATGGGTGAAAAATTCTTACGCATAACAGATGAAATACCTCGTGAGTGACATTTCAGGGCCAATATTTCGTATCAAAGGGACGATTTCCTCTGGAAAAAACCGCAATATTCTTGAGCGATCAGCGATCCCAGAGGATAGGGTGTTTTATTTCTCTTTTTTTTTGCTTAAACGCTTCGAAACACGGGCAATCACGCGACCATCCAAATTCGTTGCGACGCGACGTGATGCGCAAAAATTTTTTTTCTCTCCCTCACCCGAACTCTGTTTGCATGTTTTGACCGACGCAATCATGAAAGGAACTTCCACCGTTGCATATGAGGTGGGAGTTTACTCCGTATCGCCGTCGCTTCTAATTCTGTAGCGCCAGTGTCTTTTATTTTTTTGGCTGTCCGAAATTGCATTTTTTTAATTCTTATTTTCCTTCCTGCTGCCTACGATGATGGGAAAAAATAGCCGGCCTGAGTGACTGTGGACGAAAAAAAAAGAAAACGATTCCAGGGCTGGATGAAGGGAGAGTAAGGGGAGGGGAGGTTTAGGGGTGGGAGAAGGGTTGTAGATGGGGAGGAAAGAGGGAAGTAGGAAGAGGAAGTGGATGGGAGAGTTCTCATCCTGTGGAAACGGATTGTTGTCATTAATCATGTTGGGGAAATGGAAGAATTTTTTTAGCACTCTTCATTCGAATTAAAATGGCATTGAGTAATACACCCGATGTATAATGAAAAAGGAAATTGCATTACGAGCGATAAATTGCCTCGCACATTTGAAAAAAAATGTCTTCTATCCAGCTCTGCGCAATTTGCGACATGCTGGTAAATAATCCTAAACTTATTGTTATCCCACTGCTGCTGATAGAATGCTCGGATGCGTCGAATTTGGAAGTGCCATTCTTTGCATTTCGTTGGTGTAATTTTTATGCTGAACTCTTGGACTGTAATTTTGTTATTGTTTCCGCAGCGAGAGGCGCAGCGTGTTTTAAAGGGAATGAGAAATTTAGATTCGTGACTGCATCACCAGCGATGGATGCGGAATCATCGGGGGCGAGTTATATAATTTTTAATTATACTTTTAATGGATTTGAAGATAGGAAGTTAAGTTTGTTGTTTGCTTTTTATAACTTTGAATGTTTTTATTTGTGTGCCACCTTGCCTACGGAAAATTAAAGCTTACAAAAAGTATCATTTATGCTGTTCTCCGTTGTTTTGAAAAAATATTTTTTTATGTGTTTAAGCATTGGCCTAATTGCGATTATTTTCTTCACGTTTCCAAGTATTTTGGAATTCTTCCCAGGCTATTGGCTTTATTTCCGCCCTCGTTTCGGAAAACGACATTCTATCCGTTTTACAGTCGTGTTTATTTCACCGGGTCAGATTTCACACTGAATTGGATTGATCGTTGGTCAGGCTCAACAAATTAATTAAGGTAATTTGCCTTTGAATTATTTTTTGCTCTTTTCTTTTGTACCTTTTGCAATTAATTGAAGGTATCCATGTATTGCTCCAATGAAAGTGTTTAGTACGATTAGATTTAATAGTACAAAGGCGGATTTTGATGACTTCCTTGATTAAGTGGTCCCAGTAGCGCTGTGAGCGGCGAAGGTTTTTGAATGGGGGATGCAAAAATTCATGGCCCGAGGGAACCACCTGAAAAGGTATTGGCCACTGCCACTTATGTTCCAACAATATCAGGCCAGATCCACCGCATTCTACGACGGTATAACACCAGAACTATTCACCTATAACCACTTAAATTAAAGGACTGAGGGGTTAAGGCGTATGATTCCATCGCCCTGAAGACACCAGCGGTTTACCAGATTCCATGGGAGTGCGGAAAAAAATATGTGGGGGTGTGGGGCAGGCCGAACGACTGAGGTGAGGCTTAAAGAGCACCAAAGGCATTTGAGATTAGCGCAACAACACCAAATTCGGCATTAGTGGAACGGAAGCATCGATAAATATCAAGCCATTCAATGGGGAGGTGCCAAGTTTTTTGCCACTCACTGCGATCCTGGGACAGCTTCATCAAAGAAGGCATCGAAATTCGCCTTAATACAAAACAATTTCAGTCGAGAGTGATACTTGGACACCTACGGTAAATTGCATAAAACTTATGGGTAAGGGAAGGTGAGGAAAAAAATATAAATCAAAGGCAAATTACGAACATCAGTTAGTCAGACGACACCTTACCTAAACTGCTGAACCTAAGTATCCAATGGTCAATTCAACTCAGTGTAAAATCTGGCATGGTGTAATAAACATGGTTTAAAAATGGAAAGTAAGTCGTTCTCCGATACGACGTCGGAAATTAAAGTGGATGAGTGCAGCGCCAAAGAAAAGTTCCGTAATATTTTTCACCAGGAAAAAACTAAAATTGTATATTTTCCAAATATCTTTACAGAGTTCCAAAATTTAAGTGTTTTATGGAATGTTTTTGGTGTTTTCATTTTTATTTTATTACCGGTGACACTGTTAAAATTACCCATAACGGTGACTCATGATTAATACTTTAAAATGCGAGTGTTCATTCGGCCTTATTTATCAATAATAAAGAGCGTCGACCCAGTGTGTAAGCCACGGAAGTTCAAGGAAAAATAACTAATAAATGGCATTCTCTGCTGATACATTCGAAAATTTTCCTTGTTGAAATCTAGAGACTTGTTGTTTGGAATTGGAATGGTTATTGATACAACAAGAAATAGTGAAACACGATTTTTACTTCTATGTAAACTTTTTCGCCGGTTGCTAGGTTGCGGAAATAATTTCACATTCAGGTCTTTTTAACTGAGAGAGTCCTTAAATCTTCGCCTTTTAAAAAGCTATTGAATTTTTACATGCACTGCAAAATCTTGAGTTAATATGCTGGTGTCACGATTTTAACCCCCCAAGCCAAATGATGAGAGCATTGATTTCAAGGAATCATCTGAAAGCAGGTTGAACTGTATTTCAAGTTTGTCATTTCTCTGAAAGAAAATAGACTATAATTCGCCATTTTTCAAATTGCCGATTGTGACAGATTGTGAATAGAAAATAGAGTTTTCCGTTTATCGTCTACTTCTTGAGCTATTTACGAAGAAAATCCAACCAACTTAGCCACTTTGTAGATATGTTTATGACATTAGTAGCTCGTGGCAAACTAAAATAACTACTTCTCATTTGCTCCTCCTCCCATAATGAGAGGTTCTTCTTGAACGAATTGATGATCCATAACTCTAATGACGTCACTAATTCATGAAAGATGGGCCAGCACTTTTACGTTTGTTTTTACTCTAAAGTCTCGGAAGAGTGCTTAAATAAGGAATTTTTTGCCGTAAATTAAAATGCCATATTTCCCTTTCCTATCGAATCCGTTTATGAATTGCGATATCTTATATCAGTGTACGAACAATTAATGTTCAAAATTGTTCAGGGATAAATTCATCAAGGAGGGAAGAAAAAATTCGCTACTATAACTATATGCGTCTCTAGCCGCAAGTGCCGAACGATTAGCCCCAAAATCTGAATTCCAGTCATTAGAGCCCATACCATGGTGAGTTGAAATGAATTTGTGTGAGCTTCGAAATCAGCGACGCATAGAAAAGTGGGGAGCATTGGGGGCTCTTCAAACAATCAGGATTTGTTTTGCTTTAAAGCCGCCTGCTGCTATTGAGATATTATAGTCTTTCTATCTTCTTAATAACACTACCATTTTATCCCATATTTCTTTACTTCATTTATTGAATATGTCCTCTTTTTAAATCACTTGACTTAAGCTTATACTTATCTTGCCTTCCTCCGAAAATGCATTACATACACTCCAATGTCTGGCATAAATATGTCAGATGATAGTAAAAATTCGATGGCGGTGGTGTTCGTATGTAGGGAGCTGTGCGCCAGCGTGTTATCCTATTGTCTCACCTGCGCCAAATTTGTCACTAGTGATTAAAAATTGAGTTTAAATGATTAAGAATTACAAAATTTAGATTCAGTGTTGTGTTGAGTATATATTCTTTTACCAAGTACGTTTTGCGAATTGGTTGTGTTATTTTCAGCTGAGTCAGCAACAGCGCAGACTTCTTTGCGTTGTCGGTGACGTATTGGTGCCCACCTATAGTCTGACAAAATTCATTTACGTGCATCGTCCAGTTTTTTTCCCGGCGAATAAGGCAGTAAATATTGCTAATATTTTACACTGAGTAAGGTTTTCTATATCTCTTTTCGGTGTTTCGATGATTGGATTTCTGAATCCCTGAGGACGATGGGCGAGTTGCACAATGGAATGTCGAAAGTGATTTGGGGAATTTTATCCGCTGTGAAACCCCAGGAATCCACTCTGCTAATGCATTTGCAGTTTATTATTATGCACCACTTGGGTGTTTGGGGAGGGATAAAGCGGTCGGGGTGAAATGAGCCGACTTATTATTTCTTTCTCGGTCCGCGGAATCCCTCGATGACAGCTGACCCTCCGTCTTCGCCCCCACCCCTTCCCCTTTTCCTCCGCCGCTCACCAGCTAAAACCCGCTGGTACCCAATCATCCCACACCCCTTCTTCGTCAGCATCTCCAGCAACTCGGATGCCTTTCAACCCATTCCCGTAGAACATATCTACTGGCTTCATTTCTCCGCTCCATTTTCCGTAGTGAACAACCAGAATATCTCCTTAGTGGACACTAAGTCACTCCATCTGCCCTTAAAATAGTCACAAGAATCTTATCCGATCACCTGTACTATCCACAGCACCGAACCGCTTTCATTCAAAAGTAATTCCAAGCTGTTGGAGGTAACCAGTGGAACTCCTTGCTGGGAAATGAATATTTTGTGCAGTCTCGTCTTTCATTTCTTAAATAAAATATTATGTTATTCTATTCGGATTTTTTTGCCCTTTTATGAAACATGGATATACCCGTGGATGAACCCGTAAATTGTATTTTTTATATTTTTTTTAGGTTTTCCCAGGATTCTAGATGTAGTGAAATTGTTGAACAGCAAAGTTGTACTTTAGGGCCCTGTCCTCTTCCAATAAAATATTTATCCATCTACCTATCCTGCCGTACACCTCGTACGCCGCGCCGTTACTTATCCCAGCCCGCCACTTCGTCTCCAGTTTTGCTATCCACACGATTGCTCATCTCCCCACCCCCGAAATGACCGCCCTTCTGGTTTCTCTTCAATTGGGCAGCCGTCCGCTATCACGTCAGCGCCTCCATTCCGAATCCATCAACGCCCTCCCAACCCGCACCCTTCCGCCCGGAAACCCGAACCCGGGCTTCAACCCCCCACTCACCCCACCCCGACTAATCCTACCCTTCCCTCTCTCCTACCCACCTACCCACAGTGTCCAGAGAAAAAAACAACCCCTCCTTCTCTTTTACCCACACCCCACTTCTCCATTCCCCCCGACCAATTGACGTCGAACGGTGAAACTGCCGAGGCAGCCCCGCAAAAACCCACTCTTGGAAATATCTTTCATCCGCCCACTCCCTCCCCCTTCCGCCTCTGCTTGTTATTTCTCTTTTTCTCCTCCGTCCTTCCTCCGTCCAGCCCCAAATCCAACCCACGCTCACAAATAATCCGTGGCTCATTCTCCGCATGAAAAAATGAACGGACTAAGAGAGGGAGTATCTGCTTTTGTTGTCTTCGTCGTCCATGGCTCCCAGTCTCTCTCGGCATTTCAAAAATAAAGGGTGGTTTTGTTTTCTTTTTGCCTCTTTTGGTTTCGAGGGACGGAATCTGCATCGTGGAGGTTCTATTTTCGAAGCGTTTGTCCGCCTTCACAATGATCTATTTATATTCTCTGAACTGCAATTGCATTGTTTTTTATTAAAAAAAGCCAATGTCATCTTAAAGTTCTTCATGCAGTTTTCAGCTAAATTGCAGTTTAATTAATTGCATAATTTGTCTTCTCTCATCGCAAAACAAAAATGTCTATTTACGCTCACGGTTGATGAGAATACTGGGTAAGTATTATTTTGAACGTGTATTCTGTACCAGAAAAAAATTGCATGCTGAGAAACTTCGGTCAGTTATTGTCTTAAATCAGTTATTTTTCACGTCTTTACTTCCAAAAATAAAGCTTTACTAACCCAAGGATGTGGCAATTGATAATTCAGTTTAAGAAAAATGATCTTTGTAATGATTTGCTCTATGTAAAACTTGAAATTACTACCTCGTAGTATGTAATGCAGAATTCAGATATGATTTCTGCCTATTAATAGGACTAAATTGAATGTTTCAAAGTGTTGCAAAGTTGAAATGTTTCAAAGTTTTATAATAAAGTCGAGTAAAATTGCTTAAGTATAGGTGTCATAGTAATAACTTTCGACCGTTTCATTATGTGGTGGATCTGTAATTAGTTTCAGGTGATGTTAGAGAGAAATTCCATAAATTGTGGCTATCATAATTAGCTATTATATGCTTTTGCATAAAATAAGGACAGTTTAACCGAGAGGCATATAAGATATTCAAGCCGCAAATTGGAGACGTGGTCGGAGGGCTCCCACATTCCACACAGCTCTATTATTGCTGGCACTGAATTTTAATTGGGGCGTAAAGTCGTGGCTGAATTATGAAAGTAAGTTACTTTCCAAGATATGATGAGTTCTCCGGTTTTTACGAGAGAAATTTGGAACTTCTAAGTCACCGTTCATGTCAGATTTGAGGAAGAAAATAGCGACTCCAATTCATGCTCCTTATGTATCCCATAGGTACCTGCAATAATAATCGTAACAGATGTGTCTCTCAAATTTTTCTAGAGTCCATCTATTTTTTTAATGCTGATAATGTATATTATAGGTATGAAAATAATGAGATTTTGGTCTGAACTAAACGTAAACTGTAGATTAGACGGAAATAAGATATTAAGTTAATAGCTGTTTCTTATTGCAGAATTTGTTGTGTGATGAGAGTGAAAGGCTTAGATTGCTGTGGATGCCTCAACTAAAGTGGATGGACGAAATTTACTAAAATGTATGGGTGATCGTAACTTGGCATTAATGAGACAATTGTTGAAGTATTTTGACAATTTGGTCAACGCAAACAATGCTTTAAGAAAAATGTACATGCTCTATGAATGGGTGGACTTTTAGGCAGCTGCTCAAGTTTTATGGTTGCAACTACATTTTTTTGAAACCGAATGCAATGAAATCACCAAAACTGCAAACAGCAGAGGGGTCACCCTGATAATGTCTTCTCTTGCTGTAACCTTATTTTACTATGCAACACTACTTTAAAGTCTACAGTAATTATAATTCACACAAAATGTCAATGCGTTTTTTTTACCATTGCAGTTATAGAATGACTTTATACTTCAGTAGTTGATTTTTATCACTTGACAAAAATTAAACTTATGGACTAGAGCTTGGATGGAGAGAGTTATGAACTAGAGCTTGAGCTAATTATAATTTTAATGGTTGATTTATCCATGCGATAATTTTCTATCTGTGCAAATTCAATGAAGCAGTTATTTAATGGCTATAATTTTTACGAATTCCTAAACAACAACAAATAATATTTCTATGAAAATTTTATTTTATTTTTTGCCAAAGAGCTATAAAGATAAATATTTTCCATTGTTGTGTAACTCCTAAGGATAGGCAAGAATAAATTTCAGCAGTTCTAGATGTCTGTAAGAAGAGGTACATTTAAAAAAATTCATTTCTTTATTGCAAGGATAACAGGAGACATTATTACGCACTTCATTTGCTTGTATGGACTGGCAACCATTGGATGAGACTAAAAGGCAGCTAGTTACTCGATGGGCAGTGTTCCATGAAATTCTTGGAATGACTAATTTGGCCAATTATTTTTACAGCTACGGTTAATTCATCGTTATGAACTAGAGCTTGAGCTAATTATAATTTTAATGGTTGATTTCTCCATGCGATAATTTCCTATCTGTGCAAATTCAATGAAGCAGTTATTAAATTTCCCCGTGATGTATATCATTGGATTTTATGTGTTACCTCTGTAGAAAAATTGTAAATTTTATTTTCAAAAACTATAGATTTTTACATTTAGGGATATGATAAAATACACAGCCATCAATTTCACCCTTTTGGCCTCGGATATTTGTCCTCAAAGAGATGGTTTTGCTATTCCTTATTTATGATATACCGACGTAAAATCTTGAATGTGGTATATGTATGGCATTCTAATGACAGTGTTATTAATTTGGATGCTAACCCGCATAGGGTACAGGTTATGATGCTTTTTGCAAGAAAAATTGTGGTACGATGGATCGTCTCAAATAGCACATAAATCTTTGGGAGGTAACAATACCACCCAAATTGTGACAACAGTGATTTCAATGTTTGGAACGCTTTTAATTTAATAAGTCAACCTCGCTTTTCTTTCCATTTTGTTTTCAAATTCATCTCCAACATGAAAATTATATTTTCCATGTCTTTATACTTTTGCAATCATAATTTTTTTCTTCGACAAACATTTCAATCCGGACTGTAATTAATTCATGGAGCTGCGCTCAGCTGCTGTGTAATTTGTGAATCGGGGATATATAAATTAAAGTAATAGTCAAATTGCCGCATGTAAATAAGAGAGAGAGAGCGCGTGAATACCTGGAGGCGAGAAATTTGCTATTAAAATTGTTTCCCGACGGCAGCGTAATTCGTGGCGTGACACAAAGTAATCAACTGATATCTTTGTCACTTAAAATGCAATGAAATTAGCATGAAAATGACATAAAGTGTCGAAACCATTGTCAGTAGTGGAGTTAAACATTAAAGTTTGGAAATTATTCTTTTTTATTTATATTTATAATGGATATACCGAATTTCCACCACGCAAAGTCTGGAATTTTTTCATACGTTGTCAAATACAATAATATCCCGTGTTGAGTAATGACCTGATATGGAAAGTGAGAGCATTACACTTCGTAAGGTTCGCTATATATGTAGTATGGAACTGTATTTGGATATGGTGACTGCCAGCTTATGCCATTATCATAATGATGATAGGGGAGGTAAGGAAGCGTTGAGATGGCGTCGGTATTAGCCTTCTGTTACCGAAGGGACCACGGTTAAACGTCCCATGTGAAGGATGGAATATTACGCTTAAAGTGCCCTTCACCCCACACTTAAGCAGTGATCAGGTCGATTCTGAATTATCTCTGCCTCCCGAGGTATGGAGGCAACACTCGAGTCACCGGGTCAACCTAATCCCCTTATAAAGTCAATCTAATAATGAGGATTTAACTGCATCGTAAAGCCCGAGTAGTGAATATTAGTGAACAGTTAATCTCACGAAGTGTAATACCTTTATTTTTCACAATGGAACGTTTTCACGGAGTCAAGGCCAAGTTAATTAAATATTAATTTTTTTAGGAGCACGAATGTGACTGAGCTTCAATTTTTCCGTCATTCAGCATTAAACAAGCGCAGTGCTGCTCTATTTTTTTTTTGCCAACAACTCCTTATTCACGATTAAGGAAGTCACTTATATGAGAAGCAGGAAGACGAGTAAGTGCAGTCTATTTCTGGGGAGGAAAGGCGAGGTACTTTGGTCGGACCCGATCTGCCGTCGCGTCGAGAGGATGTCCCAAATGGCAGCGGTGGAGAGGCATCGACATTCTTTCCATCCGGACACCGTGTTTCGTTTAGCCTCCGGGTGGAACAAGACAACAGTCTTGGCCCAACAAGGCGCTCTTCTTCTCCGACCATCGCCTAGGAAACTAGAGAAATAAGGCTCGTTCAATTCCCCATCGACGCGCCCACCTCCGCCCTCTTGCGACATCTTCCCCACAACCTTTCAATCCTCTTCCTCTCTTTCTCTCACCTCGTTCTTGACGCTTATCTCCTCTCCGGATTCATCGCAAGCTCCCCTCCAATCGTTCGGCGCCACGTCACTTCACTTTCCGTTCACACCCTGTCACTCTTGCTCGCATGCCTTTCCATGACTCAACGTTGTCGTGTTGAAATTCACTCATCTCAATTGCTCCAGGAACAAGTCCTCGTAAATCGGCCGGGAATCCTTTTTTTTCGTAGGTTACTATGTATATGATGCATGTTTAAATTTGGAACTTTTATTTCCATGTCCGAGTGACTTTGGGCGTTGAAGCAAAGCAGACATAGGAATCTAGTACGAATAAATAAGGCAGAGTCACTTTCGAAAGTTTAAAACAAAGTTTGTGGCATTACTTCTGCTTCTCAAGAAAATTTTGTTTACCTTACTCATTTAGCTGTCCTTGGTTACACACCGCAAACATTTCGTTTGAGTGTCAAAATACATGCAATCATGAGGAGAAGTTTCTTATTATTTCTAATGTATCCTTCTGTTTCGATTTATGTCGGATTTAATGATTTCTTGTGAATTCACAGCGCACTCCCGCGGTTTTCACTCTCGTTAAGTATTTAGCCTATTATAAAACCGTAACTGCAGGGAACTGTGGTGGCCTAGTGAGGAACATACGTTACTGTTGAAGTTAAATTGCTGTATTGGATGCTCGTCGTGAGATGCTTCATTTTGTCAGGTCATCTCTCATATGCAATATCAGGCTATGGTTTCCAATCTCGATGAATTCCTCATAATTATTTCCTGTATAAATCCTCACGATGCGACTGGTTGAATTTTCGAATTCGCTGATCAGCATGGTGTCCGTTACAGCAAATCTTCAAAATCAAAATATATCGAACCAATTTTGAACTTTGCAATTAAAAGCTATCTATCGATTTTTTTCAGCCTTTATATCCACCAAAGTAAAGCAGTATGTAATTACCATAAAGGCTTAACGCCATAAAACTGAAGTATGACGTCATTTAATGACTAAAATAAATGTCAATAAATTAATATCGATGATCATAAAATGAATAACCTCGACAAAGGTACAAGAAAGACGTCATCAGACTAAATTGTGAGTGAAGCTCTCAAAATAAAGCCTCGTTCTGTAAATAAAGCTATTAAGGAAATTATTTGCGGATGGCATATGAAATTATTTCTACGCATATGAATATATTTATGTCAAAAGAAATTAATTTATTTACTTAATGTCCCCTGAACTTACGACAGTGAACTCTTTTTAGGGGGCGAAATACTATGCGTAAAACTGTTTCACGGAAAAATAAAGGCAAGGATTCGATCGATCGATAATCTTCATTTTTTTCATAAAATAAAAATAAAACGACATACAAAAATACCAGGAAGTAACGAACTGTTCCTCAATGAAAGTTAGCCACGGATTGATGACGTTCCTGGACAGGACGTCGCAGCAAAACTGCAGCAAATACAACCGGTAGGCGGTCATACTAACCCTGTTGACTACTCCCATGTGCCTAAGTATTTCCCTCCGAACTTTATTAGCAGGAGAATATCACCGTAATTCAAATAAATCATCATTTAATTACCTAGACTTACAACTTTGACCACATAAAATGGCAAGGGCGTCGAAGCCAATTTAATGAAATTTCAAGTAGCACGAAGTCATGCACAATGATCACTTTGTGCTTCAGGAAATACATCGCCATCACATTTCTTGCAGAAAGGCATAGTTGCTCAATTTTCACTTGGAGATATCACCATGTTGATAAATAGAAGCATTTTTATTCATTGATAAACAAGGACAAATTCACAAGTCTTACACCATAACAGCGAAAGCCGAGGCAAGTGCGTACTAAATTAATACCATCAAATAATTATAACCAGCATTTATCGAAGTAAAATTATAATTTTCATGCCGTAAAATGAAATTTGTGACTCCTTGCGTCAGTAATTAAACTATTCCTTAACGACAACGCCGGGTTTTTATCTATCATTTCCACAAATTCATAACAATTACAATGAGGCCATGCATCAGAAGGATACCTCAGCCCTTATTATGTACAAAAAAGAAAATTATTAATAAGCTTATTTAGGTGATTGCAAAAGCTAGAACTTGGATGTAGAACTCCCTTCAGTTCCATTCCAACCAGTGTCTGTAGAATTTCCATGTTGTCCCTGCCAAAACTTGCACCAAGTAACTGACTTGGTATAAAAGTGTAATGCCTCTTTTTCTATTCGACGTGCATAAAATCGTGGAGGGACTTTTAAGCCTGCGCTTCACGTTGTTTTTTCTTTGCCTTCTCGACGCGAAAGAGGGAATCTATTTGAAGCGGGAGTTGCGCTGCTCGCTATTTGCGGATGGAATAGATTCTATTGTTTCAGAAATAGGAATGAGTGGAAATTTTCGATTTCCTCCGTCAAACAATCCGGCTCCAATCTCGCTCTCGTGCTCGGCGTCCGCTTGAGTGGCACATCCTGGCAGCGCCAAGTGACGGAGGAGGAGGCGCCGGCGCTTTTAAGTCGACATGCGAGAGAGAGAGAGCGGGGGGGGGGGGGGCGGAATCGAGGGAGCCCAGATTTATTGCTCCGTCCGGGAGAGCGGATGAAGAGTCCCTGGGAAGCCGCTCACGACGCACGCCTTCCCTCGGGACACGTGAATCGCTCGTCTCCCGGTGAGTGACGCGTGCGTTCGTGACTCAGCAGGTGATTATTTTTCCGCGTTTTAGGGTTGTAAAATCCGAAGATTCCAGGAAGATGGAGTGGAAATAGTTCGTATTGGAATTATGAGGTTGAATTCTCCGTAAAAATAAATTATCATTGGACCCAGGTTTCGATGCTGATGATTAAGCATTGCTTTTAAACCCGGTCAGAAATAAAAAAATTGATAATTGCTCCTCATTACTAAAATATTAAAGGATTATCTCCTTTTCCTCTCTTTGTGTTTCTGCCCTCTTTTGAAAATCATTAATGCCTGGCAACAAGATTTTTAATGTTGCTGTGCTAGATGTTTTGGTGGAGCTTCGTTAAATACATGTGTATGTTCTGCTACCAAGGTTTTGCTTATCGTGTAGGGATTTGGAGGCAACTATTTTGGAAAATATTATGTTGAACTAGGTAAAATAAGAAAATATTGTCGAAAGAGGATTACACGTGATCGACGTTAATACTAATTCTATTTATTAACATGGCGATACCTCCAATTGCCAATTGAGTGCATTTCTGCCTTTTTGCGAGATTTACGATATGGTTGTATTTCCTTGAGTACAAAGAGTTTATTGTGCATGACTTTGGGCTACTTGAAATTTCATTGAGTTAGCGTTTGAGCCCTTTCCATTTTATGTGTATTTTATGTGTCCAAGTTGTAAGTGTAGGTAATTAAATAATGATTTGGTTAAATCCTTTAGAAGAATTGTAGAGCAACATTTAGATATGCATCATTTACTGAAAGCAAGGCATTTCTTCGATGAGGAATTTTCTTGGAAAATACATAGGAGTTTGCGAAAACTCCGATGAAAATGTCGATTTCAAGTATTACATATTTTCTTTCATTTTAGGTTTCCTTGGAGGGGATGAGTGGGTTTGCCTCGTGGGATCACCCTATAAATAATAGCAAGAGCTTTTCTAGGCCTCTGAACATGCGATTCAGATGAAATAGCATAATCCCATTTCACGTGATACTTAATGGGTCGGATAGGTTGATTCAGACGATAAAATTTGTTTTAAAGTTATCCATTTTGATTGGAAATTTCAACCAGCCTCGGAGTCACTCACCGATGAGGTAATCACCCATTCAGTCTTGATACGTCAAATATAAGAAAAAATATGTTATCCAAAGATATTGTAAAATTATTTTCGTATTTACCAAGAAGTATTTTCTGGAAGTGCTAGTGAATGGGAGGACACTATTATTTTTAAGTATTTTCACCAGGTGTAATCATTTCTTCCCCCTCAAGTTCTTATATTCTGTGACCCGTCATCATCACTTACCCCTGCCTAAATTTAATCTTTCTGGGGAAATTCAGGGACTGTATTTGGTTTTTTTTTCCCCCTTAAGGGTGCATGGAAGGTTACACAGTCACATCAAAGATGAACACAGTGAAACTGTAGGAATAAAATTTTAAATAATAATACTTTTTATTTCAGTGCTAGAAACGGCTACATTTTTAATTATTACAGAATTAAGATCCGATAAAATGGCCTTTATGACCGTTACTAGTTATTCTCTCTGTCATAGTAATTGCTGTACTGCTGAGTAAACTTAATGGAGTCTAAGTCAGTATTGTGAATGATTATACCATATGCAGCTCTTCCATTACTTGTTCTTACCCTTTGATTACAAAGAACTGTTGAATTCACTCTGTAACAAGGGAGGAGCAATAGATTGTGTACTGCTCATATCATTTACATGCTGCATAACCGGATTTATGTAATGAGTGAGTAATCATAGTAGCAAATTATTGTTTGAAATGTCTTCAAGAGTGATGGAACTCAAAAGTTTGAATTCAATCGATACCATATATTTCACCTTTCATGTAATACATTGTAAGCAACAACTATATATCGATTGTTTTCCTACAGCTCAATTTCAACACTGGCTGTACCGATTATTATACTTTTCAATGATATTTTTCGCCTTCGATCGCATATAATAGCTCGCAATTTTTGTCTCTGTTCTCTATTTTATAGTTTTTCAAGAATATACGATGCGTCCAAGAGTTCCCCATCACGCACATAGCCTTCTTCGGAGAAATGTTCCATATAACCCTTCACTCTTCCTCTATTTTTTTCGCACTCCGCGATTCTCACTTTGTCCGTCCATTTGATCTTCACCGTTTGATCACATCATCTATCATCATCATTATCCTTGACAGCTAACGTCGGACGGCGTTGCGAGGCCGTTCTCCAGGGGCCGCAATACTGTCATCCCCCACTCCCGACTCCAATGTCCGCCGCCGCCAATTCGACGAGGCGTGGAGTATTATTCGTTTGTGGCTGTTGCGACAATTTTCAAGACACGGTCTTCATACCTTCCCCCTTTCCTTCGGTGACTATTTCCTCCTAGGGCCAGAATTTATCCTACGGGATAGCATTTCCTATCGTGGTGATACAATTTGAAGTTAGAGAAAAGCTTTTATTGTCGTATGCTGCGTACTCTATTAGAGACGTTACTTTATAAACGATAGCATGAATAAGAAGACGCTTTTACTGTTTAAAAACTTTGTATAAACCGAGGGGTTTTATTCTTGATATGAGAGTAAAACCCATAAAATCACTTGGAAGGAAATGAATCATGTTGTGGGAATATATTCATTTTCAGCCTCAAAGGGTGCAACCGTTTATATTTGGTCTTTATGTAATGTGATATAAAAATCGTTTGAACAAAACTTGTCTTGAATACCTGGTGCAAGAATATTTTCTAATTAATTTCTGAATACGATTTTTTTATTATCATTTCCGATTCTTCACTAGCATTATTTATTTTAAGGCGTTGATTTGTTCGTTGATATGCTCTTTTTATGTCATTTAGGTTTTAATTTCAATCTTACTTTAATCTTGATAAAATCTTTCTTATTTATGCTCTTAATCATCATCGTTAATGTTGTGTTTCTAGATAATTACTTAACACTTTTTATTATCATTTTAATTGTAATTTTTTTCAGCCATCACTTTTTTATCTACGAGTATGGGGCTAAATTGCAAAAATACCGCAGAGAGTGCCAAAATATTCCACTAGTGTTTAGCAAAATATGAATCAATCTTCATGTCGCCAAAATGGCTCAGGCTTCTTCTACGTTATGTAACAGAGAGGCGATTAAATCCGAAACTTCGAAAATACTCCTTCTATCCTTTGTAAATTGAGTGACTTTGTGTTCCAAATCAGATAATGATATGTTTATGAGGAGGATAACTTGAAGCAACGATGGAAGGTAAATTGTCACTTTATATTGCCGCCTTGGCTATCAGCGACCTTACATAATCAACTATTTATCCCTCTTTTTGGAAGCGTAAAACTACGTTATGTTACCACGATAGTTATATTAAATGCATTGCATAGTGGTCTGTGCGTTTGCCTTTGAATCCGTCTGCCTAAGGTTCATTTTGAAATAAAAGGAATTTTCACTTTTCCACAATTATTTATTGCGCAAGCAGATATTTGTATGCATGCTGTCGTGTATTATATAATTGTGGAGAGGTGAAAATTAATTTTATTTCAATCTTTCGAAATTCCGCTATATAACGCATGAATCATTTGAACTAAGTCCAAGGTTCAATTCCAGCTTTAGGAACTTCATTTTTA
The DNA here is from genome assembly GCF_921293095.1 of Ischnura elegans. NCBI lineage: Eukaryota > Metazoa > Arthropoda > Insecta > Odonata > Coenagrionidae > Ischnura > Ischnura elegans. The sequence continues at coordinate 117,087,030 of NC_060246.1, forward strand.
ATTGAAATTTTTGTAATGTTTCTGTAGAATCTACTCTAAAATTTTGTACCTCACTCAGTACTGGAATCTTTTTCTTCAGATTCCACGGTCTTTTGGATATTTACATAGGTCATATAGCGAGCTAAACTCCAAGGTGTCCAACTCGCTTCTCCATCGCGCCACCGCGACAGAATATTTTTCGGTGCGACATGGCTGATATAGGATGAAGCAAATGGCATTACACTTGCCGTTACTATTGGTGTAGTTTTTTCTGCTCTTTTTCCTTCAAAATAACTAACAGAACTGTTCAGCAGGTACTTTTTTTCGAAAATATTATCATAAATTTGACCTGTTCCGTGTGCGTGAGCTTTGATAGCACGCTCTAGTGGTCTTCATTCTCTCTTTTTCTCGTCCGGCCTCATCTTTTCTCCGCTCTTCGCTCCCCTAATCCCATACCAGTCCAGTTTTAAAGCGCTCGCCTCCCGTACCCCGTGTTTTTTTGCCCCGAATCAATTCGCATGCAAATATTCTCCGGCCGGATTTGCAACGTCGAAAGGAACCAACGGGAACGGCGAAATATTTTGTGACTCTTTAATTAACTTTTTTTATTTCTATTCCTTCTCATCCTCCCGCCGTACATTAATCATGACACCGTGTCGCAAAAACCGTATTTGCTGCCTGCAGATGTATATATTTATATTTGAATCTCTCTGTGCTGCTCATGCTCAGAGCGTTCGTATCTCTCAGGGGCGACGATTTTATTCCAACTGCGTTCATTTGTGGATGGATGTAGGGGGGATGGGACGACTTGAATCCGAAAAAAAAGAATGAATAAAATTTTGCGCTAGTCATGCGTCAAAATTGTTTATGCCAGGTGGCTTTTGCGTAATGGTGGCTGTAACTTCACTGCGGAAAGCTTCACGGCGACCAGTGGGGCAAAAAGGTGGGGAGGGTTGCAGGGGAGGAGATCATTAGTGCCACGCATTCAAAAGTGTTCGACTCATTCAAAGCATAATTCCAGAAATGCGATGAAGAATACGAAAAAGGGGAACAGAAGTCGTTCCAAACATTTTTACGACCGTTCCGTGCGTGTGTCTCCTCTGGGATTGAGCGGATGAGAGAATGTTTCACAATGTTGGCATCAGGGAGAAGGAGGGAGGGGCAGGTTAAATACGTGTAGGTGCAATTGGGGGGGGGGGGGATTATGTTGCTCCGGGTCACGTGGTGCTGGTGGCGGTCATATTTCCCGTGAATGATTGCTGTCCCCGGCTCCGCTAAATGCACACTCCTCACCCCTTTACCTCGTGTGTGTTTTTAAAAGCCCGTCATGCGGCAGGATTTCCAACTCGCAACGCTCATAGCAGCCGTTAATTACGGCGGAAAGAGACTACTGGGGGGGTTTAAATCTCGACATGAGCTTCGGTATTTTGGTTTCACGATATCATTTTTCATTTCGCGTTACCGGCATATTAGCGTCCAAACCAGCGGCCAGCGGCTGACCATGCTAATTGGACGTAAATCATGAGAAAATTAATCCTTCTTTTTCACCCCTCCCCTCTATTTTGCCTTGAATTATTACCCTGCGTCCTCTAGTTCTTGACATCAATCCACACCCTGTTGATCACCCACGCCTCTGTATTGATCACAAAAGCATGAAGTTTGAAATAGTGCGAAATATATTAGTATATTTGTTTGAAAAACAATATGCTTGCATTTCCCTTCAAATTTTCTTCTGGATCAGCTCTTATTCTGTTTTGTGTACTCATTTTATCTTTATTTACATTTCAGCGGAATTTTTTATTATTTTTAAGCAGAATGATACATGATAATGTTCTCTCTCAACCTCATCCTCTTTCAATATCGTTCTCTTTCATTTGTCTCTTTTTTCGACACTACCCTAGTCTTAAGCAACTAAACGACATTATTGGATGGGATTTTTTATTTTTTACCAATTTTATGGCATGATTTTCTTACCTTATTTAAAAAACCTTCCAGTATGCATTTTTACGGGATATGTTGAAGAAATTCAATTGACCGTACATGCTGGTCAGATTCGTCTCAAAGTAGACCCAAATACTTCCCCAGCCAGAGATTTTGCCAGATAAAGTTAACTATTTGCCTTGGAATTTCTATCTATTTCATTTTTCTGAGAGTTTTTAACCCGTTCCATTTTATCTGTTATAGTTATGTCCAAGTAGAAGTTCCTTTTTCATTGCAAGCCTCAGGATAATTAATAACTATTCACGTTGTGCATGAGGAAGTAGGTCGTTACATGGCACGGCAATTTTCTTTGAATTATTTTATCCGAGTTGGCAAAATTTCCTTGCAGCACCGTTTCAATAAAGCCTCAATCCTTGAAGATTCTAGTAGAATTAGGTCGCTCGGTCTACCGTGATGTTGAGCTCCGTATTGTTGGAGTACATCATCAAAACGGTATCCCCCTGGGCTTCCCGCGCAGCTACTGTAGGCAGATTGTTTCTTTTTATGGCTATCCATGTCAGATGGGACAGAATTTACGGATATTATGTATGGTGTCATGCATTTCATCCCATGAGTTGGTATTTTTTTAATTGAAAAGGGGATGATTGGTTGTCAGGGAAATATTTTGGAATTCTGGCGCTAAGATGACCTTCCATCAAGTTTTTCTATGTTCCGGCTATAAAAAGAAGACGGAAACAGAGTTAAAAAAGAATTCCAACGTATAAATGTGTACTATGCTTCACTTGTTCTCGTTTAACTTGTGAGAAAAATTGACTGGATGGCAGTGGCCATATGTATCCTCGTTAGTTATTTAGTACAGGGACTTGTGAATTCATTTGGTTAAGAAATTGTAAATAAAAAAGTTATATATTCATCATCCCTTATAATTATCAATAGTATTTCGAAGCACATGCTTCCTGCTTTATATGGGGTGTGAAGATAATGACCGTAATTTTTTTTACTCGTAATGCTTTTCGAGTGATAATATTGATACCGTCTTAGAGTAAGTCGCAAATTGCAATCCTCATTCTGTGTCGGGAATAGGATAAATAAGTCTTCCATAAGGCGCATACAGCATTGTTAGCACACCCGAAATTAAATAAACTGAAACTAAGATTGCTTCTCCACTGCCATCTACTGCCGAGTCGGTGGTTATTTTACCAAATATTTTGTCATCTGAGATAAAAATTATTTTGCCTCCGAAAGGAAACGAAAAAAAATGTTAGTATTTGGAATCGCATAACTTAAACTAAGATCACCTATCTATTTACCATGTCACTGGCTTTCTTGCTGAATAATTTGTCATCTCGGTTGCTAATTATTGTACTCATATCACATGAATCGTATAAAATTGTTCTTTGATTTATTTTTTACCAAACAAACGCGGCTAGGATACCAAAATATCGTTCGCACGTGTAATTTCCGGTGGTGGCTTCCAATCCGAAAACTGCTGATTTTTATTGCTCTTACCGCAGCGAAGCGAGTGTACTGAGCAAAGAGCCATTTGACGACGACTGTCATTTTTATTCCCGCGCCACCATCCCGCGTTCTGTCTGGGATTGGAGAAGGTAGGGGTAAGGTGGGGCGAGGAAGGGGGCGCCCCCGGGCCGGTTGCGATCCTGGCGCATCGGTCATCGCCGCGACGGACCCCTTTTGCCAAAAGGCAATCAACCTGAAACAGCCATGGAAGGAGCGCAGAGGCAATTGTGCTCTTGCATCTGTGTTCGTACTCATTCCGAGTGTGAGGACGGCGAGTAGCGTCACGCAGAGTGATAAATACGGCCTTTAATATTTTTTATTCGTCATTTGCGGACAATCTGTATTTAATGTGCAATAATAGAAAACCACGATGTTTTAGACTGAAATAAGAGTGTGATTACTTAGTGGGTTGAACGCTTTGCTACGGAGCGAAATGTTCAGGGTTCGAAACCCGGGGGAAGACTTTGATCACCCCCAAATAAAAATCCTCGAAAAGCGAGCTGGCTCTGAAAACGGAACTGCTTCTCCCACTCCCAAAATATGCAATCAAACACCTGTAGCATAGGTTACATAATTACAGTAAAAGCGTTTGTATGGCTAATATAATTCTATTACTAACTAATCTAGATTATGACAATGTCATTTTATGGCATAATTTGTCGAAACCTAGGTCCGTTCATAATGACATTCTGGGGGCAAGTATGAAAACGTTTTACTGCCATTATTTTACTACTTACACGGTTTCACTCTATACCAACTTTAAGTTTAAGTTCCCCTGTAGCATAGTTCAGAGTGAGCTCTATCCTCACTTACAGCCACCAAACTTTTGGATAGTCCTATGTGCAAGAAAAACAGAAAATCATGAAGAAGAGCCTTTCCTGCTTAAAAATGTGAAAAAAGTACAAACAAGCATAGGTACACTTGAATTGGTACAGAGCGATACAAGTGCAAAGTTACGATTTACTTAAAATTATATGTTAACTCGGAGCAAATTTTTTAACCCAACCAAAATATCCTTGGCTTTCTGGATAATAAGGGAAAATTTCGTTGCCAGCGACTTGTTGTTGAGAAAATCCTCACGAGGTGTATCTTCTCATCTTTCTGTCGGAGCGCATTTGTCCGATACTCCTTTTCCCTGCTGGGGGCGATGCATTGTTAGTGGGAGATCACACCTTCCGCATACACGCACACTGACATAGAACTTAAACAACGTTCATTTGTGGAGTCAAGAGTGGGGACTCGAACTTAATCTGAGCAAATGCATGGCGGTACATTTTTTGCGGAATTCGTCCAACACTAACAATGTTTATGCAGTGGATGGCATTAACATAAAGGCAACAGACGAAGTGAAGTACCTGGGAGTTACGATAACCTCAAACCTCACGTGGGGAACACATATAAAGAATATTTGCGGCATAGCCCTGAAGAAATTAGGATTCGTCAAGCGTATTGTGGGAAGATTTTCGGATGAGAAAGTAAAAGAAAGGTGCTATTTCGCTCTCGCCCGACCGCACCTTGAATATGCAGCGAGTGTATGGGATCCAGTGCAGAAAGACTTAATCCGCGAACTGAATAAGATACAAAGGAAGGCTGCGCGTTTCGTCAAAAACCGCTACGGGCGTACAGACAGTGTTACCCAGATGTTAAGCAAATTAGGCTGGGAGCCGCTGGAGACTCGGAGGCTGCGCGCTAGGCTTAGATTGCTCGAACAATTGAGAATGGATATCTTTAAGAGCGACACAGAGAACATAATCTTAGAGCCACACTATATTTCCAGGTCCGACAGAAGCGATAAATTAAGAGAGATTTTTTGCCGAACGGATAGATATGGGAATTCGTTTTTCCCCCGAACATTAAAGGACTTTAATAAACGCTTGTCCCAACCTCGTTAGAGCACTTCTTTTTTTTTTAATAGCTGTAAACGGCTGGTGTCCTAACACCCCCTGCCACACGCCTTTTAGGCGGCTTGCGGGGTATTATGTAGATGTAGATGTAGAACCCTTTTCTTCAAAATAGTGTAATCCACGTGTTGCATTAGGGGTAAAATTCATCCTTTGCCAAACATCCTAGAGGTGGCCCGCTGGGTATCGTGCAGATGTAGTTAGTAATGCTGCTTTCCGTTCGCTTCACCACGCGCAACCCTGTACATTCTTTGGAGGAGTAGGACTGCTGGGCGGCAAGAGGAGAGAGGACGGGTTTTCCTGTAATTAGGGAGGTTGGAGGTGGAAGGAGGCGCGCGGGCCATTGGGCGAGTGGCGACGCAGGTGTCTGGCGGGCGGACCGTGTCCCCTTGGGACGACCGGGGACGAACCCGCAGGTGGACATCGGCGACCCTCTCTCTCTCTCTTTCTCACTCACTCACAGTTTCCTTCCTTCCGTCTCTCTCACGCCTGAGGAATGAGATTCTGCACCACCCACACTTACACTTGCCGCAGTGATACAACTGGGTGGGGAAAGGAGGAGGAGAGAGGGGTAGTCTTCCTGTACTCACATGTACCCCCCCCCCAACACCTCCGACCATGGTAACGCCATAATGGTCTTCCCTAACCCCGAAATCAATGCACCTCCGTATCGCCTCGTTTCCATTGTCATCGTCTGTACAAATCAGCATGCATTTGCATTGCAGTGATAACAACTGTGTGCCCCAAAACGCCCAATAAGTGAAATATTTGAAGCTCCAAATGATAACGGAAAGCGACATGTTTCATATAACGGATTCAATAACCATGTGATTATTTAATTGCATTTTTATTTATAGAATTCGCAGGAAAAATGATTTTTTTGAGAATGGAAAGTAGCATGTTTCATGTAACGGATTCAATAACCCTGTGATTCAATAACCCTATTATTTAATTGCATTTTTATTAATGGAATTCCCTGGAAAAATGATTATTTCCAAAGGCTCTTTGTCCCATATAACTGCTGTGGACAATTTTTTTTCCTCTCTTGTTCCTTACATATCTGCTGCCAAAGTGTTGTATTGTCGTGCAATGACAGCATTCTGAACAACGTATGACTCTTGTCCGGACATGCATACACACTACGATTTCGGCTAACGATCGTGCGGATCGTGAGCACGATAGTAATGGAAAAAGGCCATTTCTGTGCTTACTTTTACGGAGCCACCCTTACCCTCAACTTATTAATTCTAATGGGGTGTCCCCAACCCCACAGGTGCTGCTCTTCCGTAAGAAAAAGAAGGTAGGAAAGAAAGGATAGCAGCAAGGAATGGAAGTAGGAGTAGGGGAACTGTGAGAGGGGGGGGAGGGAATTCCCGGAATCGCTCTCCAGTCTTTAAGCGGAATTGGATGAGACTGTTCTACTTCCCCCCGCCCCCTTCCCTCGCTATGGTCGCCCACGGTTTTGCGATGGCGGCGGCCTGTGCCATGTGTTCGCCTCCGGGAGGTCGTAATTGAGGCCTATATCCATCTCCCCTCCCTCTCCAGTGATAAATCGCCATCTCGGTTATTACGCGGCGAAGGGGTTGGGGGAGGAATGAAAAAGGATAGGGCGGAGGGGAGGGGGTTTGAGACGGGAGACAGGAGATGTGCCGGAGGAGGGAGGGAAGGGTCGAAATGCCGATGTTCTTTTGTCAGGATGTCATCGCTTGTTCGTTTATTCTCCAGTTTGATTGTCGTTAGCCCGAATGTGACGCGCTAGGCGGTCCAGAGCCGTGTGAAAAGGAATGGAAAGAGGGAAGATTTTTTCCTCTTGAGCCCGAGAGTTGGAATTAGAGAAGGCGTTGTAGGCATTCTGGTTGATTAATTCAAGGTGAATTCAAGTTTGTTTGCCAGGAACTGAATGAAGGAAGAAAAGAACCGAGGAGACAATTCTTTGAGCGTTCTCTCTCTTACCATAATGTGAATTTTATTGCTGTTAATATATGTTGTAGTTTTGATTCGTCGTTTTCCAAAGAATTGACGACTCATAACTGGTATATAATTATTAAGATTCATGATCTGATGTATATTCAACCGTTTTACCTAAGTTTTTAAGTACATTATTAGCTGTTTTTCTATTCGTTTTACATCTTATTTTGGGCATAGTAGGAATGATTTGGGTCTGATAAAATAATAAATTTCTCAATATTTTTCCAATTTTTTGCATAGATATTAATTCCATCTCAAGAATCTTTACTCAAGACCATTTTAAATAACCCACTGCTTCTACTGCACCCACCTCTGTACAATTGTGGCACTGAATTTTACAATCATTTACCACTCATATTTTTGGTCTTCAGAGATGCATTAAATATTTTGCGAGTAGTGTTGCTGTCGGAAAAAAACTATACTCTTAGGTTAATTTACGTGATATGCGTTTCATTTGACATTTAAAAAAATAGTTTGATTGCTGTTTCCCTTTATTATACGTTTATCATAATATTCAATTAATTACTGAATTAGCCACTTAGTACGGTGAGCGCATCCGGCTTCTCTCTGTGGTAGCAGTTATTCTGTGTTGTAAAATAATACATCATACCTGAATATTCCATGGGGTGGTGAAATGTTTTTACTATGTAATAAAATATTTGTTATATGTTGCGCAGTTTTGCAATATCTATGTGTTTTAGTATAATAAATATAGTTAACAATTACGGGGAGATAGTATTACTTGAAACGATGCTGGCGTACAACAGATTATTATTTGAATTGTGCAAGTGAATGATGCGTCAATGAAATTCGATTAAGAGTAATTATGGACAATTAATGAGAATGCTGAACGCTGAAAAGGGGTACTCAAAATTTCAAGTTATTCTTTCATTGGCATTTAAAATTAAGGGTGACGATGCTCGAACATTGGGTTCCTTTGCATATTAAATAAAAAATTGTATTAATAAAGTAATTTAATATGAAAATTTAACAATAGACTAAGCTTGGTATTTAGGAAGCTGTTGCTGAATTAGGATAATAAATTGGGGTCAGCGCCATGATTTCATGTTTTTCAAGTAGGTATTTCATGAACGTAAGGAAGTATATTTTAATAGAATTTTTATCACAGTTTTTGTTTTTTCCATCTATTTACTGTAGCCAAAAGCCATTGAATGTGGATAGTGAATAGCCGTGCAATTTAATGGATCAAAGACAAAAACATTCCAATTTTCTAGGACCTTCTATGAATTTGTCATAATTAATCTAATTATGGAATAGAGTATAGGTTATGCTTATGTGTTTTCATATGAAAAAGTAGCATGTGGCTTTTTTTTTATTTTCGAGCACCGTTAAGTATAGTATAGTATAGGGACTTAAATGCTGGCTTCCTATCTGTTATGCCTGAGTTCAAATCCTACTTTTCTCTCATTGCGCAAAATATATTATTTCTTCTCCAATTCTAAATAGCATTAGCCTAATGTATAGGAAATTCTCATGCTTAAATAATTTCACGGCCAAATTTATTGTATGTCCATATCCATGGCCAAGGGAGTAATTATGGGTAAAATTAAATGCAATAAGTATTAGCAATATATTTTCCGTAGATATCACTAAGAGTGAGATTCCTGTACGCATACACCAATGGAAGCGTTCATAAAAAATAGCGTGGAATCCGGATAAATATACGGGAAAATTGGTGCGATTTTTGGTCGATTTGAATTAATGAGAAAATTGGCGCGATAATTTAGAATGTGCATTGTCGAGGTGACGACGTGATGTGCTATACTTCCGTGTTTTCTTAGCTCAAGACATAAATCACCGAGGAAGACATTCAGGGATGAAAAATATCATGGATATAATGTGATACTGAGAATTAAACTCTGGGAAAGACATCCATGTGGCTAAGAAACAAATTAATTTCAATAATAAATAAAATTACTGAATTAATAACTCATGATTGAAATGGATATTTAAATGAATTCAGTTCTTTTCATTTATCGTTTGAACAAAGTTATCGCTTCAATATTGTTATTTATTGTTATGCAGCTGTTAAATCGGGGACCGAAAGTGATCGTTGGAAATGAAATATGTTACGGTTTATCTTTAATATGAAGCAATTTTACCACGTAACTTCTGAAACCATTGATCAATTTCAATACCTTTTGTGCGGCATGCTGTTAGTTATGTAAAATAATGATAGATGAGGTCTATTAGGCGTTAATATTTTTTATGTAGATGCTAAGCTATTTTTTTGACTGCGGAGTTTAATTTATTAAGTACTTCTTTTTCTACATTTTGGATTTCAGGCAATTTTTTTTAAAATAATTATAAACATGCTTGATGGTATATCATTTACAGTTTTATTTCTTTCCCGGAGTTTTTTCGTGAATCATGGTGAGCGATGCGTTTCTTTGATTTTCTGTCTGGTCGTATTGAAATATTTGAGACATAAGAATCTTAAGGGTAAGATTGAAGGGGATCTATCATGAGTTAAGAATTAACTGTATAACACGAACCCTACAAATCCAGTTTTATTTTTTGAATTAATCATATACAGCAGATTTAATTTTAATATGCTGTGCTACAATGATTTGGCCTGGGTAACTATGTGCATTTTGGTTGGGGATGGGAGAAACATGCCTGCCCCATGACCAATTTGCTCTTCAAGATTTTCAACCCTATCCATCAATCTTTGGATTACTTTTGGGGCCTTTCTGAGCACATGCTTCCCCCGTCGAGAAAGTTAAGATCTACTGGCTCTCAGAATGCGCTTCACGGCTCCTTCTGAGCCAGAGCAAAAGGCTACTGACACCCAAATTCTCCCTTACACCAATGACTTCCACTTACGTTCTCTTTTTCCGCGGCTACTCGGAGCGGGGAAGTTTGAGACCCTCATCTGCAGAAAAGGGTAGATAAGCGCTCTTCAATTTTAGTTGTGGGTGAAAGTGTGGTTACTTTTTTAGCCCTTCTTTGGTCCTCAAAATGGGAAATAAGGAGAAATCGGGGCTTATGTACGTTTGGTGGCTAGATTTTTGGCTTAAAAGCTCGGGTTCAAATTCAGGTGACGACGGAGATTTTCCAACAACTCTCTCATCCCTTCTAGAGTGCTTTGCGGGGGAAATTTAAACTACAGCACTTCGTCCGTTGGATGGGACGTAAAGCCGCGGTTTCTTTGGCACCTTTCGTTTAGAGCAGGCTAGTGCTGACGCGGGGTTTTCCTCCACACTTTCTTCCCATCCTCGCCATAGCAGTGCAAATAAGCTCAGCTGTCAGTTACCTCCTCCAAATAGCATACCATCCGAGGAAATCTGTTTGGCTTCCCCTTAGGGGCCAGGCTCAAATCCCGCCAATGGCAGTGCCTTTACTGAACTTGGATGTTATGGGGACGACATTTGCACCATTAAGTGCATTGGACTGACTTTAAACTGCAGCTATGGGCGTCATCCGCTAGGAAGAGGCAAGTCCTGTTTTCTGATTTCTATTCATTCCTTCAATCAAACGATTTATTAAAAATAATTTTGCTGTCGGTCTCCCTTCCGAAGTACCAGTAGCATAATCAAATGAACTCTAAAACTTAACAACGTGGTATCAGGGGAGAGGGGTATCCTGAGAGTCCCCATCTTCTCCTTACTCCTTTTAAATATGGTAGATATCTCAGAGAAAACCGGAGTCATTGCAAACCACGGCAAAAATTTCAGCAATAGATCACTGATAAAGTTTTAGTATAGTATTTTTTATGGCTTATGTGTGACTGTGCTTGAACATAAAAGCGCATAAAATCGTTTAGGGCTTAATTTTGTGAAATTTTGCTATATCCACGATAAAAACACAATTGGTGATATCCACACTATTTAATGGAAATCACCATTTGTGTTTATATCATGGATTAAACATATAAAGTATTATACTCAACCACATTGGTCATGAAGCTTAATATTATCGAAATGATGGTCTGTGACAGTAGTTGTTATTTGCATCGAACTCATCGAAGGCTACACGTTCTCTTCTAACCAATGCAGACCTTTTGTAGTGACTATAAAGCATTATATACCAGAAAAAGGACAATAAAACTTCAGTTGTGGATTAGCAGGATAACAGGGCTTGTTGATGGCTACTAAATTTAACCCACAGAAAGGGGAAGGAAAATGGGATCTACAGCTCCAGGTATGGAAGAGTGTGGGGGGTGATGGGTGCGTTGGTAGCGCCTACTTGCTCCTCTTCCGTGCGGGAGTCGTAAATGGGTGCTCGGGTAGAAGGAAGAGCATCGGCCTCCTCTCGCGGCGAAAGGAAACGGGTGCAAGTTGCGTTCCCCCGAAGGTCTCGGTGAGTGGCAGAGGAGAGGTTGGCTGGATAGGATACCACCCTCCTTCTCCACCCCTGCACCCCACCGCTATTGGCCAAAGCTTTTACGCTGGTACTCGCAGAGGGAGTGAGAGAGGGAGCGAAGTGGTGGCGTGGGCGATGGGCCACTCCGGCCGTGAGTTACTGCGTCCCCGGAGGTTCCTCTGCGGATGGAGCTGGGCGGGGTGGGAGGGGATAGATGGCGGTGGCGGTTCACGGCGTCCCTGCGGTCTCTGGCTTCTGTCTTCGTCCGCGGACGAGGGAGTGTGAGGCGAGCTCCAAAAAGTAAAGTACTTCTTCCCCTCCCCTCACACCGGCTGATCCAAAATGAACGCGCGGTTTCCAATAGACGCCGCTCCTCTTGTCTCGGGATAAAAGGGCTTCCTCTCTCGAGTTCATGCGCTCCTGATCTTCCCATCCGGCCGGAGCTGTCAAGTTCCTCCACCGCGAATTCGCTCGTCGATTTATTTTAATGTTCAAAAGGAATGTACTCGCACCACCTGTCAGTAAGGGAGCGACTTTAACAAGAGTTTTTAAAATTTTTATCGAGAGAAACATGGCTGAAAGAATTTCACCGCGGCACTATTTAAAATCTGTTTTTACCGATGTTACATTAGTAGGTACTATAATATATGGTCAAATTGTTAGAAGAAAACGATATTGGTAGATGCTATTTATTTTTGAAATACGTTTAGTGTGTGAAGCTTGTAAATTTTCATAGGGGGATTAGTAAAGCTCAGCTAAAAACAAATGGCTTAGTACTCAGTCACAAGGACTAATGGCAGGATTTTTACCTATGTAAGTCGTACACGAAGGGAAGAACAAATAATTGGCAACCGATACTCGATTGAATGAAGCCTAGCCATTAATTGGGAAATTCAGGTTTAAAATTAGATCTGGTCCAATTATTTGAAATGAAAACTTTTAGGAATTTTAAATTTTATTTAAAATTTTTAGCAATATTAAACATTTAAGTCCAAAACGCAATCAAGATTTGAATCATAGCATTTTAAAGCGTGATTGCTCTAGACAGGGGCGGATCCAGGATTTTTTTCTGGGAGGGGCACAAGCAAGGCCGTATCCAGGATTTTGTTCTGGGTGGGGCACAAGGATACCTCGTTATACAAAACTAATGCAATGATATTGGGACCGTATTAAAAATCTTGCATATTTTTGAGTGTCTGGGGGGGGCACGTGCCCCCGTGCCCCCCTCCCCCTGGATCCGCCTATGGCTCTAGACTATTTTACCAGTTACTAAAATCGTCTCTATTTTCCTCAAGTAAAGGAATGGAAACAGTTTATGGGTTTCTGCAAAATTAATAAGGTGAATTGAGGAAAATTATCAGAAGACTAATGCAATCCTCTGTAATATCAGTGAAATTCAACAGCACTTTGCTTCGAAAAGTTTACTTGCGCACTTATGAATTGCTAAGTGATGATAGCCTGAGAAAGATAACAGTGATTATTTGTAGGAATAAAGGGAAATAATTTTCTCCGAGGACTCTATTACCAGGAGTAATGTACGTATATATAATTTAATAATTTTATTCCTCTCTTCAATATCCTGGATGGAACTCAAACTGGAATAGAATAAAGTAGGGGAATTACGTTAGTACATAAAACGAGTTTAGTCTTCTTACCTTCCTTAAGATTGGTTGTATATCTCGATTTTAAATTTTTGGAGAGAGATGTTGCAATAAAAATATCTACATAATATTGGATTTATTTATTTTGGGCAATTTAATGTCAGATCGCCCCCAGCCGAGGGGCTGCCTACAGAGTATTGAGCAGCATTCACATGATTGGTACAATGTCTCTATCATCATCACAAATATTTGAAATTTGGTTTTTTTATAATTTTTTTACATTTTTGTGGAATTGAACATGGACAGCAGTAGATATTTCTTCCAAAATTTCGTACCTTAGCTGCTCCAATTACGTCGCAGGTACCATCGATTTACTACAGGTTCATTCATCATGTTATCGTTTGTAAATTTTCTTGAATGACCAACCCTTTACGACAGTATTTGATTTGATTGGAAAGTTTAAAATGGAATCGGAGTATGAAGTGGTGCAATAATTTACAATACTAGTAATTTTTCAGGTTAAATATACGTTTTTTTGTGAGTGTCCCCTTTTTTACGTGTGTCTATGTTTTTATTAGTACAATTTTTGTTCGTTCGCCTCGATCGGCCATATACTTGCACTCCCATTGGTCACTTGCAAAGTGCAAATATTCATGCACTGAAATTGAATATTTTAAACGGATTATGTGATTTTTTTTTCAATGAAGCCGTTACATTATGTCATAGAGTTGACCTTTCTCCGCGTGTGATGGACCGATTGAATTTGTTGACGATCGTGTTCGGCAATGTGTGCCATATTGGGGTGGGCGGGGGTTAATTTCTCTGCTCATTGGTCGTCTGACGGATGAAGGGCCCGAGGCGATTGGACAGGCCGAATGGTTAAAAGATCTCTCTCTTTCCGGGTGCCCGACCTAAGTCCGGGCTTAATGTACGGGAGTGGGACGTTCTGTGGGGGACAGATGAATACGGGAGAGGGGAACGTCAGCCAGGGGTCGTGCCCCGACACAAAACGACGCTCTAAAAGGAGACAACTAATTCTTCTGCTATTTGGTCTTTGAAATGCCGTACGATTAAAATCCTATTGATGGCTTCTTTGAACGAGCCTCTCCCAAAGGGAGATTATACCCTTGAGGAATAATTCGTTTTTCGAGTAATATGTAACGCTTCGTAATTCGGGATTTGGCAATCTCTCGCAAAACCCTGGAAAGAAAGCTTGCCGTATTAATTTCTCTTTAATGTCACGGAAAAGATCAGTTATTCATTTGCTAGATAGCGTTTACCAGCCATAGGAAATTCCCTTTGTTGCTTAATCATACTATTTCTATTTTGTTCTGACGAGTTTTAAGGAAGTGTGAATGCTTATAGTTACTGTGTGCTGATGTACAAAGTTGAATTTTTCAGATTGAAACGGTTGAATCGCTCGGGCAAGTTAAAAATACCACGTTCATCTTTCCAATGGAGAAAATTGGATTCAATAATTGAAATTCTGAAGAACATGTTATAAAATATAGAAATAAAAATATAATATAATTAAAAAATTATTTGGGTACTCTTGTCCTTAAATTAAATACTTTTGATCTTATAGGAGCTGAAAATCTATTTGACCGTAATAAATGCATTTATTTGCATTAAATTATCATAAAAGCGAGTGTGACAGATCTTACATTTGGATGTTGCGCAGTTAAAAATAAAATATGTTATATGTTGGACTTCATTTTATTTTAGATGAAATTTCAGTTTACCTGGGAATATTCTTGACTCCTTTTCCAGCCCATAGTTATAATAAAGCAAATTCAGTAAAGTACTACTTAGCAACAGTTCTCAACTGTCAATGTAGGAAACTCCTTTGCATAGTTTAATTTATTTAATAATATCATATTGGACATTAAAAAAGGATAATTTCACAAAAAAAATTCATCTCTTTCTTAGTGATATGTTTTTAGGAGTTGGTAACGCAACAACAATTGATAAGTCGGTCAAAACTACAAATTAAATTGTTTTATTTTTACCAATTTAATTACTGAACTTCGTAGCTATAAAAAATTTTAATTACTAAATGTATTCAAAATATTGAAATTGTATTTAAAAAATTTAATTCGAGCTAATTGAAAGCCCAGCTCAAGTTGACTCTTCACTACCGTGTTTGTAAACAAATCTCCGAGCAATTGTTGACAAACGGTAATGTCCGTGTTCCTGTCGAGGATTCGAGAAAAAAGTAACATTTCCTCAGAAATTTTGCAAATTAGTTTCATCGGAAGGTGAGCGCATCAACAAAGTGTTCCAGAATATGATTGATCACCACAAAAATTAAAAATGGTTGATTGAGCGAACAATTTTGACGGCCCAGAACGAAGATGTGGATTACTCAAACTAGGTAAATCAGGATCAAATAGTTGGTACTCTGCATGAATTCAAATCTTTTAACTGTAACAAACGAAGACGAAATCACCAACTATCTATCTGAATATTTTAAGTCCTTGAACGTACCTGGCTTACCGAGGCACGATTTACAGCTAGATTTAGGCTCTGTGTTCATGATCTTTCGAAGCCTAAACCAACCATAACTATCCAACGGAACGCGCTTGGTGATTAAAAAAAAATGATAATGAATGTGATTCATGCTGTTTTACTCAAAGGAAAATTCAAAGATGAGGAAGTTTTCATTCCGAAGATTCCATGATCCCAACTTATATGCCCTTTTGAGCTTAAATGTATTCAATTTCCAATTCGTATTGCATTCGTGATAACAATTAAGAAATCGCATGGTCAGTCTTTCAGTTTTTGTGGTGTTTGTGGTCATGTGCTAATGAAAACCCATGATTTTCTCATGGTTAATTAAATGTGGTATGTTAACGAGTCGGTAATCCATCCGCTGCATTTCTCCCTTCGCTTCAAGATCGCGGATAGGGGGTTTTAGGCGCAGCTAGTACTACGGGTCTGTAGGGTTCAGAAAACTCGCTAAGGTAAGCGAGAGGTGTGGGGGCCATCCCCCATATATGTTTTAAGATAAATGGTTCAAAATAGTGGGTTTTGCGGCTGTGTGAATAATAAAATATGTTTTGTTTGTCACTCATCCATCCCCCTAATATTAGTAACAAAAGTTTTTATAAAAATGTTCTCTGAGCTCTTGGGGGGGGGTTTAACCTCCAAAAACCCCCCTCGCTGCTTCACTGCTTCGCTTCGCTATATTTATTTAGCTTCATCCGCTTTATGCCTGATAAAAAAACAAAAACTGTTGTTTATCAGAAAGTGATCGACGCAAGACATTAAACCCGAATGTGTAGGGCACACCGTGGTGCGTTTACGCATGCAGCACGTTTACGCAGCAAAAAAATAGGTGTAGACTGTAGAAATTTCCAAACAGAGATACTATAACTGGCGCGCCTAAAGTCATTAGATACGAATGCTGCTTCATAGGGGCTTTTCTTACACGATTTTGAGCAGCAGTCAGCCGTCGGTCTGGCGTTGTGTTAACCTGCCCCGTGAACGGGCCAAGTTAACGCAACAGACTTGGACCTAAAAACATTTTTTTACGGTTAATAATACAAATAGCCAACAACTGAATGCGTATAATTAGAAAATTCATTGAAAAAAATCGCGTTAACGTGCTCCGATCCACCCTATGTGGATTCAATAAAGAAAATGTATTTCTGACAAGCAATTTTGATACTCATTTACGTATTTTTATTGAATTTGTATCCTTATTTTATATAATAAATTAAACATGATGAAAAACTATACAGCCGCTCTTGATTTATATATGGTGTAACTATACTGTAAGTTCATTGATTGTTAGGTGGTACGAAGTTCGCCGGGTCAACTAGTATTTCTATAAAAATAAATTTCATTTACAATTGAATGAAAAAATGAAACTGAAGTTGTAATGCGTGCGGGTTCTTGCCCTTGGTGTCGGGAAGCGAATAATCACACACAAGTATTTGAAGTTTTAACCCAAAGTTTATTTCCCTTTGAAATCCCAGTTTCCAAATCAATTCAATGAATGTACAATAAGTAATTTGTGCGTCTAGAATAGCCAAAATTTAGAACATTACCAAAAGTCTCGGGAAGTTATTAAACGATAACAAAAATCAACTGAAGATAGCCCTAGATCATCTGAGTGTCGATCCCGACCAGCCGGTGGCTGACCTATGGCGCAGTGTAGCGAACCAGATCCAAGAAGCCGCCTGTGAGGTCCTTGGGCGAACGAAACCAGGAACACGCTTTATCGATAAGCAGGTATGGTGGTGGAATGAAGACTTGCAACGCATCGTCAAAGGAAAGAAGATGGCCTTCAAGAAGTGGCGCGAGACAAACCATATTGTGGACTATGAACAATACCGCACAAAGAAATCTTCCGCGAAACGAGCAGTTGCTAAAGCAAAGACAGCACACTTCGACCAGCTGTACGCCGACTTAGATACACCTGGAGGTGAAAATAAGATCTACCGCCTTGCCAACTCCCGACATCGAGCAACTCAGGATTTTAGCCAGGTCAAATGCATCAAAAACGACGATCACCAGATACTACGAGACCCACCTGCCATCCTTCGGCGCTGGAGAGAACACTTCTCGGCCATCTGTAGCACAGAATTTCCCCACCCACCGATCATTAGCGCCGATCCTATATCCGGACCTGTGCAACACATCAGTGAAGCTGAGGTAGCCGCCGCTATCAAGGAGATGAAGAATGGAAAGGCAACGGGCCCTGACGACATTCCAGCGGAAGTGTGGAAGCTACTTGGCCGCAACGGCGCTGTCATCCTCGCCGAGTTATTTAACAACATCATCATTGACAGCGAAGTTCCCGACTCCTGGCGGACCAGCATAACTGTGCCCATCTGGAAGGGTAAAGGCGACGTCGCAGTATGCTCCAACTACCGTCCGATCCGGCTTTTATGCCACGCCATGAAAATATTCGAAAGAGTGATTGATGCTAGGCTCAGACACATTGTTCACATCACACCCAACCAGTGTGGATTTGTAAAGGGGAGTGGCACAACAGATGCAATACACGCAGCTAGGCTGCTTTTGGAGAGGCACCGAGAGAAGAACAAGCCAGTGCATATGTCTTTCCTTGATCTGGAGAAGGCCTTCGATCGCGTGCCACACGACCTTATCTGGCATGCCCTCAGATCTCACGACGTCCCTGAAGTCTACGTGTCATGGGTGAAGCTTCTCTACACCAACGTCACCAGCTCCGTCCGTTGCCCATCAGGAATATCACCGCCTTTCCCAATCACTGTTGGCGTCCACCAAGGATCGGCCCTCTCTCCGCTCCTTTTCATCCTGTGCATGGACACACTCACGGCCTGTCTCCAAGAATCACATCCTTGGTCACTACTGTTCGCCGATGATGTCTTCCTTGCCAGCACCACCAGACCCGAATTACAGCAGCGAACTCACTATGGAAGGTACGACTCGACAACTATGGGTTGCGATTAAACATCAAGAAGACTGAGTACATGGAGTGTGGGTCTCAAACCGATGGCACGATCAGCATCGACGGCAACGACCTTGAAAAGGTCGAGAAGTTTAAATATTTGGGCTCTGTTATCAGCATCGATGGAAGCACAACCGCCAACACACGAGCTCGAATCAATGCAACATGGCTGAAATGGCGCCAAGTGACTGGCGTATTGTGCGACCGTCGAATGCCCAAACGATTCAGGGCCAAAGTAAACAAGACCGTAGTCCGCCCAGTGGCTCTATATGGAACACAATGTTGGCCAGCCACAGCAAATCAAGAACAGGCCATGCATGTCATGGAAATGAGGATGCTGCGATGGATCCTAGGCATCTCCCGCCTGGATCACATCAGGAATGAAGACATTCGGAAAAGAATGGGAGTTGCATCGATCACAGACAAGATGCGGGAGGCTCGACTGCGGTGGTATGGGCATGTGGTGCGTAGTGATGAGAACTCCGTGGCCAAAACAGCAATGCGGCTGAGTACTGAAGGACGCCGACCACGAGGACGAACAAAGATGCGCTGGCTCGACAAAATTAAGGCGGACATGAAGACCATCAACGCCACGCCAGTAGACGCCCTGGATCGAGCCAAGTGGAGAAAGCTTTGCAGAAAAGCGGACCCTGCAATAGCGCGGGACAAACGCTAGGATGAGGAAGAGGAGGAGGAGACCAAAAGTCTCGGGAAGGAGAGGAGCTGCTGGTGATGGCACGGGTGGATAGCGAGGCGCTTAGGTCGCACGGGCCATACGGCCCGTGCTTCGACTCCAACTGTGAGTTACTGAGTGAGTTCCTGAGTGCGTCCGTCCCAATAGCATCTCCACCGTGCCATTATATAGGGAAGTGGAACCAGGATGTTTTAGTCCAAGAGGAAGGGGAAGAGGAAGGTTAGGTGTTCTTGAAAGTGAAAAGGTGCAAATCCCGAGGCATAGTTTGTCATAGCTGGCTATTCTGAGACGTCACACAACAACATATTTATGCATATTTTGGAAATGGAAATCTTCCATTTCCGGATCACTACAAAATTATAAGAAGAAGCACTAAGAAATACTGAATGAGTATTGACATCAGCGACTGCTTCATAATTACTTACCTTTCCCCTGATTATTAACTACACATGATTGACATTATGTGAATTTTACTGCATTCAAGAATGACGAGACGAAGTTCATCTTACATAAACCGTTGTTCTATTTCTACTAGTAGCGAAAAGAGCTTGAGATGATTGAAAAACGGGCAATGAAGACGAGGCGGTGTTGCTTGGAAGTTGATGAAATGTTTGAGAGTCACAGGCTTCATTATAGCAGGGAATTTCACGCTCGACTGAAAACAAAAACGTCTCTCGAGACGTGTCAACGGAAGCAGCGATAGAGTCAACATATTGCAGTCGCGAGACGGGAGCTATCGAAGCGCTTGGCCCCAGGGACTTACTCCGAAGGAATTGCAACACGGGCAAAAATCAATCGACACCTCGGATTAAACACGAATTTACAGCGCTACTGGGGATTAAAAAGGGAGATGAGAACCACTTTTCGATGGCCTGCGGAGTCGGGAATGAAGAGACGGGAACAATGGACCCGAAAGTGATGCTCGCTCATCTTCCAAGCTTCGATACATCGACGCATTTGCTAACCTTTTAATGAACCGTTGAATAGATCTCCCTTTTGTACACTCCGATGCAAATTGCAGAGCTTTTATTATGGAGGCGAGGGCGAGCGAGTATTTGGACGAAAGTCAGTTTGGCTTCAGAAAAGGAAAGTGAACTCGAGAAGCAATACTTGGCGGCAATGACGATATCAGCGAGTAGGAATCTTGAATTTAGCCATAATGTATGTGCCAGAAGGCTTCATGGATTTCGAAAAGGTATTTGATTGAGTGGGTTGGATAAAGCTAATGGAGATCCTAAAAAAATAGGTGTAGACTGTAGGAATATTCGACTCATACGTAATCTGTATTGGGCCCAGACCGCGCAAGTGAGGGTATCGGACGGAGAATCAAGGTGAGTAAGAATTGGCGGAGGATTGGTGCAAAGCTGTCCCATATTGCCATTGTTTTTTAACTTTAAATCTTAAGAGATGGGATGAGTAACGTGAGCTAATTTGGAAGCCGGAGTTAAAGTGGGGGAAATGATGTATAAGTAAGTGAGGTCCGCATATGATCAATCGTTGGTTACCATAGCCGGTCAGTGAGGGATCTGTGGGATGAAGTGGATGCGATAGGCAAGCATTACAAGGAATATAGATTATGCCAATAAGACCTATATCGATGGCTATGTTCTAACGATGCGTATATCAAAAATATCAACTTTCTAGGAGAGCGAAAAACGTTCATTTTTTTACTTGTACACTGAAATTAAAAACCATAAGTTCATAAAACTGAAAAAGAACCGATCATTTGCATACTAAGAGTTGTTTTTCGCTTGCATTTTTTAAAATGTTATTACACTTTGTTTAAGATACCTATCTAAAACCGGCCGAATTTGAGATACGTGTTGTTAGAACTTAGCCATTGATATGCGGTTTTTTATATCATCGTGAGCAAAGAATTCGAGACTCGAGATAAAAGTTGGCGGGCTGAACCGCGAGCAGGTAGAGCTATTCAACTTCTTGCGGTCAACAGTAGAGGAAAACGGATATAGCAGTAAGGTAATCAGGTAGAAAAAAGCATTGGCTGGGGATGCATTTGGAAGAGCTGATGAGAGGAATGTTGCGTGAGATTTTAAGATTTAGTCAAGAGGCTGAAATGGAGTGTAGCAATTTAAGGTGCGGAAAAATAGGCGCTTTGGAAGGAGGACGAGAAAATACCATGAGGTAGGTATTCAAGAAGTGGGTAAGGAGAAAAATGGAGATGGTTAAGCTGATGAAGAGGATGAGGTACAGCATAGAACAGGATATGTTGGGTGAGGAGAGGCAGCTTTTAGATGAGATGCGGAGCAGACAGAGGGTTTGAAAGGAGCGAGTACTGAGGAGACGATGTTGAAAACAAATTTACAGGGAAGAGTTTGAACTGTAAATTGAAGAGGGGAGTCCATGAAGAGAGAGGATACCGTCCGATACTTCGTAAATAATCCATGCACACCTACCTTAATCGATAGAATGCTTTAATATAAATAGCAATATGTTAAAATTAATTTAACAGCCCATTTAAGACTGGCAATGTTTTTTTGCATAAAAATTAGGCTATTTAGTGGGTTTTATTACTCAACACACTCATAATTGCTTTTCTTTGACTAGATATTTTAGGAAGCAGTTCCTTTTGAATCAGTGGTAAATAAAGTAAATATTGAAAAGAATTCCATTACCTCCGTGAAAATCTTGGCCATGTAAGTCGAAGGGTGTCGCAAAATTCAGTGCATGTAAACAGTTTTCCAGGATACTCATACAGAAATGAACGCCGTTCAAGATACTTATCTAAGTATTTGCTACTCTGTCTTGATAGTATTAAAATTTTCTAAACCCTGCCCTGTCCAAATTATCACGGCCATAACCACTGGTAAATAATCCTAACATTGTGTGACTTAGTTCTCTCTATTCTCCAATTTCATTCCGTCGCAATTGACCTCTTGCGTTGTACCCGCCTGGAGATCCGAATATCGCACTAGTTTACCTTGGGAATTATTTACTCAAGGGGAATCCATTTTGCCTGCTAAATATTAGTTGAGTGAAATAGCTACGACTCCTCGGGGGAATAGTATGATGGTTTCCCTTATGTTCCACATCGCAATACTATGGCCGATAAAGTACATGTTGGTTCTATAGTGAAATTTATGTCGCTGTACAGAGCATTGTGCCCGCAACGCATAAAGAAGATTTGCTGCCTCTCTCTCCCGGGTGATGAGAAGCATCATATTTGGCGGCCTCCTATATCAAAGTAAAGGAATCGTCATAGATGAATGTATCATTTCAATAGGCAACCTCTAATATACAAATACAACCTCGGAATGCCGTCACAATTCATCCAAAACTACATATTTGACAAGAGACCTCGCCTATCTCGCATCTAACCTCGATATCCAGAGGTCTACTCAATATCCGCAACACGGTGGACGCCCTCGGCGTCTTTTAGTTTAGCCTTAATTTTACGACAAGATATAACAACTTAAGTTTCAAGTTTATTTGCTATTATGTGAGTATTGATAATAATTTGGTGCAAGTTATGTAACGCACAAAAACATTAAGATAATTACTAAAGAAATATTTCACTATCTCGCATAGAAAAGAGTTGGTGGAGCTTAAAATTTGGGACATTCATCGGGCAATGGTTCATAACTCGGAAGATAATAGTAACATAGATTACATCTACGAGATAATATTTATCATATTTGCTCTTAATTTTTCTTTGGATGAATAATGAGTGATGAAGGCGTGGAATTAATAACTGTCGAAAATACGCTTTTTTCTCGCTATCCCTGCATCCATTTACAGGAACATGTGTCTCCAGGGTTCACCATTTCCTGATCCCTACCCTCTTTACCCCTTATTTGACTCTTATCCCCCCGCAATAGCGTCAACAGGCACAAAAAACAAGTGAAACACATAGTACGTGTTTGTTCCCTCCTCGGTGAATAGTTTTTGGGAGGAAAAAATATCTCTCCCTTTTTCAGACCCACACAACCCCGTTCCGAAATCATTGCGGGCCATACAGAGTCTCTCAATGTTTTTTCATCTTCCTCTTTCTCTCTGCTCCCTTTTCCCGAGCGGAATTTTTTCACCGTGTGCCAAGGAAGGAAGGAAGGGGAATTTATATTAGAAACACTCCTTGCATTGCAAGGGCATAAAAACCGGCTGGGAAGAAAAATTATAAACATGGGTGGAGAAAAGGATGCGCGTTGCTAGGCGATGGAGGTCGGACGGACGCTGAAAGGGTAAGGTTCATGAGAGCGGGGGCGAGTGAGCGAGGGCCTGACGGATAGAAGATCTGGGGAAATATCCTTTGGACTAGGGTACTCGGGGGAGGATAGGGGGTGAGAAAAAAGAAGCAGAAAGGATGGAGGGAGAGGGATGAGTGCGTATGGAAGAAAGATTGAGAATTGCAGGGCCCGCGCGACGCAGACAAATTATAAGGAAGCGCCGGGCAATGGATGAAGGGAGTAAGGAGGGAGGGGATGAAAAGGGAAAAGGAACCAATGGAGAAGGGGGGAGAGAGGGATGGGATTGAGGGATGGAGTAAAAGGTTCCAAGGGAAAGGAAGCCTCATGTGAAGGGGGAGGGGGAGCGAGAGAATGGGAACTTTTATTACTCGCAAAGGATAGTGGGAAACCTAAGAGGGAATTTATTGACTGAAATGAGTGCGAATTGAAATAAAATTGGAAATGGAAAAATAACAAATTTAAATATATTTTCTCATTCGATTCGACTACATAGGGGGGAGAAAAGTTATATATTGGAGTTTTAACTCTGGATAACTGATGCCAATAGGAATTAAAATTACTGATGATATTTAGGTAGAAAACGCACCATTTTGTAAAAACAGATACTTTTACTCAATCGCCCCGAGTGCCTGCGAGTTTGCTCTGCCGTTGGAAGTCTTAGATTAATTGCGATCTCTGGCAGGTAAAGCAATCGAAGTCATGAGTTGTCCAGAGTATCCGACTACAGAGTTAACTCGCGGCCAATCGGTGCGCCTGGATCAAAGCCACTGTAGTTTAAAAGTGGTGCGTTTTCGATCGAAACATCATTGCTAATTGTGCTCACTACTTTACTTATCAGCAAACCAGGCTTAAAATTTCTTGAAACAAATTTTTCTTCACACTGTATAAGTTATAAAATGTCCCAGAGAAGAAGGCGATAACGCTTAAAGGAAGAATATTTTATCCCATATCAAATTCCCTTCCAAAAGAACTTTTTCTCAGGATGTTAGTCGAAATAAAAGAAATGTTTATAGCATTGTGGATGATCTATAAAATGGTACCAAATGGTGAGTTCAATTTAATTTACGCCAAATAAAAGTAAGCGTTGACTTGTAAATTCTTCCATTCCACCATTGAAAGTACTGAAAATCTAAAAGATTGGGTAAATGTTGAAATATAATTCTATTTGCAAGTATTTTTATTCTTCTTTCCTTGAGTGTGATAAATAGAACGGGAGCATTGAAATAAATCTAGAAAGAGTACTGTTTACATTAATCCCACTACTAGTTGACAGCGACGGTAAAACTGATACAAAATGTCGTTTTTTTCTGAAAAGATTCGAACTGCACTTTCGTAATCGATTCTACTTGTGGATTACGAATTTTTTTCTCTACCTGAGGTATCTCGATAACGTAATGGTCTATTCTCGAGATGTATCTAGCCCGCGTATTTATAGTGTGAATTACCGGGATCGGAGAAAATAGTTGGGCCATCGGACTCGGGCGAGCGCGACACATATAGCCCGTTGCACGGAAAAAATATCTCGTAGAACAATTAATATTGCCCAGATAGCATGGAAGAGTTTATTTTGACTTCAAAATTCTCCATTTACCCTTCATAAATACAGTTTTCTGCAGTTTCATTGATATTTTTTGTATGTGAGGTAACGCATCAATATCTGATTGTCTTGTCAATTGATTTTTCTTAAGCATCCGCTTTCATCTCCAGGAAATACTCTCCTGCTGATTTCTCGGAATTAATGCCTTCCGAACTTCTGCTATACCTAATCATTGATTCTCTCCTATTTGGACAGTCTTTATTTATAAGTGCATTGAGGTTTTTTAAACCAGTCCGGAACATGTTCAAATGGAACAAGAGATTATACACGCTCTAACGCCTCTGAAGCGTATCGGTTAATGGGTCAGTGGCGCAGAAAAAAGGAATTACGAGAGAGAATGCCGGTAGAAACGAAACAATTTATCTCATTAGCCCAAACTATTCTTAGAGTCAAAGTGTTTTCTATTGAGCTCGGGATTCTTGAAACTGATGCCGGAATTATCGCGGACTTTAATGCGGAGAAATATTTAAACATCCCCTTCAATGCGAATCGTGGCATTTAAAAGAAGGTTAAAAAATGGAATGAAGAGAGGAGCTGGAGAGACATTGAATAGCTTGGGGATGGAAGATCCTTTACTGTCTTTAAAGGTTACGGCGTAATGGAGTCAAGGCACACGTAAAAGGCCTTGGGGGATTGGACCGCCGGATAGTGGGGCGCCCGGGGGCGGGAGACGGTGGCATTGGAGGGGGCTGCAGTGGACTTGAGGAGTCGTTGGTGTGGGGAGCACTTGTCGGAGGGGGAGGAGAGTGATGAGATTATCATCTAGTAAAGCATCTTCTGCGCTGAATTCGTGGCCCCCTTTCAACCGCGACCGTTAAAACTGAGCGCAGAATTCGAGGCGGGTGGTAGCGACGGCCTCCCGTCTTGGGGCACAAATGAGGACGACCGAGGCGAGTCGGATTGAACATGGAGCCACAGTAAAGGTCTCCTGGATTGTGGAGCGCACCATAGTCGCCCTGCTTCCCTAGCCTGTGATCCCACCTACTTTACGACCCCTAGGAAGTGCGGAAGTTATTGTAGCATTCGAATTAAAAAACATTTACCAATTTTTCAAAAAATCTCATTCAACCATCGCATATTTTAATACTTTAATATCAAATCCTCGAATTCACATCACAGAATATTTTTTACAATCTATTTTCTATCTATATCTATATTCAATCTATATTCTATATCACATTTTTCCAATTAATTTTTTCCTATTTTAACGGCATCAGTGGGAGTTGTCACCTTAAAACGATAAAAAATATAATTATTGATTACGTTGAAACAGCTCTTCCATGAATGGTTCATACGCATGATTGTCATTGGCATTCTTTTTCACTTGATTGTCCGCGTACTCGATAAGTGACGGCGTAGAATTCTTACCAAAAAAATAGTTAAGTCAGCTAATTATGTTTTCCATACTCTCGCTGTCAATTTTTTTTTTAGGTTTTGGATATTGTCGGTCTCGTTGACGGTGGGATGAACTCCTCGCCTGCCAAACCGTAAGCGTGGGTTTGAGTCCCGCCTGAGTAGGCGATCCCTATTCGGGTCATGGTTGTTGTGTCAAGCATTATTATTGTTGGAACCCCCGTTATAAAGGCCGATTTGTGCTGTTTACGGGAAAGTCTGAAATAAATAAAAATTAATTTTGCTAATATTAATTTGAAGAAAAATACTTAATTCCCTACCATTTATCGTTCCCCATAGTAGCTTATAAATTTATTTTACGATGTCCTTAGCAAGTTAATCAGCCCCTTGAGCAAAAAATCATGAATTATTTTGTCTATTATTGTACATTGGCCGTTAAACGTCTGTATCCATGGCTGCTGCTATATGATGGCGTAAGAAATACGTGAATTGATAAAGTTTTTAAGTTAGTAGGGATTTCTGAATATTGTGCCTTGTTTAGCCGTTAGTGAAATTCTATCAGCTGGTAGTTGCTATTTAAAAACTAAAAAAACACTTTGAAACTACAGCGTATGCTAAATAAAAATTGATGCGAACTAAAGCGACGAATCCCTGCCTCAAAATTGCATAGCCAAGGTAGCCTTTGTTGGTATTAGACACCTCTGAAGTTTTTGGCAGGGAATTCAAAAATGGAAAAGCTCGGCTGCAAGGCTGGAAGGACTTGGTCACTGTGCATTCAGTCCTCAGTTGCCGAAAGACGAGTGCGGTCAAAGAGGGAAATTATACGGAAGCAATAGGGCCGGCATTTGGCCACCTCTTTGTAAGCTGTTCGAGGGTTGGGCTGGGGTGAGTCAAGGCCGCTGGTGAGAGGGTGCGGCTGAAATACATTGTTCAGTTGGTCCACCTTTTAGCGAGCGGTGTGTGAGTTGTGTGAATTTTCTCGTCCATCAAGAAGTGAGATATTTCGGGCTATCACTTATAAACTATATATTGATTCTTCTAAATGTAAGATGTTATCACAGTTAATTTTGTTTATACTTTCTTGGAATTTTGTGTGCGTCAGTGCTCTTAAAGTGTGACAGCAAGAAATGCATGACGGCTGGGCTAAGCAGCGGTAAGTAGGCTGACGATGATGTCTTGGATCATTTCATTCTGTGCTCCATGTGCTTGGACCAAGTAACTATTACTTCACTAGAATGAAATGTCTATTTGTTATCTCAGATTATCTTTTGTTTTTAATATGTACCATTCGCATGGTGATTTTCGATTTTTCACCTCGATCTTGAATTATAAATCTGGGAGGTAGTCTTCTATTGCCGTTGTTTAATTCTACTGATCTTAAGAAAATGCATTATATTAACTATATACGTCTGTAGTTAATCCTTTTAACTTTGTGAGTTTAGAAGCACTTTCTTTAGTTACTTTCAATAATAATGACATATATAATAATAATAATTCAATAATAAAGAGTTACTTTCAATAATAATGACGAGAACCCCCTGTCCTCCCTATAAATTCTTCTCACCTTATCAAATATGCGTAGATAGTCATATGGTATACGAGGAGGACTTTGTTGAGTCATGTTCATGGGCCGAAAAATCACGAAACATATATACAGACTGTGTACTCTCTCTATCTTATCTATGAAGACGGTAATTCTAACAATCGTTGAAGCTAGTTCGTGATTTGTTTTGCATTCATGTTATCCATACTGCTGGAAGGTGATTTCAGAAAATTTTTATGAAATCTTATCTCCTTCTTCTCTTATAATGAAGTAGGTATAACTTATTTCAGTGATTTTAGGTAATTATCGACAGCTAGACTCAGCGGTTGTAATGGCTGAAGCTTTAATTAAGAACTTTAACATCCTATTTATTAAAACGGAAATAAAAATCACTTCCAGTATCATTATTTTTACTTTTGCCAGTAGACTATTAGAAGTAGTAGATAAAATTGTAGCGTTTAAAAATCGCAAATTGATGCAATGCAAAGAAAGCGTAAAGGGCGTATTAGGGCCTTGGGGTGGTTTATCCCGTAGTCTGTAGAAGGGGTGGGAGGATACAGCAAGAGGACTCACTCCAGAACCATTCTTCTCCGCTTTCGTGTGAGGTGCAGTGCACTGGCGGTTACGAAAAAACCGAATCGGCCCAACGCACAGTGGGCGGAAATCGGAAAAAGCCGGACAAAATTACAAAATGGCTTTTTTTGAGTTATAAACTTGAAACTTCGCAGGTATACTCAGAAATGATTGAAATTTATGGATATGTACTTCATTTGACATAAGTCTTACCCGTTACTGAGATACAGAGGCTCAAACGTGAGCAAATTTCCATAAAAACGCCCGTCTTCAATTTTCTCTGAAAATCTTCCAAAGTAAGTGGATGGTGAAGTTATGGGTGGATTCTTGCGAAATAAAATACCACATAATCTGTTGGCATGGTGTTTTTTCTTTAATTTTCCGTAATCTTAAAGAATACCGTCCAGAAATTCTTACCGTGCAGTAACAAAATGGCGGATACTGTTTTTCGACAAAGTTTTACATTTAG
The DNA here is from genome assembly GCF_921293095.1 of Ischnura elegans. Classification (NCBI taxonomy): domain Eukaryota; kingdom Metazoa; phylum Arthropoda; class Insecta; order Odonata; family Coenagrionidae; genus Ischnura; species Ischnura elegans. The sequence continues at coordinate 117,116,135 of NC_060246.1, forward strand.
GTAGAGTTTCAAATAGGTTTTCGGCAAGGTCGCGCGGAGTACCTTACATGAGAGCATTTGTTGAAGATTTCTTAAGGTTTTTATCCAGTTTTCTTTGAAATAAGTTTGCGTCGCCGGAAATGACATCGATTTTTCGACCGCGCGGCAGGGTTCGTCTCCGCGCGTCGGGAGTTGGATTAGCCGCGACGCGGTAAGGTTATTGAAGCTGTATGGGTTTTAACGCTCACCATTCACCGTTTTTATGTTTTTCTTCAAGACACCGATTCTCAAATGGTCTATGGTGAAGACAGTGGAGGTTTTTCATGCGATGTAATTGCACGTTTCATCGAAGTTGATTCCGTTTTCTTTGGATACGATCGAAGACCATACTTCTATTAAAAGCGTTCAAACCTCGAAAAAGTGAGTTGTTTTCCTGGGACTCATACAAAAAGACCTACCAGAAAGATACCAGCTGAGACCCTTATACCTTCGTCACTCTCCGATCCCTGACCCTCAGGATTCTACTTCGAAAACGGTCGTTTTATGACACCGCGGAGTGGAGCCTTTGACCGTCTTAACGGGGGTATTTCCACGGGAACTTCTAGCTATTTTAAAATGTGTATCATACCCCCAGTTCTACTTTGACTTATAGATTACCATGTCTTTTACACATTTACCATACGTTCTTCCCCGTGTACTCATTAGGACATTGGATAACCATAGGTTCGACAATTTTATTTTTTCTAAAATTTACATAGGCTCCATCCGCCACTCAATAGAAAATGCCAATGAAGTAATGAAATAATATTGGAATTGGGAAAAAAATTATTCAGTCGGAAAAAAATATTTGCTGCATTATTTATCGCGGAGGCTGAGTTTAAGACAAGACCCTGATGCTCTGAAATTTCTCAATGACTTCCTGACATACAAAAGTTGGCTCGCTGAATCCATAACATTTCCAGAATTTGTTATGCATCACTTTCCCGATACTTCAATGACAGCAGGTTGATATTGTATTTTTCTAAAAATATATTCCTCTCAAATTGATTGAATTAAATAAAATTCCCCCTGTAACTTCATGTTACAAAATTCATCTTATATTTGCTATGCATTCCCGGGCGGCCAAAAAAATGTCGCACCACATATATAATATCACGCAGAAGAAAATTCAAACTTTAAAAACTACTGCTACTACTGCTGGGCTTGCTCTCGCGGCATCTGTGAGTTTGAGAGAGAGGGGAGACACTGCAGCAGCTCACCTAATTGCAGAAATAACAACTACGACCCCTACTCGGGCCATGAGAACTCTTTCAAAGTGGAGGACGAGTGAAAAGGTCCACACTGAGATGACAGTGGAAGAGGCACTGTTATTGATGATTGCGTCTGAGTTGACCAAGAGTCAATATCGGTCTTTCTGTAGGACAGCTCTGAGCCATGGGCACGATTTGTATCCCGGATACGACAGAATAGCGCTAACAAAAAAAGGACTTTTATAACGAAAGAATTAAAATAACCGAGACCATGTGCGAAGTAAACCTTCAAGCACCACTGACCCACACCATATCGGGAACAATAGCCTGCTTAGCCACCACTTCCACCTCTCAAGAATTAAAATGTGTGGTGAACCACACATTAATCTCTAAGTACGGTTTTGATGGAAGTTTGGGCCACTCTCAATATAAACAAATGTGGCAACAAGTGGATGCTGTAGACGAATTCCTATTCATGAGTTCCCTTGTATCTCTTAGTTTGATTAACGACGCTACAGGTAACGACTCAAGTCTTATTTCCACTTTCTCTTGGTTAATTACATTTATCTCTAAACTTTTGATAAAAAATTGAACTTCCACCAGAGGCACTTCTCACATCTGGGCTCTACAATTTAGGTGACACTATCTGGGAAAATCCACGGCCGACGTCGACACGATTTTGTCATCCCATCCGCTTTAGGTGAAAAAAAGAGACGAAAGAAGTTACAAAATCAGAGACATTACCTATATTGAAAGGCAAGTGGATGGCGTTAATGATCAGGAATTTACACGATCAAGTTCTGTTTACTACTGACAATGATCAACGGAAAAGTAATGCTTATATTGCTCACCTTATTTTCATAATTTTTTCTTAATCTTAAAACCCATATAATTTATTATCCTACAGGAAAGTATAGTCATTTCGAAATTAAGAAAAGCGATAGTTTTTAGTTTGCAACACACTGACGGACAGCTGAATCATGAGGTTCTAAGTCTGCGGAGCAAGAGCGTCGGGTATGAATAACTTAGGAGATGTAAAATATCGTACACCTGATATCGATAAATATTCTGTTGGTTTGTGTACGCTGCACTGCCACATACGATTTTCTGAATGCGTATTGTATATAACTAATAACTTCAGGCTTTACTTTGTGAAACCTCTCCACATTGGAAGTAAGGAAATAAAACTTTGTAAGGTTCACTGTTATTTAATTATGGGCACGCCCCGGGTTTTGTTACTTGGTTACATCGTCAGGTCATCGTCAACCTGACGATGTAACCAAGTTACGAAACCCGGTTCGTGCCCATAATTAAATAACAGTGAACCCTACAAAGTTTTATTTCCTTACTTCCAACATATTGTATATGTCGTATCGATTGGAATTTAAACAGTGTCATTTGATAATTCAAGCTTTAATTTATTTTAGTTAGGAAAGGAATGCTAAGACTTTTCAGCAAAAATTAGTAATATAAATTAAAATAACTATTTTGAAAAAGATGTTCGGGGATCTATTCAAAAACGTACTTACAGGCAAGTGGAAGTTTGAAATCTCTACGCTCCACAAACAAATTCAAGTCACTTTCACAAATTCTGCGCACTCAAGAGAACTTAACTTTCCTACACCACAGTCAAAGTAGAACTGAGGGTATGACACATGTTTTAAAAAAGCTAGAAGTTCCGATGAATTGTCTACCTAAACTACCCTATCTTCATCGTATCTGCTTCAACAACTTTCTAGTACTTACTGTAGGTGCCGAACATGAGATTGTCACGCGATCCATAATTTTCGTCCATAAAATTTAGATTATTTAGTTGCCATCAGATGTTATGCCCTAGCTTCATGAATAGTAGTTATGTTAAGTCACTGAACACTGTATTATTAGCCATATTTATGGACATTATTCTCTGCTTCTCAAGAAGAAAACATTTTATGGATATAAAATATAACTGAGGGTATGATACACATTTTAAAAAAGCTAGAAGTTCCCGTGGAAATACCCCCGTTAAGACGGTCAAAGGCTCCACTCCGCGGTGTCATAAAACGACCGTTTTCGAAGTAGAATCCTGAGGGTCAGGGATCGGAGAGTGACGAAGGTATAAGGGTCTCAGCTGGTATCTTTCTGGTAGGTCTTTTTGTATGAGTCCCAGGAAAACAACTCACTTTTTCGAGGTTTGAACGCTTTTAATAGAAGTATGGTCTTCGATCGTATCCAAAGAAAACGGAATCAACTTCGATGAAACGTGCAATTACATCGCATGAAAAACCTCCACTGTCTTCACCATAGACCATTTGAGAATCGGTGTCTTGAAGAAAAACATAAAAACGGTGAATGGTGAGCGTTAAAACCCATACAGCTTCAATAACCTTACCGCGTCGCGGCTAATCCAACTCCCGACGCGCGGAGACGAACCCTGCCGCGCGGTCGAAAAATCGATGTCATTTCCGGCGACGCAAACTTATTTCAAAGAAAACTGGATAAAAACCTTAAGAAATCTTCAACAAATGCTCTCATGTAAGTTACTCCGCGCGACCTTGCCGAAAACCTATTTGAAACTCTACCTAAATGTAAAACTTTGTCGAAAAACAGTATCCGCCATTTTGTTACTGCACGGTAAGAATTTCTGGACGGTATTCTTTAAGATTACGGAAAATTAAAGAAAAAACACCATGCCAACAGATTATGTGGTATTTTATTTCGCAAGAATCCACCCATAACTTCACCATCCACTTACTTTGGAAGATTTTCAGAGAAAATTGAAGACGGGCGTTTTTATGGAAATTTGCTCACGTTTGAGCCTCTGTATCTCAGTAACGGGTAAGACTTATGTCAAATGAAGTACATATCCATAAATTTCAATCATTTCTGAGTATACCTGCGAAGTTTCAAGTTTATAACTCAAAAAAAGCCATTTTGTAATTTTGTCCGGCTTTTTCCGATTTCCGCCCACTGTGCAACGCTGCGATGGGGAAGGGGTCGTGCGCCTCGGGGGAAGCGAAGGAATAAAGGCGACCTTCACCCACCGCGCTCGTTAGAGATACAGGCAAGGTCTCTTCCACGAGGAGCCTTCTGTTTTGGGTGTGACGGTTGCCTACCCTCCGGCCACCCTCTTCCCAGCTGCGCGGAAATGTCGTGGAGCGCCTCGGGTCATTTTAAAATGTCGACGCAGCGGTGGCTAATGACGAATTTTAATCCAAATTTTTCTCGTACATTTTCATTAAACCAACTAATCCTTCATTTTTGTCACTAATAAACATAAACCTACAATTCTTGCTTCTAGTTTCCAGCAGTTAAAGATTATAGATTAGCCCTAAAATCGCCTTACCCGTAAAAAATAAATATATTTTTAAAAACGTAAAGTCTTTTGAATAAAAAGAAATGTTCCCAGATCGCTAACTTAAGAATGATATTTGCATCGACGGTAATCTGTCCTAAACATAGAACTCTCATTGTTCCTGACTGGGGGGTGTGGGTGTGGATATATGGGGGGTAGGGTGATTTTAAGTGGAGCATTACTCGTTAAAACTATCATCTTGAAATGTTCCGGGTACGTAAATTTTCGTGTTCCTTTCCGACATATACCCGTATCTGAAATATTGAGTTTTTACTTAAGCGACAATTTGGAATTTTTTTTTTACACTTTGTCTCGAAGAAAAATTTGGCATGAGTCTTTTCTCATACACCTTGAAAATAACAAGATAATGTTTAATGCGTCAAAATAATAGCAATACAGGAAGGTATACAGCGAGAGCGGGAGTCTTGCGTCTAACAGGAAACCAAGGCAAATTTTTAGTAGAGATTAGTGGCTCAATCGATTGGTTCCAAATAATCATTCTTCGAGGAAGGATCATTCAATTGATAGATATGCTACTCCATATTTATTTACAATTTTTTTTATTTGGACCGGTAACGAAGATAATTTTATTCCCAATTTGCTGGTATTTATTGCGAATAGAAGAATCAATTTATCTACCGACGGATTCAGATTTAGCTTCGAATATAAATCCAACTGCGCTTCTTCTAATAAATACTTAAAAATCAACTCTTCTTTGGGGGGGTAGGATAAATACAGTCTGGGAAATATTCTTGAAATCCGTTGCTGTTTCGGATCGTCTTTTGGGGCATTGTTCTCGTCCAACAAGCATAACCTCTCCCTGCTGAAAGGTAGCCCATTTATCTCTTCTTAGTCACTCGCCTACCTCGTCCCCGTTTCTCAAAGCCTACTTTGACTGTCCCAGCCTTTAGCGCCTGGGTCAAACCATCGAGCCAGCGCGGTTGACCTCATGCCCCCCAAAATCTGGGGATTTTGGCCTACTTATGCCGTCCCTTGCCCTCATCCATCTGTCTTTCCCACACATACGCTTGTTCTCAACTCGTCCTTATTGGATCCTATACCTCTTTGTCCCTTTTCCTTTGAATTCTTATGCCTACCTTTCGCACCCTACGTTAACAGGATGCGTCACAACCGCTCAACCCGCTCGGCTTATCTTTATGACGCAATGCTCATCTAAAACTAAGCTATTATCCCGAAATTATCTTGGTTTTGTAGAGTATGGCCACGTCGAAATTTTATTTCACCATAGATGTAAAATTTGGTCTCTGTATATTCTCGCAGCTGAAATGGTGGCAACTTACGTAGTGAGTGATACCCAGTTAAAATACATCAATTTTGAAGTTAGGAGTTTGCCTTGACCTAAATTTTATTTATTTTTTTCGATGTTTGGAAAAAAATGACGTACCCATTCAATTGTATCATATTAGGACAAAGTATTTAAATGCAATACTTATGGTGATTTGATCCACGGAAATAGTACGTTTACAATTTACTTGCAAATCGATTGATCATGTAAATTTGTGTTTTTATGGCGTAGTATGCTTATTTTCATTTCCTCTTATCATAATAAGGCATATAGCTCTTAAAGCCATCCCTTTTCTTGGAGTATAGAATGCAATGTGCTATGAAGCAATGATTCAATGTCATCTTCTAACTAAATGAAGTTTTCAAGAAAACTCGTAATAGTCCAATCTATTGTGGAAATAAAAAAAATGTGTTTTCGCTATCAAACCATTAAAACTCTTACCCTAGAAAAAATTGTGAAATTACTTATATGCTTTCTTTGGAAGACTTCTCTGTTCTAAAAGAGACCCTCTTTTTTTCACTTGTAAGCTATCTTAACAAATTCTTCTGAAGTCTATTTCCTATTTCGCTAACGATTTCCAGGAAGATGACCCTCTCGGTGCAAAACACTCAATTTTCTCGGTGGTACATCAGGCATGGAATTTGCATGGCCCTTACTCGAAGAAAAAAGATTTTTCCTGCATTCTAACTTTTGTATATCTTCAAAATTGAATCTCACATACATAAAAGTTTTTATCATAAAAAAGTCTCTATATGCATGTTTGTTTTGATAGTGATAATTTTTGTACTTAACATCAAAAAAGGTTATTGGTTTTTTTTAAGCTAATGAATCGTTTCATCCTCACATGTATCGATTACGTCATTTCTATATTCAGACTAGATATATATATTTAAATTTATTTATTTTATTTTTTCAGGTATGTGCCTTTTTCTCTTCAAACCAGTAAGCGTTTGAGTGAGTAATATTTTTCATTTTTTAAAGATACTTTTGTATTATTCGGTAATTATTTAATGACTAATCCGCAGCAAAATATTGGCATTGTGGATATTTTCCTATAGCATACATGTGCTTTTTTCATTGGTCTTATCTTGAAATTATGTATGGTGGAAAAGCTGAAATATGCTAATTTTAATCATCCCAATGTGGGATACGTTTCGGCAAAATTTTCTATACTCCTGCTGTCATTTAGGTTTAATGTACTCGTCATAATAATTATTTTTAGCGTTAAAATAACATACTGCATTAATCAGACTACGGATCTTTAATAGATACTCTTTCCTAATTACCTTTTTCTAAGGTAAATTAAAATGTGCAACTGATGAACAGTGTCAGGAACTTCTACAATTTCCGCTCACTTGTGAAATTTGTATGCCGCTGCCTACTTCTCAAATTTGAAATGTTTACCGAGTATCTTCTGATATGTAAAAATTCTATAATGAGCGAAAGTAAATATTGCTATGTAACATGAGTGGAGAATTTCAAAGTTGTAGAATGAGTTTTAATTGAGTAGAAAGGCATAAAATGGATTAAATGATGCCCCAAGAAAGGAAGCGAACTTTGCTCCTATAATCTAAACGTCGAAAATATAATGCGAGCGTTGTCACTAGGATATCCTTGTGTTTTTAACGAAAATATAGAAAAATTCTGGCAACTATTACCAGTGACTCCTCATCCTCTACTGATTAGTAGATTTTACTCCCTAATCTTTATGTATTGCTCCAATTATCTCTAATTTCATTATTATGGCTTAACTTTTCATATCCCTCATAACGGCGGCGTGGAGCTGTCCAATTCCTTTGGCGTTTTCGAATTGCTTCATCGATCATCGCTCTTCTTAAAAAGACTAAAATATCATTTTTTTTATTGCCTTTAGCTTTGAAACATAATCAGAGGAGAAAAAGGGAGAATAGGGGAATATAGTGCCGGGGACTAATAAATAATCAAAAAAATGACAGGCTGAAAGTTTCTCAACGCCGAATGGAGCGCTCTTTGACTTTTTCTTGTTAATTCACAAAATATTTTAAGTAGGTATCCTAAAGGCCAAATTGATCATAATTCCTTTTTACTAGGAATAATGCCAATTATGTGTCAGCTCTGAGAATAAATAGCTAACAGCACGTGCCCTTTAGATCGTTGAATGTAATACTGCTTCGGACACAAACCTTTACTTCTGACATGTACATTTTGTGACTTTTGGCATTATACCTTTTTTGCATATGATAATTTGTTCTGCTTCCCACAGTTAACCTGTCTTTTAAGAGGCATATTCTGTCAAAAATTTAATTTTGGGGATGAATACTGTTTTGCAGAGAAATTATGTCTTGCAAAAAATAATCCTTTCCTATGAACTGCTTTTCAACGAATTATTTATCACTTTGTTGTTTATTTTTAAACGCCATATTCCTTCTCATTTTTGGTGTTACTCTTGGTTTGCAACAGCCTTATGATACACTGAGGCTTTTCTATGAATTATATGGCTTAAAGTTAACACCAGAAGAGGAAATTAATATTTATGGGATTAATTTCATCTGTTCGCTCGCAACCACGCCTTTATTTGCGTCCGTACATTCATGCAGATTCCAAGGTCATACATTTGATTCACGGTAGGTTCTTTCCGTGGGTTAATTGCATCCCATTGTTCTCGTGATCATTAAATTACTTTCTTAAGCCATAATTCTATTTCAGCTCGCGATTACTTCCGAGTTTCATCGTTAATCAAATTCATCTGTCGACAATTTAGCTTTTTAAATAGCGTCTTAATCATTTATAGTCTTTATATACCCCCGAATTTTGTAATTATATCATCAATAAGTAGTTTTTTAATCAACTTCTATTCATCCTTTAACTATTCTTCAAAGCCAATATTTGCTTCCTTTGTCGCCGCAAAGGATATAAAGTTAGTTAATACAATGCACATCAAAAATCTTCCCGTCAGCCCTTTTTTACACCGATGCCTTTTTTCTTCTCATACAGCTCGCCCCACCCTCAAACCGCTTGAAAAGCTTCTCAATTATTACCGTTATTTTTTATTATGTACACTTCTCATGGCTCCTTGATCCATGCTCTCTAATTTATTCCCTCACTCACTCGATAAATAAAGTTATATTTTCTCCCATCACACCACCTTCTCCCCCCCAATTCCATCCCCGTCTCTTTCATGTTTCCTTAAACTTTTCCAGGTCCCCTCGCCCCCCCCCCCCCCCTCCGCTCACCTGTCTCAACATCATCATCTCGAGCGACACTTCTCCTTCCTTGACGTCACCCCCTCCCCAAGGACCATCCCAGCGATCCTTCTTCTTCCCTCACGTCCTCCTCCACCTCTCGTCATGCTTTTTTTCAAATTTCCATCGACCTTCCGTGCCCTTTCACCCCCCTCCCTAACTCCTGGAGGCACTTCTTTCTCCTCCCTCTACTCGTCTCTTTATGTTCCTCCTCCTCCTCCCCTTGCCCTTCCCCCTACAACGCACGACATTACCATCGCCTCCACGCGACCAAGGAAGCTCCCTCATTGTTTACCTCTAAACTTCCCTCGGGGTGTAGCATAAAATAAAAAAATTTGAAGGAGGGAAGGAAAAAAAGTCTGAAAGACTTTGGAGATGGGGATCTGCTACGGCGAAGGGGAATGGAAAGGGAGGGTTGATGGGGAATACGGGGAGAGGGGTGAGGGAGGTTTTGCTAGCTGTTACTACAAAAGAGGATCCGATGGTTAGGTGGTGGTGGGGTCGAAGAGGTTGGGTGGAATGGGGTTTTCTTTTCGCTCGTCAGCGGGACGGCTTGTCCATTTGACCGCCAGGAGGCAGAGGCAAACTAATACCTCTGCGACGGGGAAAAAAATGAATACGCGAAATGAAACATTTGAAAATTAAAGTATGAAAGTGGGGTGAAATTGAGGAGAGAGTGAAGGCGAAGGGAAGAAGCTTCTCTGAAGTGGACTGGAGATGGCGTCTCGCACAAGGGTAATTTTTCGGTCTCAAAGGTCGAAAAATTCACTCACTACGTTTCGGTCTTGATTCACTTTATCAGTGGACGTGTTCTGGGAATGGAAACTTTCCTTGGCATATAAAAGTCCGCAACGGCAGGAAAGACAATATATATTTTTCTTTAAAGCCTGCCAAAGTATTTAGTTAAAAATTAATGGTTTTTCCTTTTTCGTCATTAATTTACTTTCACCTTACCTATGTTTATGCCAAATGAAAATCTAGTTTTACCCGAATTGTAATACAGAATAATTCCCCTTACTTATATTTGTTTGATATTCCTCTTCATTCATATTTCAATCATAGGAGAAATATCGAAGGTGGCAGTGTAGGTATACAGTTACATCAATGTATTTGTTTATGCTGTTCTCTAGTCAAGTAGAGATATGAGTAAGCAATATGAACGTTTACAATTTCATTTCATATTAGCAGGCCAGCCAGCGTTGCTCGGGAAGGATAGAACCCAGAGAACAGTGAAATTTGAAAGTTGGAATTCATGCTCAAAAGTGAGGATTCTTAGGTAAAGGGACAAAGCGGGTGATGAAGGAATACATATGTACATGAAAAAACGATTTCCGTGTATCGCGCACGGGATCTACTTATACCCCGCTCCACCAAATTTATCATTGTGTGTGTCCGTACGTGCCTAGAACAAAAACGTCTTATGAACTCATGCCCCAGCAAAAAATATTTATAGTTGGGTGTATAATCCATTTAGCTATGTTTTCCCTTTGAACGTGTGAAGTGGTGTGCCTATCCGGCAGTATATCCAACCATGGAAGTTGTATGACGTGACGTAATAAATGGTAATGAAAAAAAGACGAAGAAGGACGCGTAGAACGCAGCCAAAAGTAGCACTATGGGTTTAAGGAGCATGAAATGCACCTATGTGTTAACTTCGGTTGCAATCCTCACAGCCGTATGGAAATGCATTGAGGATAGACATAAGGTAAGGTATATATATACACAAGGTATACATCAGGTATATATATATACACAATGTTTTGGAAAATATGAAATGCACGTGGCACGTAATATAAATAGTTCAAGTCAATATCAATAAACACAGAGACATTCAGAATGTGGGTTGCCGAATATTCCACTACAGCTTGAGATATGAGCCGATCATTTCATGCCTTAAACTACTTCCTTAATATTTAATACTTTATTTTGCTTACAAAAGTCTTATGCTTTTATTTTTATTAAATTCTATCCGAATAACTCCAATGTGATTTTTTCATCTAGACTATGACAGTTTTGGCTCTGTTTTGTTTTTGTTCGTATTTCACGAGAGAATAATTAGCCGGAATTTTGTGTGGGCTGTTTTTCTTTGATATAAAGTAATTTTTTATCAATGCATTTATTTATTCCCCGAAGCAGATGATTTATTTGTTCTTCGTGAATGCCAATGTATTCGATTTCGGAAACATTGAATTGTTAATTTGACATTCATATCTCTTTTGTCTCCACAAAAACTCAGAGCATCAAATTACTTTTTCAAAGCGTATTTTGAATTATTTTCCCTGATATTGTAATCTTTTGTTCTCGAATAAATTAATCATTTTATATTCATCAGCAATTTTTTTACACTCAAGTGTATTCAATGCAATTCCATAGATGAAACAACATTCTTTTTAGTAATATAATAGCTCTGCGTAAGGTAAATTTCACCGAGATATTTCAAATTATTTTATGAATATTTCAGTTTTTTTTAAAGAGATACAAAGAGCCGTTTAATGTTTAATGGTAGTATGTACATTTCAATTTCTTATGTAAAGGTGAGGATCTTTGTCCTTCGTACCCTGTAAAACTAGGGCAAGTGGAAAGAACTCTTCACAATTCAAATGTGCTTCAGTACTCATACTCCGTTAACCTTGGTTTGTATTACATGAAAGCAGGCTATTAAATTTTGTACTCTTTTTCAAAAGTGTTACTAAGTATTTCATATAATTTTCAAGGTAACTTACTATATCAAAACAAAATGTTAAGGTAATGGGTCCCAAATACGCAAAAGTTTTATCGCAGATATTTCATTACACTCGCATCACCCGCATTATTCCAAGAAACCCAGATTCACGATCCGAGGAAATATTTAATGTGTTATCACATTTCTCAGGTTAAACTAAGCAGAAGACGTAATGAAATCCGAGACTAATTACATAATGAAATCGCATAACAAACCTACAGTATCATCTTCATGTAGAGTTTATCTCGGTTTATAATAGGTACTCTTCTACGCTTGTTCTTTATTTTAATTGGCGAAAGAAATTAAACTAGAGTGGGAAATCCTTTTTTTTGTTCTTTACCGTAAATCTTTTCATCTATAAATATGATTACCGTCCTTTATATTACTCCATTAATATAATTTTGCTCAATATTCTGTGAAAAAAGAAGTCTCGAGTTGGAGGAAATTTTGTGTTTTAGAATGTATAAATAAGGAGTGAAAAATGCTCTTAGTTCGCTTTTCATCGCTGGAATCGCATTTTTGTGACTAATTCTTGAATTATAATATTTGAGAATGTATAATGCGAAAATTTAGATATGATCCAATTTAACATTGTGAGAATCAATGTTTCCTTTTCTTTTTCGTCGCTTTGGAAAGAGGATAGTATTATTTTACTCGCAGAATTCACAAAATCCTTCAAAACCGGTAGACAGACTTCTCTTAATTGAAATGAAATTAGACCTTAGAGACTTGAAATGTTAGTATTGTAGAAAAATAAATTTTCAAGTCCTTAGGACAAGTTTTTTTTCAGAAAGGTGTGCCTTTAGCTAGCATGATTGGCTTAACGGAATGAGTGTTTTCACATATTTCGAATAAAATTTGTTTCACTGACTGAACGAAGAAAAATATCGTCCATAAAATATCATCTTCATCGTTTCGCTGTTACTGAGCGTATTCCCATCAAAATTGGAATATTTTTTAGCATAGTTCCCTCGTATTAATAAAGGTAATTTAAATGAGCATTTTTTCGATTATTCAACACATCCTGTACGTTGTTACTTTTCTTGCATATTGGAGTAAATGTTAAAAAACGTGGCAAAAATCTTTTGATCCTCTTTTGCTTTTTATCTTGGAGTTTGGAAACTACACTACATTAGACTAAAGCATGCTTTTACATCGACCACAACTCAATGTTTGTATTTCCGATCGGTTCATCCCTTTTATTTCGACCCCTTTTCTTGAGAGCCCATTTGGGACATTCGTGCCAAGTGGAGGAGGGACGACGTGCCCATCCAACAACTTGCCTTTGGCTCCACTCCACGCCCGCATTATCGCGACTCCTTCCCTACTCAATATGCACCTGCCTCCAATTGGGAGGACCGGGAGGGTAGCACTTCCAGTTCGGACAGCTCTCACGCGAGCAATGAAGCGATCCTGTCCTCATATTGGCAGCGGCTTTGGACTTCCGGAGGCCATGACAGGTCGGGGGGGGGGGGGGATTGGGAAGGGGTTCTCAAGGTACCTGCTCGAACTTCCATGGTGACGCGGTCTACCTTGCGTGGGAACGTTGGTGTGTGGAGATCAAGCAGTGAAAAGTTCACTTGCAGGCATGCACTATAGCCCTGCTACTTCGTTAATTTTTCTACATGCGACCAAATAGGTATAGTTTAAGTAGTAATTCCTCGTTGCATTCTTTTGACCAAAGAACACTAGGTTTGTGAGTCTTTACTTATAAATTCAGTGAGTTTGCTAGGCTAATTTTATAACATTCATTTGCCAATGGTTTGATTCATTTCTGTTTTCTTGGCCCGTTTGTATATCTCTGGGACTCATATAAATATAAAAAATTCTCAGAATTAAACTAAAGTGGAAGAGCATTTTTTTCGCCAAGCATTATTCAATAGCGTTCCGAAGATTACGGGTATTGCGAACAGATCATAAGAAAATTTTTCTGTATATCACTAATTAAAGGGTTTTGGTACACTACATGATTGTATCAATTTTAGTTGTTGCCGTAAAATCTGACTTTTACTATGCTAACAGTGTAAAACAATTTTTTCTCTACCCTTCAGTTATCATGTAGACAGTCGTTGGCAAAAGGTTCACGCTTAAATACTTTAATTTTCTTCAACTAACTTTCTTTAAATTTTTTTTTTACGTCACATTAATCTTACAATTACATTGACCTTTACTCGTTTATATGGAGTCTCCTGTCACTGTATCGTGTTTATTATGCACTGTCTGAATATCAGTGTCTATTTTGAGATTCCATTGGAAAAGTTTTTTTGTCTGGTGTGGAATTGGCATTTCAATAGTAAAAATCATTAAAATATTCTTTGATGAGATCCCTGATAGTTATTTTCACGTTAATCCTCATAGCATGGCTAAAGTTTACATCCCAGATTTACCATAAAAGCATCCTCTTAACGGCCGAATGGAATAAATTATCTTACGCGTATTTTATGGAGATCCATGCTGGCAAAATCGTCCGCTTTTGTTCGCGATTATTCATTGGCATGTTATGCGATAATAATTGAATTTAACTCATATTAGGGATTTACAACTTAAATCCCTCACTATCTCATAAGCAATGAAGGCCTAATGACGCACCTAAATGTTCAATTAGGCATTTAAATAGAATTTATAAAGTTGTTGCTGGCTACATTTTAAGTTTGAGTCAGCAGAAGCTTGAGGGGCTTGAGATGAATTTACTTTTGAACTGTATACTTCCTTACCGCTTTAAACTAGCAAAGGAAATAAGATTGCTTAGTGGTATACATGCTTAATATTGTGATGTGCTTCCGGCGGTCTCATCGTCACGGCGTTAAGGTTTCAAAGGCCATTGAAGTGTGCATATGAAAGTAAGGGGCGGGCAGAATAGAATTACAGGGGCTCATCGTCCTTAAATTGGAAGCTCTCTGGATGGTAATAAATTTACTCCCTTATGCAGCCAAAGATGGATTTGCGTGTGGGAGAACGTGCGAGGGAGAGAGGTATTCCAATGATATGCTTGACGTTAAATTAAGTTTTGAGGCAAATAGCAAGAGAAGTGATGCTAAATTCTAAGGTAAAATGTAAATACAATATTTTGCAGAGAAAAATTATGATCAGTTGTCTGAATAATCCCTTCAAATTTAATATTCATTAATTTGAATGTGATAGACCACATGTCTTTAAATTTTTTCATGTCAAGTCATGCGTTTCTAAATTCTATGTGGTTGTTGTTTTAAAGAACGTATCGAGAGGTTTCTTCTCCTATTATCTTGTGTCATTAGCAGGTTTCATTGATGACCTAACCTAAAAGTATTTCTTTCTTATTATTTCAAATATATTTTGTTCACTGCGGGTGCAATTTGAGACCGGTAATTCTAAATAATGTAATTTCAGTAGCCATTGATCTAGAACCAATTACGTGGTGTTATCTTGTTGAGCTTAGCAATTCCCTCTGGGACCGGTTGATTTAGAAGTAATCTGAAGATTTTTTCCATTACTTACTTCATTTCATTATGAGAACACGGGCGTTTCTCTTGTGTTGCCATTAATTTTCACCAGAGTGTGTATAAGGTATCTCATTTTCTTTCACCGGAACATAGATATCAAGGAATTATTACCATAGATTTATATGGCTGTGGGAAGTGCAGTCTATTGCTACAGCGAAGCACTCTCCTGGGAATCTAAATGGTCTGTAGTTAAGGCGAATTAGAAGTTAAAGATGTAGATTTGTGAAATATATCATATTTTAAGTAGTCAATTGAAATTTTAAACATAATAACCACAGTAAAATTGAATAAGTAGTAATTGTGAACTAATTTTAAGCACAAGATAATTAAGGTGCATACTACTTTTAGAAAAATCTGTCGGTATTAAAATGACATGCGGCTAACTGATCACCAATATATATAAAACTCATAAAATGAATGCTTACGGATTAGATTCTACAAAAAAATACCCGGAATGTACTATGAGAATTAGAAAACTGCCATATCCAAACGAATTTGTACCTATTCCAATTTCTCTGATTCAATGGGTAGCAGCTCTGGTTCATGCAGAAGACATTAAAAAATGCCTCACTCCTATCCTTTACGATGCATTATTTAAATATAAATGCTTTCTTTTCATCAATAGCTTCCTAATTCATGGCAGCATCTCTCGAAAAAAATATAATTTTAGGACCTTATTCCGAATCTTCTAAGTTGCCGAATAAATGTGTATGGGCTGAATCATTTTGGAATTCACGCACTAGCTACCAGCAATTGAAAACTTTCCCCGTTCAATTGGCTGCCCAAGTTCCCACGCCACCACCATACGCAGTCTATTGGCCATTCACTTAATTTAGCTCAAGCCATCACAAGCAGCTGCGTCCTGCGTTGCGACCGGTCTGCTTACAGTGGAACTTATGAATGCTACCTGAGTCGCTGCAGCATGGGGCGCGAACTAGTGTATCTGCAGTTTATGACGATATGCAGCGAATTGAATTTCGCGCGATTGTGCTTGTAGGTTATGGGCCTGAAGCTGCGAAATATCAGCAAGGGTAGTTGAAGAGTGATAGGTACCACGGCTTACTAACCGATGGATATCGTTGAATTCTAAATTAATATATCATTTTCTTTTGGATTGAGCTTATGCAGATAGTGTTCACGTTGATGGAATATTTGTTGATCTAATAATTGATAATTGATGTGGTGATGGTTTTCCGGGTTTACACCGCGTTGATACATGTTTTGCGGACACTCTTGATAATTGATGTGTTTGAGTTGATGTGATGTAATTATATCAAATTTTTGAATTCTACTGCATTAAGTTTGAAAATCACTTTTATTTTTTTATGCTAAGCATGAATATCTGTTGGACATCATCATTTTATTGAGGATGAATTGCGCTATATAGAGGCAAAATATTTGTAGCTATTTTTCTCTGAATTTTATTTGCAGAGTATTCTGTTTAGATTGTTAACATTGACTTGCGTTTAGTTTTTCCCAATTAGGATTGGCAATGAGTTCCCTGAACTCCCTTTTATTATTTAATTTTTCTAGTCATTGTTGGTTTTTACTCTCAGTAGTTCGACTTAAATCCACAAATATCTCCATAGCGTAAAGTGGCTCAATTTTATTTTCATCTTAAGCTGGAAGTATATATTTCATTATTTGACATGTAATAGGGTAGCTGCCTTAACTTTGTTAAAGTAGTACGCACCGATGATGTAGTGATAATCAAAGGCAATTTCCCACACAAATATATTTCCCCCAAATGAATTACTTCAAATCATGAATTTGCCACTATATGCCATAACGAAGATCGCCTCAAACGTTATGAGGTGCCGAAAGCGTGGTCGGATATAAATCTGCTAGAAAAAGTACATATTTAAGTGGGAAGTTATAGTTTGATTATAATTGCATTATAGATTACGAATCGAGTTCATTGGAATCATCACATTTTTGCCCATTTGTTTTGCAGACGATGAAAAGTTTTCTAGAACGAATAAGCAAGTATGATTAGAAGCTAAGTGAAGTAATATCTGCGTGCCTCTATCATATCCAGTGTACACATTTCCTTTACTGAAGAGGAGCTTCAAAGATTTAACGCAAATGTGTGCGTTGGAAAAACTCCCTCTTCACGGAAGGGGAGACACATTTTAAGAATCTTCGCTATAATTCCTTCCCTCGAGTAGTGGGTGAGATGAGAAGGACGTGGACTAGGAAACTTGAATGCTGGGCTGGGAATTTGAAACCCCTTAAATAGAGAATGGCGACGGTATAAGACGAGCACAATGCGAGCCAGCCAGTCAGCCAAGCACCTGAGGGGGAGTGATGGGGGGATAAATACTGTGAAAGCTTAGCAGTGCTGCAGCTCCGTGGAGAATCGAAAATCGGGCTCACTTTGGCGACGCTCCACTATCCGGGACGGGGAGGTGGGGGTGTTACTATAACAGCGCCGTCAAAAGAATGACAGGCCCCGCCACCGTTCTTTCTCCCTACTCGGAGTCGAATTCGCCGAGGCAGGCCTTGCTCTCGGCTTTCTCGGTACACACTCGCTCAACCGTTTTTATTTGACGGCTAGGTGTGCATGTGTGGATGCGCATTTTTGTCGCAGGAATGACTGGAGTTGAGCCCACTGTTTTGAGAGCGTCCCCGTCTTTCCATCGCTCGCGCCAGTCTTTCTATCGCTCCCTCTCTAACAACGCTTCCCGGGGCAGAAATGGTTTCGAAAGGGTCGGAATGTTTTTGCCTACGGGAGTAAGGTTCTTCATGTCTCATATGGTCCGAGTGTGTTCCAACACTGCGAAGGGATGGGTCAAGGGGCGTAAGCAGGCGACGCGTTTGAAAAGGGATTGAAGTCTGCTGTTTTTCCAGGAAAGGCGTCATTAAATGACTTTAGATTGCGTATTTTCATCCGCAATCTCGGACAATAATGCGATTGTGGCCCGCCGAAGTGAAAGTAAAGCAAACAAGAATTGGGATTCCGTGTAATGGGTTTTCGTGATTACGTGAGAGGGAATTGATGGAGATGGCGGACACTTGGGAAGCAGATATCAAAGCGACTTAACTGGAATCGAAATTTCCAGCGACCACTTCACTGAGTTCATTGATATTTACTTTTCTGACCATGGGAAACGAGATAAAAGTTTCATTCCCGGTAGCTTAAAAATATTTTCTGCTATTTCTGTTTGATAATGAAGTTAAGTTTTTTTCAGCATGAGATGACCTGAGTAGCAATGGTCATGTACGCATTCTTTGTTGGGCAGTTTAATATCGCTCTGTATAGAGTGGAATCATAGATACATAATTAATTTTTGAATCCATAAATTCAAAAATTTAGGCGTGATGAAAATTGATTTTTGGTTGGCAGTTGTATGTATAATTGCCTTACGCAAATAATAGATCCTCTGAGTAAAACATCTTCTGAGTGATATTTGACATATTCTTAAGCAACCTTATATAGAAGAGCTCCAATTAAATATTCTTCTTAGGTACAAAGATTAGCCAACCTTGGCTGATTATCTACCGCAATACATGAACATATATTTTATATAAATGAACATATTTATACATATCTTGCAAATCAATTAATTTTCCTTTGTAACTTTTTTACCCAGGTCCTTAAGGCATTTCATTATAAACAAGACTACAATAATTACAGGAAGGGAATACTAAGATGAAAATAACATTTTTTGTAGTTAGAAATACTGGATAAGTGCTAACGAAATTCTTTGATAGAGAGTGATCCTGACTTAATTACAGATGTCAATGACATTATGATTCCGAGATAGATTTTTTGTGACGATGAGTCTAAGAGTTGAATTTTATTTCATCTAATGAATTTTATTTCATTCTACATCCATTTCGCCAACTACAAATGGAAAAAGATGAGTTTTATACATTTATCTTGAAATCCTTGAGTTGAAAATCTGATAATAATATCTCTGTCAACATTTCAGCGTAAAGGAATTTTCGCCCATCTATTTTGTGATTTCTCTGATATCTTGATTCAGCGGACTAATACTGTCCAAATAGTTTGTCATTTGAGGGAGGGATATAAATTTGAAGGTCATCTACGTAATACTTCATGTTCTTTCAGTTTTATAATCGCAAATAAAATATCATTGACAGATATTGAAAAAAGTATGGGGACCCAGGACAAATTCATGTGGAACACCCAAGATACAGGAACGTAAGCGGATAAGTTATTGTCAGGTTCAGACTGCTTGCGATGTATGGAATAGGTGGCAGCAAAACCAGTTTAAAACTGAGCACGAGTAACCAAGCTTCACAATTTTGTAGATAAGAAGACTACGATCCATTTTATCGAAATTTAATTGAAATCGATGCAGATGTCCTGATTCATGATTTTATTCTCATCATAAAATGGCTATATTGTGTAAACCTCACACACGAAAAGCTGAAATTTTCATTGGAGGTAGGCATTTGTTTTAATTTTAACTCGTTAGATATGTCTCCCTCACACCTTTCTAATGAAAATTGACCTCGTAAAGTGACCTTTATAATAGTTCACAGTCCTACGTCGGTCAAACAGAAGAATAGATTTCTCTGCATGTTACCAGGTCACTGTTCGCGATGCGTGAAACCATTATTGGAGGCCGAGGGAGGATAGGCTCCTTCCCCAGGAGCTTACGCTATTTGGATCTCAAGCAGTCCCAATGGAATTGGGGATGTCTCCAAGCCATATCCTAGTTTCAATAGGAAAGGCCATTGAGATTTGACTAGGCATGGGAGGCTGTGTTTGCTCGGAAAATGAAGGAAGTCTTGAATATAATTGTATGAAACCTACTTCGTGAGTAATCTCGAGTAAAAAGAAACTTTTAGCTCTTCATTAGAATGACCTCAGTGCTAAAAACAAATTCCTATTCTTTATTTTTGTTTAACTCAGTCACCACCTGATGCATGTTGAATTATTTATTGAAACAATGTTGGAATAATTTAGATGAAGTTAACCTAGCTAAATGTAGCTAACGTAACTATTTGCACATTATTTATAATTCACGAAAGGATTATTTTTTTGCAATGGTTTTAAAAACTCTTAGGCCCAGTAGATGGTACATAAATTCAACGAAAATTTTGCAAAAAATTGACCTTATTGCTCAATTCCCAGAACCCAGCAAAGAAAAAGTAAATACAACTATATTATCTTCGTGGTCAATAATTAAATTCAATTAATGTTAACCTGCCTACCAAATTTAAATGAGATTTCAATAATGAATCTCAAACATTTGAAAGAGTGACTCTCATTTTAAAAAAATAATATTTTATGAACGAGGTGGCTTTGATATGATACGGAGGAAATAACATCAACACTCAATTAACTTTTATAGTAAAAGTTTATTTTTGCACCATGAGGTCTAATGATTTGGATTATGTTAATCCAGGCAAAGTTTTCTATTCAGTTATCGTAATGCTAACGAAAATTATTATAGTTTCAATTTAAGTAAATGCCTTACTTCCAATTCTAAAATCATGTACTTATAAAGAGAAATTTGAAATGGTTACAGAAGCTAGGGGCTCAAAATAATTAATTTGGAATGCAAATGCTATTACAAGGGATAAGAGAATACATGATTTTATTTCGATAAGTATTTATTTTATTTAGGTTGACACATTCGATTGCGCACTTGTATTCCTTATCAAATCGGTGCTCCACACAGTGCGTTGGCCCTTTGTTACCCAGTTAAAGCTCACCATAGTTACAGAAATGACGATCGCACTTGCTCTGCTATTACGTTTAGAGGATGATGGAGTCCTCGAAAATTCCTAGATCAGTATTGTTTGTTGCGACCATATTTTTTACAGCGAAAAGCCATCAGATGATTGGGAAATAACGTTATATCGCAGTTGATGTAGAGAACAGTGAGAGTAGCATCAGTGGAAGTGGATTGAGGGCAGATGGCTTGTGGCCGAAAAATGGAGGATGAGGATTTGGAATCATTATTGACCGTGGGAGTGAAGGCAGAATGTCATAAAACGAGAAAAATAAGGTCTCTTAACAAAGTTTCGAAAGGTCCTAATCCAGTAACTTTGTAAACAGAAGTCCTCGCTGAGGGCTCTCCAGGTGGCATAGAGGAATTTCACAAATGGCACGATCGTACTAATTTTGAAGTTATTTGGCCACCGTGATATTTTTATTCAGTGTTCTTCTCCCGTGTATTACATCTCATTCCTCAGCATGATTCACAAGCAAAAGTCTATTGTGAATTTGATTCAGTTTCACACCTATTTTGGTATGACTTCGCCTAGGTACAGCTGTGTCATCTAGGTGTATGGGGTTTTAGAATATTCTCAAAACTCATTAAACGTGCCAGGTTGATACAAATACCAATACTTTTTATTTGGATACTCATTGGAAGAGCAGATAAAGTTTGCAATCAACTTTTCAGCTTTGATTAATACTCATCCTTTGAAATGAAAATTTGAAATTATTCTCTAATGCTTGATTATCGGTTTTTGCCAAGTTCTTATTCCCTGTTCGTCTTTTCTTGACCTACAACACTATATACGCTTCAAAATATTTTATATTTGGGTGAAATAACATTT
Organism: Ischnura elegans; assembly: GCF_921293095.1. NCBI lineage: Eukaryota > Metazoa > Arthropoda > Insecta > Odonata > Coenagrionidae > Ischnura > Ischnura elegans. Next base: position 117,137,969 of record NC_060246.1, read on the forward strand.
TTTTTCTGTTTGAGGTATTTTTTTCATCAAACAATTATTCCATAAAATTGCATATAAAGTGCAAAGTCTTAATAAACTTGTCTTAGACTTAGTATCGTTGGATTCCTCCAAGACGTTGGGGGTTATTCTGACAAATAGTTCATAAACGGTGAGGACTACCTACCGACTTACAGTCAGTGTAAATTCTGATTTATTTGAGAGGCAGTTAACCTTGGAGATGACACGTTTTTGCTAATAATAATAATAATAATAATAATGAAATAATAAAAAATGAAATAAAATAAAGGAATATTTCAAGGGGATTCATTGAGCCTAGCTGCCAACCCTTTATCAAATATATTAAATTCAACAAAATATGGATTCAAATTAAAAATTGATAGAAATCAGACACATATGATTAATCATCTTTTCTAGATGGATGATCTAAAGATATATGCCCTCAATCAGAAGGAGTTAAATTATACGTTTAAAGTAACGGAAAGCTTTGGTAATGACATATGTATGAAGTTTGGAATAGATAAATGCAGAAAACTAGAAATTAATAAAGGGAGAAACGTTAAAGGGCAAGATATTCTTTTAGATAGTGGAAAAATCGAAAACATGGATGAACATGAAAAATATAAATATCTTGGCATACTGCAGAACACTCAAATCCTACAGAACGAAATTAAGGAAAAAGTCACAAGAGAATATAAAAATAGGCCTCACCTTATACTTAAAACGCAGTTAAATAGCAGGAATACAACAAAATCCATAAATACATTTGCTGTTCCAACTTTAACGTATACATTTGGTGTAATTCATTGGACCAATACAGATTTAGAAGACCTTTAGACAAAGAAAGCATTAACAGATAACAAAGCACATCATCCAAATGCTGCTATCGAAAGGTTATACCTTAAAAGAAAAAATGGTGGTAGACTTTAATGCGCATTAAGAATCTACATTACAGAATTGTTGATAAATTAAGAAATTACTTCTTCCAAAAAAGCGAGACGAGTAACCTCTATAATTCAGTCATAAAAATGATGATAAAGGAACACCACTCCAGCTTCATGTCAGAGACAAATCAATAGATGTAGAAAAAACAGAGGAGCTAGAAGCAAGCAGTTACATAGGATACATCACAAATTCCTTCATCAGGAATGCGTAGACTCCTCACTATCAAATGCCTGGTTAAAAAGAGGTGAGCTATATAAGGAAACGGAGGGGACAATGATAGCTATTCATGACACGTAATTGGTACGAAGAACTATAGGAAATGTATAATCAAAGACGGAAGCATATTGAAAGACCTATGCCGTAAATGTAATGCAAAGAGTGAGACGATAGAGCACATAATTAGCGAATGTACGAATCTAGTTGGTGATGAATACACCAAAAGACACAATAATCAATGCAAAATTATTTATTTAGAAATAGCATATGTTACCGGATTAAAATTGGATCATGAACCATATTACCTGTTCACCCCTGCTACAGTTCTGGAAAATGAAAATTACAAATTATACTGGGACAACACAATTTACACAGACAAACCTGTTCAGCATAACAGGCCAGACATAATCTGGATTTAAAAAAAAGAAAAGCAGACCTTTATAATAGAAATAGCAAATCCAGCTGACCACAACTTTAAGAAGAAATATGAGGAAAAGAAACAAAAATATCAAGACCTTGCAAGGCAAATAAATATCTGGAAACAGGACGTGGTCACCATCATCCCCATAGTAATATCATCAACAGGAATAACACATTCATCGCTTAAATTTGGAATTGAACAGTTAAAAATTAAAATAAATACAATATATAACATTCAAAAATCTGTAATACTGAATATACGTAGAACAGTTACATTGTTTTTAAATGAATTGTAACTTGAGGCAGTGTCTTGGCAAGTCCCGACACTGGCAGACCTCCAAGTAAATCTTGCGGAAAAATAAATAATAATAGTTCTAAGCGTGTTTTCTATGTTATAGTATGCTTAACTGTTTCTGGATCTTACTAAACTTTTGTGCTCTTAACGCCATATTAACTTCCGTAACACCTTATTTATTGGTTTCTAAGAAGACTCAAGCCGTCACTAAGGTGTAATATGAGTGTCTTTTAGCGGGCTATATTTTTTAATAAACATACACGTTTCTGAGCCCTGTGATTCACTTTCCATTTTAAGTAATTCTTTACTCTCCCTTACATGCTCATTGAATACTGGTGGGCGAGTTCTGCTACCATTTTAGTGGAATTTATTGCGGACAGGAACGGAAATTCGGAGAAAAATTGTGTGTGGGGCCATTTCACACGCACGGGACTTCATCGTGTTGACAGCAATGGCGTTAGCAGCTGTTTTCGCCTCTTGCAAAAGTAGGATACGATGAAAGATATCTGAAAAAATATCAGGGAATTGGGAGATAATATTGTAAGGGTCAAGCCTCCAAATTTCAGTGCACTTTTTTTCTAATTTTATTTTATAAATATTATCATTTTGACCCCGTGGCGCCATCAAGAGCCAGCTCACGCTTTCATACTCTCATATATATGTATAGTTTCGAACGCACCACTGCAGCACAGAACTCGTCTGCCCTGTGGAGAGAAAGGAGGGGCCGCTTTTAAATTTGCTCGCACGCTTTGCCGTGGGTGGATTGCCTCTCTCTCCCTCCCTCCCTCTTCATAGCATCTCATTTGAGGAATCCTCTCCCTCCACCTCGGGTGAGTGTCCGGAGGCGTGGCGACCGTGGGGAGAGAGAGGGGTCTTCTTCCCCCCCCCTTGGGTGCGACCGGGGGTCAGAGGTCACCCATCGGCCCATTCCCTCCCCACCTCACTGGCCGGCGCGACCTCCCTCACTCCCTGACCTCGGCTGGACGTGCCGCGGTCGCCATAAAACAAGGGGCGCGTGAGTCGAGGGTCGTATGCAGATGGCACAGCACATGCCGCGCGCCTATACCCCGCCACCACCCTCCCCTTCCCCCCACAGAAAACAGTGTCCCCGAGCCACTCCAACCGAAGCCACCAGCTATACTGCCTCGGCCACCGCTTCATTTCATCTTCCCATTGAGACCCACGAGGTGGTCGAGGCGTCCGCATCCCATTCCTCACCGCTACGGCGCCCTTGAAGGTACTACCTTCCACACACTCCGCCGAGGGGAAAGCGTCACGTTCTTACAAAAGAAATAAGTCTAAATTACTCACCCAATTCAGGATGGTAATCAAGGAAACTACGAAGAGGAGGCACCAGTCTGCCTCGTTGAACCTTGATTTTTGTTTCCATTTGAGGCACATATTAATCAGACTTCAAAATATACGCGGTGACGAGCGGAGAGTAATCTATTTATTTCCAAAATTGACTATATTTTATTTACAGCTGCGTGGAACAGAATTGGTATATTATTAATTCGATAGATAAAATCAACGCGAATATTAAGTTCGTAAAATTATAACTTATTTCACGGGCAAATTCGGATCGCTCATTCCTTCACCGACGATAGTGGCGTCTTTTGTAAACGCAATTGAATGCGCGATCGGTGATGGTACATCTAATGGCTGGCTAGTGAATCATATTACTCTAGTTGTGATTGAAATCATATAACCCCAGTTCGTCGAATTCAAGCGGATACAAGTGAAGAGGGTGCATTAATCGCTCTCAAAAGGTCTTATTTTGTCTTTCTTGAGTCGTATTGCTTAATAATTTTCTTAGTGTATAGGCTATACCTTGGCAAAATTGATTTGCCTATGATGAAATAAATTTTAAAAACTAATTGGACAATATGCGGAGATCAATTTTTTAAATCACTGGTTCTTTATTGCAAGAAACAAATGGTACAATTATCATCACTTCAAGTTTGTGTAGAATGCAAATTTTTGAATTCTTCGAAATCGAATCAAAGCGATTTGAATCAGGGGCTGGAGGATTTCAATTATCACAGATGGGATTGCTTTCTTGCCGAAAGCTTTGAATTATCGGACATACATGATTGGCTTTCAAATCAGTGAATGGATCTTTTCAATATTAAATTTTGGCAGTTACCCATCCATTACTGCATACTGTCAATGCATATTCCCTCACTTGTTGAAATTGCCTTATTTTGTGCAAATTATAATTTGATAAAAGGGCCAAAATTACAAATTTCAATTGAGATATGTAAGAATTTAAAAAAATCTTACCGAATTAGAATTTGAATTTAATGATTGGAGCTAAGAGGTCCCATGATTAGGGAAGCGTCGCAGCCTAGTGGGCAAAACTCTTGCCTGATGATTGAAGGCTTCATGTTTCAAATCCCGGGTGAAGTCTTCAGATACTTCCTAGTAAGAATTTCTTCGAAGTGTTTGGTAGTCCAAAGGTAGGAATGGATGAAGGTATATTGAATGTGTGCATTTCTCACTCTTGTGGTAAAGCCTGGGGCGTGCTCTACCCTCCCCTATAATTCGGGTGGAAACACTTGCTCAGTGAATGGGACCAATATTGTTTTGTTTAAATAAAAAAATCGTTTTTAGCTAAATAAGGCATATTGCCATTTCAAGAATACGAGAGAAATTCTGTCGGCGTTAAATTATAACAGCAAAAATACTTTAGGAGGGTTTTTGAGAGTGAGAATTCCTTACATCTACATCTACATCTACAAATTACCCTGCGAGCCACCTCTAGGGTGTTTGGCAGGGGGTGATCAATCACCAGCATGCAGCATGCATTTGGACTCCCACATGCACACCACACCGTCCAAGAAACGTCCCGTATAATAACAAACTATACTACTATATGCTGTTAGAAATAGAATATAGAATAGAAATTCAGAAACATGCAGTAAGTTTTACATAGGTTAGTAGGCTACACTACAAGTCATGCAATCTATTTACGCGTTCTATTGCTGCCGTTATAATCTCTTATTGATCGTGGAAAAAATGACATTCGGAATCTGTCTGTTCTGCAATCTATCTCTCTTATTTTATTTATATGATCTGATCTTCCGTAGTACGTTGGCGTCCGCAAGATATGGTTAACTTCGTCAGAAAAGACACTGCTCTTGAATTTATCTAAAAGGTTTAGTCTATTTTTCAATCTACGGTCCGACAGAGATTCCCATCCATGTTTATCTAAGAGGTCAGTTACACTAACAAGACTATCGTAACGACCTTTCACATACCTGGCAGCTCTTCTTTGCACGCGTTCTAACTCTGTTATTAAGCCTTTTTCATGAGGGTCCCAAACACTGGCAGCGTATTCCAAATGTGGTCTAACGAGGGAAAAGTAGCTAATTTCTCTCACTTTGTCGTCGCACTTTCCTAATATTCTTTTAACAAAACCCATTTTACGATTAGCTTGACCGGTTATTTCTCGAATATGTTTATTCCACGATAGATCATTATTGAGTCTAACCCCTAGATATTTCACAGATTCAACTGCATTTAATTGGGTGCCTCGAATGATATAGTTACGCTGTAGGGAGTTATTCTTCTTCCAGAAATTCATTACGACGCATTTTTCCAAATTTAATTCTAACTGCCAAGCATCGCACCAAGCTTGGATAGCAGCAAGGTCATTCGTTAGATCATCTATATCTTTGCTGGAACGGATTTTTCTGTAAACTACAGCGTCGTCTGCAAATAATCGTAACTTACTCTGCACTACTTCGCCAATGTCGTTTATATAAAGAAGGAATAGGAGTGGGCCAATGACACTACCCTGAGGAACGCCAGAAGTGACTCTAACCTCATTGGAGACTGCACCGTCTAATACTACTCTTTGGACGCGGTCGCTCAAAAATTCTCTAATCCAGGAAATGACATCTTCGTCTAGACCATAAGATTTCAGTTTTATTATTAACTTTCCGTGGGGTACTTTATCAAATGCCTTTTTGAAATCAAGAAAAATTGCGTCTACTGGAATGTTGTCTTCCCCGGAGACTAAAATATCGTGGGCGAAAAGCGCTAACTGAGTTTCGCACGATCTGCTTTTCCTAAATCCATGTTGATTTCCCATTAATAAGTTTTGCGCGTCTAGGTGTTTCATTACCGAGCTGACTACGATGTGTTCAAGGACTTTGCAAGAGATGGACGTTAAAGATATCGGCCTGTAATTAGATGGCTGTTCCTTGTCTCCACTTTTAAATATTGGCGTTACATTAGCGATTTTCCAGTCATTAGGTACTTCGTGTTGCTTGATGGATTTACTGAATATTAACTGCAAGTAGGGGGCAAGTTCTGAGGCTAGTTCTTTATATACGCGAGAAGGGATTTCGTCTGGACCAGGTGATTTATTTGGACTAAGCGATTTCAATATATTTTCTATTCCGAGCGTACTAATGTCAATAGCTGGCATCTTATGTATACAGGGATTGTCATCGGTCTCGGGTGAGTTTTCGGAAGGCTCCGTGAACACGCTCTTAAAGTAGGAATTTAATAAATTGGCTTTATCGTAACTGCTTGTCAACACATCTCCATTGTCGTTTCTCAGCGAACATACGGTAGATCGTTTACCTTGAACTTCCCTAACATATGACCAAAATGCTTTTGGGTTATCCTGTAACTGCTCTACTAGTGTTTTTCTTTTAAAATTCGTGAACGCATTCCTGAACGCATTCCTGAACGCTTCCTTCGTGGCGGCTTTAGTCATCCTATATTTTTTAATTATTAGCTCGCGTTCATTAGCGGATAAATCCGTGCTGACTTTTTTCATTTTAGCATGACACGCTCTCTGTCGCCTCAATGATTTTCTCACTTCCGCGTCGTACCATCTCGGTTCGCTGCCTTCTTTTACTATTTTACTAGGGATGTAGCTATTTATTCCCGAAGTTACGAGCGAAAGAAAAGCTTTCCAAGTATTCTCTACATTTAACTTTAATACTGAGTCATGAAACTCGGGGAAAGCATTTTTCATATGATTCTTAAACCCATCAAAATTAGCTCTTTTAAAAATGAAAACTTTACGCTCTTTTTTAAAGTTTACAGCGGTATTTAGAGAAAACTTTGCAGTTACTACCCTATGGTCACTTATTCCTTCGACAGTGCCAACGTTTATTACCTGATGTGGTATATTTGTCGCTAATAAATCAAGAATATTTTCTCCTCTGTTTGGTGCGGATGCTATTTGAAACAATGAATTAGATGTGAAAGTGTGTAATAAAGCCTCGCAGATCACTTTATCCCTCCCACCAGGAATGAAGCTATAAGTCTCCCAATCTATAGAAGGTACGTTGAAATCTCCACCCACAATCAAGTTTCTTCCAGGATACTTGGATGCTACGCTGTTTATTTGATTTTGAAAATCCAACATTGACGTTATATCTGAGTTAGGTGGTCTGTAATACGAACATAATAAAATAGTTTTGAATTTTGGACATTTAATTAAACACCACACAGATTCAACGCTGGTCTCAGTTACGGTTATCGCTTGGCTGACGATTGAATTCTTTACAGCTATAAAAACCTTATTGGACGGCAAAAGGTTGCATTGCCTCTTCACACACCGAGGATGAGTCACGCTTGTCCATAGTATTTGCCCGAAGTTGTGCAAATGTTTTATTTTGTGTTCAGTGCTCACTTGTCCATTATAGCATGGCTCTGTGAACGGTAATCTTCATACTCCTCCAAATTCTTCGTACGTCCATAATCTCCGCACGCATTTCGCGATTGGATGTCTCTCTCTCTTTCTCTCCAGAACATAGTGAGAGTTGAGAGTGAGGAGCATTTTCAGATCGCTGCCCCGTCGCTTTTTATGCTCTTTTTTTCCCTGCCACGTGTTTTTATTCATTTTAAGCGGTGGAAACTGTGTCCGTAGTCAACGTTTTTCATTTGTCCAGGGCGTTGCTTCTCGAGAGTGCTTCTGCAGGAATATTATCCTTGAAATCTGTTCCTGAAAGCTTATTTTTTCCATTAAATTCCGTCTGCGCGATATGGATTTTCTGGGAGCGTCGCCTCTTGCTTTCTTTCCTCCGCATTCGCGTCTGGTCTTTGTTCTCGCAATACTCTTGTGAACGATTTGGATTCATCGAGCAAGGAGTCGTACTAGACATTAATTTTAGATGTATGTATACGCGGTGCATATTGTTAATGATTTCTACTATAGCAATTTAGAGCAGTCAGATGTCCTTAAACCGAAATATGTTTGCGAAATTAAAAATTTTTAGGCGTAGCTATTCAATGATTTTTAATTTTTGGAGGGTTGAATGAAATTGATCGCCCATTTTTGCGACCAACCATAACCATTGATATTTATTTCAACGGTTTCAATGAGTAAATTTTACTTAATAAGCCTTTCTAAGTATTTATAAATTTTCATTTTCTTTTTCATGATAATATCGAGCTTATCGAGCATACGTAATGACCTCCCTAGGTCGGAAAATACAATGATCTATGACTAGTGTGTCCGAATGGAGATAATAATTTTACGGCATAGCCATGAAAGGCACTCATAATTCACGTTTCATTACTCTTTGATTAATATGAGTTCGTAGGTGTTAGATTTAAAAAGTTTTCCTCCAGATTTTCTAATTTAAATAAATGAGCAAGCACCTGTAGTTTGCATAATTTTATGCTTTCCCTAGTGTTTTCCGAACGGAATTTGTAAATGTTAATGTCTTGTTGATGCTGCATATCATTGGCAATTTGCCAAATATGCTTGCTTTGCACATCATTTCTCGCACATTCGTTTTTTCCCTGTGCACTCAACGATATGTTCTTCGTTTCCTCATGGCCGCCAATGGAGAGGGCCGCCGGCCTTTGATTATTTGCCCTTTGCGGTCGGACCATTGTTTACCTCTCGCAGCCATAAATTATTCACCGCGCCCTCCCTAAATGATTCCCGACTCCATTGATCTCTTCTCGCCGCCACACCCCCTCATCTGCTCGTCGTCTTATAATCATTACCGCAGCGCCCTCCGTCGAGGTCGTCAGCAAACTCTCCGAACCTTTTTCATTCAACGCGGACTTGATCAGACTAGCTTCTGATTACGGCGGCGGTCATAATCTTCCCTTCATACGTGGTCTCTGGTTTTATTTTAACTGCCTCTATCGCCCGATTTGAGAAAGTTTTGCGTCGTTGGCGTGAGTTGGTAGGGTGTAAAGAAGGGAATGGTGGAAAGATCAGAGTAAGATACGCCCTCCTGAAGGTCAATACTGTATAGATTCAAAAGATGACTTTAGGAATTATTTCATTTGATCTTCCAAAAATAAATTACGGGATAAATTACTATCTGTCAGAAGTTCTCTGACCAAGGTGTGTGTGTACCAATTCAATCATATTGATATTATTACAATCAGGTGATCCTTTTCTTTTTTCATTTGACAATAATACTATAATTACCTTTATTTCACTCAAAGGTTCTAACGCAATGGAGTGGATTTTTTCCATTAGGAATGAGGTGGTACAAATGTCCAAAAAAATTACTATAATTCCTCCTAGATTTAAATGTTAAAACATAATGTGTATTTATAAAAATTGCTCATCGTTATCACAATGATTACCATCCGTTTTGTCAATCTAAATTTTAAATGGAAAACTGATTTTTTCAATATTTCCTTGTATCAGCAGATTACTTGTTGCTCTTTGAATCCTACCAGTGCAATTTTTTTTGGATTTCCATTTTCACTCAATTCCACTGTAGGCCAAAAGTACTTCGTGATAATTATTCACTGAGGAAAGAAGCATTTAAATTTAATGGATTTAAGTATATCTCTGCTTGAATAATGTCTTGCCTCTCGTTACCACAGAGCTGCGCTATCCAAAGATATTGTGATCCCAATATCCAAAGATATTGTGATCCCCATGGCGAAAGACTAAACAGAAGATGTATGCATTGCAGTATTTAGATACCGTCTTTATGCGCCTGCAATATTGCATTTTTGCCTGCATCAGGGGAAACTCTTCACATCCAACGACTTACGACCAATTTAATGGCTTTGCTGTGGTGGTGCGTCTTCATTTCCAGAATTGATTCATGCCTCACGCTAGCCAGCAATTAGGCTTCTAGCCAAAAAAGAAGAGGGCAGTGTAAAAACTATGAAGCCGTCCGTGTCCCCATTCTCTTTTCGTTCCGAGGTAGTTTTCCTCCATTGGGAGAGACCACTGTCGTCCTATCGTGGGAAGCATCGGAGAACACGCACGAGAATAGATACTCTCCTTTTGCCCATTTTTAAATTGCAGCGAGTACGATTCGCTGCACGCACGCCAGGCGGAGGTTTTGTACGTACGTACGTACAATGGGTAACGTTGAGGCTCACGTTCTTAAATTTGAATTTAGTGCTCGAAATCACGCCATTATCCGACGCATACGGCTTTTTTTTCCTTTCTCTCCCTCTCTCTCTCTCTCTCTCCCCGCACGCTCCCAAATGGGCCGTAACTCCCCGCGTTTCTCTCTTTCAGATCCCTTTTCCCGCTCTCCCGCCGTAGTACTTGGTCACCCATCCCTCTCATCCGGGGCCCCTTCCCATTGCGATGGGAGGGGGGCTCATTCGTGGTTCTCCCCGGCACCGACGTTTTAGCAGGATACATGTGGAGACTTTCTTGACGACGCTCCCTCCTCTTCTTTTTCTGGAAAATGGGCCTCAGCCGGCAGTCCATTTCCAGCCTCACTCCCCTCCACTCCTGCAGTCCACCGCAAATTCCTCCCTCCCCCTCCCAATCCCCCACTTCCCTCCCCCTCGACCATTTGGACCATTCCATCGCATCTTCTTTCTCTCGCCCGTCGTTCACCGCAAAACTACAACTACAGGGACCGGTTCACGCACTGTACCGTCTCGCTTCCCACTCTACACTCCCTTCCATTACCACTTTTCTACTCTCAGGCTATTCCTCAAAATCGCTCATACAATTTATTTATGTCCCCCGTCTTTCCCTCAGTTCCCCATTTACAAGTCATTTATTCACATCTCCTTTCTCTCCCTCATTTCTCCCATTTGTGATACAATCAGTCAATAATGTTTATAATGGATTCAAAATGAGATAATATTGGTTCATTTTTCATTGAAAATTATCAAATATTGCGTATCGAATTTAACATGCTCGGGAGTGAGACCGAGGATGGGAATAACTATCTAGTGCCATAAGACTCGGTAAATTGCCTTGGGAAATTTGTAACCTGGATTGTGTTTTGGTTTGCGCAGCGGACCGGAAAGCCGAAGTTCCGTGGTTCGACTATCGGTCCAGTAGAATGATTTCTGATGGCTTTTATACGGGATGGAGAAACATCCTTCGATCATCTCCACAATTATCATCAATAACATTGGTTTTAAAAAGCAAGAGTTACCTTTACCAATAACTTTTATTATTGCCTCCTGCGTGATTATTTCTCTCACTCTATTCCATTGGCTTATTTTTAGAAAACCTAAGTTAAGTTTAGTACTCTCTTGTCCGGGAAAGCGAAGTTATGATAATTCTCGAACGCTTATAAGGCATGGGAAAGATGGAAATATTATTTGTTTTGGAGTGGAAGACGGAATATATTTTGATTTTTTACTTTTACATGTAATTTTTTCACCTATAATATTAGTTATGTCGTAATGCAAAACCCATACCCCAGCGAAAAAATTAAATTATGATTTCTTGTGGAATAAAACTTAAGAACGTGAATTTATCACCCCAAAAACTTTACGTGATTGATTATTGTGTAGTGGTAAAACTTATAGTCTGCGTTATTATACAGTAGATTAAATGTGTAATATTTTATAAATCCATACTTATTGTAAAAGAGGGAGCTTAGACTTCCATTAATTCAAGTCTACTCATGTTCACATACGTAGCTACTAAACATTTAAATCTCCTCTGAGGGTTGCGCTAAAATCCATTTCTACTTTTCCTTTTCTGGAAGATCTATAATGCGATCTAATTTGTTTCCCTTCTGATAACTCATGAGAATGAGACGAGGAAAATTCAAATACGGTATTGCTATTCAGTGAAGGAATGTTACCTGCCAATCTACCCTACGCGTGATTCGTGCTGGTCACCAGAAAGACGGTGATGAATTCGATATCCTTTAAAATATGATTTATATTTAACTCTCTTGTTTCACTTCGCATTTACTCTTTTACTCGTGCAAATGCACACCAAACTCATACCCACTCCGATCTATAGTCAGGCCCGTTGCGAGGGCGGAGCAACCAGGGAATTTTGCCCGGGGCGCAGCAATTTGGGGGCGCACTAAATTTTTTTTTTTAATTTTGACTAACAACGTTATCCGCTTTGTGGCGCTCTCAGCTCTCTTCAACACAATGAAAGAGCTCCTTTACCTCCATAATCAATAAAATATCTTTATTATGAAAATGTTTTCAATTATGTTTTCAAATCTCCCGATTGCAGATATATCAATGTTATGGGGTGGGGGGGGGGGGGGAACGATCCCAGTTTGCCCCGGGCGCCAGATCAGCTAGCGGCGGGCCTGTCTGTAGTCTCTAAAAATTCGAGAACTGAAGTGTCCAGATGGAACGAAGCGGTAGCGGTAAGTTCCCTTAAGTATTATGAAAGATGAAAAATGTTGAATACCTCTTTAGCATTATTTGATCATCATAATCAGTCATTTTATAGACCACAAATGGAAAAATTTACTAAAAACTGTAGTAAATAATTGTAGCGAAGGTGGTTATCTGTTTTTTTTACAAATTTCTCATTATTTTTTTATTTTTTAGAAATTAAAAGTACTTCAAAAATTTACTATAGTTAGTTGGATTTTGGATGATTTTTTTAATTGTCGCCGGAAGGACACTAACCAATTTTCTCATTTATTAATTACTAATCGTCTCGCAGTTGAGCAATCATTGCTAAACCCCTCTTGCTAAAACTCACGGCCGCAATTTCGTCATTCTTGGTATCTTTGTAATCCGTATGCCACAAATCGCCTGCTTGAAACGCTCGTTTAGGACAGTATGAATATCAATCGATATGAAGTAAGTTCAGTTTCTGATTTTATTACCAATTATAGTCATTAAAGTTGTCAACATATGGATTCTATAGACGCGAAAGAGCGAAACTCTATAACGCCTCAGTTCTGTTTTGCTCGCATTTGAAAAAAGCTCTTTGCTTAGCTCTTTGTTTGAATCAGAAAAGCCATTGAAGCGTGAATCCTTTATGGCAAAAATGTGCCTGTATTTATCACCAAAGACCAGTTGATATTAAATGACTTTTTCCAAGAAATTGGATAACCTAAGTCTGTGTTTCACTCGAACTCTCTGAAATTACTAATGATTCATGCTCAAGGTTGTGCGAAACAGCTTATAGGTGCGCCTCAAGGCTCTAATTTAGGACCTTTGTATTTTTCCTTATTAATGATTTCCCTTCAGTTATTAGTCATTCTAGTGCCAACCATGTTATGATGATATCCGAGCATAAATGGTAAAACTTTGTGAAATAAATACGTAATTCAAACAATGACCTAAACACATCAACGAGTGGAGTCCGGATTTCCAAGAATAAAGCCGGAATATACTATTATTGGATAGATGAAAATACTCAAGCCAATGAATGAGGAACTAATACCATGCCTACGTATTTCCGATTCTCCTATACAGTACTGTGTTGAGGTTGTTGCTTCCCCTAATTTGGCATAGATACGTTATTCTTCTCTACCAGAAGAAACAGTCTCGAGTTTAATTATTCCCCATTTTGACTATGGCACCGTGTGGGTGAAGCCGTTGTTGGAATACTAACTGACACTAACAGATACTTACATTAACATTACTATTCATGGGTACTTTTTTCGTTATTAGCGTGATAGATGCTCTTCAAATACGGAAATGAAGTCAAAATTTAGTTTAAATGAACAGTGAATTGAGCAATAAATGTATAATTATTTTTTTCTGTGACCCTTTGCGTTATTTAGTAATTCGTTTGCGAACTTGAGAATAATTTCTGCTGGAATAGTAGTCTCCCTCTTTTTATCTAGTTATCTGTCTATTTGCTACCAGTAGTGCATTTTACTTCTTTTTAAACCCGTTTTACTATATATTTCAACTATAGTTAATTCTGCCTCAATTAAGCCCATTCATTTTTTAAGAAAGAACTCTTCTCGATGCAAATAAAAAAGTGTCATAGAATTGAGCTTGCCAGTCCTATTTAATATAATATGCCTTCAAAGTCAATTGTACTCAAACGCGTTCCTTATCAAAGCTGGTTGTCGACTTTTCCTCACAGATGAAAGCTTTCTTTGGTATTCCGAATGGTATTTTGAGAAGTAAATCCGTTTATTGATGTCGCGTCGCTAAGGCATTAATAGTAGAATTCCAGGAGACGCTTCCAATGTTAATCTAATGCACCATATAATCAATGGAGTTTAGGACGTCAATACACACTCCGGTAGGGGAACACCCGCCGATTCGTCACTTAATAGGGCAACGAAAAGAGTGGAGATGATTTTACTTGTTTGAATTTCTTTTGTCGACCAAAGAAGAGCAGCCTCACTGTGAAGGAGACCTATTTTCCGCTGAACGATAGTGGTGGCGCAAATTTTGTTGGGATACTTTTCCCCTACCTTTACAACTCTCAAACTACATGTATTGTGTTTGTAACGTTATTACACGATGTAAGTTGTTTCATGTGGGAATTTTAACTTATTTAGGTTCTCATGCTATTTCAAATGTCGTAGGTAATCACCTCAGCTAAATTATTGTCTCATAAGAATATCCCCTAGTTGACGTGTGGCTTTCTTTCTCATACTTTATTCGATTTTTTATTGTTGGTTGCATAAAGAATCCACTTTGTCCTCAGAATATTTTGAGGGTGCTGCACTTGAGATAACTCCAGCTTTATTTACTCTGCTCTACCACTACTACTTGATTACAGAATAAATCTATGAACGAACGTAATGGGGAAATTCATTCCTAGTATTACGATGAAATTCTTTTCTTGGCATAATAATACATTAATAATGAAAAACTGTTTCCATACTCATCTTCACGGTCGTTATCATATTTTTGTACGTTTGAATTACTATTCCTTCTCTACTTGAAGTATGTTGCTTATTATTTCGACCTCCTTAACCTTCCCGATTTAGCTTTTCAAATGTCAGGCTAAATACAAGTAGCAGCCCAAATGAATGCCCTCGTCAGCTCCCTGTTTATTTCCATTAGCCATCAATTATTGCTCGAAATAATAGTTCTACACATTTACTGTTAAAGGAGAGATATGTGAGATAAACGGGTATCTTCGGTTGTCATTCTCTCACTTTTATTCATCTTAGACTGTGGCTTGACAGAAATTTTATATTACTTATCTGTTAGGTAGTTTGTGAAAGAGCAATCATTGACTTAACGTTATTTTAGCTCAAAAAAGTATTAAGACTCTTCGAATTGTGCATTGACAATGGTTTTTTGCTCAATCATATATTTTTCGACCCTATTGATGGGAACTTAGCCCGACGAAGTGGGAAGAAGTTCAGTACTGAAGTAACGTAATGTGGTAGTCTTGAAAGAACGGAATTGGACACCTTGATCTTGAGGATTCGAGTTCAAGTGTACTTCTTCAGCATCCCAGAGGAATAAAAATTCTCGCTTTGCGAGATCTCTCCTTAGGCATGCAACAACCCTCCACATCCACAAAATTCACTCAAGCTTGTTGTTAAGTCTGGGGTCAGATTTTACCCCACTGATCTAAACCAACCATGTACATGCTGAATATGTTTTTCTTTTTTTTTATTCCCTTTCTTAAGAAATTAGCAGGATGAAGTACGAAGATGTTCAGATGCAAATCAATGTAGTAGCATCATTCTTTAAATCTCTTGATTTAGTTATTAAGTCAGATGTGAAATTTTACCTCACCGATCTAAACATCTTCCTGGCTGAAACACGAAGCAGGTCATCCTGAGGAGAAAGAGGGGAGTTTATGTACAGGTGTTCATATCTTTAAAATCTAGACTGTCGATCCTGCATTTGGCATCCCGTGATGTATCTTCAGCTCGATCTTCTTTACGAACCTTCGCTTCCTCGGGGAACACACCACCACCCTCACACCCCGCCTTACACCCCCTGCTCCACCTAAGGCTTCTCAGCATCCTTCTCCCCCTCCTTCTTTTCCCAGAAGAGTCCGCTCCTCCCCACACCCATCATTTCCCCCGCAGGAAACTCGGGAACCGATCGTTTCCCCATCCCCTCGATTTGTCAAACGTCTACCTTTATTCTCTTCTAATTTCTCCAATGGCCTCACGCTCCGCTTCCTCCTACCGCTCACCCAACAGCTTCCGCCTCCGCCCCCCACCGCGCTGCCAAAACCTCCCTTTAATCTGATGAGTACCCCATCTCGCTGCTGGGAAATTTTTTTCCTTTTATCCTCCCTCTCTCTTCCCGCACACCGGCGATCTCACGAAATCGTTCCACAAAGAGGCCGTAATTACAAAATGCGCGTGTTTTCCAACCCTTAGTAGTTTTTGAGGAGAATGCGATGATATCCAGAAGCATTCTACCGTTAAGTGTTCAAATTAATGGCTGCAACCGTGAGTGAATGAAGTATTTTTTTACAATTTCCAACGCAGTCCTTAAATTTAAATTTGGATAGGGTACTAGAGCTGCTTTAGGTACCAAGGCTATTTGCCATTCTTTCTTCTCAGATGGTGTTCTTTTCCAAGTAGGGTATTTTCACCGATGTTTGTCTTGTATATGCATGAATATAAAAATACTACACCCTCCCTGCTTCCTTGCTGTGGCTTATTTAAATGCTTGTCATTAGAAGATTAATGAAGTTTTCGTATTTTTACGAGCGAAATACTCGTAACTAAATGTTTTAAGTTGCAATAGTTTCTTCGTGAATTTTTTCCGGCCAATATTTTTCAAAGGTAGTAATGAGTTTCCAATTTTTTTTGTGGAAGGTTTTAAGGGCCTGGTTAATTGCAAAATTTGTCATTCATTTAAAACTAATTTTTAGCAATTTTACATATGATTGATTTGTATCAATATGTGCGATATTTTTCTGTAATTTAAACAATTAAGTAAATTTGATTTAATACATATAACATGTCTAGTATATTTTGAAACATGTCTTATGACATAATTCAAAAGCTCGCAGTACTTCTTAAACAAATCTTGTCTCAATGCCAATGCTCTGATAACAAAAAAACATACATTTTCATTATAGGTAAAATAATATTTTGGAAAATGCTCTAAAAAGTTAACATGCTTGTACGTTTTGCATATCTGTTATTTTTTCACCGAATTAATTAGAAAACAAGTTGAACTAAATATAAGCTGAGCGTGAAGGGAATTTAAACCCTTAAAAAAATGTTATTCTTCAAATTTTGTCTAAAATTTCAAGGAATAAATTCTTTTAAAGCGATTTCCTGGGAGTTTCTCGGAATAAATAAATGAATCATCTTTATTGAGCTTACAGTGGCTTATTTAAATGTAATTAGAGTAAAGCTTCTTTAGAAACTTTTCCAAGGAAACAAAGGAAGGACTTAAGTCATTCATTTTTTTCGTGGTTATTGCAGCCCTAGGCCGAGGCACGATTTATGTGAAACACTATTTGAAATCCCTTGAAACCTAATTCCGGAAAATGTTACATTGTTCGTACCATTGTTGTGCTAGGCAAGAATATTTCCAATTTTGTATAGGGGTGACATCATGAGAGGTAGACTTAAAAGAACTAATAACATTTCGCGACATTATCCAATTCAAACTTTTTCAATGTTAGGGAGGGCAGTAAAAAAGAAAAGCACGGGAAAAAAGCATCAATCAAAATAAGAAAACTTTTTTCCATTCCAAGGAAATAACAATGTACCACTTATTTCACAAAACGTTGGGAAGAATTGATGGCATCTAAGTAGCTATGAAGCAGCCTAAGTCTGCGTCTTCAGGTTTTAGAGAACTTCACTTATTGTTTTGGGACATATTTTGCTTTATACTGCTCGTCTTATACCCTGTGAAATCACCAAAATGTTGACTTATAATGACCTTCTCCGTAAGGATTCAGCATGTGACAACCATTCCTGTTTCGTACTTTCTTAGCTACACATTATCATCATCGGAGAATGACTAATTCCCTCATATGATCTTAATTGTCTTATTGTTAATCATGAAAATCGTCAGTAATATAAGAAGGGGACTACTCCGTATGGATATAAAATAGAATTTTTGTTAATCAGAGATCTGAAAACTACGACACCGTTTAACCTATCAACCTAAGATTTGGCACATTTACGTATTTTTCTCGGAGAAGATTTATATGCTAATATCTAATTTGTTGAAACTGGCCCTTGGTGTCCACAGGGGCCCCTCACCAGGTGTTTCTAAAGCAAGCCGTTGGATCAGTGCAGTGATTTCAATCTTTATATTTGTAAGTACTTCCACTCACGATAAGGCCCTGACAATTTTCATCGGATGGCTGATTAAATGTAGCATCTTATTATTTTAATGAATTCTCTTTCATGCCCCAATTTAAAAAAAAATATTTTTTCTGCTTTAGTCTCACATTATTTTCTGAAATGGAAAATAGCATATTTACTAGGCATTTATTTATAATTAACTACAGGGATTGACAATATCAATTGAAATTGGTGAGGGAGCGTGAAATGTAATATCTTTTCCATCCCGATTGCGTTGAACGCTAAAAGTTAGAATGAATAAATATTCCTTATTTGATTGGTGATTTTGCGTATGTAACTAATGTTCTTTCTTCCCTACGGAAGTGAAGTATTGATAACACGGCAGCGGAATAATCAACAGAAATATGAAGCTACTGAATAATCATTCAAATGAAATGGATCGACCGAGTGAGCAATGAAGTTATCCGAATGAGGGTAGAAATTACTTATGAAAACGATAAAAAAGCGAAGCAATTTAATAGGCCAACTCTTGAGCAATGACCTGGTGAAGGACGGCGAGTGGCAAGTGGACGGCAGGAATGGCAAAGGAAGGCCTCGAATAAAATACAGGGTGTTTCATTATCATTTTATCCAAACTATCGATCGTTGCGCCTTTTTTGTTTCCGTGGTTGCTCGAAGACAACTTCTTTTTTCGACAAGAGAGTCACCCCCTCACTGGAGTCGCCTCCTGCTTGAATATCTGAATGAAACTCCACCAAACCGATGGATTTGTCGTCAAGGAGCTGGTGACTTAGCATGCCTCAGCGGGGCTCCACGGATACCGGATTTGACACCATGTGACTTCCTGTGGAGTTTCGTAAAAAACAATGTACCACCACTCCCAAAGAACCTGGAATGAGGTGAAGAACCGGATCCGTTCTGTCATAACATCAGTGACGAAGGGAATATTTGCCCAGTATCGGAAGAATTTGGAAACACTGAGTATCGATGTGATATTGTTCGTATCGCTGATGTAGGACGCATGGAACATCTTTAATGTAAACTTGAAAAATTCGCAAAAATGTGTGTAAAGTTTCATAATCGTGTGTGTTAAAGTTTGATAAATACATGCATTCGAAATACGTATATTCTTTTTGAAACACCCATTATATGGTCCAGGTAAAGAAGGGTGTGAAAAAGCAGTCATACGTCGGCGAGAAAAGATGATCTTATTGTAGAATTGAGAGGGGGCTACGTCTAACCGTTTTCGGATTTCGGACCAGTGATGCTGATGTTAAATTTTCGCACTTCGGCCGGGTGTTATTAGTGACATATATAGAGCATTTAAGGAGGTATCTGCAATACATCAGGAAATGTTACGGGAGACAATTTTAAGTTTTTTTTGTCTATTAAATATGGGGTCGCAACTCCTTAGTTACAGAGCAAGAAGTATGGCAGTGCAAACATTTTTTTGATGCTCTTGATAGTTGCTATGAAAACGGTATTTCTTGGGTATCAAGCCTTCACGGCAATTTATTTAATACTCTGAATTTTGAAGGGCATATAAAATAAACTTTGGACGAAAATGTGCCATTGTAAATGTCTGAAACTATTAATCTCTAAGTGCGTGACACACCGCAATCGTTTTGTCGGTACTCGCTAAAAACTCTTGCTTAATTAAGCTCAATCATTAATTGTTTCAGACGATTACAATCGCATATTTTCGTCTAACCTTGATTATTTGAAGTCCTTAAAAATCCATAATATTATGTTACATATTATAATGTTAAAATCTTTGCATTGCCATAGCTCAGTAACTAAGGAGTTGTGACCCCAATTTTATAGGGCAAAAAAATCCTTAACAATGTCTCCCATACCACTTCTTGAAATGAAGCATAATAAAAGATTCACTGAGTTGTTTGTATATTCCACAAAAGTTTAATTGACCGACCCAGGTTTCGACATGTACTCTTTGAAAATAACATAATAGCATTGTTATCTTTTATTATGCTTCCTGTCACCAAGTACCACCAAATCTCGCCATCCACCCTTGAGTTGACCTCTTGAAATATTTCATATTCCCCCTGAGACACCCTGTATTAGTCGTGCAGTACGCCATACGATCAGTCATAATTCCTGCTCACACGTAAACGCTCCTCTTTTCTTGGGAGGAAAGATGGTGAAAGTCATGTTAGCGCGCGTGGGGCGCTGTATCTTTCCTCCCACCTGTTTCCACCTTAGCAGTCCTGCAGTCGACCCCTTGTTACCCGCGCCACCCGCATTCATATTCCCGTCGCCTTCCTACCCAGCCTCTTGTCCCCAGAGCCCTCCCTCTTTTCATTCCGCACCCAAAACCCAACCCCTGTCTCAATCCATCATGTCTCCTCCTCCGCACCCATCCGTCCCCGCTTTGCTCCTTTCGTCCGCGAACCCTTACATCATCACCCGACGACCTCCCTTTCAACTCTTCACCCAACTCTCACCCCATACCTGGAATTCTCCATCTTAGCGGCACCTCATGAAAAAATTCTTCGATCACTTTTCATCCCTCTTAACATCACACCCTCCTCCTACGCTTCCACCATGTTTAATCCCTCGTAAAGAGCAGGTGATTAAATAGCCAGTAATGTGCGTTATATATTATGGCGTACACCTCTAGCCGGCATTAGCAATTTCTATCCATAAATTCAGAGAGGAATGTAAGGAAACGGTATACATTCGTAGAAATATTAGGTTTTGTAATCTTAATATAATTTTCGTAATTATCAGATGATGTGTTCAAAAATTATCGGGCAAATGAGAATTCTGAACCAGTGGCGCTAATTTTTGTCTTTTTAAAATTTACCAAATTGGATTACGTTAAAGACTGTTTTCCTTATAGACATTTTATAATTTAAAATGTATATTGTAATATTTGGATTTTGTAATATAATTTTCACCTCTGATTAATCGGCTAGTTCCCTTCTTACTTCTTGCTTTGCTCATTTTGTGCATTAGCAACCTTTTCTTTATAGCCATGAGAAGAGAAGCGAGTTTTGCACGTTCATAAATTTTAATTATTTTGATTATCTTCACCACCCCGAAAATAACGCATGGAGGGTCTTTGCATCATAGGATGCTAACAGTCATCAACAATGCTCTATTTCAAACACTTATGCCATGGATAGGGGGAGCTTGCCCAGGTGGGACTCAAACGCGCGAATTTTTCTTTATTTACCCATTTAACCCACTTTAACCCACCGTTGCCGAGGCCGGTAAATTATACAGAATAATACGCATAAACCTGTTCTGGGTAGAAATAATTGGTTAATTTCAACAAATTAGTTTTTTTAGAGGATATCAGTTGAATTGTTTAAAATATTCTCAATACTTCCCATCATTCGTGACGACAATTTTTCAGAAAATGTTTTCCTCTCAGTGTAGTGGCTACCGAGAAATCATAGACACATTCACGTGCGTTTTACACCATTCTATCTCACCCCACCTTTGTCCCACTTCATCTAGCACCATTTTCGCCACTTCCCTTCCCTCTCCTCACCACTAAAATACTCCCCTCCGTTTTGCTTCCCCTCCGCAATCCAAATCCACACAACTTTCATCTCTTCCTCTCCCACTCTTCACCCGCCCTATCCGTCGATTCGAGAAAAGCTTCGGCCCACGGAATCAAATATCGCCCGCCCAAGTTCCGGTTCGGTCCGACTTTGAAGTCTGGCGCGGCGGCTCTCAAACAGTCTTGCGCCCGAAGACGAAGAGAAGTTTCCTCGCATCTCTATCCCAGATACTGAGTAATTGCGATCATCCTCGGTAACAGCCAGCTTGCTTTCAAATCCCTTGCTCGAGCAAATCGTTCCAACGTTTCCACTCCGTCTCAGGGATTGTAAAACTGCCTGTATGGGAGCTATAAAAACAGAATCGATGCAGTTTTATTCCGGTTAAATGCGATGAAACTTCTCTTTCATATCGGATAAGGAGAGAAATCATCTTATATTTTGCGCCCTTACGGGCCTTGAATGAAGAATTACATTGCCCGTTAAGGACCAATTGCTCTACTTTTGTGTGCACTTCTTAAATCCTCAATGAATACCCCTCCTCCTTTTCAAAGCATCTCCGTTGAGTTTCCTGTAATATTTGCTCCTTAGGAAACTTTCCACTTCCGTGATAGCCGTCGCTCAGTCATTTTCCATGATAGAGTTCCATATTTGGGGCACGGAAATCAATCAAGGAAATAAATGCATCCTCGTCTATTACATTCGGTTATTTTGATCTTCTCACTATGGAAATTGGTTGGCTGAGAAGTTTTTCTAATAAAAAGTATGGCTTTTTGTCAAAACATTATTCAGGTCTAATGAAGTTTCTTGGGTAAATAGCCAAGCAATGGAAATATAGATACTGATATAAATATTTTTACTTAATGCTAAACGCTATCACTAAGTATGTTATTTACATGGTGTTAAGGCGTTTAGCAAACCTCGGATATTATGGCAGTCAAAATCAAATAATTCATTCCCCAATTCTATGGTCTAAGTTCAGTGGTTATTAATGAGCGTTAACTTCACGTTTTAAATATATCGACCTAAAAATGTTTAAAAAAATATGCGTTACATGTTCAGGCCTACACTATAAGCAATGACAGCTAATAAGGAATCAGGAATAAGGGTTTGATTTTATAAGCTGAATAGTTTGAAGGGAGTTTGATCAATAATATCAGTGTGGTTTATGAGTTTTGTGGAGGAGAATGACGTGACGTCATATTTAAGTATTTAGCATAATTCAATTTTGAAATGACGTCGCAGAGAAGACTTAAAAACAGCTCATGGGAGTTTCTAATAAGAATGTCTAATGTAAGTTATGCAATACTTAGCATTTAATGTTTTAATAATTTAAAAAATATGGATACATTTCATATGATAAATTTGTATCTTAATCATTTAGAGCGAATGAAAATGCAAGGGCAACGGATGCAGATGAAGGTGAAGTGGGAAGATAGCGACACACGAAATAAATTTAAGAGAAAAATGGTAACAAGATGAACCGCATGTATTTGGAAATGGACATTACCCATAAAAAACGTTGCAATCAGATATCCAGAAATTTTTGGTTTATGATAATAACATGAATAAATGGACATACTTTTGGGGATTTAGTATAAGTTTATTAACGTGATAGTTTTGACTTCAATGGCTTATCAATTAGTAATGAATAAAGATTATAATCAATAAATATGTGCTTTCTTGACGGATTCTGAAAATAAATATTTCTTGGTATTTACCCTAGGATAATGAGTTTTTAACTGCTAACCTTTTGTGGCGGAGTCTGATGCTATGATCAGGGCAAAATACGAAGTATTTTCTAAAATAAGTGAATTTAGTTTTCTAATCACTGTTAAGATATTTTGACTGCTAACAAATTATTGCTAAAAAAAGATGTACTTACAGAAGGTTATGGTGCGAGAGGAGTATAATAACTTGCTGCCTCATAGGCTGTGGCTGAAAGTTATCATCCAGTGCTACAAGCAATCCTTCATCAAGAGCCGCAGGGTGGATTGATTGCAGGATGGGTTGGCATTTTGCAGTGACGCGGGCGTCTCATACCTAGCTGAAATAGCCCGCTCGCACGCCTAACTCCACCCATCTCGTGTACGTCACAGCACCCTGGTCCTCCCTCCGGCCGCCCATTTCATATTTATGCCGCACCCCTTTCATTCCCATTCATTCCCATCTCTCCCTCCGACTTCATTCCGCATTCCGAGCGATCCTCACCTCTCCCTCTTCTTATTTGTCAATGCCTCGCCCTCCTTTTCAATGCATACCCTACCGATCTCTCTCTCTCTCTCTTCATCCCCCATTGCCATCGTCTATTCAAATTCTTTCTCATTCAGATAGACTACATAAACATAGGCCGTATGTTTTATTACTCTACAAGTTTCCCGTCTTAAGGTCGCTATTTCATTTACTAATGTCATTGACGTACGAAGGACGCATCCCTCCCCAACCGGTCATATCTTCTATTTTTGCAATATATTAGTCATTTACATCTTTCGATGTCATCTTCAATTTTTTGGTCACACTGAATAGACCTCTTTCAATATTTAAACGAATCGCAAATATGAAAATTTTTAAATTTAATAAAATACTGAGGTTAAAGTTTCAGGTATGCGATACAAGGAAATGTTGGTTGAAGTCTACTTTACACGACCTGAATTTTTTCAAGAAAATAGCATGCATTTGAAATAGTCAATACGCTGCATGAAAAAGCCCGGTTATGTGGTAGGTATGAGTCCTCTTAAGTTCACATATTTATATTTTAGCAATTTCCTCAATAAATGAACAAATGGTAAAAAATGAATATCATTCCCGAACATTATCGTACACTGATGCTAGAGGCCCTCCAAATAACATGCAAAGCTAAGAATGGATACATACTTACTAGGTAGATTTCTTCAAAATTATCGGGTGGAAATAGCGCATAAAATAAAGGAAAGCAATTTCCACTTCCGGAGATGTAAATTTTGTTGTCTAAGAGTAAATTCTTTGAAAAATATCTTTCACTATTTCTTAAAAAGGCGCTGGCACTTCTCTATTTTTATATAGATTTATGCATAATTCATTTTCTTTCATTTAAATAGTCTTTTCGAAAAGCCTAGCTGTGAGCAAACTTCGATGAAATGCTATTTTGACTTCTACGCCAGCCGTGGGCGTAGATTGTACATACAATTTGAACAGTAGCGATAAAAGGGGAGACGTTTTGATGAGATGTGTGTGCAAAGGTCATATCTGCCATTAAAAAAGAGATATTTCTTTCCTAGGTTTGGGCTTGCGGATGAAACAAAGAGATCGTGAAAAGAAATCATCTAGATTTTCCCGGTATTTGTTCCACTTCTGAAGGTTGAATGGCTGCGAAGCCAAAGCCGTAAGTTCGTAGCGTCCCCGCTCGTGTTTCGCTCCGGCAGAGGTCGCAGTTGCAATCTACTTTCGCGCTCTCTGAATGGATCCTTTTTTCGCTCGACTCTCGTCTGCTCGCGATGTGTGTGCACTCATCTTTACATGAGAACGCAATTTAGGCGCTCAGCAATGGTGCGTCTAGCTTGTATGCAGATGGCGTGCGCCCTCGCCGCGGCGAACTTGCCTCTGGAAACGGGTGAAATGTATTTATTACACTGGAAGGCACTCTGAACACTCGAGTTCGACTCTATATTTGGTTTTCGTGAGCCCACGACACATGAATGCAATGCAAAAGCATACGGCTGTATCTAATTCGGGGAAATGTGATTGTGACAGCATCGCGCAGATCGAAATATAAGAAAAACATTTGCAGCTCATTATTTGGATTAACTTAGAGGTTAGGAGGTTAATGAATTGGCGAATTCTTTAACTGCAATGAGTGCCATTTGGATAATCATTCCCTAAGATGTGAGGTAACTAGTAAAAGTTCGAGGTATGCGTAGATATCTATTTTTTATAAAATTATTGTCAGGTAATAATGTTAAGGGGTGGTAAAATGGAACATTTCATGAAAGAGATGGATATATACTTACGTTATATTAATCTTATGACTTCAAAGACATCATTGTATATTGTGACAATGGAAGGCACTCAAGATATCCTTTGACGACTTGAAAATAACTTTTTTAGCCATTTTCGCCCATTTATCTTAAAAATTTATCCCATGTAGGAAATTGTTTTACTGTTTTATTTGAAGCATTTAATTTTCTTAAAGAACTTTCAGTTGCATCTTTCAACTGAATATTGCTAGAGATTCTTTCTGGGAAGTTTCCATAAGTCACTCTAGCACTGAAAGATAGCAAGGAACGAAAAATGACTTTTTTCGGAATCCTAATTAAAGAAGTAATTATTTTTCCTCATTTCGACTTCCAAAAGGCAAAGTGAGAGTAGAAGCTTTGCCTGTCAAAGCCTGACATTTTGGGTGGTATGCAGAATAGCTACATTCAAGGTTGCTGATCATTCTAATGCATCCCGTAGTCGTAAAATTCTATAGAAAATCTTTTAACTTCGTAAATATAATGCTGAAAGATAATAGATTTTATTTATTAGAGCCAAAATGGGATTATTTCTAGAAATTTCTTCGCAATAGATGTTTTCTTCCAAATTTCCCCTGAACCTTCGCAAAATTTTATTCTCAAGGGCCGCAGTGATTATTAATATGCTTCATTAAATTTTGAATGAATAAATATGAGTAGACAAATTTACCGCAAGGGGCATATTTAGCATCCCTAAAGAGATAATTTTTTGGCCCACCCTACTGCAGAAGGTTGCGGCATGTGGTCAAGCAAATAAATCCGCCTCAGCTAGTATAATGTTGATGAATGCAAAAATTCAGTTGCTTTTTTAGAAAAACGGAATCATGATTACCCTTCATCATAATCGCGGTGGCATGGGACGGACCACTGGACTAAATTAATAGATACGTAGGCTTTTATAAAGTAAAGTTTATAATTTTCCGATCAATATTTTTCGCGAAAAGTTAAACTAGTGACATGCTCCGTATATATTGTGCTCACTAATTTTTTCTATACCTTGCGGGTGATATTTCTATTTAAATGCTTAATACTGAAGTTTTGAAGCTTAGTACTGTAGCTAAGTCGCCGCACTGGTTTCAATATGTCTGCCAAATCGAGGATGGATAGTATCAGAAGGGATTCATTCCATTATTTTTAGTCCCCTTCTTTATTCATGGTGTAATTGAGTTTCTAAATTCGTGGGAAATGAGAAAATAAACTCATAGGCGAGAGGAAAAAATTGTGCCACCACTTTACGCTATCAGAAAATTATGTCATTGCATTTAAAGAACGCATTACTCCCCATAACCGGTCTTTTTTTTCATGTATTATAACCCATTTAAAAACAAATAGAGCATTATGACATTTTCAGTGCGTGTAAAGTAGACATTTACATATTTTTTAGCATCAATTGTTCATTTGATTTTTAAATTCCATCTTAATATTCTCTCGGATGTAAATTTGGCATATTTCAGATACAGGAAAATATTGAAAAAGGTCTTCTCTATATAACCTGGAAATTTCAAAGTGATAACGTTTTAATCGAATTATTTGACGGAAAATAAGGCAATATACCAGGAGTTAAGAGGAAGTTAGCATCTTTTTCGTTTTTTGCCGAAATATTACCAATTGACGAGGAAACAAATCAAAACGTGTCATTAATGTTGATAAATTATCCAATTATGCCTCTTTTCCGACTTTTTTTTGTTTGCTTTCTCTTCTCGACGTCTGCTTTTTCGTAATATCATATTAGCCCCTTTAATGGCGGGAGAGTTCTGCCATCCTTCTTCGAGATAGTGTATTACAAAGCCCCGGATGAGCACAAGGAAATTTAAGGCCTGTGTGAAATTCCACGAAACGAGTACTTTTCCATACACCTCTTAGAGCTATCGGATGATTATTAGTTGTAACTGAATGCTAAGTAACTGCATTAAGCTCTACTCCAATTTAATAACGTAAAAATCCATAAACCTGTTTTTCGTATCAAAGGAAGGCAAAATCAAAATAGAAAAACGATATCTCCAATTATTCGTGCGAGCTCACTGATTCCTTGAAGTTTATCACAGCTAATGTTATCGCTTACTGTTTTGGGTACATGATATTTTTAGTCTTTACGATGTGCAGTTCATTTCTCTATTATTATCTCTCTATAATGCAAATTACCGCCGAATTGACTCAATTTAGATAATGCTGAACGTGTAAGATGAGAAACTGAAATAAATTTTCTCAGTGAGTCCAATTTAAACTGTGCTCATTATTAAGGCAGAATAAATTTACGGTAAAATCCGTTCTATTACCTTAAACGCGCCAACCTTTTTATGGTTACATTTCACAATTTCGGCACTCTTTTGAATCTAATCATTTATTCAATCAAAAGTACTTCTATGGATCCCGTAGGCAGGCTGCAATTCTACGATCTCCGCGGTCTCCAGCTTTCCCTCTTTCCATTTTCTGTCTTCCTCACTCCTATCTATATTCTCCCCGAGTGGTGATGTCGCATTTCCCGCAGCGATCCCCTCCTTCTCTCCGTTCGCATTCCTTGCCCAGCATCCATCGTCCGTTGCTCACCGTTTCTCTTCCCATCTCCTGCAGTTCCATCTCCATCTCATTCCGAATGCCCGTTTTCCATCCTCTCATCCCTTTCTGTCTTTCCCTTGACATTGTTTAAAACTTGGAAAGGAACGTATTGCAATTGGAACACACCCTTCTTGGGTCATGTAAACAGAAGATGCGTTGCTGATGGGCAAAATATTGGTGCAAAAATCGAATCTTTATTCATTAGGAGTCAAGGGGAGCTTTTTCTTGACCTCTAACATCAATCGTATCATAGTTCTCGCCGGGTAATCCAAAGAAATAGCTAAAAAAAAAACCATTCCATGAATGGTCTCATCATAGGAAAATGTAATAGTTTTTACGCTAGCGGTTCGTGTTCATGCTGAAGTTCACTGCCTCAATGGTAAAGCGTGTAAAGGGCCATTCATTTTTTTATGCATAAGATTACCTTTAAAAATAAAACGTGCAATTTATTAAAATGTTTTTATTTAATAATAAAATACTTTTTGGACCGTAAGGATTGCAGCAAGTCTTCTCCCTGTGTCGTAACCTGTGACCTTAACGCATTGCATATAAAGACAATATCTTCACTGCACTCCGGTACTTATTAAATTCCGTGCACTACCATATGCCATATGGCAGTCACTCTTGATTACGTCTAGAGAAGACCCTTCCTCTTCTGTGCCCCCATAATACACTCCTCTCGTGTCCTCATTTGTAATAGCAACCTGTATTACAATAATGCCTGCTAAGGGGTAGCAGCAATAACTTTGAGAGCCACTCCATATCATTTACAAATAGAAAAAAATTTTAATCTTTATGACGTTATTATTAATTTAAATTCAATATCTATAAAATTCTAGTTGTGACCATTAATTTATCAAAACACAAGATTAGGGCATTCAGTAGTTGCTCTTGTTGATATAACTCTAATACCAATAAAAAATATGAATATCGTATAGATATAAAAACAAACTCCAATCAGAAGTGATCCATCTAAACTTTAAGACATAAATGACTGTTTGTGCGCTCTTAACCTTGTTAATATTAAACAACGGACATATTTTAGCGGTAAATGCACTACATACAAACAGTTCCCTTGAATGACTTTAAATTTTTACCCAACACCGGTAATGTGAAACAAATTAATATAGCTATCAGCAAGAAAATAGTTTTGAAGCATATCCTTTGAGCGTGAAAGTGAGTAAACTACCATTTCTGCTAGTGCTAACAGTGTTTGTTTTGCAATTTTTTATAAATAGCTGTTTTCGACACAATCACTGAATAATATTGATGTCTTTCTAATTTTTGGATAAGGGTATAAATTAAAAACATATCTACAGTGACATACATTCAATTCATTATTTCAAATTCACTGTAACGTGAAATGAAAGCATTATCACATCGTGCGCTTTATTCGGTTTGCATTGTGTTCTTTCAATTCTCCCTCTAGACTTATTTCAACATTTAGATTCAATGGCAATATTCGTATATCTCTGCTAAGGACGTAAAGATGAGTAAAAGTAACTTTTCATGATTCCACTTTTTTCACCTCCTGAACCTCTCAAATGAAAGATACGTACCATCTCGGATTCGACATTCGTGGAGACGCCAATGCGATTGGAGATGGAGGTTGCCGAGCCATATCCTTTCGACTGTATTTGCCGAGCATTGGAGAATTCGGAAGAGTGTTCTCTTCCATATTGCTTTGTCTCCATTTCTCAAGATTTATAGGATTTTCAGGTAAATGATTGCTTCGCAAGGAAGCGCAGGTTCAGACCAAAAAATAAACGAAAAAATAACCTCTCTGCTGTATCACTTTTTGCTCCCGTATTCCTTCCTTCAGAAAATTTCTCGTGCCTTTTATTTCCTCGTGGCTTAAAGTACGACGTGAATGCGACCCAGCACCGAAGAAGGTTATTGACTCAGTACAAATTTTATATGGTACCCAGTACACCACAGAAGCTCCTTGATCTGCCCCGTTCCACGCAATTCTTTTCGTTGTGAAAGGATTTGGTCCCCACCATTCATTCGCATTGCGGAAAATCTTCTGAAATTTTAGGTTTTTTTTCTTCGGCTGAGATGAATCTTGGATGAAGTTGTTAAATTTAAGAAAAAGTGGGACCAGATATTTTGAAATTTAATGACTGGGGAAATCCATTGAATGTGAGAAAAAAATATTTGGATTTTCTTATGGATATTAAATGGTTCTTGTGTGTTCCTTCAACATATAATTTTATGCCTTGAATTTTTCTAGACTATAGTTCCAAAATTTTGCTGTCTCAGTATCTCACTATTACTTGCATAGTTCTGATTCCTTGTTGCCCCAGGGAAGCCGCGTGTGTCTTTAGACGCTGTTCAAAATTCGCGGTTTCTCTAGTGAGTGCCAAGATTCACTCTGCAGGTATTTGCCAAATGGAAGCTTATGCCACTCTCTCCTCTATTATTTGCATACATATTCCGAAATATTTCTGCAAAGTATCTCGGTATTGCTTGCTTTTTACGGATTACTTGTTCAAGAGATGCCACGTGTACGTTTAGGCTCTGTTAAAGATTGACGGTGTTTCTAGTGAGTACAAAGATTCACTCTACATGTATTTATTAAATGGAACCAGGGATGTGGGAATAGTACTTTTTAATCTCGAGTCGAGTTGAAAACTACTACTCGCAAGTATCGATTCGAGTCGAGCATGGTAACTTCTAGACCACGAAATTCAGCCATGCACGCTCGAAAATATTCTCATTTTTCCAATCCCCTCATGAATTTTCTGTTCTGAATGCTTAGCTTCATGTGAAAAGGAAATGATAATGAGGAACGGTGATTGTTATTGTCATAATTAGGAGAAGAATGAAAATGAATGAGTTATAAACAGTTCCATAAGTACAATTGATATGAATTAACCTCTATTAATTTGTCGTCAATATCATCTTACTTGCCAAAATTGATAAATTTACGAACCTTGGGAATTTTTTAATAAATTCTATTAACGATTTTCATGGATCTTCAACCTTCATGGAATTTAAGTAGACAAAGCGGACGAGCGTGAAAAGTCGTTTCAGGCTTCATTTTATGGTAGTTAGATTCATTCATGATAGCAGAACAGTCATGGTAACTCCCGCATTTTATTTCAAAACTCAACAACCGACCATGGTTACAAAACATGTAATTTTCAGGGTGTAAAAAATGAAATAATGTGACATTTGACATACTATGTTTAAAATGAAATAATATGTAGAAACTATGGTCGGTTGTTGAGTTTTGAATTTAAGTGTGGAAATTACCATTTGTATTCTGTTATCATGGATGAAACGAAAGTATATAGAACTTAGCGTTAGCTTTGTGGACAAAAACTTTTTTTCTGTATTTCTTAGTTCGTTTAATCAACCTTCGTAACTCTTCTTTTTTAAGTTCAATAAGGAAACTAAACGCAGCAAAGGAACTAGCATCGGACGACCGTAGTACCCAATAAGGCTAATAAGTGGCACCACTTGTGACGTCAAACACCGGGAAAAACCGTAATTGTTCGTTGAAGTCTTAAAGCTGCATATTTTTTTCATATGAATCTTAACAATCCTTACGTTTTCTCTCGGCGTTTGGGTAACGAAAGTAGTATATGGTATGAAAGTAACGCATGAGAAAGTATGAGCGATGCAGCGGTCCACTGCGCCGGCGCGCCGTGTCGGAAGACAGTCGGCCGCCGTGGCTGAAGAAAAGGTATTCGGCGCCCACGTCGACTGCTATGGTGGTTGACTACTACGTATACAGCAAGCTGCAACTCCCAAGCCAAGACATAATGACGAATTATCGACTTTAAAAATGATATTTTAACATGAGTATCATTATATCGCCATCTATCGGCATATTTTTTAACTTACTGGCCACGACAGCTCCGTAACCGAAGCTACTCGACTCCACATTCGTTTTGCTACTTGAAGCACTCGAGGCTAGTGGAGTAGTGGAGTAATTTTCGAGTACTCGCGCATCACATCCCTAAGTGGAAGATTTAGTGTCTTCGCAACCCCTCTGAGATTCCTATCCTCCTCCTTTAGTTTTTCGTGTTCCTTTTTTACCTCATTTCCAGATTTATCACCCATCTCGGGCCTCTTCTTACTCCTCTTTCTCCTTCTCTGTCTTTCTTATACACTCTTCTTCCCTCTCACCTTAATTCTCTTGCCCGCCTCGTATCAAAGTTGCCTCGTGAGACGAATATGTCCCCAATCGCCTTTTCCACGGCCTCGCATCCGACGCGACCGAGGAACAAAACGCCCGACCCAGCGGCGCGCAGCTCCCTCCGTGCCGGGCCCAGAAAGGAGGACCGGGGTTCCGGGCCGGGAAAGGCGCTGAAGGGAAAGGAAGGGGTGGTGGCCTTTGAGCGTCTTTCCACGTAGAATGAGGGAGGTATAAAGATTTTTTACCCCTCGCCCTCTCTCCTTCTCTTCTTTATTCATCGTCGGCGGAATGAGTGGCAGGGAGTGAGAGAGAGGGAGAGAGTGGATGGAATTTGTGCGGCTGTGCGCGTGTTTTTGTTTGAGCGAGCGTAAAGAGGGTTGAGTGGGATCGAGCGTTGATGGAGTGTGGCTATAGAAATCCCTCATTTTCCAATTGGGAGCCAGCAAATTCCCATCTTTTAATACTTGCCGTTACAATGCAATGCGGAGTACTAAAGCATCTCAAGTACCATTGTTCAAAATGGTTTCTCAACAATTTGAGTGGCGCCAGAATGGCTTTGGTTGAAATTTCAGCTTCATCTCTCGTGCTACATTATTTCCAAGGTCTCGTTACAACGACGGCAGTGAACATAATAACGCGAGTGCATGAAAAACGGTGGACTAATCAATCTAAAATAATCGACTTAACAAAACTTGAATTAATTGAAGCCATTTGTAAGCCGGCAAAGTCCTCTCTCCAGCACACTCAAGATCATTCCCTAATTCCCATTCCAATGAGTTCCCATCATTTCGCTGGGTTTTCGATGAGTTTGACAACGTAAGTCAACATAACTATTGCATTTCTTTCTTCACTCAGACTTTAAGGCACTGATAGAGTACTTTCAATTTTATTTTTATTTTTAGCTAACATTTCCATTAGAACTATGAGGGTTCTAGGTGAACCCTCTTAAGGATACAACACACCGGGGCCGGGAAACAAACCCGTGGCTTATACGCCCGATCACCCGTGGTGGGGCTGGAGAGGTAGGAAAAAGGATAGAGGCGCCGCCGCGATGGGAGCCCGCCGACGCACAGTGGGGCCAAACCCCACTTTAAGTGGACAAAAGTCCAAAAATGAAAGTTTGAAATGGGTTTTTTTAAATATTAGGTTGGGTAATAGGATGTTTAAACTGCATAACAGTGTTATTCACAGGTCGGTAAGTATGCACCTGTGCGTAGAAAAGAGTGTCAAAATGAGAGAAAAGCGAGGCACTGGTCCCGTAGATGGAGACGCCTAAATGGACGGTCGATTTTAAACTAAGATTACAGTACAATGGTCCTTTTGATTTTATTTATTTAACTTTCAATCCATCGGAATAAGTATGGAAAATATAAATTTGCTTTTAATATTTAAATTTTGGAGAAAATAGCCGTAGAGAAATTAATTATCATGAATGGAACGTCGTTGATTTTTCACGATGAAATGTTTTATTTAATTAGAGAAAAGTTATATAATCGGACGGAATCGTAACGTGATTTTTAGATATATTATTCATTGAAGAATGAGCGAAATAATAAAAAAGAAATCAACTGCCATCGAGTTGCAAAAAGAGTTTTACGATAAAAGATAAGCTATGCATGTCAAGCCGAAAAGGAATCCATCCGGCCGCTATGGCCGCATAGCAACGGGTAAACTATAATATAAACAGTGTCCATTAAGATATTATTATTTTGTAATAAACCGAATTTGCATGCCTTGTATATTTTGCCTACTCATAGATACAATTGGCTAAGTTTTCTGCACAAGACCTGAGATTTTTGGAATGTAGAGAGGACATTCCCGAGGATCCAACCCTATCGTGAATGAAGTGCTCGAAAAGGTTATTTCCGTTCAACTGAGGTGCACTTATTCAATTCCAGAATGCCAATTTAGTACATTTTCACTCTCTACGCGCAATACACCATATTTTACTGTATTTTATTTTTGAAAGCTAAAATTACCTATTATATGTAGTATTTTATTCATTTGTGTAATGAAAAATGGTACCATGAACACATGCAAACTTATGAGCAAATCTTTATTTTTCTATTAAGCATGAAAGTTTTTGCAAAGATATTGCAAAAATAATTTTGCAAATTTTATATCAGATTTTTTTCGTCCACTAGAATTGTTGACGTGATTTTTTAAATTTTTATTAGTTCAAATTTTTATATCTAATCTATTTTTATAACTAATCACGTTAGTTTTCAAATTCTAAAAGTAATAAAATAAATAAAAAAACAAAAACTCGAAAATATTGAAAACTTAATACTGGATTTCATAAAGGCGGTCTCTTAAATTTATATAAGAATATATTTGTAAATACTTGGGTTGTTAGTAAAAGTTTTGCACTTTTGTCCGTCTAAAGTGGTGTTTGGCCCCACTGTGCGACGCCTCTGGGAAGGGATAGGAGCGGAAGGGAGGGGACGGGGAAAAAACACCTCAACGCTATAGATGCGAAAAGGGCCCACTAAATAGCGAAACCAAGGATACGCAATTAATTTTCTACCAATTCTAGTGGATTTTCTTATGAGGAAGAAAAATCCATCGATCTAATCGGTAGATAACATTTCCATAAGCATGAGGTCGTAAGATGATCAACGTCTGATCACGGTTAAAATGATTCTGCATTTCGGTTTTCGAATATCGATCTTCATATTCCGGCCAACGTATTCCATGGAGCGGAAGTCAAAAAAACTTTCTCAAGCATATGTGGTGCAACCCCATTTTTAGAGAAAGGTTTTTGACCAAAGGTACAGTCGTTGAATTAAGAAAAAAAAACATTTTCGCGCACGAGTTGGTTTTAATGAAATACATCAAATTTCCGCTCTGAAATTATAAAAACTGCTTTGGATTTCATTCATTTTTTGGTAACTGGGAGGCGCTGTATTTTTTTCTACTAATAATAAGTGGAAAACTAACTGTTTGCCTTCAGGATTCTGGGTTGGTCCATTTGGCACCCCTATAAATGAGTTTTTCTCGCCTTTCATTTTTTCTGCATTTACTTTCCTCTAAGAGTTCATCTCAATTTGAACTGCGCATCCAAAACACCCGTTCAAGTGATTCCAACGCGAGGAATTGCGGTTTAGATGGAGAAGTAAAGGAAAAAAGATTAGATCGACAAAGAAATTCTTTATGAAGTATACTACAAGATTTCGTGAAATAATTCGAACCCTTATAATTTTTAATCGTTCCTTTTTCTCCGTCGCTCTTTGGTGTACCAAATTAGTAGTATCATAATATTTTTCTAACCTTTTTAATCCTTGAAAAATCGTTAAATGTCGAAAACATGCACAGCGTCACTCGATGAATATCTTTGTTTTAATACACTTACTCACTGGGGTTTCAGTTTCAACTGATTCTGCATTTACTATCGTGTAGAGTTGGTTTTAGATTGAACTTTGTACCCCTGTGTGTATTTGAAAACTCTCTATTCATGTACTTCCCCGCAAGCTACCTCAATAGGTGTGAGGTGGGGTGAGGGCAGCGGCCTTTAAAAAATGGAATAAATTGGAGGAATTTCCCAGTGAGGAGCTTAATTAACTCAATCATGTTTAATTCGTGCTTTAAATAATTGTTTTATTTTCTTTTTCTTAGTGACGTGGATACTTTTACCGTCGTATGCAGTTTTTCCGTATCAATAAAAACGGTGGAATTACATTTCCCTCTTTAGGTTTGAAGATATCAATTACTAGTTTTCAGTTTCACTAAATGATGACTCCTCGAGGTTTAAGTTTATTTTCTGACTTCTAAGAACCATAGCGTATGAATGTATGGACATTAAAATGAGTTTAATACTGTGAAGATAAATACTATGACGGTGAACTGCAAAGGTTTATAAAGTTAGGTTTCAAGGGCCCGCCTCTATTTACCGTCCATCCAGTCCCTATCCAGGTTTATTTCTACCATAGTAATCACGGATACGACAGTATCGATTGAATTTAATCGCCGAGTGCGGATTGATTCTGTCTGAGAGTATTTGTTGC
Source organism: Ischnura elegans (assembly GCF_921293095.1). Classification (NCBI taxonomy): domain Eukaryota; kingdom Metazoa; phylum Arthropoda; class Insecta; order Odonata; family Coenagrionidae; genus Ischnura; species Ischnura elegans. Next base: position 117,174,417 of record NC_060246.1, read on the forward strand.
GCGCCGTCGAGTTCCATTAAATAGATCGTGGATTTCATTACACGACATTCTCTGAATCTAATCAAATTGCAATTTATAAAGGCGTCCATTCAATCAACTCGCGTGAAAGGACTTCGTTATCCGGATACCAATGAAATTTGGCAGATGGATCTTCGCAGGAAAACATTTCATTGTTTATATTTCTCTTTCATATTGGATTTTCCCGCTAAAGACCTTTATTATTGTGTGAAATGAAACGAATATTGGTATAAATAATAACTGGGATACCCATGCATGAAGGATAAACCAACTAGCTTTTTATTTCGACATGCACTCAGTCCTCACTTAAGGGGACTCCAAACAAGAATTAAGCTTTGTGCAAACTTAATGCAGATGCTTTTATTCATAATGAAAAATAATTTTTGTTAAAGCAACTCAATTTTTATGTTTATTTTAATTTATGCCTTCATCTATGGGCAATTTACAAATGTTTTAACTTAAATAAGTTGAATTGAAGATGAACCTGAGCGAAAATAATTTTTAATCGGGTTCGTGATCCATTACGTTACGACTTTTGCTTAGTGATTCCTTTGTATTTGCTACTTGAGAAGTCTTAGGAGAAAAAAATGATTCCTTTCGATGAGGACTTCAGCCGGAAGTAGAGATATCATGAATAATTGTTTTCAATCGGGGACTCCGTAGGCAAACTGCTCACTCTGCCCTTTAAAAACATACCGTTTGAAGGCAAAAATTAATCTCCTCAGTGTTTACAGAGGCTGGATATTTGCTGTGTGCATATATAGACTGGCGCCGGCAGTCGCGCTTCCTCCGTTACATTAAGGTAAAAGTTAAACGATACGAATTTTGCTGCTCAGTGCGCGGACATGTCCTACCTGCCCCCGTAGTGCGTCCCTGCAGGCGCGTTTAAAGTATTTCATTCGCGGCGCTGGCGGCCGCAGCGAGGAGGAGGTTGCAATGGCGTGTTTGTATGCACGTCTGAGTGGACGGACGTGGAGGGAGAGATGTACAACTCTGGAGCGGACAAGTTAGTTACTGTGTTTGCGCTGCGAAAACTGCCCGCCCGTTCTACATCCCCTCCACCCCCTCAACCCACCGCAGATGCTGAAATCCCCCCCACCCCTCTCTCCCACCCTCCTCTCGCCAGCCTCGGATTTCCGGCCGAAATGGTGGAAAAGGGGGTGGGAAGTTTTTTTTGGACAATTTTCCGCTTGGGGGTTGGTTGGTTGGTGTGGATATGTTGGGAAACGGCTTTGCCCCTCTCTCATCCCCCCGCCAATACCCCCCCTCCTTCCTCCCCTCTCGTTGCTCCCCCGCGTTTCAAGCAAACATTGAACACTACCTCCTCCTATCCAACCATGCTCTCCACATAGTGACGATTCCAGAATCCCCTTTTTTGTATGATTCGATCTAGAAATTCATGACACGCAATAATTGATTTTTCAATTTTTTCCAAAAAGCAGTCTTTTTGCAAACGCGCACAAAACGAATAGCTTTCCGCATTCTCCTTAACAGCTGCCCTTAAAAATCAGCTGCTGAACCTAAGCAAATGCATCATGGTTTATGCTGGCAGTAATTCTATATAGCGGGTTTCATATTATTCAACAAATATTTATAGCCGAACTATCCGCAGTTTTGAATATTTTTGAATGAGTTATAACCCTATCTCTTTTGGTCACAAGTTATATAATATCTTGACGTTCTCACTTTTCAAGAAAATTTAACTAATATCTGCAACAATAACTCCCACACACATGTGCATAAGCGGAAATATTTCTGTTTCTCATCATTGTTTTCTTTCTCGACTTAAGTGGGTGACTGGAGTTTTTTCTAAACTTCAAAGAAATCATTTCTAATGCATTCATCATATTATGTATAAAGCAACATTATATATTATTACATCGTTATTATTAATCCTTCATCTACATCTACATAATACCCCATAAGCTGCCTAAAAGGCGTGTGTAAAGGCGTAAAGGCGTAAAATCCATGAATGGTCCAATAAGGCGTGTGGCAGGGGGTGTTAGGACACCAGCCGTCTACTAAAAAAAAATTAATTGCTCTACGAAGTTGGTACTAGCATTTATTGAAGTCCTTTATGGTTCGGGGGAAAAACGAATTCCCATATCTATCCGTTCGGCAAAACATCTCTTAATTTATCGCTTCTATCGGACCTGGAAATATAGTGTAGTAGTTCCTTATGGTGGTATGATTGTTTCTGTCATCCAGTCCTCACTTATTAATTAATCGGCTTCATATTTAGCTTTATAACATACTGATTCATTCTTCTACAACTTTTCCCCCTTAGTGCTTTCATCCCTCCATGTCCGCTATGAATGCCGTGTTTTTCGTCGCCCTTCGTGTACTGTATAGTCAACCTATTCCTCGTTCAAAATACATGATGCAAACTTAACTATAGATGCACTAACTACTAGCGGTTTATTACTTCTCGAAAATTTACGTAACACACCGACAAATCCGATTCATCTCGTATAAAAAAAGAAAAGATAAATTTGTGTGTCATATCAACCTCAATGCTAAATTATTTTTAACTCATAAGCAAAAGTATAAAATGCTTGCATGCCTCATAAATTCCTTTGCCGTGCGTATTTATACGGAAACAAAGTTATGGCGTGATAAGCCCCTAAGATGTCGATATTAATCGAATAATGGATTGGAGTTGCGTATTGAAAATTGGGCTGGTAAATTAATGTTCAATATATTACATTTTCACTTGGCCTACGACTTTTATTTAGCGTACAGATAAGTGCGCTCGATAGGAAGTAATATCAACTTTATTTCCGATTACCATTCGCTATTCTAGATATTTCCTTAATGTTGCTGTGGGAAAATGTATTTGGTAGTAATTTTGATGGAGGAAAAATTCTCGTGAAACCAATTGATAAGACAAAAAAAATTATCACGAATAGTTTTATCTCCCGAACGATTTAAAAACCTTTTTGTATTATCTTCAGGTACATATTTTCATTGATGCGATGAAACTATCAGTGGATAATTTCCAATAATATTTATTTTATTAACGTGTTATAATTCGTTGAGATAAAGCCTGAAAAACTCTGTATATTCTTGTAAACAGCTTGCCTTTCTAATTTTCATATTTTTAAACCCTCTATGGCTCTTGCTTTCCCATTTGATTCGGTTGCGAGCGATGAGATGAGTCCTTGTGGCGATAGGAGAGAGGGATGAGCCGACGGATAATGCCGCTCGGTGGAGCATTATGGTCGCGAAATCAATCACAGACCGCCTCTCCCCTCCGATGCTCCCCTTACTCATCCTACCTCTCTCCTGCCGTCACTGATCGCGTTTCTTTCCGTCCACTCATCGCTTGTGGATCGCCATGCATTTCAATAGCAGAGGGCACTTGCATCCGATACGCTTACTGCGCGGATTCCATACAAGTTCATACGAAGCTGTCGTTGAAAAATGAAGCAAACTTGGAAGTGGACTGAACGGTATTTTTACTAATCGCAGAAATAAAATCGATTAATTTCTATTGATAAAGAAAATAAATGTCTCTTTTCCAACGATACGCTTCAGTTAACATCTCTACATAGGTATTGGTCCTTGAGTTATTAACGAGAAATAACATGAACATCACCATGCATTAATACTGCCTCTTTTGTAGGATTATCATATAAAATGTGAAGTATTTCAAATAAATAATAGACTCAACTTTGACTTGGTGGATATTTTCAGTCATGATGATAGGGAAATGTCCAAATGTTATGTTATTTTCCAAACTTCACTCAAATTTACACTGACAGATAACCGTCACTCACAAGTTTATTTGTTGGCACTCAGGAAGGTGTTAGATTGATGTAAATGTGGTAAATTACAAACTTTTTTGTGTTATTCTATTATCGCAAACTATTCCGACGAAAGGTCTTCGTTCTGAAAATAGTCTTCCATATTTTTTCGGTATACTGTGGATAACAACTCCCTATTCCATTGAAATTGCCCAGATAGTATTTATTATGTTTTTTGCACAAAAGCTTGTGAGAACGAATTTTCTCAATTAAACCATCGTTTAGTTTTATTTCATGGCTAGTTTCGTAAGTATTTGGGACTTACGTACACGGAATTTATGAACGATAAAGTAAAGAATATAAATTTTTTATTCATTTCCTATTCGGTTCCATTATATCGCTAGAGTAAGTAAGTAGAACTGATGAACCAAATCACAGATGTTTAGCTTATTTCGGCCACAGATTATCTAATAATTTCTTGGTATTTAAAATATGCGATTTCTTTTGAAGGAAATCCATTCCAGGAGTACTTTCAAAAAAATTTTTACAATAGGGAAGTTTCCATTTTATGTTGAACTATTATAAAATATTTAATTCAAGAAGCAAACTTAAAAGCGGTTTTTCAATCTATAGTTATTTGCAAACATTTTCGCTTCATTTTCTGATAGAGTATTTTCCTTAATGTTTAATATTTTGCGATATTTTTTCTGCTCCTCAAAAATTTATCAACATCTTTCGCCGGAAAAGCACTAGGAGGTCTTATGAAGTCAGTCGAATGCTTCTCTCGTTTATTTTTTTTGTTTGGTACCGAGCCAGAAAATTGGCTGAAATGAACCCAGATGAGTTCTCACGGTTATTGGACTCGTGACGGAATCGCTCCCTATCAATAACAAACGTCCATTAGAAATTTGTGGAGGCCGAGATCGGATACTACTTTCGGATCGGACGGTGTCCGCCGGAGAGAGAGGATCTTTAAAGGAAGGGTTTGTTTCGGCTCGCGGAGCGGACACTGTGGATGCGCGTATCGCTCGTCGAAGTGAGTGGCAGCCATTGAAGAGAGGAGGCAGGAAAGAACAGGAAGGCAGGAGGGGGGGAGGGGGTAAATAATGGGAAAGGGACGGTCGTCGCAGGGAAATGGGGTGGATGGAGGTGGACGCCGTACCGTGTATGATCGTACATGCATACATACATTCATACGAGAGCCTAAATATTCCCAAAAGCCCATTCAACCTTCATCCTCCTTGTGTTTCCATTTCCCAGCATTTTATTCAACAATGCCTGTTTTGGAAGCTTCACCACCACTGCTGTCGATATGAAAAACGTCAGTCATATGAAAACGCACTGCAAATAAAAATTCCTCTCCTGATATTGTTTCAAGTAAATTTAACGCACGCCATCTCTTTGCCGCGAGCATAACAACGTTTCTCAGATGAATGTTTTCATACTGGAACGTTCTGGAAAGGGTTGAAAGTGACTCGTATCGAAACTCAAAAGGCAACATTTCGGAGGACAGAATCAATAGTTTCTTTAAAAGGCATTCACTTCTGAAGATTCTGCGCTGGTGTTCAAAAGGCTTATGATGGGAAAAGCTCTATAAGGGCTTCTTTTAATTAGTTCACTTGAGTAGCGCAAAGATATTACTTTAATAAGGAAAAATTTAAATTATTTACATTTAAATGGAGTTCAAGGAACTTAGGTCAGACAAAGTACTTTGAGCATGTGCATGATTATTAATATTGCTCGAGAAATATTAAAGACCAAATTAGGGGGCACCTCTGGAACTAAACAATTAACAGCTTTCGGTGATCAGTTACAGAGAGTTAATTAGATAAACGGAGTCTTAAATATACTTCGAGTATGTATAAATACTTATAGATAAGTACTTACTGAATATAAAAAAGCCCACTCGCAAAAGGTGCTGTATCCGCCTACTTATTTATCTGGAATTCTAAACGCAATAGCAAACTTATCGAGCAATCATTGAGATCTCTGAAGTTTGTCAATAATTTCTCTACTCATGTGTACTATAATTTTCGGAACGCAGTATTTCCGTTTCGTAAATTTGAAATTCTGAAAATTGAAATAACTTAATTTGGTTCATTCGTAGCTATGTTATGTGAAATAAGCAACGTTTTTTCATAGTTATCATTTTTTGGCACCCCCAATTGGATGAATGATGACATTTTCTTCCTTGAAAACTTCCTAGACTAAATTACGAATTCTAAACTATGGAGTAGAGCATCCATTTATGCCAAAGAAGCTTCTCGTTTTCCCTTCAACGAGCTGAATGATTAATGAAGTGGAGCGATGCTGTTGGCACGAATAGTTTTTTGTTAGCCTATGACTTGGGACCCTCTTCGGATAATTTATTTTTATTTATCTCCGTTTTATTTATCTTTGTTACGATAGTTTTTTTTGTATAATCAATGAATATTACCACATCACCCTTGCCCTGGGCAGGAGCAACTGACCCCAGCGGGACTCGAACTCACGACCTCGGTGTGACTAGTGAGCACTTAACCCCGCGGCCACCGCCGGTTATAGGTTTTTTTAAAACTATTTTGTTATTTGAAGGTATTGTTACAACTGAAAAACGGGCTCCCAAAGTGGCTACGTTATCCTTTTGGCATACATTTCCATGTTCATCTACGCAGTTTATTTCGAGTAATAAATTCTCTATGCCTTTGATTTCAAATTGTAAAGGCGCAGAATTGGGTGTCTTTTTACCGCCATCTCATGTGTCCTTTCGCATGCGAGATGAATCGAATGTGGCGAGGTCCATATTTCCAGGCAGCCATTTCCGATTCATAATCTGAACCAAGAATAGCTTCGTTCGCGGCTGATCTCGCTGGCGTCCCGAACGACTCCGTGCAGGCACCCGAGAGCGTGGTCTCCACTCCTCTAGACCGTCTTTTGTCCCTCCTGCTCCAGCAGCGCACCCTCCTCGTCCTCCCACCCTCTTTATTGCCCCGCCCTCCTCACCACCCGACCCCCCTTCCCCCAAATATCGGATTCTAGGCAACCAAGGGTATTGACAGCGTGCGTCCATCGTTACCTCACCCCCCCCCCCCCCTAACCTCCCACCGAAGGCTCTCAAGTGACGTCCGCTGACGGCCATACTGATTTGATGGATAAATATACCCTTTCTGCCCCAACTGGTCTCTAGTTTGCAGGGTTATTGTGTGCTCATGTGTTCACCCGTCATCCCCCGTGATTATAATTTATGTTCTTGCCGGCTTTCAAGTGCTTTAATCGGGTTCGTGTGTGCCCAGGCCGTGGCGTCAGTCGGCTGCTGCTTTTATGTTAGGGTGTGCTCTACGCTGACGGGGAGAGAGAGAGAGCGATGGCTTGTCTGCTTGATCGCCGAGTTGTCTCAGTCGGACGATATATAGTGGTTCCGTCGGTGAGTGAGTGACTGAGCTTTGCTTGCCTAAGCATTCGGTTAGCATCCTCCTATCGTGGAATTGAAAATATGAACCGCTTTCGTGAATAAAAAATGCACATGGACTTTTCTCTCGTAGGAATCGATCTTGTGCCATAGAAACTTTGTTTTTAGGTCTATTGCGATTGAAATTTGATAAATTATACTAACATATTACTCGGTTCTTTACGTGATGGGAAAATGGTTCTCCAGTATTTGAATAAACTGGTTATACCGTCCGTAAATGTGGCACTCTCCGCCTGGATATAATATTATGGGTATTAAATATTAATGCATTACTTTCCACAGTAATTACATTTTAATGCGGATACTTCCTTCCTCCCTGCAAGAGCACTGGCACTATTTTTTCCTCGTCATTGAATTAGCGATAGCCTACATGAGGAATGAATTGTTCTCATCCAATTGGTTCTATGTTGCAGCCAATAGATTGCTTGATTTATTATCTTTTCCATTAGTTTCTATCTGATCGTTGAGTAGTTTAGGGTGGAGGAAGCTGTCCCGATACAAGGTAATTATTTCATCCCCATTTAATAAACTTTTTAATTAGGCTCAAGGAGGTCCGTGTTCTGAGAGGCATTCCCCTTAGCCCAGGTCTAAATATAAGACCTTTGGCATTAACATGATGCCATTGTCTGGTGATTTTCATGAGTACGAGCTTGAGGTTCCTTATTTTCGGTATTCAAGGGAAATTTAATTTTCTACATTCTAGGTTACCAAATACCTACGCCTACTTCTGACACACTCTAATTCTCTCACTTTCCAAAGCTCATCGTGCTATATTCATACTTACGATGATGAAGAGTATCGAATACAGGCAAACTGGAGAATAAAGAAGCTTCATAAGTCCATATCAGGGTTTACATTTGGATATGGGTGTTCAAGAATTGTAGTAAGTGAGTCTTGGGATTGATAATTTTGCATTTGCTTCTCTTTACTACTCAGACTCCTTCAACAGAGTCCATGGATTGAACCTTTCGTCCTTGATTACGATTCGTATTATAGCTAGTGGGATTAACTATTTCAAAGAGGACTTCTAGCTATCGTTCGTTCGATATTATAATATATTTCTAGTTGTTTCCTTGTCAGGACTCCGACAATTGCTTGTTGTTTCGTCGGGTGGGAATGAGAATATTCTCTAGACGCGACCGAGGACAAACATTTCTGTCAGGAACACAATGATTTGCACTACAAATACGAATGAGGATCCAAAAATAACCATACGCAATTTTTTTTATCCAAAATTTGATTTTTTTATTTCAAACGTTATTCACCTTCGAATTAATTTTAATTTACTCTGATACATTGGTCAAAACGTTTTCTCCACTGCGCGAAACACCAATGGTGCTCGTCGTTTCCGATGCCTTGCAGCGCCGTCTTTGATTCTCTTTTTACCTCCGTAATGTAACCAAAACATTTCCCTTTCATCACCGTTTTCATCCGGGGTAACAAAAGAGAACCACGGTGCTATATGTAGTGAGTACGGTGGGTGAGGAAGCAGTATCATGCAATTGTTTACCAAAAACTCAAGTCTCGGCAAGCAGCAACACGTGCCGCTTTTTGATCAGGAGTCAACAATAGGGGGATGAATTTCGCCGCGATTCGTCTCATTTGATAATCTTCAGCTAAAATTCACTGCAATGGACTCCACAAAAGACCAGATTGTTCAGCAATTTAACAGTGGTACGCCTCTTATCCTCGTACACAAGGGGACCAGTTTTTTCCCACTTTTTCATTAGGTCAAGAACTGGAAGGGCGGCACGGGCATTGAAAGCCTTCGATCGACATGTTGCCGCATTTGAATTACGAATACAACTCGTGCGCTTGAGTTTTTTCAAGGCGTATTCTTTATAAGCTGTAGACAACATATCAACCGTATCCGACTCACTTTTACCGAGCAGAGAACAAAATTTCAACTCAACACGCTACTCTCGAATGTCAGGCATTTCTAAAATCGAAGAGGTCAAAAGACTCTTCGAATATAAACTGTCACAGGGGCTCTATACAATCGTCTAAAGCCACGCCGTTTCGCATACTGACGCAGAAATGATGAAATAACACTCATTTAGTAAAAGAAGAGCGAACTACAACAGCGACGAGCGCAGGACTAGTAAAAGAAGAGGAAACTGTAAGAGTTACGTGGGCAGCGATTTCCGTCCGGTCATTTTTGGGTCCCCCCTCGGAGCAAGAACATTTGTATGAAGTCACGCGTACGGGTGTTAATTTATACCAAGTATAAAATTCGCCATGAAATACTCATTTGGCTAATCTGTCTTTAGGACCCCGATCTCCCGAGGCTTGGTGGCATTAGTGATAGCGTACCTGACCGGCAACCGGGAGCTCCGGGTTTGAATCCCGGGTAAGGCAAATACAAATTTCATCCTTGCTGTGCTACTATGTGGGCGCACTGTGGATCGCGATTTGCCGGAGTTCGACCATGGTAGCGTTTTTGAGGACGCGGCTGTACCAAATCAGCCTCGATTAGTGGATGCTTATTTTCCGTGATGATCGTGCAGATATACTTAGCCTGATGAGAAAACTTTTCTTTCATCTCAGTAAATTATATTTCTGGATGATCCTCGTCCCTTACCTGTGTAAACCATCCTTTGGAATGAGTCCCTCAGAAAATGATGAAGAGGTTTCAGTACTGCCCAGCGTTAATACATTCATAAAGTGACCTAACTCTTCCATCCTTCAAAATTAATTTAAATAAATATTCATTTAATTTTTGAGGAATCTAAGAAGTTTGTTATCAAATATTTAATTATATTTCCTCTTATCTTCCCTGAATTATTTTTTAAATTCTTATATTAATGCCATAATTCCTTCTTTTTCCTCTTACAATATGTGCACATTTGATAATTTTGCCAGTATCGAATACAGTCCCCTCTCAAATCTGCTAAATATTTCCCCCTAGAGGTGGCTCGCAAGGTATTATGCTGTTGTAGTCAGTTCAGAGCTTAGTGAGGCAAACATATCCCATAATCTCGAGCTCTGAATTACGACTGAGGAATAAATAAAACATTTGTTGGAGCCAGCACGGAGTGGTTAGTCTTGCTAAAAGTTAAACCTTCACCTTTCCCCCTACGAGAACGCAGACTACTCGAGTCAGTGAATTTAAAAACGGATGATGCTCCGAAGGTGTGCCTCGTGAGCTCTTTGCATGCAGCTGGAAGATCATTGTCAGTTGCAGGGTGAGACTAACAAAAGGGCAATGCCAAGGTGGAGTGCAACGGGTACTCTCATGTGGCCGGAAGGAAGTACAATTGTTCCGCTGCAAATAATTACAGCTCTAGAGGAGAGGGAATAAATACATTTCCTCTCCTCTGCATTCAGCGTGGGAAGCGAAATTTCAAGATAAATCCCTCCGCAAATGCGCCCGCTGTTATGCGCGCGTCGGGAGCTGAGTCAGTTTTAATTTCATCTAGTTGGGCTTAATTTTATTGTGGCGAAAATCCCGGCGACCCGGTTCGCGAAAATAATTCTCAAACGGAGCAAGTCATTAGAGGAATGAAAACATTTCACGCCGTTCCACCCGTAGTATTCATTCACTGGCGGGCTCAAAATAAGCGCTTTCCGGCGTGGCGCTAAAGCGTCGAAGGAGGGAGGGGATGTGAGGTTATATGCACTTGCCCACGCCAACACGACCCGCCCCAGCTCACGTACTACATTGGCCGAACATTAAACACATTTCGTGTCTACTCACACGGGTGCGGGCGAACCTACACATGAAAGCAGGGCCGTGCCGTTCGCAAAAATCTTCCCCTCTCCCTCCTCCTAACACTACATTTCCACTCTTCGTATGCATGTTTTTTCAACCCCCTTCCACCTCTCAAAATTCTCTTTTTGTGCATTGCACCCTTCTCTCTCTCTCTCGTTTATATAACTCATTACAATTCCGCATGCAGTGTGTGAGTTGGCTGATTCTCCGTCGTTTATTTTTAAACAAACCCCTTTATGCATGAAGTGAGAACAAGCCGCAGCAGCACACGACCAACGGCGCTCTCAATTATTTCGCCTCCCGGCCTTGGTATGACCTCAACCCCTTCTTCCCCCTCTCTTTTTTTCACCCCTCCCCAGTCTTTCTCTCCCTCCAACCATCCTATCCGCTCGCATTAGGTGTCTTTCCATCTCCCTTTTTCTGCTAATAAGCCCCCCTTCACCCTGCTAGTTTCCCATATTTCTCTACGAGGATCCTAACCTGGACTGTCGCTCCTGAGCACTTCCTCAACGGAGTTTGTTTGCTCAAATGATACCGTCCGATCAAACTTACAATCTAAGTTTCAATGGGCTCATCCACTAATTATTTTAAATCGCCGATTTTGATAGAGTTTGTAAAAATATATGCCCATTCAATTCCATCTATAATTCAGTCACTTCCTTCTCAAGCTGTTCGGGATGGAAAAAGTTGCCTGACTAACCTTTGAAAGATAAGTTGATGACGTCTCCGGGCTCTTTCGGGTGGATCATCGCGTCTCGGCTAATCCTGAGCCTCGTTCAACGACCTAATATGGCTCACTGATTTCTTTCAATCTCGTGAGTGATTCTTTTCCTCAATGGGGAGTTCTCTCTGAACGACTTATTGACCCAAAACTCGTGTGACGTCAACAACTCATCAAAACGAGCCGAAAGTTGTATTTTTTTATATTTTAGAATTTTGAGTGAGTGGTTAAACAATGACGCTTTTTTTCGCTCAAAGCTGTCTGTCCCAACTCTGCCGAATTCTTTTAATGAATTTTGATTTCAAGTCTGAGTGAACGACCCCATTCCTTTCTCCTTAATTTGAAGTAACATCTGCTCCCTCTAAACCTCGCCGTTCTGCCTCCCATTTCCCACATTAACCTAGTAAATGGTTCTATGGTAGGATCTCATTTCTTACCAAAACTCTCTAAATAGCATATATTTTTTACCGACTTATTTCTGGCGTCAAGCATACTTTATCATGCAAAAGTTTCTAATTTGTGTGAAGTTGATCCTTTTCATGATAAATCTACTTAAACTCCAATTGGGAAAATTTTGCTTTGAAGAAAATCCGATGACAGCGTAGTTTTAAATGAGTCGTAAGTCAGGAAAAACGACTGGTTGAATGGGAAATATTCGGTCTGAGACGGAAGGAGAGTACGCCACAGCATTGCGATTGAAAAAAGCACTTTTTTTAGTGTAATATTATACTGGTGTTGCTTCTAAATACTGCTTTCATGTGTGAGTTCAAGCGATGCTAAAAAGCTTGATTAGTTTACATTAGTATGAATTAGTCGTCTATGTTTCAATCAATTCTTTGACGACCAGTTTCAACCAATTGTGTCACCCTTTTATTTTGAGTATCTATTTTTGAATTCTGGGACAGCATCCATTTATCAAAAGCCCAAAAAGTTATGCGCGTGAAGAGACACCTCAGATAAATGGCTGTTATGATTTCTAGGTAGTTACGTCTTTATTTTATTTTTTTTCCTCAACAACATTTATGTTCTATTGGTCATCCTCTTTTTATCTGTGCGTAATCACTACAATTAAAACACCGAAAATGGAAGCTTTAATCACTTTCATGTAGCAAAAGAAACTGTAATTAATTATTCAATGAAATTATTATAATTGGAGTCAAGGAGGCGGAGAGCTAAGTTATCTGCTTAAAAATACCATGGATTTTTTAAAAAGTGATTTTTGTGCCTCTAAACTTAGTGGAATCATCCTTCTCTTTAGTTTTAGCCATTTCGGTCGATAGTAGCATCTGTTAATACGGTTGATTCATCGACTAATTGCTTCCTGTGCTCATAAACTGCTATATTATGTGATTGCGTGAGATTACTGAAGTCTCACTTGAATCCTGCTGCAGTCAATCTGAGATCATGTCCATTTTAACAGTATGAACTCAGCAACCTGGAATGTGATATTATGCCGTGTTATGTAGTCCGCTTAACATAGCTGTATCGTGAAACTAGTTTACAATCACTAGTTCATTCATTTAGCGAGTTTAACATACTGCGATTAACAACAATGGAAGTTCATCCAATGAATTGCGATGGTGGGAACGCAGGGAACAGATCTTACTCACCTGTTCATTTTTATTATAATGCATTGTTTGCTGATATTGATACGAACGCTATGGACTGAGGTAGGCCATGCTTAGGATAAATTTTATTTTTAGGGATCATATAGATAGATTTAAATGGATCAAATTTCTCTTCAGACCATCAAAAATGATTTACATATTTATTTATTTCAGGTCTCAGGTTTTTCATTGCTTCATAGTGCATGTTTTATGCCTATTAAAAGTTTACTTCTCTTGAATTCGTGAAAACATATTTTTTTTATAAATTATGTGTAGGAATGTCCTTCTCCCTATCCTATCAGTCGATTACTTACATGACTATTAATGATAATTATCCATTGCTAAGTTTTTTATTGTCGATTGATGTATTTTTGTTCTATTTTCAGGTAAGTGTAGTCGATGGACCTTATCCAGATGTTGAGAATTTCCTCTCAAGGAGTGTTTAAAAATTCGTAAGTAAAACTGGCAACTCCTCCTGATACGGTATGCATGAAAATTATGATATTAATAAACTATGATCCTTAATGTTCACTATGACATGCTAACGGACACAATACGCACATTGAATAGAAAGATTTTTGCGAGACGTAGGTTTTATAATATTACTATGTCTTCTATCATGGACCGGTCACTCTCCCACGCATTGAAGTTGCCGACCTGAGTTCGTAGTAACTTTGTTTTTATAGAACTCCCTCATCACCATCGAACGTAGTCGCATCCCCAAATCCTCTTCCTGATGTCACGAAATCTAGCATTGCTACACTGAAAAGACCATAACCAGCATATTCCTCTTAAATTGGTTAGGCCACATTGTCCAAAGCCTAGAATTAAGAAGAAATTGCGGGAATGTACTTCCTCATGCCTGAATTCCTTATATTTTCTCAGATAACAGCATGTTTGCATTAATTTGAAATTTTATTCCCTCCTAGTGCTTTTTATTGTAAATTATGAAATCAATTTCTTTCTGGATAGATTTATTCTTTCTTTTGAGCGTGTGTGCGCCAACATTTTTCGGAAATATTCAGCTATCCACGCGCCACAGTTAAGCGGAAATTATTAAATATCTCTAGTCCCTCATTTCCATAATTTGTTCCTCGTTAATAATTTGTATTTTTAAAGACGTCTTGTTTTTCTCAGATGCCTTTGATAACCTTGTATACTTTGACAGTATTTTTATTTTGCTTCTACCTGTCACATCCCCATTGCGGGAATGTATATATTCCATCAAGTTACCCTGTGACTGGTATCATAGAGACAATGACCTCAAGAAAATTTTTTATGTGAAATATTGAACTCACTGTACGCGAATCCATGTAATAATTACAGTGAACATTTTTCTTCATCTATTTGTGACTTACGAAGAGAATTGCTGAAATAAATTCAGTTTGCTTCAAGAAAGTAGGGGTATAAGGACAATTCAATTATATGGATAGGAGAAATAAGTGGATGCTGCTTAGAAAAATGTGAGAGAATTAGTAATAAGTAACATTATCAATCAACAGCAATTTTTAACTTTCATTTAAACGTAATACATTTGCATTCTCGGCTCTAAATGGCATGTATCATTGGCAGAAATCATGATTAACATACGTCTTTTAAATGTCAACGTTATAAATTTACCAGCTAGATGAATATTTTGTAGAGCCTATAGGCTTGTAAATGTTTTTTTTTTCAAAAATTATCTACGTGAGAGTATCGATGCTGATTACCTAGAACTTCAAAAAAAAAGTGAGCTCATTGTCCTATAAAATTACCTAGTTCTAGTATCAACAATCTAACCTTGAGTTGGATTTTGCTCTATGTATTACTTCTGTTTTATTTCTACTTATTTTGTTTCTTTTTCGACAGTGTTCTTATCCATGTTATACTGCCTCCCTCCCTGCCTCCCTCCCTGCCTCCCTCCCTCCCTCACCTTTATCTGGCTGATTTTATATTTTTAAGATTAAAAATAAAAAGCAAGAAAGAATATTACATCCTTGAATCATATCGTTTCACTCATAAAACCAACAAGAATATTTCCCTTTATTTGATTGACATTGTTTGGTACCGTCTTTATTTACATGTTAATAAAAATGAAAACATAGGTTGAAAATGTTACGTGTGTTCCTTTCCTACATACACAGAAGTATAACGTGACACTAAATTTTCTATCACCTTGTTGTTTTGTCCGTAGCTTAAACGTAGTGTATGGAATTGATAATCATTTTTGACGACGCTTGGATAGATACGATATGTTATCCAGGATCAGTAATGAAATAAACGTTGTAAAAATATCCGGCGGCCACGATGTTCGAAACTTCCATGAGTGTTAATCGCCGCGGAGCGCGTGCATAATACCCCGTTTGGAATTGGTTTTCAAAATTAGCTGATGCTTCGATGCACTCCGGAATGGTCGTGGAAGCAAATAATCACACACCAATCCCAATAAACCTTCGGCGCGTTCCGTCGCGGATATCGCGTTCGACGTGACACTCAATGGTAAGGACTTCCAGGTGATTTGTCCCTGTAATTTGGTACGCGCTCCACGGCCAACTCTTATCCCCGCTTTCCACTCCCTTCCCCTCCATTACACGGCTGCATACTCCAAAAAATATGAAACAGGTTGCTCCTTTCTTTCAATCTCGTATATCATTCTAATAACCCTTCGAAAATTATATTTGGATTTGATGCATTCGCATTCAAATAAGTTGAGTGGTTTTTCAATGATGACCATCGGGCTAGGTCTCCGATTTCAGCCAATGTAACATTTAAAATTAACCCGTTTTGCAGGACTGCTCGTCCTATCCGTTGTTCTCTTTCGTTTTTCGAGATTTCTTTACATGACAATTTTTGTTATGACTTGTCTTCACCCTTAACCCTTAGAGTACCGGGGAGCGCAATAGCGCTCCTCCTGCAATGTCACTCTTAGATGCCGATAGTTCACTAATCATTCAATAGTCTATAGTCATTTTATTTTAACATAAACTATTCTCTTATAATTATAAAAAAATTAACTCAAATTATCAAATATTCGTCAAATAATAGGTACCTAGATTAAAAAGGTGAAACTACATATAATAAAGATTTCTTAAAGTTTTTGAATACATACCTTTAGTTGTTTTTGAGACCTAATTTTTTCCTAGTCTACAGCAAAATCAGCAAAAATGCCTCGGCATTTTTACAATAGTAGCTGGAAAACCGGTTGGCACTCAAAGGGTTAAGATCATTGGTTTTATTGCATCTATTTTGAATCGCTATTATTTTGAGAAATATTAAAATAATGGCAAGATTTCAAGATTTTTTGGACCCAACATATAATTAATTAATGGTCTTCAAGGCCACAAATATTCCCCTGAAAATATCATGCATAGTAACTCGCCAGTTTAGGCCAGAAGACGTGAGAAAAGTAGCCTCACAAAAATTTTCATGCTTCCCATTATTATTTTATGCATGTTTAGGGCTTGATTTCTTAAATTATTTTGATATACAACAGTTTTTGTTGGTGCTTGCCGTTTTTCTAATCCATCTTGATGCTTTTATCCAAAAGTTCTCTTGGTGACATCAATGGTAAGACGTAGATGCAAATGCTGGCGACATGATTATATGGTGTTATATCGGTGTCACCGAAAGCAAGAATTATATGAGCAAGTAAGCATACTGAAAAATTGAAATCAAAAATCCGTTAGCAATGCATGAAGGTGGCTGTATTCAGCACTTTTGACGCATATATGATATGACAATATACAGCTGCCTTATATCCTTTTTGTCCAATACCCTAGAGCTTATAATTTCGGTTATGCCAATGTAGCAATTATACCATGAAGCTCCACCTTCTGGAATCCATTCAAATCCTTCTCCCCGCATTGAACGGACATCTAAACAGCTCCAAAGGCCCCAGCTAAATTAGTTACTTTCGTCAAAGCTAACTACTCAAATACCATCATTTATGCCCCTGTGGGAATGTTTCGTACTAAACCCAATAGTTGCAGCTTTCTGGACTGTATGTGTATAGGGCTAATCAAAAATACTTATGCATTAATTTATGACTTAGGATCTGAGGCTTTCCCAGTGAAATGTATAGGGCGATTTTTATCGGCCTTCCTGCCGGGTTAGGGCCGGTATTGTAGGAGTCGACGCCTCGCTGGTGATTTTTCCAACATCCTCAGAGCTGATGATGATCAGGATACAGGGAAATTCTCCCAAGGAAACTTTGAAACTCATCAAACAGACCCTAGCCCTGTAGGAGACCCGATAAAACCCCCCCAATTATTTTTATCTTCGCTAAACATACCGTCAACTATGCTCAACCATTTGCCAACTCATGAATACCTTTAGTGGTGATTTTATCAGCCTCATTTGACTCCCCATTTGGGAACATGCCACGCACCAATACCTTTTTGCTTCTTCCTTAGCAGAACTTTATTTCTTCATGTCTCCATCTAATCCCATGTGGTGGCGTTCCTCGGTGAATCTATATATTCCAGCCATTCCAAGTAATATGAGAGGATTTTTTCCGCTAATGAGTCTTCCGCTAATGGCGATCTATTTGTGGATTGAGGTCATTTTTGCGTAGCTTTCTGGAATATCAGCTCCACCAATACGCTCCGCGCCGGAGTGGGTGAAGCAAGAGTTTACCAATCCCACTCATATTCAGAAAATTTTCCGTGGGTGGTTGTCGAATTTTTTTCTCGCGATATTATGCCCCAATCATTAAATTTACATCGATCAGAATTCTAGCTTAAGCTCGCGACCCAAAAGCTTCCAAAGTATTGAATATAGCTACCCTCGTGCATTGCTAACGAAGTTCTGATTTGAAATTTTTAGTGTGCTTACATTTTTATGAAATTCTTGCTCTCGGGGACTCCGTATGTATTTTTGTACTCAGAGTATTTTTTATGCAATCCACGCTGATGTCGACTGTTCTGACGAATTTTCAGGTGATTTCGAGCTGGAATATGCGTGGTGTTCGGTTCTAAATTTAACAGAGAATGTTCCATCTAATACTACTGTACCTGGTTTGCATTTACCAGCCACATTTAAGTGGTAGTTTTAATTGGCACAGTTTGTTACCAATGAAATTATTAGGTTCTCATCGTATTCTATCAATTGATAGTAAGATCTTTTTCATGATTTGGATTAGTGTAGATGAATATTAAATTTATTTCTAGGGTTCAGTAAACCTTATTAGCTATGCCTCCTCAAATATATCCATGCTTAGTTTGAGTACTAGACTTTGGAGCAATTCTTCCGCTTCGTTAGCAATGTTTTGTTTCACTTAAATTAGAAAGTGGCCATCATTTTATAGGTAATCTGACATATATTAATCCCTAAATTAGGGGGAATTTATTTCCCGAATTCGATTGCTGCGTTTTGGAATAATTTCCTCCTAAACAAAAGAACAATATAATTCAGCTCTTGAGCAATAAGTAGAGTAATATTAAGGGCTGCGTGCAAAATTTCCACTCATTTCTGCTGAAAGTATAAAAAATGTATTAGCTCTTAATTTGAAATGTGTTGCATGTACTTTAACCCTTAGCAATCTGTTTCAGAGTGTTACATATTAATCTTTCCCTCACTTTCCAATTTATATTTGTTACGGATTTTGGTATATTTCATTTTCTAAAATATTCCAATCTATTTATTCACATACCCACATATAGAAATGACGCCATTTTTATCGCCGCACAGTAAAAATCACTGCTTAAAGACATAAATAAAAAACATAAATAAAAATAACATAAACACTACAAGAATACTCACTAACTAAATAAAATATTCAATTGATTTGTTCCCAGCTTGAGGAACGCTAAGGTAAAAATATCATGAGATGAATGATTTTTTGTATGAGTTAAGTTGTTTCCAGAGAGATAATTCACTCCAAGTTTAATGAATGAGTCGATGGAGAGATGAAAGGGATCAATATTGCCAGGCGAAGTGTTGTGTAGGGAAGTGATGCGGAATTCAAGCAAGAATTTTACAAGGGATTATAAGCGTAACGAGTTATGAATGTAGAGAGTAGATGTCAGGGGAACTCTGAAATTAACGAGGAAGAGCAATCTACGGAAATCCTCAAAATAGCTGAATGAGCTGCAAATAAACTTGAAGTCTGCTTATCGTCTTTGACCGCTAAAGTGTGGGATAGTTGGAGGACAAGTGAAAATCAGTAAACCAGTGGATGTAAGGAGGTTACGGAGGACTCTGTGCCTACAAATCTTGCGAAAGGAGCTTGCAGTGCATTATTATGCAGAATTATGCAATTGAAGGAAGCAATGTTTTTTGGAGTTGCAATGGAGCATATGGGAGATACTGATTGGAAGGAGAAATGTGGAAACGTACGATTTTATGGCTTGGGGATCTGTTATATCCGAGTAGCGGTTGACTAAACTGTTGCCACAGAATCACCGCACCGGAGGCGCGAATATTAGGGATGTATCGGTGTGTCAAAAACTCACCCCAACCTGCAAGTTTAAAAAAGCAATTGAAAGAATGGCACATGTGTACCGTTGTCAGTATTAGGTGTCGTTTTCGTGGAATAAAAAATTTAAATCTAACAAATTTGGAAGCAAGAACAACATCTATGCGTTGAATTCCAAATTCAAAGTTATTTATTAACCCTAGGAAGACTGAAAAAAAATTATCGCGTAGTAGCCTGACTGGGTCCAATGGACCCTGAAACATTTTTTCCACAATATTACCAGTTTATGATGAATTTAGGCTGAGTTAAGTGATGTTTTCCATCTTATTTACTTCCTCAACATATTTCTTCGTCTTTATTATTATTGAATTATTTTGTTTGAAGCTATTACTGCAGCGAAGCATAATATTATTCCTTCTGCCAGAAATATCACTCCACCTTTCCCATTTTTATGAATGTTTATCAGCACAATAACATTAACAAAAATTACAAAATGGATTTTTTGTCAATTTTAAATTAGATATGTAACAAATTTAATGAAAGAAAAGTATGATGAATTTACAAAAGTTATTAAAAACTGCTATGCTATTACAGGCACTGATTGCATAAAATTTCTGAATGATCTTGGCATATAATTTGTGCACATTGTGAAGTGGATGTTCGTGTCTTTCTATCCCTTTAGTAGTTGCACTTACGACACTTATTTTCCTAGGTTGCTAAGGTTGTCAAGGAGTGTGTCACATTTTCTTTTTCACGATGTAAATTCTTCCGATACTTGATTTTCTCTTGGATTCCATGAGATTCATGAGATACCACTTTGTTAGGAAATCCTGTAGCCTGTATGGCATTTACAGACGTGAGCTCGGGTGGAATCCCTCATTTATTTTACCTCATGATCTCTACAATCGCTAAACATTTGGAAAGTAGTGGGCTACCTACTTATGTTTCTGACTGATTAGTCCCTAAACCATACCTGTAGCTAATCTTTTCCCTTGATTGACCTCTCGACTTTTATGAGATTCTCTACCTGTGTATACTTAGACATTCCACTTGTATGAATCAATACTACGACTTGCAGCCAAAATTTTAATTCCATACTTTCCTGGTATCGATGATACAAACTCTCTAAACTCGCCCACGGAACATCAATAACTGTTCGTCAACTGTCATGCAGGATCCTGGCACAAATGCATATTTCAAATATTCATTCCGCCCATCAAATATCTCTCTAAGAGTCTGCAATTTGTCTTTGCCTCTGCTTTCCCTCATTTCTGTCGCATTATCAAATCAAATAACCCGCAGTATTACTTTTGACTCCATAATACTGTTGCATATTGGTTGCCCGTCTAGTTTACTCCAAAGTTGTGAAAAATTTTGATTTTTTACTTGTAAAAATGATATATATTAGCAATGCCAGGACCTTATTTATTTCAGTCATCTTCTTCATTCTACAAAGCTTGACTTATTTATTTCAGTCATCTTCTTCATTCTACAAAGCATGAAAAACTATATGCCTTTCAATGGTGGTCCATTTTCTAACAATATCAAAGATGTTAGGACGCAAAATTAGCAAAAGAGCAGAAGACAGAATAAAAATTCCGCACGGCGCACGGGATATGACGCAAAATATTGTCTTCGCATTCTACCCTTTTTAGTGGCATGAGGTTTTGTTTACCACTCCTCTTTCAGATTGCGTGAAATAAAAATTTCTCCCGATAGGAATTCCCCATTTTCGTATTTCTATCATCTTCTCAGTAAGATGAAGAAAAATCGGCCAAGGTTCAGTTCTTCTCCATCCTTATTCAACATTTTAGGCTTCATCTCTACCGGAGTCACTACTACCCTCCTCCTGTTAGCGCTGTATATTTAGATGCTGAACACGTCGTTCTGCAATCTTTAGATGAATGCACTCCAAATGTGTGTCACTATTAGCAAGCCTGTGAATAAAGTGGCAATGAAATTTATCAATGTTTCATTCCAAACTTTACTTAGATATAAATGGAAGATAACATTGTTCGTGCTACTCCTTAGTTGTAAATTTAGGTAAAAATTAGCAAAGCACTGTCTCGTATTATGTTTCTGATATCATCAAGCAATTCAAAGAGTTCAATAATTTTGCTAAAACAGCTAATTTTCACAATAATTATAAACAATCCTTTTTTTATTACCTCAAAAATATCTTGATAGTTATTTTGACTGTAATATCCAAATGGCGACGCCGACTTCTTAGCTCCTCAACTACTCAGTATATCAATAGTCACTCTATGAATTCAGTCACATCAATACCTCACTACACAAAATTTGGTACCACCAAGCATCCTGTAAAGATAGGAATAATGACATTGCTGTATATCATAGTAGTTGAAAATCAATACACCACTTCATCTAACTAATCCATCTGAGGAGTAAGCGATGTAGTAAATGAGGTAAATACTGAAGAAGTACATTGGAATGAAGGAATATAGTCTTTTATATAAACCATAAAGTTTTGTACCTACCATGCATGATATCAAAATGTAATGATAGAATTCAAATTCTTCAATGTCTTCAGTTAGATAGTTGGAATAACAGCAAATGTTGGCAGGCAGCGAGACCACTCCAGCTTGCGAGCGTAACTTCTGACTGTCTACCACGAAAGCACCGCAGACGCTAGATGAACGGTCTCACATATAAAACTAACATATTATGGGAGTGAATGTTGATAGTTCACACTGTGTGTGCTTCAAACCAGAGAAAGTTACAAAAACTACCCATTACGAAACGATGTGGATACATGTTTCTGACTGTGTCACTCTAAATGTGACATTGGAAGAGCATATGAAAGGCTTCAAGCCAATCCATAAAAAATTCCCACTTATTGGTAATAACCATCGCCTACGACTTTGTTTACATCTCCATAAACATTGAATCACCCAAAAACACAAAGTAAATAAGAAAGCTGCTGATAAGTTGAAATGAATTACCCATAGCATTGAAAATGGCCGACTGGGTCCAATTGACCCAGTCCGTCCACTATGTAACTTTAAAGTATACTATAAAATGTAATGACCCCATTCTCGTTATTTTTTGGTATGTTTTAGAGGACATTTATTTAGGAAAAGTCACGGCATCAAAATCAGTCTCGTGCATTTTTGACATAATTATAAACTTTCAAAACTACCAACTGGGTCCATTGGACCCAGCCCGTCGTTCTAGGGTTAAACTTTGCAGCTTTTTTATTTCTTTAATTTTCGATTTAATATCATTCTTTCCCCAACTGAAGTGGTTTCCTAAAGTATTTGCTTCATATTGAATGAATGCGCTGTGTGTACCTAGTTCAACTTTTATCTTTTATGTCAACTAAGCCTTTCACGGCCGAAATACGTTGGAGATGTTACAGAGACCACGTGGCGCCACGGCAACTGCTGGGCGAGGAAGGATGGCACAGTAGACCAGAGGCCTCCAGTTCTCTCTCGGTCTCCATCTCGCGAAGAGTTCTCTCAATTTTCCTCCTCTCATCCGCGTTTTCAATTTCCGTTCTCATCTTCACATCCTGCTCTGCATTATCTTTGCCCCACCCACTCCTTCCCATTGCACCGCAACCCTCCACCCCCCCCCCATCCACTTCCAATTTAGACGACCACCCCCATCTGCCCCCCACCCACCCTCCTCCGGTCGGAACATTGCTGGCCCTACCGTTCCCTTTATGCCTCAAAACTCACCGCCACGTCTCATCAGCAAACACGCTCAACTCCAAATAACGAGAATTCTTGGTTAATTTCACGCGTTGTCTGATAGATATATACCACGATATTATATCGATCGCAAAGAGCGCGCGGCCGCTGTCAACAGACCTTGGTGGCGAATGTTTAATTTCAATCTCGGTATTCGAAGGCAATATTTTTTCTAGGAATTACGAAATTCCCGTTGTTTCCATAGAGATGAATGAATGTTTGGATATATTTTATGCTAATGGAATTTTTGTTTAACTGCTTGAATATTGTTAAATTTAATGTACACTGAAGTAGGTTCAAATCTATTGTGCTCTTATTTTGCCTAACACTATGCTCGTCATTGAAACGAATATCTTTTCTAGTATTTGGGTAATTCCTCGCGGCTAGTTACTACAAAAAACTCCACGATAAAATCTCAACCTTTTACAAGGTTACTGACTCCTATGACTAGGATTTAAGTAATTAAGGAATTAATTACGGTATTAAAGCACGTGATGCATATTTAAATATTAATGCATTCGGATGAAGTGCTCAGTTTATGTGCTGAAGCTGAGATAGTAGAATCGCTTTCAATTACCATTGCTATTCTGTATGCTTGCCTTACAACTCAGAGATAGGAAGAAAACTGTTGAACTGGAGGATTTTGCGAATTTCGCAGAAGTCATCATATTCCGTACAAATATTTTACAAAAAAATGTCATATCTGCTGTGTTTTATATTTTCATTGTTGTGAAAGCTTATTAGTTACGCTTGAGTTTCTTCGTAGTCTGTGTCATCCGCATTTTAATATGCGTTTTCATTTTTTCATTATCTTTGATGTTCGCGCTACGTTCCCGGAAATCTTCGGCATGTTCCTTTGGAGTTTACAAAAATATGTCCTAAATATTCCAGCTGTAACGCGGGTGAAACTGATATTACAATTCAAAAATACATGCGGGCGGTTTTCTGAGTATCCAGCTAGAAAAGTCCTCGTAGTACATTGCATCACTTTGCATTTTTCTTGCTTTAATTCAAATTCTATGATGCATTATTCCCAGTCATACTCATCAATTATGAATTATTTATCGCCGGCGTTAGTCACCATACTTTGAATATCATACGCATGAATTTAGACGATTTTTAATTTACTTATGCGTTACATTGATTCTCATGTTTGAGTACATTTTAATGGCGGGATAAATATCAGATCAATTCAGAAGAATTGGTCTACGTGCACGTTCTAGACATATCGGTGTTTGCATTACCGCCATCCCATCCTTAAATCTCATCCTAATTTTATTATCCATGCAATTCCTTTTATTTCACGACTATCGTGAATTCTTTTCTTCTTTTACTGGCCCCATACACCCAGCCTTAACAGCATCCAGGATTACTTTAGTTTACTCCAAACCATGCTGCCTTACGCCTAAATTTCCTCTTTTCACCTAACACGACTTTCGTTTTCCCATTCTTCCGGCGTTTTCATCTATTGCAAAACGAAAAGAGACCATTTAATAATGGCCCACTCTATTTTGTTTACTGTGCCGGTTTTGACACATATTACGTCATTTCCGAGAGTTCTCTGAAAGACAATCATCCTCACACAGGTTTGTATTCCATAAAAGTATAGGTGAGGTTCTAAAACGGAAAACAGTAGGCTTTCTTTGGGAATAGGGGCCTAACTTTGGTGTGAAAGTTTTAGGCTTTTTAAAAAGGTTATTGATGGGGAAGAGACGGAAATGGAGAGGAACGATGGGTTTGTTATCCACACCATCCCAGTCACAAGATTTTCACTATAAATTTAATTAAATATTCCTAATTTGAAATTTTCTATGAGGACCTTTATGGCACTTTCGTCAACCACTCGTGACAGCCATGACAAGAATATTTAGGAGATGTCATTTAAATAACAGAAATTTTACCAAGAGCCAAGACTTTGGAGATTAATACAGTCCATCTTCATGCTATGTAAGAAGAAAGACAGGTTGGTACAACATGATGGCCCATTTACTACTCGTAGATCACTTAAAAATTAAAATGCCGATTTTCGTTTGCAGAAATTACTTTGGAACTTTAATATCCTTGCTCAAAAATGTTGTTTGTAAAACTGCAATTTCAGTTTAATGCATTTAAGAAAGCTGTGAAAAAAATCAGTGTACTTGCATTGACAACCCCAACAGTAGTCCCTGTGGTGCAGGGTTGTCAGGGAAAATAAACTTGTTAAGAACTTTGAGGGTATCTAGAAAATGTGTGGAAATCTCGAGCGCTCTTGGTTTAATCAGATGCTCTCTATTCCAAATCAGCCTTTAGGTTGAAGGGTGAAATGAATAGAATTTGATGATGGTATTTGGAAATATTTCAAAATTCCTCATTCCGATTTGAGCACTAGACTCTACGGCCGTTATTCCGAGTATCTGTGCACTTGGCCACCGCAAATAGCGCTCGCAAGAAATGGATCAGACACCGGCATTTTTATCGTCCCCCTCTCTCTTTTTCTCTCTCAGACGTTCAGCATCCATCTGCGACTCGTCCTGGCTCGTATCCGTTATATTGATAGAACTTCCTCTTTCCCCACCAATTATCTTCACGTACGTCCTCAAAATTTCGTCCTCCGCACCTCTAGCCTTTCTCTTCATCTCCCATTTCCTCTTTGTCACCCTATCTCATCTTCCCTTTAATCCTCCTCTCCATTTTTCCACACTTCCTCTTTCTCCTCCTTACCTCTTTCTGAAAAGCCCCCTTTGTCACCCCTCACAATCCATTCGCTTAGCTATGGTTTGTTACCATCTGGAGCACATGAAAACCATGTCGCCCGCCTGAGCAGAATTACGTCAAACGTTCCGTAAACATAGACGTCGGGCTTAGTAGAGATTATCAATTTGATTAAATAGTATTTGAGTTTTAATTTTGGCTAATTATTTTCCTCAAATATGTCATTGATTTTTCGAATTTGTGTGAATCGAAATCTTAGGACGTTTTAAAGGAAACTATTGGCAGCTGTGTGGTGATAGATGATGTCGCATTGCGAAAAAAATTCTGTGCATCTCTTATGTTTGAAATACATGCCTATTTCATTTGAGCAAAATATTATTTGTTTCATTTATCTTTTTTATAATATATGATGAGTAAAATAATTAATTTATTCAGAAATAATGCGAAATTGAATCTCCTCTAGCCGTCGTAATATTAATTTAGGATAGCGATTTTGCTGCCTCAAGCCCGGTGCTGGCGGCCTTTCCTCCCCTCTCCCTACCACTCATTTCCTCCCTCCCCCTGAGGCACCCCACCGTCGTTTCCCATTCCACCGCGATACTCTGCTCGGCAGAGGGCAACACGATCCGTTTCCGCCGAGGCTCCCTCTTCGCATCCACCATCATGCCTCCCACTCTCCCGTGCTTTCCAACACCTCCTTATCCCACCACAGTCATCCCCTCCACCCTGATGCCAAATATCCATCCCACGCTCAAAGCCTCATGTGTACCAGTATACTCCTCCCACCTGGCTTCCTCATACCTAAACCTCTAACCCTCATGCTCCGTAAAATTGAGCGCTCGGCCCGCGTTGCAATTTTAAAGGGAGCATTTTTTTCGCCTTAAATACCGCACACGGCCACTCCGGTCTAGGTGCCTAGTGATCGTTAATGAGTGACCAATGAGTGGCCAAAACCTCAAAATCGATTTTTTTGAGCTAGGAAGTTGAAACTTCGCATACATATTCTCAAATAAATTGTGCATAACTTCCCAGATTATTTATTTCCTGTGATTTCACGTTAAAAATTTATGTGAGGTTAAAATTGAACAAATTTAGCGAAAAACGACCACCATCGATTTTTTCTGAAAAATGCCGGCTTTATCATCGTGCAGTGATTTCATGAATAGTTTTATCGACAAAACTGTTATGCCATCTTAATTGGAAAATATTTCTCTTCAATTTGAAGGGTTTTTAAAGATTTTGTTTCATCAATAACCATAGATTTATAACAAAATGGCGGAGCCTGTTTTCAGCCCATTTTTTTACATAAACGTAGAGAAAAAGTAGACATTATCATCGTAATGATAGAAAATAAATGCCAGAAAGTAAAATTAATAAGTATTGCTACGAATGACTCTTATTATGCAATCGCTAGGCACTGCAAGAGGTGCACTTAAAGGTTTCTTTCTTTGAGTGCATTCCATATACTACTACGGAGAATGGACTTAAATCGTGTACTTAAAGTAGGGAAACGGACTCTTTTATTAACTAACAAACTCTATTTCTTGGTAAGAGGTAGTATTAAATATTTTTTTCGATTCTAGCCCACTGTGCAGCACTACCTAGCTACGTATCTATTACCCCCTCTTTTTCTTTTCTCGCCTTAACCAGCGCAAATGGGTAACCCCTGGAGTCGTGTGAAGCCTTATTTTTGGTTTAATAGTAAGGTTTCTAGGCGATGCCAGCGAATTTGCTCTTGTATATGGTCGAATATCATTGAGAAAAAAATCTTAGTGCTTGAATTTAGGGGCTGATTGAAGGTTATGCAGAGGAATAACTGCGGAAGAGACAGCAGCGTATCATTACGGAGTCACCCGCAGGTGGAATTAAAGTGTAAAAATTTCATGAAACTAATTGATTTTAAAAGTGATTTTTATTTTTGGAATGTTCACACTTGGAGTGCACTTGTGGGTAACTCAAAAAATGTACGCCATTGGTAACCCGCGATCATTAGCTAGAATTTTGTGTATGGTGAGCGCTCTATCGTTCTCGGAACTGTGGCGCCATGCGAACGGTCTTTTCCTAGAACTATGTCTACGGTGAACGTCCTAACGTTTTGGGAACTGTGGCGCCATGTACGCAAGCATGCCACTCGTTGGCATTGTACATTTGGCAGCAGTTAACCCTCGTCCTCTAAAGCCAGCATAACGCCGCAGGGGGAAAACATACCTTTAAAGTTCAAATTGAGTTCAAATGATAGAACACATATCAAATTCGGGAAATCCGAGCTCGAATCTCGGTCAAGGCAAATGATTTTTTCTTAGTGTAATTTTCGTGCATACACGAGTTACTATAAGGTCACTAGCTTCCGAAAGTGGCAGTCCCCGGATTGCAGCAGCGTTTCGTGATAATTAACGTTTTTCAATTGACAAATATTTCCAAGTGAGAAAATAATGAAGATTTTTACAATTAGGGGAAAATAGAAAATGAAGGTAAAGTCTTCGATCTGTCAGAGAAATTCTGTATAACGCTAAAGGTTGGTAAACTGGTGAGTAACATTCGTACCCCGTAATATTACGGAAATGTGCTAGTAGGGAAGTGCACTAGTAGGTGGCAATAAAGGTACGCCATTGGTTAGTAGCGGTTATTTCCTAAAAACATTTCTGTATTGAGCTGCCTAACGTTCTGGGAACTAAGGCACTATGCGCACAAACATCCTTACTTATACATCTGATTTTAGACAAGGAATTAGGATGTCATTACCGCTTATGACCGTGGTATAATATGACATGGCTACCTAAGGTTGAAATTTGACGCGAAAAATATCAAATGTATTGGATTTGTGTCCAAACCCTCCGTACCAGTCAGCTACAAATGTGTATAAATAATTCCAAAAATCAAGTATTCGTGAATGCCAGCTAAGTGAGCCAAGCACAAAATGGATCAATAAAAAAAATATTTTCATAGCTATTATTTATCTTTTGGAGTATGCAAAAGCATTTTTATGCACTTAACTGCCAACGAAGGTTGTTTATCCATGTAATACTCCGAAAATCATAATATGATTCGTAAATTTTCCAAGAAATAAGTCTTGCATATCTCGCAAATAATTATTATTTCTGCATTAATCAAGTTTCCGGCGTACATCAATCCTAGGTACTTGTTTTGAAGAAAATATGATTCATTTATTTCTCTAACAGTGATTTACGCTCCATGCTTGGCATCTTCATCGTTTATTTCTTATCAACCGTGGGGCTTGCTTGGAGGAACAGAGGAGAGTTGAAACTGTTTGAATGTAAGCTTCCCGCAAATTCTTGGGTCAAACTTGCCGTGCATTGCTCAGTTTTCAAGTTCCAATGGGCTAAGATCGTCAGAACCGTTCTGATAGAGGCTTAACACTCCCTATACCTGTATTATGCGCCGTTTCTGTGTACTGATGGTAAAAAGATGAATTTCGTGGATCTGATTGGACCCTTTCAGTCAACATTCCGCTTACGTGATCATCCAAACACGTTTTCCTCTGTGCTAGTCATCAGTCTCAGATTCCCATTTTATACAAGTCTCCGCATTCATTTGATCTTGACTATTATGTGATACTTCCTCATAAAATTCTCCTCCTCTGGCTTCTAACAACGTGTTGAAAAAAAAACATAATATTTATCGATTTCATCGCGACAAAGGGGAACCCAACTAAAGACGCAACACATGTGAAACTGATCAGTACCATAAAAGCAGAGAACTAAAAAAAGTATAATGAGCGTGCGAAATCAGTCTAATCACGTAGAATTATTTTTTCGTGATATTTCCTGTCCACGCAACGTTTCATGCTGTAAACTTCAAAGTTGTGGAAAAATAATAATATTGGTTAAAGATAAATTACTAATTAGTCTGACAAAATAAAAATTATACATACATTTGTAAGAATTAGTAGAAAATTTTCCCTTGACTGCTTTCTTGACGTCAACTTCAAATGGTTAATTTTCATCGGCATCATTCCTTATATTTATTTTGACACAAACCATCATTGTAATATCTTTACAAACATTCGAATAAAAAAATAACTTTCAATCAAAAAATTTTATACGACTGCAATCCGTGGGCTAAAAGAGTATCCAGCTTGCTTTGCATTAAATGTGCCATTATAACGTCGATTTACAACCCTCCCTTTCAAGTTACTCTATATCGCCTTTTTATCAATTAAAAATATTTCGTACTCAATTTCTTTCGTAAATTTTCATACACGACCTGTAATCATAGCATCACATTCCTTAAAGCCATCAGTACAATTTTTAGCCATTAGCATCAATACTAGCACTAAGGCGTTCAGCTTCTCTTTTTTTTGCGCCAATTTCGGGTGAAAGATTCGGCAGAAATCCTTGATATTGGTGCGAGGATGGATTAGTGTCTCGGTGCGATCGAGTGATAGTTGGCTTGGAATGGGAGCAATTCTAGCGAAAGCTTCTGGAGATTCTCAGTGAACTGTTGAGATTAGCATTGCAAATGAGACAATTGAAGGAAGTTGGAGAGAGGTCTTTTGGAAACAATCCGATGGGAACATGTGAGCCTCATATAAACAAGAATGTTTGCATCCACCGGCTTAGAATCTTGGACTGCTTGCATTTTTTTTATATTACGGTGTTAAGAAAAAAATCAAATATTTACAGTGCAAATCACTCTGAAATAAAAGAACGAAAACTTTTTTTTTAGTAAATAGTGAGCAAAAAGATAGAAATAGAACCCCAATACAATATTTCATTTTGATTTATTTCTCGTAGTTTTATTTGATGTGTTTACAACGTCTTGAGTATTATATTTTTTTGTTTTATTTTTGAATTAGGGATATCTACAGAGCATTAAAATAGTTGGAATGGAGGTTACGTAGGTGAAAGTGAAAATTACCTATATCACTAATTAAAACTGAGTTAATTAAATGTTTGTATCCTCAGTATACGGATTTTCGTATAATGGACAAACAATTGATATATAATACATCTAACATTTGGCAGTGCCTTCATCTGGACCTCTGCGCATAAAAACGCCCGGTATGGCTTGTGTTAAGTGCTCCTTGCGCTCAAACTTGATTGACAAAAAGTTGCTCTCTTTACCTGACGCTTTTCAAACGCGACAATAGTTGGGAGGTCGTTTTCCGAGCCATGTTGGGTGGCATACGTCTAAAATTGCAGTCTCTCAGAGGAAAAGTGAGACACTGGCGGAAAAAAAAATCCCACCCTCTTTCCTCATAAATGAATAGTCCATGACTACGTTACCTCCAAGTCCATGACTACGTTATAAAATTAGTAAGATCATGGTATACCTCAGTTAAGACTAGCTAAATTATATATTAAAATATTTTAAAACTGTTGTAGATGAAAAATTACTTAAAATTACTTCCTCCTCAAAATTTTATTAACACCTCAGGTTTTAGTGTTAATGCATAAGGAAAGGGCGATGTTCAAACCGCCTTGCCTTTGTGGAATATTTCCTATGCCATTGTTAAGTGAGAAAATAGGTATTTCTGCATAAACTATGCATATGTGCGGGAACCATTCATCATTTCCATACCATACTTTCGAATTCCCAGGGTATATGCTGTAAAATGTTTGTATTCTCTAAAATGGATGTTGCAAATAATTATTGTGTATGTTAGCGTATTGTTTTCTTCTTCCAGCTACTGCGTTGTATCACCACTCTTCACCAAAAGACGATGCCTGCAAGTTCCTCTGGCCCTATGAATTCACATTTTTAGTGTAGAAAGTTGTCCAGTATTTCTTCTTGAATCGGAAAATTCACTATATGAGGGCATGCTGCCATCAAGTAGATGACAAATTTTACTAAAATAAAATGATAGTGTGGTTATTAATTATTTTTTCCTAACATTCGCACGCGTCAATCGCCATTTCTGTCACCTGGTTATAAAATTACAGACTTCTAAGTCTAGTAGAAATCATTCGGATCGAAAAAGTTAAAATATTTAAAGTGTTCGTCGTGATGAAAACGTTAGAAATTTTTTGTACAACCCCCACTGGACCTTCGACCCTTTTGAAAGCTGTCTCAATGTTATACAAGATAACCTCCCGCTGGATGATACCATTCTCACTCCGTAACTTTACAGGATCTGTCTCTTACCTAATCAACTATAACCTATCTCTCTCAACAACCTTAGACCTCATCAAAACCTCGCCCTCTCTCTTTTATCGCCATTATTTTACCACCCCCACTTATTGAATCAATATTTTCGTAAAATCAATCAATCAATCCTAAGTTGGGCGTGAGAGTTACCTAATTAGTCGAAACCGGTCTGAAACAAATTCATGTTGATTAACAAAGTTTTTCTTTCATTAATTAGGGAGAAAATTAAGATTAGCTATTAGTTTCAGCATATTTCACCAGACACAATAATTTCTAATTCTACTAATCAGAATATTTTGTGAAAAATTTATTTTTGAATTGATAATTTGTCGTTATTTTCCTACTTAGAAGTATTTTTTATTACTAATACCAGCGCTAACAGTTCCGCTAAGCTTATCTAGACGGGTCGTGGGTAGTTTCAGCATTAAACTGAATGCCGAATTGAATGGACAGTTAAATGAAC
This sequence comes from Ischnura elegans, assembly GCF_921293095.1. Lineage (NCBI taxonomy): Eukaryota > Metazoa > Arthropoda > Insecta > Odonata > Coenagrionidae > Ischnura > Ischnura elegans. The sequence continues at coordinate 117,207,038 of NC_060246.1, forward strand.
TGTTCATTGAACGGAAAATTGAAGTCTTTTTTGCATACAATCAGCAACAATTTTATCAAACCCTCGAAACTTCACAATAATATAGAAAAATAATCAGTAAAACTAAAACAATTTATTGTTTTCTTGTGACTACTATTTATCGCTTCTGCTGTCAACTGAGGAAAAAAACACCTCATGAATAGAACAACTGAGGAAAACTTGTGTTTTTATAAATCATAATTTTGCATTCATTTCCTTCTTATAAATACTTTTTTCTATTTTCACTCGTGACGCTTATTGTCTGTCTAATCCTATCTAGAACGGTTACCCTTATGCCTTGCCCGCATCCTCTGCGCTTCTCAGTTTCCTCCTCTCCCCCCATTCGTATGCGTCGCTGACAGCCGCACCCGGTCTGATCCTCAACCCCACACCCTCACACTCCCCAGCCCACATCCCGCATCCCTTTGAGCGACTATAGTCCATCCCGTGTGCGACAGCGCAGAAGAGCGAATCCAGAAAAATTCGCCTGATGTCATCTCACAGGCCGATTGAAAAACCTTTGTCGGCGCTGCTGGAGGGAGGAGGTGGGCGTCCATTCCGATACGATACACGCTCTCTTTCTTTATTTATCTATTTTCGCTTGCGTCCAGAATTCTTAGCGTGTGATTCGCGACCCGAATCCTTAGGCGAGGAGATATATACTTTTTTTCCTTCTTCTTTAGAATATCATGCCATAAATATATCTCCGTAGCTCTGGTTCTTTCTGCTCCTCCTTTCATGCGGAATCTGGCAAAGGTGTGTGTGGGTTGAGAGGGTTGCCATCACTCGGATCATCTTGGAAGCAAAATCCATCAGATGCCTTCTCCTCTGTATTTCCCTCGCATGAATATTTCTCTGAAAAATTCCGCAGAATTGTGAATATCTTATTATTATGAATGTGCAATATACCTATAAACCACACATAAGATACATTTTTAAATTTGATGATTAAGAGTGGATTTTTTATTTGCTGCAATTTTGTAACTCATTTTCCTGAAGAATTTTGCCTTTCCTATTTCCCACTGCACTACAAAGGGAAATAAAAAATTCAATTTATTTAACACAAAGTTTTTCGGCAGTGCGTGCGCATAATAATTATTTATTTTTTTGTAAAGTTATATCAAACAACTTTAGAATTAGCGCTTTTTAGGTGCAACTACCGAAGTACTGTCACTCAAATTTTTGAGCAGTTTTATTTTCTCTTATAGTTAGGTCAGAACGTTTTCAAGTATTTTCACCGGCCATTGAGGTGGGTATTCTCATTTTGCAATGAAATTTTCATTAAGAAAAGCTTAACGTTAGTTATTGAAGAAGAGAACCTGTGAAAATATATCTCCTTTACCAAAAGAAAAAAAACTATCCATATTGCGGGTATTATCATCCAGTATCCCTCACATAACCCCCTTTTCACTTGGAGTACTTTTCTTGACGAGAGCAAATGAGAAGACCACTTCCTCAGAAAACCTCTTCGCCGAGCCGCGCACACTTCTACGAGTGAATATTGGGATTGAAACTTCCCCTAAGCCTTCACGTTAGGGCAAGAGCAGAACATCGAATCCACGGCGTAACTTTACCTTTAAATATCCGAAGTTTGCTCTACTCTACCAACCGCCCTGCCGAGTTATCTCAATGGAAACTCACATTATTAATTCCGGTGTGGCATAGTGAAACTTCATGACCTGGCTACGAGGCAATAAGTATGCAGAGTACACAAGAATAAAGTTCACGTTTCCGATTGGGAATGCATATGAAATTTTCCCCAAGGGTGAGTCATGCGGTAATATTCATTCCCCATACCTAGACTGGATTAACATGTATTTTTATCGTGGCCTTGAATTTCTTACGCCGCGGCGAACGGGGGAGATCTTCCAAGGGAAAACACAAACTGTGCAATATTTCAGGGATGCAACCAACCCCTCCTGCAAACTAATTACTCGGGCTGCGGCTCGGGTGCTCAGTAGAATCTTAATCGAACGCTATGCTAAATATCGGGAATCAATAATGCCGAAGACTGTGAGAGGCATAAATCTTTCCAGCAGGTGCTCGGACATGAGTCTTCTTCCCTCGGAGCGTCTGGAGGGAGCTACGGGGAATAAGACGCTTGGGTTCCAATGTCCCACCCACCCACCCCAGCGCCCAAACCCCTGCGGATTTCTTTTCTTCTCCCGCACACAAACCGTCGTCGTATCCAGCTCTCCCCACCCTCCCCCCGCCTCTCCAACCCCCTTCGTCCCATCTTGCTTCTCTCGCGCGGAGTCAAAGAAAAAGATCGGAGATTGGTCGGCTTGGCTTCCTCGTTGAGTCATCGATATCATTCTGATGGAGAAAGAGCCGGAGGGCGGGAGGGGGAGACAGAAAAAGAGAGAGAGAGATATAGGTGCTGTGTGGGTGAGGGGTTCGCAAGTGGAATTGAGGGACTCGGAGGAGGCTGTTATTTGAAGAGTGGGAGAAAGCTGGTGAATCTCTGTTCAAATATAACATTATGATCATCCAGTCTTGTTTTATTTTTTTAAAATAACAATTTTTTCATTATTAAAAATATTTCCAGCCACTATGTTATTAATAATTTTATGATAATTAAAAAGTAATAATTTTATCGTTCATCTTGTTTGAATCATTTATGACAATTACAACATGAAGCTTTAGGTTGATAGTAAGGTCAACTTAGGGATATGACAGTTAGATAGCGCCGACAATAGAAATAGCAAAATGTCTCCAGTTGGAAATATAAATACAACGTTCTGCGAAAATTATCTTCTAAAGGTAAGAAGAAAAGATTGCGTGTTTCATTTCCATTTTAGTAGCTCGAATAACATATTTTCACAAATAAAATTTCCTGGAACCTACCTGCTGTTGGTAATTTTACATGCTTACGTTGACTTTTTCATTTTTTAGGTTGGCTATTGAATTAATTTGCCTGTAGGCAAAGTAATGACCTAGTAAAAAGAATTGAAAAGTTATTTGCTACATAGCACCTCAATCATTATAATTTTATTTCCCGTGGATGACCAGGAGCTTAACATAATCAGGTACATACCCAAATCCAATCCCATTCTTATTTTATAATTCTATACAAACCTATTCTCTTGCTACATAGCTGGTATTTTTATGATTGTATATAAAATCCGGGAATTAGAACTTCTCGAACAGAGAATTGTTCATGAAGTATTGGCAAATTTCTGGCCAGAGTTTGGAATTTATATTGTTTCTTTGTTATTATTATCGTCGTTAGCATTTGAAGACTTTCTTATCCAACGGTTGACATCAACCGTAGAGGAAACAATGAGTGGAGTGACGTCATAAACACAGATGGCATTTTATCCGAAGGAAAATAATCTCAATTTTCAATTAATAACTTCACTGGCTCTTTTTATGCTCATAAATATGGGAAGAATTGTATACCTATGCCTATAAATTTATGAATTTGTATATATTTTTTGTAAATTTCTTGGCTCAGGTCCTCAAAAGCGATATTATAGACTATCGTGTTGATTTAAACGCTTTGGTGGCCAATGTAGTTATATAGACAAGATTTGTGACAATGATTATGCTGTCAATTTTTCTACTATATTACTGATAAAGCGTCTTAAATAAATTATTAAACTTAAAAACTATAAAAGAACACCTGGTTAATATAAAATAGAGCGAAAAAATATATGACCTGTAATTTTGTAAAACCTTCGTCTTGAAAACCTGGAGACGCACTTCCATTTCTGGGAAAATGGTTCTTGTGGGCACCCTTAATTACGCCACCCGTTAAGAACAGCTTGAAATAGGGGTGGAAGGAACTGGGTATGTAGAAATGGAGAGGATATTTTGAGAGATGGAAGTAGGAAGGTTCAAGGGGGATAGGGCACGGATGAAGAGAAATAAAGGTTCCTGAGACGGGGCGAAGTTCGAAGAGGAGGAAAGGGTGGCAACATTGGGAGAGAAGGAGAGACGTCGGGGTCGTGAATAGGAAGATTGAGGACACTGACATTAAGAATTGGGGCCTTTTCGAGAAGAAAGAGGATTGGGGAGGATATAGGAAAGAGAGCGGTTGCAGATCGTGCACTGCTATATTGCCATTTTCCATGTTCCAGCCGATCAAAACTGTCATCGATTGTTTCCTTGTTTTAGTGACTAATCTTTCCTGCTAATTTAACTGATGAGCATTAAAATTAGTAAAAATTAAAGAAATATACTCAAATATGTGCAATGAGTCACCAATATTCGTCCACAGAGAGAGATATTATTGGAGTTTATTTCTGTGTGAAATTTTCGTAGCATTGCACTAAACTAAGGGTTGCCTTTTGTTTTTTATCCCCGTTCTTCGCTTATTCGTAGCGGTGTTTCTCCAACTATACTCTATATCTAGACGTTCTTGGGTCATGCTTTAATCGAACACTTCAGCTTGGTCTGAGGACACCTTTAGTACAGCGGGAGAAACGTCGCCACCGCCATGCGCCGAATACGGGAGAAACTAAAAACAATATTTTCAAATAAAGTTATTTATGTCCCACTTCCCCGTAAACAGCAGATAGTGACCTTATAACAGGGATTTCAGCATTAGAAAAGCACAGCACAAAAATCCACGCCCTGGTTAGGGACCACCTACCCAGGCGGGATTCGAACCCGCGACCTATGGATTGGCAGGCGAGGACCCCGTGGTATGGCAGTCAAGTTCTTCATATCAACTATCAGCACTCCATATTTTACTAAAATAATTTATGGCGAACTTCATCCTTGGTTTTTAAATATTTCAATGTTAAGTTTTAATTACTGTTATAAACGGGGTAACATATGTCTATCTCCACAGCGTGTATTTTATCTTAATTCATAATTATTTTTCATCACGATTGGATATCATGAATATTTTTGCAAAATGACTTTTTTAATAACTGGCTAAAAACATCTGCGGAAAAATCAAGAAAATACGAAATCAGCAGAAAAATTATTAAAATACGGAATATTGAACTCCTGTCTACGCTTTGATTTAAGTTGACTGCTTATTAACACGCTCAATTGCTCTGCAATCTTTTAATCTCAGCTCTCGTATCCAGATAAGTACATCTACAACGGGAAATTTTTCCGAAGGTATTCAGTTGAATTTCTAGTAAATGAATGCATCGTCCCTCGTAAAACGACCTTAATTGTGTATCTCATGCAACGCTTTCAATTTGTGGGATATTTACTTCCTTGTTTTGCATCGAGTATGGCGCTTGGAGTATGGAGAGTATATCTCTATCACCGCGTAATTGAGGCAATTGCTTGGTTGATGAAGATCGCTGCAGTAACGCCGTCTGCCGGCGGGGCTCGTCGGCTAATATTTAATCGAACAACTCGTCCATGTGGTGAGCATTATTTTGAGCACAGGGCCACTTGGCACTGGTCGATGTAATTTTCCCATCGCCTATTTCCGAGCCGAGATTTCGTTCGAAGAACCCGTTCATGGTGTTGTTTTCACCGTCAATTTTCTCTTTCTCTATTCTTTTTTCTGTTGTTGAAAATTCAACCGTGTTTGCGATTCTCGCTCGCATAAGGTGGTCCCATCTACGGCTTGTTTGCATATTGAATCACTTTTTGACGAACTTATTAAGCGGCCGAAACAGTTCGCATATAACCACCAAAACCTATTAAATTTAGAATCGATGATTTTATGTACGTAAGTAGCTGAAATTTTTGTCGGATAAAGTTATTTAGCTTCGATCTTTTTGCGGTCATTCCGTTACCATGATACGCGGTAAATACTTGCGAAAGATGAAATTCCAACCGTAAAAAGTATCTTTTGAGAGATAAATCTTTAATATAAACCCAAACGAGTTCATGGATTTTCCTCCTCCGCCAAGCATTGCCGCTTCATAAAAGAGGAGGTATTTCAGGATTCACCATTTAAAAATACTTCAACTTTAAAGCTGCTGATATTTTAAAACGTTTTCGCAAAAGTTAGCCATTCATTTCTCTCAATGTATTAATAATATATCGTTAAATATGGACGATGAGGCACTCGTGAATTCATTTTACGCTATTTCCTTCAAGCTCCTTAATAGTCAGTATTTTGTCATTGATTAATTTCCCCCCGTAATATTAAAAATGTTCCATTAAAATGCATTTGATCTAATTTAAACAATACGATGTTACGAAGTTTAATTATCTAACTTCTAACTTATGGATAACGAGTTCGATTTGTACGCAGGATTTTTACGCACACATGAGCAGCCAGTAGCAGGCATAGAAGTAAATCTACTTAATCAAATCTTTTTGGTCTCTGAAATTCAAGTATATTACCTATTATTTTACTTATAAATTAAATTTTTAGTATATTTCAGAATTCCACCGTTTTATGTTTACCTCGGCTTTCTTAAAGACATAATGAGCGAGGAAGGCAGAGAAGATGAAAATCGAAAAACCAGTGAATCTTTTATGAAGTAGAGACATTATTAAGGTTGACAAGAAAAGATAGGGGAGCGCTTAGTTGGAAACATTCGGATGAGGAGATTAAGGAAGACGGGTGATGAAAAATGGCATTGGGAAGGAGGAAAGCGGAAGAGGGGAGAAAAATTAAGCGCTTTGGCGCCACCGTGAGGACGAGGAGCTAGCGGGGCTCTTGGAGTTCGGGGAATTGCCCGAGGGGATAAGTGTTGCTTGGTGAAAAACTCGAGGATTGTTTTTAGAGTAATAGTGAACTTGGAATGATTAGAGAAGGTATATTTAGAGTGTCTTGTAATGAGGAAGGAATATGATATTCAGCCACAGCCAATTCCGGTAGTGAAATTTCCCAAAAAAATCCTTTGAGCTAAATATTTGTCTTCACTCAAGGGCCAGCAAATTTTGATAGAATTCTTTAGTCCTAACAAATGCTTACTACTTTGAGCGGACCAGGAGCTCTATCCACTAACGAAATTTTTTTGATAGATCGTGGTTGATTCTCGAAAAGACGTCATAATTTCGGAATGAGGCATCCACTAAGGTCAACCCAAGCTTTCCGTCACGGAAACTCGTCCGAGAGCGTCGGAAATGTCGGAGGGTCTCGGAAAATGACTTTCCGTCTCTCGGAATCGGTGTACCAGCTGGTAATTATTACCGCGAAAGTGGTGCTGCAGAAGCTGGTAAGGAGTCACAAGTAATTTGCAGTACTGGCACGGTATGTGTACTAAGAGGTTTGGGAAACGGATGATTATGTACGGGGTTAGCAATTAAATAAGTTTCAGGCAAAATCAGTTTAAAGCGTAGATACCATTACATAAATTTAACTGTTGGATTGCTCAAAAGCGCTTCCGAGTGGTTGAAACGGAATTGGAGACTGAAAGTACGATTCCGAAATCTCGGAATCGTACTTTCAGGGATACTGGATAGGGCTCCAGGCTGAGACTAGCAGAGTCTATAGCCTAAAAGCAGACTTTCGTGGGTTTACAATGGCTTGCGATTTTCGTTACCATCTTTAGAATTTGCCTTTAGCTTCAATGGCTTTAAATGTCGTCAGCTATTGGCTACACAGGATGAGCGGGCGTTGGTGTTACTTTCCTTAGGCTCGGATTCGTGCACCAAGGCGTGTTAAATTGTCCATTATGGCTCGGGATTCCATTTCTACGACGATGCGATAAATAGGTCATACAGAATGTCATATGCGCACTTAATCCTCTGATAATTTCACTTAACTCTCCCTGAAACTTCACCTCCCTTAATTTGTGCATCTAAAGGACAATGCGTACGTGAGGGCTCTACTGATTCCCCGTTTTTCCTTTATTTCACGTAGGAAATGTAATGCCGGTAGAAGTGATTAACGTATGCTCATAATTCAATAATTGTTTTTTCTAGGTCGAATAAGTATTTTCTGCAAACTGTTGCTTCGACGTTTCGAATTTTCGGTTGTAATTACTAAATATTTTCTATTATTAATGATGCGCATAAGTTTGAGGTCTCTGTTTTTAGACAAAGATACACAAAGGTAAATTAATACCTATATTTTAGCCCCTTTAACATTGATTATATTACCTACGCTGTCCGTCGAAGTCGTATCTGGTGGAAAACTCAAAGTCATATCCATCCTTTATTTTTATGTGAATGACACAAAAATTGCACTTTCAGCCATTTTTGAAGGATTTATGCCAATAATGTTAACGTAAGTCACAGGGGTGGAAAGTAATTTCATTGCGTAGCAGCTAAGATGGCAATTTTACCTTTCTCAATTTTTTTTCCTTGAGGCCTGGATCACATGTATCAAAGCAACAACCCTTCTTATTGACTCATCTTGAACATATATTATTATTGTTTTTTTGGCTAAGTTTGATATTTCCGAAAATGTCTCCACCATTTCATTTATCGTTAAGAAAGAGTGAAATTGCAATACATGTACTTTGGAAGATTACTCAGATGATTTTTTGTGCAAATGTAATCTTATCAATGAAAAAAGATTTTATAGTGTCAAATTGAGATTTTAGTGCTCTAGTGAAATAAAATTTCTTGCATTTTCTTTAAAATACAGCCACTCTTACCGAAAAAATGAAAACCATTTGTTTTGATAGTGAAAAAATCTGAAGTAATCATGTTTGTGATTTAAATTTGTATTTTCAAACTTTTTGCATGTTACAACAATTCTGCCCAAGAATAATATAGCAAATCGAGACAGTCTGTTAGCAGTGATCTCATAGTATAGTCGGAGAAGTGACTGCGGAGAGAAGTCGGGAGTAAAGAGAATTCCTGGGGGGGATTGCGGATAGGGGGGACGGGGTCAGTCATAGGAGGAAGATTGCGCAGCAGTGACTGAAGCGAAAGGGGTTTGGTCGGTCCCTCTTTCTTTTATTTCCTCTCGAATGATATGGAAGGGACGACGGACCATGTATTTAGATGCATATCGTGGGTATAGGCGGGCAACGCGGCTCGTTTGTGTGTTTATCTGTGCTGCGGGATAAGTTGTGCTCTCATCTCCATCTCGGTCTCATACACTCGACCCTTCCCTCCCCTCCCTTCCAATATCGTCCAAATCCTTGCCGCTCTACCCCTCCTGTCCGCCCACCTCACCCTCAGAGGTATACGCTTGGATATACGGTGTATACGCAGGGAAAGAAATGAAGACACTCCTGTGCGAGCAATATTCCACCCTGCCGAATCCCGTATTTACATTTTCTCCTTTAATGGAAAAATTCCTACTAGGCGGGTTGACCCTGGTCGATTTTTAAGTCGGATTCCCTTCTCTCCAACTGTGGAAGGGGCGGAGGACCCTTAGGAGAGAGGGGTGATCACGGATGGGTGGGTGAAGAGACCCTGGGAGAGAGAGATGGGAAGGGGTTAGTCTAGCCCGAGGGGTGGGAAAGACCCCTTATGTTTGTCGCCGGCGAAGATGACGCTTGGGTCGCCGTGGAGGAGTGGGGGGAGGGGTTGAGAGGCAAATCCTCGTAGACATCCGATGACCTAGAAACGGTCTTGACCCCTCGGAGACGTCCGACAGCACCCTGTTCCCTGTTCTTTATCCGAAAAGGCCTCACGTCATCCCTTGATTGATGGAATTGAATAAAAGGCATTATGGGAAAAAGTCATCCGCGAAATTCTTCTCCTCGGGCGTATTTTCTTTCGCTTTGTGTCGGCTCCATTAGTTCGTCACATCCGACTGTCGCAAAAAAGGATTTCATTTCATAATCACGGGATATGAATTCGAGAGATCCATTTATGCCTCACGACGAAAAAAAAATGTTGCGTCTCCTCAATAAGTTTATGCTTAATGGAATTCTCTTTTAAACCATTGGTAGTACATTAATCCGAATTTCAGGTAAAAATACTCATTTTTACATGGATTATCAGCGTGAAAGCATGAGTACTTGCAGATAATGAATGATGCATTCAATAGCTTTGCGCTCAATTGCTTCATCTTTCGCAAAATATGTTTTGCTCTGTTCACAGATCATTTTTCATGATCAGGAAACAAAAAGCACGGCTGTAACTAGATTTCTTAAGTTACCAACGTTTAATGGGACTTAAGAAAGATCAACGCTGAACTAATTAATAATTTCGTTATGGTTCAAAATCCAGTTTCAGTTGGCCGTTACTGCAGTTTGCTCTGAAAATAAGTCCTCAGGTAATAATTATTGAAGATATCAGCTCCATTATTTTACATTATTTTTAAAATTTTGATATTTGCCAAAGATTTCTAACTCTACAACACAATTTCATCCTAAACCTTCCGCTGTGTAAAGATATGATCGATCGGGCGTGTAATGTCCTCAAGTATTTCTTCTGAGTTGCATATGGGGAAGAATACTCGGCATAAATCTCGTTGCGTCCGTTCTCTGGCGTGCGAACTTCCGGCAAGATTACGGCAACAGTCTTTTCTGGTCGACTAAATTCGTGTCTCAATCCTTCAGAGAAAGAAAATAGCGTTACGAGTAAAGGGATGGATTTTCTTTTAACGGCGTCTCGGGTCAAAAGAAGCGCCACTATAACCTTTTACTCGTCCGAGCCAACTTACGGAGTAAAAAAAGAAGGGAAAAAATCGTCCACGGCTGAGAAAATGCTGGAGGAGGTGAGGCTGGGAGGAGGAGAAGGTGAATAGAGAAGGGAAGGGGTGAGAGGATGCGCCCTGATTTCCATATCCCAGCCGTCGTCGTCGTCGCCGGAAAAGCTCGCGGATGGACACCATGCACTGCCCCCCTCCCTCCCTCACCCTCGGTGACTCTACCCCGTCGGTTGGCGGAAGGACAGCGCCTTGCGTCACTAAACCATCCCCGCCCTCCCCTCGGCCGGCCATTCCCCTCCACCCCAGCCCCCCAGAGTCCGCTTCCGTTTTATTCCGCGGTCCTGACCATCGCCGTCCCGAGTCATGCTTACCATTCAATTGCGTGCAGAACCCTTACTCTTCCCCCCCCCCCCCTTCCTACGTTTGCGGATGAGATTTCCGGCTCAGAAAACGTTCTCCAGGGAGAGAGTGCGAAATCCATTTACGGTACCAAGGCCTCCTCTCTCTCTTTTACTCTTCCGTCTCCCTATTCGTCTCCTCCTCCCCCTTTCCTCTCCATTCTCCCCAGTGTCAAATGCATTCTTTGACTGCTCCCCCTTCGCACACGCTACTCCTTCCGAAAGCGCCCAATCCTTCCCATTTATTTGTTTGAGAACGGAATCCACCGATACGCCGGCAATTTCCGTCCCACCCCCCCCCCCCCCCTTCGCCCCAGTTATTTTACAGCGTTGCGAGGAACAGTAGTAAGTTCCAATAGATTTTATGCTGCCTGAAAGAGTGGCTAAGAACGTTTGATGGTGACTTTATTACTTTCCAAAGTTTACTCCGGCTGCGCCGTGCAACTAGCAAAAGACTGCACTATTTGGATTGAACAGGGACGATAAATTGCCTCTATTTAGTTGTCTTCTGCTCTAGGCCCTCTCTCTATCACCGTCTGCTTCCAGCAATAATTTACCTTCTCAGATTTTCAGTGGTTTGTACGCAAATTGTCTGGATGTATTTCAAAGAAAATAAAAAATAATAAAGCATAAGAGCGTATAATAGAATTGTTGCGGAACGCATGACTGAAGCCAATGTCACTATTGTTTATACTTTTTCCATAGTTATACTTAAATTATTTAATTTTTTTACTAACCATTCAATTTTTCAGTACATTACTTTATGGAGAGCAGTAATAAACTCTCATAATTAAAAACTGCATTTAATCTGAGCGGGAGCTATTATGAAGGCGAACTCTTGAGTCTCTGCAGTATTTTATTACCCGTTATAGCTCATTCAACTAAGTGATTTGTCAAGCTGTAAATAATTGAAGTACTGGAACTGAAACGAGGACTTTTAATTTTATGTGATAGTATAAAGAAATCGAAAAAAATAGATCCTACTGCATGCGCGTAATCATTTCAAATGGTGATAGGATTTTTTTAACCTATTAGTGCATCTGCTGATAATACGGGAGTGATGGAAATGATAATATTCTCCCCGTGAATAATCTGCTGGAACATTTTAATTGGATGTGGGATTTGATTTCCATTAGGATTACTGGATCTTGTCTTTTTTGTATTCTCATATAATTGAAAATGCACATGGTAACATTCGAAAATGTGCGCGAGGTCATTCCGAAAAAGTTTTTATTTTAGGTTTTTACCCTAAAAGATAAAAAAGATGAATTTATATCATCCCTTCCACATGTAGGTCCTTGCATGTTCATTAACGGCTACAACCCACAGCTTCCACAATAAAACGCAGTTCCTCCCCCACCACCCGACCCGTCCCATTTTCTCGCCGTGCCGCCCTTCTCTCTTTTTCGCCCTCCACCCCTTCTAATTCTGACCGAATTCAACTGATGAGATGTGCTGCAACAATTGTTTCCGCGTCGCCGGTGCAGCAGGACCCGGCGTATATTTACTCTCCTATTCCTTTCCATGCATACGCAAATATATGTTTAGCGGAATGGCAAAGTGAATCGCTTTGATGGCACATTCACCGCTTTGTACAGCAGTGCGCGCCGTTCGTCCTATTCCCTAAGCCCTCCTTCCCACTTCGCCCTTCGCCGCGAATGTACGTACGTACCCTTAAGCCCCACCGAGATTGCACACCCCTCCCCCAGTGTGCCTCGCTCCCCTTCCCCCACATGCAATTCCCTCCAGTAGGACGCAGGACACTCGTAAAACGCCTCGGAGCCGTCTCTGCGTGTTCGAGACAAGTCGCTCGTTCCTAGGGCCGCCCTCAGACAACGCCACCGGCGATGACGGCGCGGCGGTGGTATTACGCGGACCGAGGAGCCACCTCTTTCTACACTCACTGCTCACAGATAAAATAAAAGGAAAGAAAATAAAAGTCTCGCCGCTACTCCCAAGGTATTCGCTGACCTACTTCGGGAGGCAAAGAATGGGCCGAGGAGGAAGAGGAATAGAAGGCGACGATTTCTACCCCCGCGCTCTCGAAGCAACCCCTCTGTCCCCGCGCATGCCATTATCCCACTTATGCTCGCATCCTTTCGTCGTAAACAGCCCCAGCAGCCCTCTTTCTCTCCTTGTGCATTCCCTTCCTCTGGATTTGGTTAACTCTCGTTCCTTCTCCCTTCCTGCTACTCACTTCCCTTCTCTTTAAACACTCCTTTAAGACATTTCATTTTGCTCCTCTGAAACTTCTTTGGATGGCTATGAAAATCTGTATCTATATTTTTTTTTCTCTACATGGTGACAAAGTTTGAATAAATCATGCATCCTTTAATCAGAGTTAACTTTACCATTTGGTTCTGCTACTAATAGTACATATGACAATTTTAAGATTAAAATGACTCGTAACTCATTCATAACTGAGCGATTTTTTTGGTCTTTTTTCGTGACGAATTCCACCTTCACAACTAATACACCGTCACCTTGAATTTTTTAAATAGTAAACCTTTCCAACATTTATATTTATCTCAAATATATTAATGTTAAATTTGAGGAAATTCCGAGCTAAAATCTAATTCTGAAATGCAGGAAAACGTTGGAAAGATTGTCCGTTTGTGTGTCATGAAATTTTCAAATTGATAACTTGAGATATAAACATGTGATTTCCCGCTAAAAATACAGGTAGAGGTGAAGTGATGTTACTTATCAATGCGTGCATGCACTTCGATGCTCAGCCGCAAAAAAAATCGTGAGTACGCAGCGAAATAATTGATCAAATATCCCCACCCGTGTAAAAGTATCGCGATGAAACTAATGTCTGTATTATGTATTGACATGGCGAATGATTCGCTTATCGGCGATATTTATATTTTTGAACAATGAAGTGGAACTTCTTCGTTTCCCAATTTTATGTTACAATAGCTAGCACGGGCGTCGAGTTCTCGTTCAACACGGTCATGAATGACCATTTACTGTCGAATGAGTCTAGTTTTGACCGAATGGTCATGATATTAGTTACTAATTGGGTGAATTTCGCGTTCATGTCGGTGTTTTACTTCCTCTTATTTGTCCATTGGAATGGTCACTACGCAGAGCATTCATTGTAAAATACAGTCTACCAATACCATTAACTCCACGGCTGCCCCGACGAGAGTGGACTCCATTCTAGGTGAGACGTAAGCGAAAGCATAATTCGGAAAATATGAGGAGGGATACGTAGTTGGATCATTTAAGCATTGTCATACCGTGACGCATGTGATTGAATTTCCCCGGTACATAGGCTATGTAACTCGAAAATTCCAGTTCGTATGAGAACATCCCGAGGATGAAATTTCGGATGACGGACTTCTTGAATTAGTTCCCGAGCTGTCCACATTCAGACGCCGATGAGCTTTGTATTAATTTTTCCGCCTCTGTACTTTTTTGCTCATTAGATATTAATGGATGTACAGGCGCATAGCTCTCTGGACCCTGTTATATTTTCATCAACCAACGCGTGGAAGCACCACGTTATCACATGTTATATGTAGATCGTTCGCATTATTCATTGCTCGAGGAATTATGGTGTAAGTGATGGGATTAAGTGTCATCTGTCGTGAATGGAACCATGTAGTTAGGTTGGTATGTTAATAACTATTCGACCACTTACTGTTGCCAAGCATAATTTTACTGGTGTCTGTCATAACTAAACTTACCTATAATGAATGCGAATTCGTAATTAGGAACCCTAGGTTCGTCATTTATTTGTACAGGTATTCAAAAGAGATTTTGGTGGTTAAATGCATTCGTCATGCCTAATGTCATTAATTAAAAGCTCAGTACCTAGTGGAATTACTTCCATTTATTTCTGCTCCCTACATTTCAACAAATATGTTATGTTTCTACTGTATTATTGGCTGTGTAAATATCGTTCACATTCGATTCAGTCATTTCTTGAAAACCTAATGATTATTGCCGTATGACTAACAGCCTTGTTATGATTTATAAATATCCTGTAGTTCGTGACAGACTCAGTTACCATACATTGATACCCACTTAAACACGTAGTTAAAGCCCCGTCAAGCCATTTTATTTACGTATTGACTTTTTATTCCACTGCATTCCACATTTTCGTTGTCCTCATAGAGCTTTCCCTCTACTTTTCTCATTTAGTATCTACTTCTCTCTGAATTTATAGTCACACAAAGACGTTCGTAGATGGGATGTAATTTTCACGAATAAATACTTTAAATATACAAATCTATTACGAGTGAAGTCTGCCCATCATTTCCAGTTAATAGGGATGAATTAATGAATACTATTAAAATTAATTGTGTCCATGTCATAGAGTATTTAAATTTTCTGCCAGCATTAGCTCACAAATTTCTGTAGAAAACTTGTAAAATGTTATTCATTCTGTCCTGTGTGGTGTTAAGCCAAAGCGTGTTCTTCGAGCAAGGCCGTTACATATGCTGATATATCTAACCGTAATAAATTTCTATAATCAAGAATTGACTGCTTTATAATTATTTCGTGGAGCGAAAATGTGCTTACATACAGATTTCTTAGCAAACTCATCATACCTCCATTTCTTCTTCCTAACGTTTGTACTCTTACATATTGGGCTGATGGCTTTGTAGTAAAAATTATTCATTGTAAGGTCTTGCTGATACATCATAAATCCGCAGGTAAGTTTCAAGTATTTAAACAATAATCTATGTAATCGAGCTATTCTGATTTGACTTCATAAAATTCATGTTGAATGGCCCACTTAATGTGTACCAACATTTTCCAATTCACTCATGGAACCGTTTTTTCACTGTGGCAACGAATCGATTTATAATATGCATACATAGAAGACAATAATGTATATTATAATGGTTCAAACACCATTACGGGGTGCCATTAGAATCATTGCATTCATTTCCCTGCCCGCTCCTTCTCGCTAACCTTCCCCACCCTACCCCCCCCCCCCCCCCAGACCACGGCCCGTGGAGGGAAGAGTGTATGCGTAAGTGGGGATGAATGTCTGTTATGTAAGATAAAGAGTGTTCTGTGAGTGTGTTTGGGAGGACGGGAACTCGGGTTTTTCCCGTGCATAACGTGTTCCCCCTCCCTCTTGTGCATGACCCCACCCCAAGATGGGGATTATAAAAAGGTTGTGCGCGTGTAAGAGAACAGACAATTTGTAGTGAGTGTCGGGCGGAGCCCGAATTTGGGTGTGACACGGCGGAGAAGACGAGGCGCCAATCAATCACGCAATTGATTGATTCCAGAAGAACACGGTCTGGAATAAGAGGAGCAAGGACCAGCTTAAGAGTACGCGTTCCCTCCGTTCCGGATGCAGCTTCCCCCAACAGGGGCGAAGGAGGAGTGTGCAGTAAAAGGAACGAGAGTTTGCTGGATCCAACTTGGTCTAACCACGGACAACGGTCAAGTAAGATCGCAACTATCTACTACAACCCCCGAAAGCCCCCTTTTGTCTTCTGCCCAGTTTCAAGACGGACAGTCACGAAACGCATCAGTTACTCAGTGAAAGTGAAATTAATCACCAAAGTAAAAATTACACTCATTGGGATGGACTTTCATTTACCTCCTCCATCAAGAAATAATTAAAAAAGTGTATCATTATTTACGTGTTCACAACCGAACTATATTTTGTTGTTATCGTTTGCTAGTTCAATTATTTTATCTTGAAAATCAAGTTATATTGTTGTGTTTTTATCATTAATGTGTCATAAATTGTTTTCGCCAACTCATACATCACTAGTTTATAAGAGGGTTTCTTTTTTGTTTTGTTACATGCAGTTTTATTGTTTGAATTATATTTTGTTTCGCTGAAAGTGTTGAGTAAGTGTTTTTCTTTTAACTCCTTCACGGGTCATCTTAAGAAAAAATATTCTTCGCCATTCCTTTCGCCCCGGTCATTTTTCTTTCCGTGAATGCGTTGTGGAAGAGTGCATAAGCGTCCGAACGTTACCCATCAGGTCGAATCGGGAACCCCCCACCCGCAATTATTTCCTAAGAAGGGGAATATTTTTAATTTCTGTAAATTGTACGAGGAGAGTGACATAGGTTGTTCCCGTAGGTCCCATGCGGGAGGGATCCACGCGGATTTATATATTTTCTTTTGTTTTTGTGTGACATCTCCCCCCGGTTCTATTTTGGTATCCGGGCGAGCCAGGGATGGGGTGCCACAATATGCTAACAACCTGGCCCGTTTTTTTAAACGATAAATGGCCATAAGTAAGTATTTGTATTCAATGTTATCTTCAATTGACAATTAAAATTAAATTTCAAACGGACAATTATAAATAATTCTGAAAACTGTTCATCCCAAATAAAATTTATCTAATTTTGATTTGACCCAATCGATCCTATGAATAAATACTTCTATGTTCCAATCGCATTTAATAATTTTGATATCTTTATTCAACGGATCAATTGTGTTTAAGCTATTCTTTTCCGAGCTCCTGCTTCTTGTGATGCATAGTTAATGGACTTGGACTTTATCGGCTTAAGATCGTGGAGAAAAGGATTGGTTTCGTGAATCGGGGTTAATTTGGCGCTTTCTTTGCTGAATGAATGGTTCACTGTGCAGTTGCAACACGTCGCCTATTGTTAAACGACTGCTTTCTTACATCTTCGGGTGCTTTACTGCTCTTGCGCGGTACGTGCCGTAATTATCTTGTGCCGGGGTGAGAATTTCTTACCAAGACTCCGCTCTTTTGAAATCTTGAGGGTTATGTCCAGCGTTCGCGGGACCGCATTTTCATTCGTTATGTTACGAAGAAAATCTCTAGGATGAATGGTGGCGTGGTGTCGATGACGGCTGTTGCTGCGTGTTGTTACTCGTGCCAATATATTGCGCGGCGATATTTCATTCTTTATCTCTTGTTTTGCGTGCAGATTATCATAGCGTTGATTGCTGTGCGGATTGTAGTACGTTAGTGTACCTTATTTATTTCGCTAAAACTCTTGATAAATGGTTTTTTTGTAAGTTAAGTAGGAGAACTTATGAATAATTCCTGTTTACACCGTCCAGCTCGAACCAGAAAACCTATCATCCACTGGAGCTTCCTCATTATTTTGTTATTAGCTGCTTTCATTTCAAACCCAATGCAGCGTTTTATTAAGTAAAAAAATTAAAATGGAATAGATTGACATGTTTTTCCTCATTTTGTTCCTATGAACGTTTCGAATTTTCCTCTCAAATTTGAGTTTAGATAACTGAAATCCATATTCTTCCCCTGCTGATACTTGTACGTGATATGCATATATATGGAATATGATGTTTTTTTTAAATCGGCCCTTTTCAAAATGAATTTGCCTACGTAAGTGCAAACCCCATAATGATGCTTATCGAAGAAGATCCTTCATATCCGAGTAGTTTTCTGTATGTAAGCATTCCGATTCGAACTCATTTTTGCCTGATTGCTTTCGCTATCATTGGATTACGATTATCCTACCTTAACCTTGTTACTTTTATTAAAAAAAGAAATGGTAAAGCTATTTTTGTACTCCTAGCCTTCAGCGACCGTAATTCTCTCACTATAACAGCACCCCATGATAAAATTCACGGGTACTCGCCGCTGTTAAGTGTAGTCCTCATCGGGAACGAATGACATGGAATTATCTGGTCTCCATATACCATTCGGCAAGTCGACTCAACAAGCGTGTAGTAGGCGGTGTGAGGACACTAGCAGTTATAAAATAAAGTAAAACAGTGAGACATGTGTGCTTAGTCCCTTCTAGCATTCATTCAAGTCATTTTTGGTCAAGGGAAAAACGAATTCCCATACCAATCTTTTCGGCAAAATATCTCTTATTATCTATCCCTTCTGTCGGACTTGGAAATTTAGTGAGGTTCTCAAATGATGTTCCTCGTGTGGCTTTAAAAGTAATCTATTCTTGATACCTCAAGCAATCTAAGTCTAACCCCGTAGCCTCCACATCTCTAATGGCTTCCAGCCTAGTTTTTGTTATAACTGTGTAACGCCTTGCGATCGCTAGTGGTAGTGTTCGACGCGCATCGTTTGTCTTTGTATTTTATAAGGTTCTCGTATAAAGTTTTTGTCCGCATTCTTATTGGTAAAATTACTTTGAAATACTTAAATACGTAGTTTTTCCTCTTTATAGTTAAATTATGTTGTTTTGTTCAATAATTGGCGATTTTATTGGCGATGAAAGAGGGAGTAAATTTTCCAAGAGTCGGAAAAGCAGTTCTCACCACAGTTCTCTTTCTCCTTGCCATCTCTCTACCGATGAAACACCAAACAGTTCACACCAACCCATCGTCCCCCTGCTCACTCCCCTTCCCTCTCCTGTACCCCTCACACTCGCGTCTCTCTCCCCCTCCCCCCCCCCCCAACCTGAACCCCATGTCTGGGAGCCGTCGGGCCACGGCAGGGTCCTCCACCGCGGCGGAATATTCATTGCGGCTCGGCATTTGTTTTTGCACACCGTTTTCTCTTGTAACTGTGCCGCACACCGCGATTCGGAGCCACCTCATGCGAATGAATGTGCAACTTCCCCCTAGTCCCCCATTCCCCCCCCTCCCCAATCGAATTGTTTCCCGAAACTAGGTTGACCGCCGCGCCGCCGTCGTCCACTCCGAACAAGCTCTCCACTCGGTCCCGCTGCGGTCTGCTACTCTACATTAGCAAAACAATGACGGAATAACTTTTTTTTCGAGTGCGGGCGATAATTTGAATCAATTCTCTAGATAATTCTCCTCGCGAACTCTTCATTTACGTCCGTGCACGATGAGTTTTTGTGCTCGAGCGAATAGGTGTAGTGTAATTTGGGAGACGCGGTATTCGTGTTTCCGCGTCCATCCTCTCGTACTATCAGGTGTTTGAAATCCCTCGTGAAGAGAGCATGCCATCTTCCTCATCGCTTTCTATTCAATTAGTTTAAATTTACTAGCGAGGTCTAAAAATTAATATTAATCGCTGGAGGATCTAATTAATTAATCATATGTATGCTTAGAATGTTTATACAAAAACCAAGTAGCCGTGATAAAATCAGGGCCCAGCTGTGAAGAAGCAAGAATTAAGAAAGGAGTGCGACAAGGCTGTACATTGTCACCCGTAATTTTCAACGTTTACATTGAAAAAGCCATTAATGAAATCAAAGAAAAGGAATTGGGAGTGAATATCCATGGAGAAAAAATTAGCATGCTAAGATTTGCCGATGACATAGCCGTTATAGCAGAAACAGAGAAGGATTTGAAAAATATTCTGGTTAATATGGGTAGGGTAATGAGTAGATATCAACTGAAAATAAGCACGAAGAAAACCAAGATCTTAGTATGCAGCAGAAGAGAAGAAGTCAAGACCAACATTAAAATAGGGAGGCAAAAACTGATACAGGTGGATGAATTCTGTTATTTGGGAAGCAAGGTAACTAGTGACGGGAGAAGCAAGAAAGAATTTATCAGCAGAATAGCCCAGGCGAAGAGAGCATTCCACCAAAAGAGAGACCTGCTTACAGCGGGAAACTTAAATATGTAAGTAAAGAAACAATTTATAAGAACCTACATCTGGAGTATGCTCCTATACGGAAGTGAGGCATGGACAATGACCGCAGCGGAGAAAGCAAGGATAGAGGTCTTTGAAATGTGGTGCTACAGAAGAATGATGAAAATCAAATGGATCGACCGAGTTAGTAACGAGGAAGTCCTAAGAAGGGTAGGAGAGAAGAGAAGCCTCATGAAAACCTTAATAAGAAGGCGGAACAACCTTATAGGCCACATCTTGAGACATGATGGCCTGATGAAGACAATCGTCGAAGGACAAGTGGAAGGCAAGAATGGAAAAGGAAGACCCCGAACAAAATATATGGAACAAGTGAAGAGAGATGTGAAAGAGAAGAAATACGTAGGTGTGAAAAGATTGGCTGATAGGAGAACTGAGTGGAGAGCTGCGTGAAACCAATCCTAGGATTGTTAACCAGTGATGATGATGCTTAGAATTTAAATCAATGCCTCTAGTTGTTTGGCCGGATGTCTGAAAAGTGGGATTATGTTTACATTTATGTAAGATCTCGTTGTTGGCATTGTCACCGTGGTCCCTTTGCGCTTACCCACATATCACCGTATATCCGCCAATATTTGATTCTCTTCGCATTTCCACTCCCTCTTTATCTGGTTTTCAACCTTATAAGAACTTCATTGAAAATTTCCTTTGGTATAATAACGAGAGTTTCAGGTTCGACGATCCCTCATCATTCACAAATAATAATGACTCCTAACACAATATACATCTGGAACGTATTCATTCAAAGTACAGGAGCTGTATCACCCAATCCTGAGGATACAATACGATGATATATGAGACTCTTATCATTTTCACAAGACAGAACCCTTAATGTGGTTCAAGGATAAATATACCACCTATTTAGAATAAGAGTAATTAGATTTGGGCCTATTACCTTTTGTTTGAAAAATGTGCTAGTATCTTGTATTTTTTTATTTTGTGAACCATCATCAGCCGACTTTGACCTTCCCATTAGGTATAAAACTCAAAATCTGCAGCATTAAAAAATATAAACAACTAAAATTGAGATACAGGAGCAGAAGACTTTTTTAAGATGCCTCTTGAATGTTCCGAAGGGTGTAGATAAATGCAGGGAAGGGTATGCAAACGAAATTCTGTTGAACAAGGCAGGTAGTCTGTAAAAAAAAGAGTGACCTCGGTGTGAGAGATAAAAACGGAATTTAGATTGGCGTGGTAGGTGGTTGGTGTGTGAGGGAATGCGAAGTGAAAAATATTGCAGAGTAACGTGTTGTGCTGCATTGGAACATGGGCAAAACCCACTTGAAACACGCGCCTCCGGTGAAGAACGCGTCACCACGTGACCCTCCCCACTCCACCGGAACGCTCCCCTCATCTCCTCACCTTCCCCACTCCAGCCCGCTGCCTTCCCCTCACACCACGTGATTTCCCCACTCCCGCTTTTAATTGCGCACCTGCCCTCACACCCCGACCGCACACCTGCACAGCGAACGCGTCACCTCGTGACCAAGCGGAGCACCCTCATTGGACGGAGGGAGGCCAGGGTTGGATATAAAAGACGCTGCCCGGACCATGGAAGGCAGTCGGGGTTGAGGAGGCCGAAGCTAGGACTAAGAGCGAGCATATCCTCATAGTTCCTACCACAGGCCCTCAATCGGCCGGATGCCCCGTAAACTGCGGGTGGACCGGCGCCGCACTCTGCCGGATGCCCCGTAAACTGCGGGTGGACCGGCGCCGCACTCGCACCCTCCGCGAGGAGCGCGCACGCTGTCCCAGAGGGTCCTCTCCCCGGACACCGCCGCCCGCCTGAGGTCATCACCCGCGGAAGCAGACGGAGGACGAGGCCCATGACCCCGCCGTAGCGCCTGGACCCGCCGCCAACGCCGGAACGCCAGAGCTGTCGCGGATCCACGGAGATTCCCAGAGAGGCAGTTCCGGACAGAGCCGGACCCAGCCACGCGGAAGCAGCAGCCGCGGACCTCGCTCGTCCTTACAGACCCCCCCCCTGTAACCTTCTGATACTAATAAACGCACCTCCGGGTGTTTTAAAATTCCTATCCCGGCCTTGCCTTTACTAAACGCCATGATCACCCGATCCCAGGTCTCCCTCGCAACCGAGAGTGTCGCTGGAGCCGCGACAATTGGCGCCCAACTTACGGGGACATCGACCGGCAGCATGGATAGCAGCCGGGACCCACAGCATCCTCCGACTGACAACGCCTGGCAAACCAACGCCTCCACCATGGATGTACAACCCATCGATGGAGCACCCGCTACACCTACCATAGCTCTTCCGAGAGAGCTTCAACAAAACTCGGTGGCGCCCAACCCATCTCGCACCCGCACAAGGGATCAATGCGAGGCTTCATCATGCACCAGAGTAGGGGAGCACCTGATTTCCTGTGCCAGCTGCCAACGATGGTTTCACCACCTCTGCCTTGGCTGGAGGGACGAAGCCAGGGACATTGAAGGGTTGCAGTTTATATGCGGAAGATGCAGTCAACGCCAACCGCAGAACAGCACTCCTCGGGCTGTGCCGGAGCCAGCCTACCATCCCCCGTGGCCGGAGTTCTTCGGAGGAGAAGCAGAAGATCCGGAGACGTTCCTGCGAGGCATGGAGACAAGGTTCCACGAGGATCAGATACCCACATCATGGTGGGTCTGTAGGGCGGAGCAACAACTCCAAGAGGATGCAAGAAGGTGGTGGACACCGTACCGGGAATTTGCTTTCACATGGCACGAATTCAAGCAAAGGCTGAAGGGAAGGTTTGACTCAGCAGCACGGAGGGCCCAGATACAGGAAAAACTATTTGGAAGCATGCAGACACCGAAGGAGAGCGCTGAGATATTTATCCTTCGGAAGATCCAGCTGTTTCGGAGGCTGTTCCCAGATGGAGATAAGGAAACTTTCTTACCCACGCTGACGGAACAACTCCTCCCAAGGATCAAGCAGATGTTCCGAGCCTGCCCACCGCAAAGCACTGAAGAACTCATACGGCTAGCCAGCGCCATTGAAGCTGACCAGGCCGAAGATGTCACCTACACACAACCTTCGAGACCACCAAAATGCAAGTACTGTCCAGGATACCACCTGCACCGAGACTGTCCCAGCAAACCAGGCGGAAATGCAGAAAATCTCTTCCGGCCCACCCACCCGTCTATAGGGGCCACACAACCTGATGGAGCAGCTATAAACACCCCCAGAATCCAGGTGGAACTTGCCGGCGAAGTACTCCACGCCCTCATCGATTCAGGAGCCGGGGTGAACCTAATAGCTGAACGTTGCCTGCCAGTGGACTTCCAGAAACGAGTCCAAGGAGAACCCACTACACTACGAACGGTAAAGGGAGATACGTTCCTAACAACGGGGGACCTGCAGACCATAGTCACCGTCCAAAAATTGCATCTACCAGTAACGTTGCACATTATACGGGACATGGAGGAGGATCTCATCCTGGGACACCCCTGGCTTCGAGTCGCCGACGCCGTCATAGACTACTCACAAGGTATAATCTCCTTCGGCACTACGGGCCGAGTCACTGCAGCCTGGACGCAACAATCAAAAGACGCTCTGACTCCGGATATGGACAGGATGGTCCCACCATCTATCCGTGTCGTGACACAGCACGCGGATTTATACGAAAGAGTCCAGCAAGCGCAACAATATGATCCAGAGATCGCAGACATCAGGGAGAAGCTACTGAATGCCCAGCAGACACCCTCAAGGACAAAAACACAGAAACGATTCCTTAAGAAATATAAGGACGACATCGATCATCTGTGGTCCCGGCCCGGCCAAAAAGGACCTTGGAGGCTATGGGTCCCGCTAGCATTGCGAAAGGAAGTTCTCCAACGCTACCACGATACGCCATTTGAAGGACACTCTGGAATCAAGGCGACCTACACGGCCCTAACTCAAAAGTATCATTGGCGAGCAGCACTCTCCGACGTCCGCAAACACGTACAGAGCTGCATGAATCGGGCCTGCAAGAAAGGAGGACAGCGAGGGAATACAAGCTCACTCCACGTCCACAACCCACAGAAGTCATTGGAGGATGTCGCTGAAGACCTCATGGATCCTTACCCACGCACTGCAGAAGGAAAAGTCAGCCCATTAGTGACTACAGGCCTCGTTCAACATGGACGGGAGCATTCCCCATGGGCGACGCCAAAGGTCCATACCGAAGACCTCCTAGCAGCATCCCCACGATCCCCACAGAGCCCACCACATCCACCCAGGAAGAAACCTTCCCCCGGCAGCGATGCCAAGTGCACAGTGCCAACCAAGGATATTCTATGGACCGACAACATACGGCCACAATGCCCCCACAGTGTTTCTTCTCGCGGGTTTTGCGCCATCAGGGGAGGGGTGGATTGTTGTGCTGCATTGGAACATGGGCAAAACCCACTTGAAACACGCGCCTCCGGTGAAGAACGCGTCACCACGTGACCCTCCCCACTCCACCGGAACGCTCCCCTCATCTCCTCACCTTCCCCACTCCAGCCCGCTGCCTTCCCCTCACACCACGTGATTTCCCCACTCCCGCTTTTAATTGCGCACCTGCCCTCACACCCCGACCGCACACCTGCACAGCGAACGCGTCACCTCGTGACCAAGCGGAGCACCCTCATTGGACGGAGGGAGGCCAGGGTTGGATATAAAAGACGCTGCCCGGACCATGGAAGGCAGTCGGGGTTGAGGAGGCCGAAGCTAGGACTAAGAGCGAGCATATCCTCATAGTTCCTACCACAGGCCCTCAATCGGCCGGATGCCCCGTAAACTGCGGGTGGACCGGCGCCGCACTCTGCCGGATGCCCCGTAAACTGCGGGTGGACCGGCGCCGCACTCGCACCCTCCGCGAGGAGCGCGCACGCTGTCCCAGAGGGTCCTCTCCCCGGACACCGCCGCCCGCCTGAGGTCATCACCCGCGGAAGCAGACGGAGGACGAGGCCCATGACCCCGCCGTAGCGCCTGGACCCGCCGCCAACGCCGGAACGCCAGAGCTGTCGCGGATCCACGGAGATTCCCAGAGAGGCAGTTCCGGACAGAGCCGGACCCAGCCACGCGGAAGCAGCAGCCGCGGACCTCGCTCGTCCTTACAGACCCCCCCCCCTGTAACCTTCTGATACTAATAAACGCACCTCCGGGTGTTTTAAAATTCCTATCCCGGCCTTGCCTTTACTAAACGCCATGATCACCCGATCCCAGGTCTCCCTCGCAACCGAGAGTGTCGCTGGAGCCGCGACAAACGGAGTTCACCATTTTTAGCATTGTGAATGAAAGAAAGATCATAAATATTCCTACTAGTGGCTAGTGGGATCATGGAAAGGGAAGGCATTAAATAATAGCCAGAATAATTACGGAGATTAGGAACTCGGTGTAATATAATTGAAATGAAATTATTCTGTGTTTCGAACGTAAAATTAACGTTAGAGAATATTCAAGTTGCGAGGACAGGCAGTCGAACGTGCCGGTGAAATTTTATAGGTGTGTTATTCTTAGTTTATTTCTTATTATATTTTCCTTTCTATTACTTTGGTCTATCTTTTAGCTTTAGAGTATTTCACTATGTTGAAGATAGAGCTCAAGATATATTTATTGGCACTATATTGGAATCCTTTTTCTATCAAGCTTAATTTGCTATTGTTGCTGGATAGGGTTATGGCCGAAACGATTTCTCTTTTCTTTATTTTTCAAATTAAGTAAATTATTTATATATTGCCTGATTATTATATTTTTGCTTGAAATGCCAATGTGCATTTTTTTCTGAAGAGGGAACTGTAAGTAAGCGACCGATTCCACAGCTATACGATTCTTGTAGAGGTCTTCAAGATTCGTTCACACCTTTCACACAACTCATAATGCTTGTAAAGCAAAAAATGCTTTATCGAGATAAGTAGAAGGGAAAATTCATAAATCAATAGACCAACTAATATTCATCGACTTGATAATATTATAGGTGGGTATTGTATTCTAAGTAAGTTGAAATGCAAACTACCTGTTGATGGTGTTATTGGCAACTTAACAATTATTGTGGAGTCATATTTTTATTGGTATAAAGAGTATCACTCGTGTTTCGGTGTACCGTGTTCGAGAATACAAGGATCTATAGTTAAGACATGATAAGAGCGTTTCTTGCAGGCTCCTAATGGTAGTCCAGCTCTTTAAGGTACCTAAATTTCCAGCTCATTTATGTTACTGCACCAATGAATCTCAATTCTTTTATCAATCAAAATTCCGTTGTAGACGTCGATGATTTACATTTTTTTCCCTGAGTTCATTTCCATTTGTCTCTCTAGTGTTAATATCTACCTATGCTAAAGATAATTTTTTTCAAAAATCTCAACAAATGACTTCCAAGCACTGAATCATGTGACTCCATTTCCAGTTAGGTATTTTTTAGGGCTTGCATTATTTTCCTCCGCCTCCCTATTTTTCCGCGACAACTTAAGCATTCCTCTCGCAACGCCTTCCCTCCCGTCTTATCGTCGTACAAAGTTCCATGAATGATAATGAGCACAATAAGCGTGCTCCCCATTAAAACGGTAATGTACCCGCTCGCTTCTTCTTTCTTGAAATGATAAAGAAAGGTCCTGCCCCGCCTCTCCCCTTCTGCTCCACCCCTCTTGCGGCTTGCCACCCTGGACGTCGATTCCCCTGACCCTCATTCTCTCTCCACCCAACCCACAACACAATCTCCTACACAAGGGTTGCACTAAAAGAGACCCTGCACAGCCGCTTCCAATCCCACCCTTTTCTCTCACCTCTCAACCCCCTTCGCAACCTCCCTTACACCACTCCTCCTCAACCCTCTTTTACTTTTTTTTTTACTACCGGCGTTACTTTCTGCAAGCCGCCATCGCTCCCCATCGTTAAAACACCTTCACTCTATATTTCTCTCTTCCTCGCTCTTTTCCCCCACTCTCCTGTGTGTTGATAAGGACTTCTTTTCGAATTCTCTGCCTTTTCACTGCCCCCTAATGGCTATTTCTCTTTCGCGAGCTCCCTTTCTGTCCGCCCCCAACTTTTTTAGGACTCGGTCCGCTGCGGTCTTAATTTCTCTCTCTTCTTTTGATTCCCTTCACAATAAGTTCTCTCAATTCAGTAGACACCCGTCCTTTGCTCAACGCCCGCTATATCTCTGCCTAAGACTTTTCCGGAGCTGCGTGCAAGAGAACACTACGTCGCCATTTTGTCCGTTCCATTTTATTTTTCTCTCTCACTCTAAGCCACTTCATTTTGGAATAATGCTGCCGTGATTCATGTTATTGCCCCCGCGGTTTTGTGAGCAGAATTTGGAGAGGTAATTAAGCTCTCGAAATATGCTCGAACCTGAACTTGCGGATTTTTATTGCCCACTTTACCGAGAACAAGTCTACTAATATTTTGACTTTTACGTCGCACTTACAGCTGAAGTTTTGGATAATTCCTGAAATTACTCAGGTCAAAATTTTCAAATTCCAGAGATTCGGTTATCCTCATGAAATGGAGTCATTGGTGACTTTGAAGTGGTAGTTCAATTGAATAAACGCATTATGAATGACCTCATTAATTAAATGGCTTCGATTCATTCCCATTTCGCCGAAAATTTGGAAAATATTCTTATGGAGTCGATATGAAAAAAGAAGCTGAATAGAAGTTATACGTCCCCTTATTCCGGAAAGGAATTTTTCAAATGTGTGCTTCAAATAAAGCAATCGTTATTTATGCCTCCAAAAATGGATTTCGTTTAAATGGTGTTTCACAAGTGACCCCTATGTTCTTAATGAACATTTTCCAGTGATTTTATTTTAATACTCACTTAAATTGCTGTGTGGACTAATTCCCCGGACCGGAAATCGAATCATGAACGTCTGACTTTCCATTCCTCTGCAAATACCACTGCGCTATTCAGGCCCCTCATCTTTCATGAAAATGGTACCGAGACTCATTGTACTAGAGCCCCAATCCCAAGATAAATCCGCGCATTGGAGTAATGTATAATATTTCCATTCTGCCATGAAATTCACATAAGTTGTCACGAGAAAAAATTTCCCTGGACCGGGAATTGAACGTGTAATGGGACATAGAATAAATTTTTACTCTTAAGAAAACGAAGCGGAAATGAATATTTACTGCATTAACCATGAATTTTTATATTTGCTATGAAATAAATTATTATCATATTTCACTACCAAATGTCGTTTAATGGTTCAATACTGTTGAATTTTTCTCCTAACATGGTGAAAAATATTCAAATTTTTAGCCTTTTTATTTCGAACGCTTCCGCAATGCCTTTTGGTATCCAAATGCAGAATATCTTCCACCCATCGATAACTATCGGCGTAGAGACAAAGTGGGGTATGAAAGCATTACGATCAGTACTTACGCCAACCGTTTTAATTGCGGCCGACTTTGGACTCCACAAAGGGATTACACGTTCATGTTCTCCGGCTTGTCTATGCAAGAAGCGGGCACTCGAGAAGCGATTTGGATTTGTCTACCTTCAGTCGGTGACCACGGATGGAAGCTATAGCAAGCATTTGTGCTCTTGGAACAAAGACACCTGGTTCTTGTACATGACGGAGACTAGTCATTGATTGAATACAAAGGATGGAGAGCGCAAAGTTAGAAGGAGAGTTGAATTCCGGAGAGAAGTTTATTTGATAGGGGTTGGTGGCGTGGGTAGTGGAGTTGGTCGGCCCCGTGGAGTGATTTGAATAGATAGATACAATTATTAAAGTTGTAGAACATGCTCTCCCTTGGAACGTTGCACAGTGAAATAAAATCAAAAAGGATAATATCATCGAAGTCAACCTTCTCATTTATGCATACGAAAAATACTGCATAAAAACAGTGCTTAGTACGACAATATTTTCAGGTTGATATGGGGAATTATGAAATAATTCATTCGCATAAATGAGATTTTCAGGTACATGCTATTTTTTACATTTTATAGAATATAAATTTACGATTTTGTTTACTACATAAGGTGACTAATGGTCTGCTTCTTCAATTGATTTATACGTACAGAAAACCGAATTTCCTCTGGTAAATAATTCCACGGTGAAGTGATGTATGCCAATCTACCATTCGTAGTAGTGGCGGAAAGGCAGGAGTAAGAGAACCACTAGTCCTTCTCAACGTGTTGCATGTAACAAGTAACTTAGGACGTAGTCATGCGCAAGGGTGCAAATATATTTCAGAGTGGAACTCGCCATGTAAAAATCAATGGCTTAGCTGGGATTCGATCCCGGATCACCCGGTTGCCGGTCAGGTATGCTATCTGTTACACCACCCAGCCAGCTTCTATTCTAACGTAGTTACCAGACGGTGACATGCGTAACCGGAAGCCGGGAGATCACGATTTGGATCCCGGATAAACCACATAATTTTTTTCCTCGGAAAATTTCACTTTGCCGTTCCTTGTCAATCTTTTTTGCGTGTTGACATTTAAGTTAAATAGATGGGAGAGGGGAACACCACTTATAGGTTTGGGAGGGGAGTGGGTAAGTGTAATAGAAATCATGTAGGTGAAGGACCGGATAGGGGTGGAAATGGCGAAAGGGCATATTATGTAAGTGTGCAACAGGGAGCCATGCCGGCATAGGGAGGAGGGGGAGAGAACACGAGTGAATTCTGTGAGAGGAGGAGGAGAACGGATCGATGTCTGTCGCACGGTCAAAAGGACGGGGGAGGGGTGGCGTCGGCTCATTGTGGGGACAGGGAAAGGGGATGTTATATTTCGATGGCACGATGCGAGGGCCACCGGGTGCTTTTGAATGCTGAGGGGGTTGCTTCACGGTGGTCAGACCTGGCAGAATGGGGCTAGACATCGTCCGTGGGGCATAACCTTGGTCATCGAGTGAAAGGTATCGGCTATCAACGACTCCTGCAAGATAATTTGCGCTCTCTAATCGCATTGTTCCTCAGTTGTTTGTTTTTGCAGTAAGAAAGGTTATTGACACCATGTCGATAATCATTGTAGTGTAAACCGACGCCTTTTCGTAATAGCTGAGTTATAATCAGGTAAATAAACAAGGGAGTGAAGCAAGTTCATTGCATTGACATTAATAATGAAATATGTATCATTAGTTTTAAGAGTAGAATAATTCCATGCCTGTAATACAATTGCTCTGGTCTTGCAATGAATGGTGATTGATTTCATGAAGGCGCATTCTAGAACGAAGAAAACACCTCTGCTTGAACACTTTTTTCAAACCTTAGTTTCTTTTTCCTGTTCTGAGCTTTTAAAAAAAATTGGCCACTTAGAGAGAGGGAATTGAATCAATTTGAGGAAAATTTCTTCATTTTCCGTTGAATAATGACCTCAATTTCTCATTTGGAATTTGGAACTGCGGAAAGATTTTATCTTGTCGTCGGCGAAACACAAATTTAGCAAAATAATTATTATATTTATTTCCCATGATTGAAATTACATGAAAGTGCGTTGAATTGCTGTTCAAGCTTGCTGAAAATATTTGTTACAGTTGAAGTAGAAAGGCATGATAATGAGATTGAAAGTCAAGCTGGTTACCAAATATTTCCCAAAAATTTTCCCGAAATAGGAAAATATTTTATTTAATATTTGGGCATTTCCATGAAAATGTCAACTTTTTCTCTCAAATTAAAATTTAGTTGGGAAATATTTTATTTGGATATATCAACAGTTAAATGATTGAATTTTATGAAATCGGTATTTAATTTGTTCAAATAACTTAGTTACTCATTTGTTGATCGTTGAATTCAAGATGGCAGCCACGGATTGGTAATGAACTATTTTATCATTGTTTAAAAAGAAATATATATCAACAAAGAAGGTGAGCTGTTTTTTATTGAGCTTTTTGTTTAATGTTTTATAGCTTAGGCAACGTTTTAAAACAAACATCGCCTTAAATATGCAATGCATAAAGACTTAAAAATATGTATGTATGTGCAGGTGCATAAATGGTAATTCCGTCACAAAAACTCGAAATTGTTTTTGTTCTATAACTATTTATTATCAAAGAGGGATAATATTCCTCCTGGAAAGGTAGGTTCTGACACCCTCTAAGGTTTTAATTTTAGTTTCTCTCAAAAATGCTTATTCTAGCCCATATGGCAGCGTGACGGAATTACTGCGATATGACGGAATTACTGTGACAGAATTACCTAAAATTAGG
This sequence comes from Ischnura elegans, assembly GCF_921293095.1. NCBI lineage: Eukaryota > Metazoa > Arthropoda > Insecta > Odonata > Coenagrionidae > Ischnura > Ischnura elegans. Next base: position 117,238,522 of record NC_060246.1, read on the forward strand.
TGATGTCTGTTTTTAATAAGCATTATTTTTAGATAGCTGTGTTGAATAAATTACCTTATCTCCAACCTCTAACCTGATATATCATGTTATATATTTAACTTTATCATTAGGTTATGCTAGGTAAAGGGATAATTTTTTTGTAGGTGAACTGTTAAAAATATTTTAAGTGCGGTTGAATATAGTCTCCTTATCTCTACCATGTGAAAATATAGCTTAAAATAGGCAACGCATATAGTAAATGTGCATGAGTAGGCCCTACAATAAGAATTAATGTTTAAATTTCCTTATTGAATCACAGAAATGGAAATTAAAATCTAGAAACTGTCCTTGGAATATTTATCATATCCACTTAATTCTTTCCAGGTAGAAGTATAATACATAAATATGGCTAAAACACCTGCAGAAAGACAACGTTATAGTAGAAAGAGAAGAAAAGAAGCAGAATTACATGAAGAAATGAAAAAAAAGGATAGAGAGAGGAAAAGTAGAATAAAGCAGCAGATGAATAAGAGGCAAATGATAGACCAGAAAGAAAAAAATAGATTAGCTCAACGCCGCTTCAAACAAAAACTGAGAGACAGTGCATCAGAGAAACTAGGAGACTCAAATAGAATATCCACAACCCAACCAAGTTATGAAGCCCAAACCTCTTCCATTTTAACATCTCCATACAAAAGTAGGCAAAGTCTAGGAAAAGCTGTAAGCAGAATCAAAAAATGTCTCCCTAAGAGTCCGCGTAAAGTTAAGAGAGTTTTGCAATATCTCAACTTACAATATGATGAACCTCTCCACCTAAGACCCAAAAGGTAACTCATGATGATATTGTAAACATAATTCAGAGCTTCTATTTGCAAGATTCAATCAGTTGGATGTGTCCAGGACAAAAAGATTTTGTAATTTCAAGGCAGCCAGATGGCAGCAAAATAAAGTATCAGAAACGGTATATGCTTATGACATTGAAAGAAGCATACTATCATTCAAGACAACAACATCCGGATCTCAAATGTGGATTTTCGAAGTTCTGTAGCTTGCGTCCTACCTACATAAAATGTTTGACGGATGTACCTCACACGACTTGCACTTGCAAGTATCATGAAAATCTAAGATTTTTGTTGAAGGCCCTGTCAAAGTCAGGAGATGCACAACTCATTATACTCACTGAATTCAGACCTTTTTTGGATGCTATTTCATGTGACCAAGAGTTAGAATTCTGCATGATAGGTGAATGTGAAGGATGTGCAGTCAAGTTAAGAAACTTCTGTGATTTGTTTGAAAATCCCCAGACTGAAATCAGGTGGGAACAATGGGAGAAAAGAGGAATCAGATATGAAAAAAATATCCATGAGGATTGCAATTGGTACAATTGAAGATTGTTTGTATGTTCTCGAAAGTCAACTGATTTTTTTTCAAAAGGCATACATTCATCAAAAGAAAGCAAAGTTCAGCCTTCAAGGATGCGAAGTTAAATTGCGACAAGGAGAATGCAGTCATTCAAGTTGATTTCGCAGAAAACTTGACCATAATCGACCAAAATGAAATTCAAGCGGCTCATTGGAACCACCAGCAAGTTACTCTCTTCACGGCTTGTATGTGGACCCAGGATGCTTGTCAGTCGTCTGTAATCGTTTCAGATGAATTGACTCATGACAAATATGCAGTAGATGGTTTTTTGAGATCATTACTTCAAGAATTACGTACCATGCATCCAAACATCAATAAAGTGAGATTCTTTTCTGATGGGGCAGCAAGCCAGTTCAAGCAGAGGTACTTATTCGAAAACATTGCTTTTTTACATGAATTTTTTTCTCTACAAGAACTTGATTGGAATTTCTTTGCTACTAGTCATGGTAAAGGTGCAGTGGATGGAATTGGAGGTGAAATTAAAAGACAAGCAAGACTTGCCATATTATCGGGAAAAGCCAAGATTTCATCAGCCAATACTTTGTTTGAATACTGTTGTGCAAAAAATGAGAAAATTAAAATCAAGTATATTTCAAGTAATGAACTACAGGCCAATAGAAAAGAAAATCAGGAACGATGGGAAAGTATGTCATCTAGCATATTGGGTACCAGAAATACCCATAATGTTGTAGTAGTAGACAGGCATACTGTCTTACTCAAACCTTATACCGAAGCAATAAACTACACGACATTTCATTTGAGCCATCAGAAATCCATAAAAAAATATAATAGGTGTGATAACACTTCAATGAAGACCTTGGCAGTTGGAACTTTTATATTGGCCAGCTATAGTGGCAAGAAGAAAAAACTTATGTATGTAGCACAAATAGCTTCAGTGTCAAATGAAGATACCAATGGAGAACTTGCACATTTTTTGAAAAAAATAGAGGAGATAGAGGACGTTGAATCTTGCACAACGCAAAAAACCCGAGGGCTAGGTAACGCTTCGTTCCCGAGATAAAAATTCTCAAAGTTGTCGAAAATCCAATGGCGCGAAAAACGGCGTTCGAAAGGGGGCGTGGTCGTTTCCATGGGTCTGACGTCATATATGCGGTTCCGAGTACTCCGAGGTAGTACTGCAGCGGGGGCCGCCGTTTCGGCCGCTTCCTCCGGGACTCTGGGCGGCACTAACGGGGAAAAGGTGCACGGGCGGAGTTTTGGGGAGGGCAGCGGAGCCTTATATGGTAATGAAATGTAACTTAAATGGCAAATTTTCAGAGAAATTGCGTAAAATTTATGCCAATAAAATAGCTGCAGGATTGATAAATTTATAAAATAAGATAATTAAGAAGTGTGATTAGTTATTGCAATTTAATGAGTCAGTGAGAGCTTGTCTATTATTATAGCAATACTTGTAAATAAAAGCATTAAAAACATTCTACAGACCTCTGAAATCAGTATTTTACCATAAGTTTAGAAGCACCTCATATTTTCTCTGGTAACTCATATTTTTATATTCACATTACTTACATTTTGCCATCCATAATCCAACCATTCCAATTATGGAATACAGAGATAGGTTGTTAACATAGACAGTTTACTTCTGGTGAAATTTAAATGGATTAAGGTTTTAAAAGAAATTGTAAATTAAAATCCATTAAAACATTTTATTGAAATCAAAGGGCTTTAATTAACAGTGGGAATATATTTTTTCTCCAGAGTTCTCTGGCCCAGTCAACCAGTGTCTTCGCTAAATTTGTATAATAATTAACATTTTTAATTTCAATTTTGGAAATGACTTCGTACTTAGGGTCAGCAACGCACAGTATTCCAATTTCCTTCCCATAAAACAACATTTGGAGTTGCAGTTGTGCATGGCATCTACCGCCCACTTTCCCACATTTGCTAATATAATTCTTGCATGTTTCAGATGTGGAACACTTCACCTTTACCACATATTCAGAACTAATCAGGCGATGCCACAAATTCAGGGAGTTCAGCTTTCAATAAAAGTCCTGTATTTTCAAATCTAACACCCAACTCTCGTCTTAATGACTTAATTACATCACCTTCTAGGTCTTTCCCCCTCTTCATTGGCCCTGTGATTTTAAAGGGTCGAGCACCCAACAGCAGCTCTGCCAGGGCACCATCACCATCCATCTTACAGTTACCCTCTGTATAAATAATTGAGGCACCCAATCGTGCATACCTCAACTTATGCCACAGGTGACATGATGCCTGCCCAACAGTCAATGATGATGCTTGTAAACAAAGGGGCAGGGTCATTTTTGACTCAGCAAATTGAATAAAGTCCTCATAGAGCTCCTTGTGTAGGCTTTCGCGGTGTGGTGAGGATTCAGCAGACAGGTTTTCGGAGTTACTACCGCGTAGATTCATCTCTGCAGACGACAATTTCGCCGGTATTGCAGAAGGCTTCTTGCACCGGCCTCCGACGGGGTGTTTAAGAGACGGGCGATACCACGGATCTCCACTTCATTGACCTGAAGAAGCCTGCTGTAATGCCGGTGAAACTGTCGTCTGCAGAGATGAATCTACGCGGTAGTGACTCCGAAAACCTGTCAGCTGAATCCTCATAGAGCTTATGGGTCAAATTTTGAGTTTTAAATAAAATAAGTCCAACTGCTCAAGGGAGTAAGAGGGAGAGTTGTAAGCCAACAGGACACATTGATTGTTATTTTCCCTGCAGTCCATCTATACCCGGTCCTTGAAATCACCAATTCCAAGAATTGGGTCCACAGGCTTCAAATTTCCTAGATCAGTGGCCATAAGGAGTTGGTTTCTCACATCAGACAAAGGTGGTTTGCGCTAATAGCACTCAACTTCAGTTGGGGAAGGCTCTAAGCTCTTGTTGTGGAGCCACACTAGGAAAACCAAGGAAGGCATGCTTGCATCCCCCTTAAAACATGAAGTGGTAAACATTGCATCATTAGTCATCTTCCAGAAAAATAATTCACATTTTATTTTTTACAAATTATTATTTTACATATTACCATCGATTCTACTTGCATATTTCGTCTATAAAAACGTCGGTATACGTCTAAACTTTGATGAAATTATAATAAATTTAAGAGTTACTTGAAACCATTACAAATAAACATCATAACATAAAGGTACTTAAAAAGCCATTAAATGTGGTCACAGCTACTAATAAAGATATGCATGAATTAGTTAATAACTAGTACTAATGAATCATTACGCCGATGCATTAAAATTATCTGACGACGCTGTGCAATCGTGACAGACAATGCTCAAAATCGTCTTCGACGCTTCGTCGAACACCATGGTGGCATTATAATTTTTGGCCGTAACTTTACGTTCCAGAAAAACACTTCTCCCGGAATAAATTATTAGATCTTTGTAATGGCACACGTCAAGTCGCCCTCTCAATGTATTCTTTTCTCATAGATCTGAAATAGAAATTCATAATGTAAACATTGCGAAAAGGTCACATGTATTATCACAACTTTGCTAATAATGACGAGCTAGTGCAACAGAATTCACATGAAAACAATTTATATATTCATTTATCCTGTAAATAACATAAAATACTTACCGCAAAGCCTTTACATTTCGTATTTCATTATGGGAGAATCGACTTCGGGCAGATTTCCGGACTACGCACGCATATATCCAGCTTCCATGCCGATAATTCTCTTAAGTGTAAAATAAAAACAGATAGCGTACTTCTTTAAACTTGTACTTCAGCGCAGGAGATGTATATCTCAAGGTAAATCCACTTTCCAGCGTCTCGAACTGATAAACACTTTGTTATGCCTGGTTACCATGCCACGGAACGGCATATATGACGTCACGCGTCATTAATGCCGTAAAACGATTTCATTATTTTCAGGGCGCTATTGTTCAGTTAATATGCGTCACTCAGGTTAAAGAGAAGTGTACTTTTTAAAGATTTTTGTTGTTCTATACGATGCATGAGTTAAATTGCCTGTACAAAATCCTTGCAAGTTCTCCATTGTTATGAGTTCTGAACCTACGCCGAAATGACGGCAAGGGGATGGTGTACATATTTCCGGAGAGAGAAGACAGATGCTGGATTGACAAAATGGACGTCGTTCACCTTGATCATCAGCCTAAACTTCACACGGTTGGAAAGCGCACTAGTTACGTTTTTAATAATGCAGTGAATGGGCAGTAAAATAAAAATTAGTGAAAAGAATAAAAATATTTTTCACCTTTAACTATTGCTTTATGTCATTACTTGTTATTTGATTATGCAGAAGTTACATTTTTTGTTTTACCTTTTCATAATTATTGGCAGTTAATTCAGAGTTGCTAGAAGTTAAATGGTCTAATACTTTGAGTTTGAAACAAGTCTAAACAATTGTTATTCCGTCATGGTAATTCCGTCACAGTAATTCCGTCAAGGTAATTCCGTCACGGTAATTCCGTCACGTGTTTGTTTTTGACTGTTATATACATATTAATAATTTCTACTTTTGACAAACTGTGCGATCATAAGCAATGCCTCAAACATTGTTCATAGCCATATAGAAAGTTTTTAAATTCATCTTAGATTCACAGAGTTTGAAGATGTTTGAAGTCATTACAACTAGCAGGTTGACGTGGGAGTAATTCCGTCACAGGTATACTTTAGACAAATTTAGAAGATATTTGATGATTAATTTCGTTTCTCTGCATGATCATCATCTTCATAAAAGACTTTTGACTATGCACAGTGAGAAAGGTTTCAATATTTTATTATTTTACAAATTTATCGAAATATCCTATTGCAAAATTCTCTCCAAAGGTAATTCCGTCACGCATGGAATTGCCCATTTAACAATTAGGTATCACGTTTCTTTCTATTCATAAGTAAGTTTTTATATTTTTTGTGAATAATATGGTGATTTCTTTTTTCTTAGCATCTGAGTAAAATGCTCTTCCATAAGGGGTTTATCATTTGATAGAAGTCAAGTTATCAGGAGGTATAATTGCCACGCAACAGAATAGATGAAATATGTGGCATCAAATCTTTATTTTTCATGGGTATCTATCTTTTTCATTGGATAAGCCGTTGATAGGATAAAATAAAGTTTCCATTATCGCATAATGCAAGAAAGTACCTCTAATAAATACTGTGGAAGAAGAAATTCTCAAAGTCGTTACTTTAATTTGTAAAAGACGCAAGTTAATGCAAATATGATGGTCTTTGACTGCAGACCAAAATGCTTATTGTTTACCCACAACCATTAAATTTTTTTCCTCGTCAAATCCTCGGTCAAAAGCCTATAATTTTATCTTTTTTTTCTGAAGAATTTTATGGGTATGTTTTGACGTACCTAGGCATTTCCTTTTGCTATTTTTTCCATTCTTGATTGCAAAATAAGCTCCAAACGATGCAATTGAGAGGACTACTATCTCGATTGGCCGCAGCTTTCATTATAATGGCTGCCTCCCATCGATTTCACCACCCGAATGTTGCGTCGCATTGCTGTACTTTGTGGAAGCGTGCACTGAGTTAAAATTGGGTTTTTACGCAGCATTTATATCAACCTAATGAGACAGCGTAGGGGTTGTTCGTGTGTGTCTAGACACAGAAATGAGTGCGGTAATTGCACGAGAAAGCGACTAGCGCATGCAAAGCGATCGCTTTCTGCGTTGCATTGCCGTTACCACATCTGCGCATTCTCTCCCTCGAGATATCCGTTCCTCACCGTCTGCGTTCAATTCCGACTGATCGCGGCTCTCCCTGCATGTGCACGTCAACGATATAACTCTATCATACCGCCTATTTTCCCTCCATCCACCACTACACCATCCCATTCCATCTCCTCCCTCCACCCCACCCCGCAATCCTGCGCCCGATAACCAAATCCGTTTCCTTCCTCCCGGATTCCTCCATTATCCCTCAGCCAGGGTCTATTTATGATGGCCCACCCCTGCGCCCCATAATAGTACCTGTACCCTCCGTATCCAACCACCCTCACGATCACCAGCTAACCTATCTCTAGCCCATTCTTCGGTCGCTGCCTCGAATACACTCACATGCAGCCAGACCACTCCATCGCCAATCCGATGCCTGCTTCTTTATTTTACTTCTATAAGTCCCATGGTCTCCATTACCATTTTCATAGCATCCCATTCTCCGATACCTTGTTTTTTCTCTCCCCCCCTGATATGCGTGATTTATTTTTTTTCTTTTCGTCCCCATCACATGCACTCTTTTCCATCCCGTCGATTTCTCCGTTGGTGTATCTTCCCTCCCCTCCCCTATCCCAACCTCCCCCTTTTTTATTCTCCCCCTCCACGCCTTTATTCCCTCGAGAATTATATCCCATCCCTTCCGCAATACACGACCCGATTCTTCTCCCCGACTCCTATATTTACCCCACCCCACCGAACTATTTCCAGCTTTCCACTTCTGTTTCCCTTATTTTCTGCACCGACCATTTGCCGTCCTTACGTTCAAATCCCTCCTTGCGTTCCCAAACTTCCTATTCTCCGCAAGTCTCCAAGCCGAAAATACCTCTTAAAACTTCTATTCTTTCACGAAGAAACTCTTTTGTAATGTGGATTCATTTTATTTCTTGTTGGACGTATGTAATAGAAGGCAGTCCCTCGAAAATCCAGCACAATTCGCGTATTAATAAGCCTCAACCTGAATATTATTTTTCTTCTTTTTTACTGCATTTTATCGTAACTTTTATTTGCACCAGTATTTACTTTCTTCAAGATGAAAAAGAAAAAAATTACCTTTGGAAATGGTGGACGGAAATGATTTAGTCTTTGATCTATTCAGCTACATTTCAGTCAATCCTTTCATGATTTTTTTCGGCCTCATTACTTTTATCAGCCTCATCTGCAAAAACAGACTGGCTTCACGATTCTCTCATCTCTTGGGAAATATCCTGGGACCCATTACAAGAAGGGGATGCTCGGTTCACTCAATTTTTTTGCATCCTTGTAACATAAAAGTACCTATAATAGAAATATGCGCTTTGCGTCTTAAAAGGCAACTAGAGCTCCGAAAAACCCATTTCTCTCCTCCCTGCCTTCACTTGATGACGGTCACACAAATGCTTCCTCTTTCTCTCTCTTCTTCTCTAGCAAAAAAAAAGTGAAAAACGGACGACGAAATGGGAGTCAGATTTGCGGAGGGAGGGGAAACCAGGGTATAAAAAAATGTAAGAGGGTGGTCGGGGTTGAAGGGCTGTGGGTGGGCAAGAAGGAAGGAAGGTATGGGAGATGGGGGTTGATGATGGTTGGTTGGTCTGCAGTGCATGGAGCGGGGTGGAGGAAAGGGCGGATCTTTTGATATAAGGATTCCACGATTGGTGTCCTCGGCAGGGTGGGGTGGGGTAGAATTGAAATTGGAGGGATTTGGGAGGTGAGGGGGGGGGGGGCTTGACGCTATGAGGAGGATAGGGTTAGGGGAAAGGGGTGAGGATCTCAAATCGTCTTCCACCGAAGATTTTTCCTTCACGTTGATTTTTTTGCTCGGGATCCCTTCCCTCATCCCCCTTTCCCTTGATCTGAAGATACCCCTCTCAGGAATACCGCTCCCCCCACCCTTCACCGCAGACCCAACACTGAGAAAACCCTGAAAACCCTTTCCTACCTCGCACAAAATCGCTCCCCTCCCCCCTCTCTTCCCTAAATATCTCAAACCGATTCTCTTTCGAAGATTACAGCCTCCGTGCCATTGCTCCAGTCCCCCTTCCCCATCCACCAACCCCTACAATTCTATCCCAAGTCTTTCGATTCTCGCACCCCCTTCCCCCCACAACCGCACACTTTGGAGCATCCCACCTCTTCCCCGCCAATCTCCCCGCATGCATGGGGAGATAGCAATTTATTCTGAACTTTTTGGAGAAGGTTCGGCAGCATCAACATAAGTTGGGGACCCCTTGCGGAGCTGAATCAAGAATAAGAGGTTCGGAAGAAATTTCAGGCCTCGACTCCGGTTATTGCGCGAAAGGCGCTCAAAGGTTCGTCTCAACAGCGGCACATATATATATGAATGATTTTTCGGTCTCTAAGTACTCTCATTTCTTTGCTATCCTTTCGGAGGAAGATCTCTTCGACGAAAGAACATGATATTTTCAAGTCGCAGCATCTTTCCGTAAATGCTCCAGTAAATATCGGATTTTTTCCCGCTGGAATGACGTTTCATTTTGGCTCTTTCTTTTGTGACTTGGTGCATTTTCTGGTATTGTACCCTGAATAATATTACAGTTTTCTTAATTTTCCTATTGTAGGTTTAGCATAGGAAATAGTATCCTTTTAGCGTAAATCATAGATTTTTATGAAATATCCATCTATTCAGTAGCTGCACTAAAACATGCTGTATTGCAGTACGTCTTTTATTCAGAATGATTATCATTTCTTTGCATTCAGCTGCAGTGTTTTTCACTAATATGTTGTCTATGAAATTTCACAGAATAAAGAGAGAATAAATACAAACTGTGTTTAATTAGTTTCATTAAACACAGTGAGTTATGAATACTCATCTTCGAAAAATTTCCATAAGAAAGCTTTATGTTGTTACGAGGTTTATTGTCATGTTTCTCCCGGCAATTTAAAAAAAGTCAGTATTGTAATCTTTAATACTTACTATCTCTTGTCAATTTATACAAATCATTCTGTATATTCAAGCTTTCTTGTAATGCTTACGTGGTTAATATTGCATTCTCTCTCTGTTCATTCTCATCCATGGGCAGAGCTTCAAAACAAAACTTTAAGCCTGATCGCGGGGCATTTTGGTATTTTTAAATACCAAATTTCGCGGGGCATTAAATCTGAAATACCGAAGGAAATATCTTTGCAAGTCTATATGGTATGCGCTATGAAATGACCACATCGCAAAGTATTCAATCCTGATGAAAATAAGCTCGTTTAATTTCCCGTACCTCTCTGGAATGTATGCAAACAGTGTGCACCATGTATGCATAATGCAATCTTCGAAAGGCTCTCTTTGTGTTGTGATCGATAAAAAAAGGCCGCATTTAAGTGCGTGTTTTGCGAAATTTAAAGATATAAGAATCACTAATAATGCCTCATCACTTGAATTGGCTAGGATTTAGCTCCTCACGTCTCTTATTTAGTCAGAAACGCTAACGATTACAATGCAAAACATTGCACGAATAAGAATGCCTGGTGGAGTTTTTTTGCATGACTGGAAACCAGATATGGTTACAAATTCCAGTCAAGGCATTTTTTTTCGCAGAGAATTCCTTTTTAGGGTTTTCTTTAACAAGTATTTTCTGCAAACGCGTTAATCATTGTCATCGTCAGTTTTCAGCAATGCAATGCTAGTTTTCGCGTCGTTCTCTTAAAAAATATAATTTTTTGATTCATGCATAGTTCTTTTTATTCTGTTTGAGCATCCTTTACCATTTTCATAATATGATTAATAGTTCTCCTTCCTTTGCCGTTCTTCCCTCACACTTGTCCTACAACGATTATAATCGTTAATTATTTTCATCACCTCTCATACCTCATGGTTTGTCCATTAAAGTTTCTCAAGGCTTTCAAAAGGCTTATTCTCTATCCTTCACTCACTCCACATTGCTAACACGATTTATCTATTCATATGATATCCGTCATTCTACTGTGGGTCTTATGTCGTAAGTTTAGAACCTCGATTATGTCAATAACCTAAGAAAAGGTCATTTAAAGTAAAACCGACGACATTGTCGAATGACGGCGAAAGGAGACTCCAAGGCAAAAATCAAATCAAAATTTCGTTGTTTGACCATTTCTATCCCAGATGACAAACATGTGTTCAGTACGCCGCGCACCAATAAACTTTTTATGTCATCCATACCACCTGAAACATCCCCTCAACCCAATGTTAACACCCTTTCTTATCATAATTCACAGAGCCATTAACAATTACAAATAATTTCAAGAAATGCTTCTAATAATATTCTTAATCTAATTAAGGATATAATCATAGGTAATGGTCTGCTCGAGACAACAATTAATGAAATGATTGGTAAAAAGCAAAAGAAAGGGGCCATCAAGCGAAGGGCATGGAAGGATAGGTACCTATGGTGAATTAACCCCCGAGAGATATTTCAACGTCCTTGGTCCTATAATGGGTCGTGTAGAGCAATTGGGCCATGCGAAATCCTTCACCAATATTCACGGTGACTTTGAATCTATGCGTGAAAACATGACTATCGACAAAAGTATCCCATAACGCCCCAGCTGATGTTCTGTCATTTCATTTTTAATAAAAAAAAGGAAATATTTGAAAAAAGTTCGAAATCTCCTTTTCATTCATAACTTCAAAACTATCGCGGAAACGGGATAAATATTTCGCATGCCTCAATAGGTCACCAACGCCTGCGAATTGTGTCGATGATCTTTGAAATATCTCTCGGATACCTATTCACCGTACTTATCCTTCCTTGCCCTTTATTCCGGGAAAGGAGACTGGCGAGATTCTTCTTTTGGAGTTTCCATCCAGGGGGTTGTATGGTGGCGGGTGGGGGAGGGGTATGAATGGGAGATGTGGGCGCTGGACCAGGGAGAGAGCAGTGGTATTGGGAGTGTGTCGCGTGGGTGCGTGGGGCCCGAAATGTGAGTCGCAATGTGGGGAGGGAGGTGATGGATATGGCCGCATCGACGAAATGATTGCGCCGTTGTTTGTGCCAGCCTTTCTCCCTCTCTCTCTCCATCTCAATCTGTCTCCCACGGGTGCATCCGTGCGCGAGATGGATATTTTCCAGATGTAACTAGTCCTCGCATGAAAGGACGGATGAAAACGAAATGGAGATATGAGAATGTGGGTGAGGCTCTATCGTTGCTGCCTGCGCGCACTCTTTTTCCTATCCAGGATTCACCATTTTCCCCATCCATTATCCCTATCATTTATTTACTATTATTGCTATTTTTATAATTATCTGGAAGAAATATTCTAACAAGATAAAGGTGGTTGTTTTAATTTGTATTTACTTGTCTTTATCTGATCACTGGAATGAATTGTTGGTGGCACCTGCTGTTAAGCCTTTGGCTAAGTAGGGCCTAGATATTCATTTGTAATTCCTCTACATATTAACAAAATCACTATAGTCTAATGTATGAAATTATTTTCAGGTTAGTGGTATAAATGGATATACCCATGATAAAAAATACACGCTAAGAGTAATTTTCCCACTTAATGCCTAACTTCACTACCGATAATGGTTTCGACACCCTATATAACACTATGTCTACCTTGAAAATGAAATTAAAGTGTTGAAACCATGGTCGGTAGTGAAGCTATATATATTAATGTTTGAAAATATCAATCGGTGTCACTATTTTACCTTGACTTTGGTTTAAAATTTTGTCTTTATATAACAATATTTTGATTATATGAATATCACTTAACACTTCGATGAATACATCGTCTTCTTTTTAATGTAAACCGCCAGCAAAGCAGCCAATATCATTTTGGTTCATGGTACAGGTGACTTGAGTAACTTTACTTGTCATATTTTCAATGAATTTCCTAGATATTTCGACATTTTTCAGGAGGTTATTGTTGCCGTACGGAAATATAAAACAAGGTGTTGTAAACCTCCTTCTCGTCAACGCCGAGTCCAAAATATGGTGGCATGTCCAGTTTATAGGAGCTGGAATGAGTAGAAATGTACATTGCTCATACGCAAAATATGTGAGTATGGTCACAATAAAACCTAACAAAAAATATTGATGCGGCAAAATGAGCAGCAGGCTGTACCAAAATTTTTATTCAGTGTGCATGAATTATCTTCTTCTACAATAAGTAATTTGATTTATTTTTCCTGCTGCTACGCCTGGTTTTAAGGTTGTGTAGCTTGATCACTTCACTTCACCTCCACAAACGTGTGGAGCCAAAATCAAATATAAGATAATCCCATTATATCCTCCACCCATCCTTATGTAAGGCCGGTGCTCTGGGTGAGCACCATGAGCACATGATTTTCTTTTGAGAGACTGGATATAATGGGAGGGGAGAAGGTTTTCCTGCTCCCCTTGGCGGTGGTCTTGCTTCCCTTCGCTTTAGGAATCCTCTGTGGTCCCACAATGACTCGGGTCTTCCACAATTCTCATTCTTTCCCAAAGGGGGGGAGGGGTTTGCAGGGAAGGGGTCGCGAAGACACTTCCTCGTGTCGCCTACACCCTCTCTCATCCCCCTAGTCCTGGCGCACTGCTCCCCTGAGGAAGAACTCTCTTATATTCCTCCTAACGTTCCCTTTTCCCTTCATCCTTCCTTATTCTTTTCCTTCATCTCCTGAATTTCCGCTCGAGCTTCTAGAAAGGCAATATTGAGATACTCTTGCTAAGCAAATGGGTTGCCTGAGATCTAAGAATAGCGTTAGGCGACAGATTCGGGATTTCTCTTTCCATATGTGAATTTCTTAGTTTTGGAATCAAGCTTTTATACAGGTCCAACTTAATAAATAATGAGGGATATTTTCGGAAAGATGGGAAATAATTTTTCGATTTATGAACTGATTATAGGCTTTAAGTGCAAATGGACATTTTAAAATATTTCTAGCGAACCCAACATGACCCTTCGTGAATCTTCAGCTAAATTGTAAAAAATAATCTCGATTGCGATTTGGATATTTATCAAGAACAACCTCAAGATTTATTCTCTTGCATCGAATGACTTGATCCTTTATCCATCCTCCTTTCCTGTTTTAGGGCAAATATTCTTACTTTTCCATGATATATTTTCAGCAATTTTGCAGTGTGTGAGTCGCCATATGTAAATTTTCAATATATTGGTTTGTGTAATTTTTTACCAGGCCATGGTGATTTAGAAATCCATTAAAAGTTCCAATACCTATTGGTGTGTGGTGGTGCTTCCTTCGCCGCCAAGGGGTTTTCAATCAACAGCCACGTATAATTTTATCTTTAAATGTTGCTCTTTCCGTGTATAAATATGGTAATCTTAAAGTAAATACCAACCTTTTGCAATTACGCATTCTGACATTTGTGCTTCGTGATGGCCCATGACATGGTAAGTTTAATTTTAAAATTTATATTATCAGATTTTCAATATATTATATCCATGAAATGGTTGTCTGTACAACGTGTTTAATGTTCCGGCGAAGTCGTATTCTTCAAGTGAATGGCTTAGAAGTAGGTAGCGATAATAATTCCAAATTTTGGAGTATCGCATTGTCCTCAGTGTGATGAAAATGGAAAGGGAACCAAGTGAATAAGTGTGTGATTAAAGAAAGTTGTGTCCCTCGCTATTATTCAAATGAGGTACAATAGAAGCAAAAACGAATCGTTTAGGAAAAAATATTTATCTAGATCACCGTCATAGTCATTTAAAAAAAATCCATAAGTGGATACGGAGAGGAAATCATGTATTTTGGTTGGGGGGAAGCGATGACGTTGAAAACTATGTGTAAAAACGTTTTAGGCCCTCGGCTGGTGCACTGCTCACTTCGGTAGAATGTAGTCGGTATTGCTGCGACTTTTCATGTGTAGCGAGAGCGAGAGAAAAGAATATCTCGACCTGGAATCGCAACCCATCCATCCTGCTTTGTCTTTTTCCTTCCTCTCTCCCATGCCATTTGATGCGTAAATGTCAAGGGCAGTTTAAGTTGTTCCAGAAAAAAAATTACAGTTAAAGTTACAATTAAAATTTCACGGGTGGAGGAAAAAGTCGCAGGAAACAAGCAGGGTAGTAGCTTAAGGGAAGGGGAGGTTAGTGTGACCTCGTGATACTTATGTTATTCATAATGCGAGGTGGCACACATTCTACTTTAGTTATTCATTTTAATCGTATTCCCGCCAGCGTGATACGTGAAAGCTATTTTTGAGGCAACACGTTCACAGTAGTCCGTTCGCACGTATATATTATACTGGAGAAGCTGTAACAATGCGTCCTCACACTTCATAGTCTGCTGGTTGAGAGCCCTTCATTTTTATGAGTGGTCCGTGGATGCTATTTGAAAAGAGGAGTCAAGGGCATCACGGAGAGAGAAACACAAAAAGGGAGGAATACCCCTTGAACCTTAATTGTATGAGCGAAGCTCATTTGGAATTGCGGGTGACCAATGAGGAAGGTGTTCCCTTGGTGCACTCCCACCTTTGAATGCACCAAACTTTTGTGGCTTCGGAGGAAATGAGGACGGCGAGGAGACGGAGGGTTTTTTTTATATTCTCAAACGACATATATTCCCTTTACTTTGAACCAACTCGTATTTTCCCTCTTCGTCCAAGCAAATTTGTGCTACGGGGGTACGTTTTCATTGGTTAATCAGAGCTGGTTCCACCTTTTTTTCTCTTTCTATGGTGATTGGAAAAAGCAGAGTTATTTCTAAAATTAGAGATTATTTATGCCAATTTGATTCAATACTTTTAGGGCTTGTATATCAAAGAGCCATCTGGTCAGGAAAGGTTTCAACCAACGTATCAAGGTGGATATTAAAATAAAAACTTGCAATTTTCCACGATTATAAAATTTATTTATTCCGAACTAGGTGTCGATTTTACTGCATCACTTTGAAGATAATGTAGTCGCATCGACACCTACGCCGAAATAAATAAATTTTATATCATAATCATCATCATCATCACTGTTTGACAATCCTAAGATTGGTTTGACGTAGCTCTCCACTCAATTCTCCCATCAGCGAATTTCTTCTCTTTTACATCTTTCTTTACCTGTTTCATATATTTTGTTGGAGGTCTTCCTTTTCCGTCCTTGCTCTCCGCTTGTCCCCTGACGATTGTCTTCATCGGGCCATTGTGTCTCAAGATGTGGCCTATAAGGTTGCTCCTTCTCCTTATTACGACTTTCATGAGGCTTCTCTTCTGCCAGACTCTTCTTAGGACTTTCTTATTACTAACTCGGTCGATCCATTTGGTCCTCATCATTCTTCAGTAGCACCACATTTCGAAGGTCTCCATCCTTGTTTTCTCCGCTGCTGTCATTGTCCATGACTCACTTCCATACAGGAGCATACTGCAAATGCAAGGTCTTATAAATTGTTTCCTTACTTCCATATTTAAGTTTCCCGCATTAAGCAGGTCTCTCTTTTGGTGGAACGCTCTCTTCACCTGGGCTGTTCTGCTGATAATTTCTTTCTTGCTTCTCCCGTCACTAGTGAACCTGCTTCTCAAGTAACAGAATTCATCCACCTCCACCAGTGTTTTCTTCCCTATTATAATGTTAGCCTTGACTTCCTCTCTTCTGCTGCATATTAATATCTTGGTTTTCTTTGCGTTTATTTTGAGTTGATATTAACCTATCACCCTACCAATGTACAAGAATACTTTTGTAGTCCTTCTCTGTTTACGCTTTGACGGCTGTGTCATTGGAAAATTTTGGCATGCTAAGTTTTCCATGGTTATTCACTCCCGAAGCCTTTTCTTTGATTTCTTTAATAGGGTAGTTTCCTTCATCAAAGAAAACGATAGGCATTGATTGCGATTCGTTACCCACCATTAGTGTATTCATAATACACAAATTATTTGGTTTTTGAAATACCGGTTTAGACGAATGGCAAGGGTAAATTTTTTCCTCATTTGAAAAAGGCCAGATTGGCGCCCATGCGATTCCTCTCCGCGTGACGTCACAGGAACCTAGTTTCTACACGAGAGGATAGGAGTTATACATCGTCTGAGGTTACCAATGCATTCATGAGGCACAGAGCTCAGGGAAACATGTCTTAATAATCACCTATTAAAACTGGCTAAGGTCGGAAAGTTTTCTTCGTTTGATAAGGTATTAATAAACCTTTTTTAAGCCAAGCGCTACCATTCAGCAAGGTACTCTGCTATCCGCTAGCATCCTGCGTCCTATCAGCGCTCAGAGCCTCGATCAAGGTCACTTCACAAGGAGAGAGGGGGAACCAGAAATGCGTCGCACGGGCTTTCCTACTTACGCGTCGCGTTTTTGCGCGCTTGAAATTTTTCACTTTTCATTTAATCGCGAAAAATAGATATCGTCATTTAGAAATCTAAAAGCGCGAAATACGCACTCCAGGAGTAATAATCTTTCGATTTAGGCAATAAAAAAATAATAGGAGACCACCCTATTGCTTTCTCGATGTAAACGTTGAAAATTACGGGTGATAAAGCACAGCCTTGTCTCACTCCTTTACTAATTATTGCTTCTTCACAGCTGGGCCCTGATTTAAACACCGCTACTTGGTTTTTGTATAAAGTGTGGATGATTCTTCCGTCATTGTAAAGAACCCCGATTTCTTTTAGGATTTCAAGCATTGTGCTCCAATCCACGTTGTCAAATTCCTTCTGTGAGTCCACGAACGCAGCGAACGTTTTCTTGTTCTTCCCCATTCTCTTTTCTATGAGCAGCCTAAGAGCCAATATTGCTTCACTTGTACCTCTGTTTTTTTCCGAATCAAAATTGGTCCTCATCCAGATACTCGTCTGCTCTTTGTTCTATTCTTCTACAATCGTGGAAAATTGCAAGAAAATAGCAATTTCAATATGAAATAATTCCACTCCATCATCCTTGGATCTTGGGCTTTATATCAAGGTGGTGTTCATTATTCCTTCCCTTATCATTTCCCAAAATTTTTTGGGTGTATTTTATAACAATATTTGAACAGAAATATTGATGCAATGCCTTAGGTCAAAATATAGATCATGAAATCTATTAGTCGTAATAGAATTTATTAATTTCTATAAGTATATTAATTAGAGTTTTCTTTGAGAACTTTATCTTTACTGGGTTTAATGTTGAAGCCTGCCAGTATTTTTAGCAGAAACAATTATGCTGTGTTCTAATTAATTTGACGCATTTCTCCATAAATGTTAGAAAGTATATTTTTTATCGTCTAGTAAATTTGTTATCATAATGCTAGATGACATATTTTCTACTTAGTTGTTCACTTTTCGAATATTCCCTCGAGCATGACACGTGGTGGCCCAGCCATAAATATTAAGATAAGCGTTCCTCGATGAACGTTTCTTCATACGATTTCTTAATATTTTATGAACCTGCGTCTTTTTCTCAACGTTGAATGAGTTTATAGGAGACTTGTTTTTGACTCACTGGCAGTTTTATTATCTACTGGTGCTTAATTATTTTAATAGGGACCTAATATCCCTCATTTTTTTCGTGCTACCATATGATGGAAGCAGAAAGGGGTTACAATACGTCTTGGAATCAAAAATAAAATTGATGCATTGTACCTCTATTCGTATATTTCAAGTGCATGCATTCCGAAATTTCTTGTCAATAATGTGACTAACTGGATTTTAATACTTTGCTGACATAAAATATATTACTTTGTTTCAGCTACTTTTAACAAATAAAAATTCTTTTTTAAGAAAAAAATTTTAAGTTCAAATACTTTCACTGGTACAGAGACAACTGATTTTAATTGGCCATTTTCTCTCAGCCGAGTTTTTAATATGGAATTCCTCTATAAGGAGCATATGAGGGTGTTTGTGGATTGAAAATTATTTGGTCGATATTGTTGCTTGATCTAACAACGTAAATATTCTCGCTCAAACTGTTTCGTTACTGAAGAGTTCTCCTTTATGGTTTTCTTTATATCTTCTGGTAGATTAATATTTCATTACCAAAAAGCGGACGATGGAATGTCATTTATTTCATCTCTGAAGTCAGTAAAAAGAAGCTCAAGAGCTTTAAAAAAATTCTACCAGTGTGGATTTTTGCGGTTAGAATTGAGACGGGTCGATATTTCCCATTAATTTTTTCTACTTGAGTATTGAAAAACAAACTCCGTGTCCAAAGCAGTTGATGTCGGGAAAAGAGAAGAGAGATAATTTATATTACACTAAATCAACAGCCGGTGGTACAGAGTGGAGAGGGAAAACGGCCGGAGAAAATGAATTGATGGTGAGTGTGAGCTTCTATTCCTCCCTGTGGGTAGCGGCTGGTGTGACTGCGAGCCCCTCACGAAGCATATTGTCTGATGAGCAAAAAATAACAGTTAATAAAAGGGAGAAGGAAAAAATAAGCTTATTTGAACTGAGGGAATGTGGAAAGAGATGGATGAGGAAGGGCTCGGGAGGAGGACGATGGAAGGAGGAGAGAAGTTTGCAAGGAAGAGCGTAGAGAAGAAAAATGTGCGCAGACGGTTGGAAAAAGAGAAAGAGGAATATATTTGGTTTTCATGGTGTATATGCTCCAGTGATAGGATAGATATCCAACGGGGTCCGAATTAAACTCCTTCGAGAACGAGTACAGACGGAAAGGGAACGAGTCAGGGGGTGGGATGTATAAGAGAAAAACGGTGGATGGAGGTAAAAGATATGTAGAGAGCAAATTACTCCGTGGGATGGGTTATTTTTCATGCGGTAAAAAAGGAGGAACGTGTGCTAAAGAGGTAGAACGAAGTTAGTAAATGGGTTGCTAGGATTCTGGGGAGAAGGGGCGGAGCAAGGTACCTTAATAATTGCGATAACGACTCTTCTTTATCTCGTTTCATATTAAGAAAAGCAACCTCTCGTCTATTGCTGCGCTCTTAATCACCACTTTGCGAATTGTATTGCAGAGATTATGCGGACCATTGGATATTGTACTCGGGTTTCGGGGAAAAATATCTGAACGTTTCCCTTTTAAGATTTAAGATGATCATTAATTGCAAAGTTGGATAAAACTTTAACTGGAAAAGTTTAGTCATAGCGTGTCGTTCTCCAAGGTTTTAATTTTTATCGAGTATTTAGGGTCCATGAATGCTGAAAAGGATTTTTTTAATCATTTGAGCGTTTTTATAAGAAGCCTCCGATGTTACTTCCCAATTTATATCGAAAAGGATGAATTTCTCAATTTTGGTGACATCCGCTGTTCTTCAAATTTAATTGGCGGAAAGAAGCTACTCTGTATATGAGCGTTTATCCATCTCATTTCTTTCCAGTACTCTTTTATGCATCAATATTCTGCAAAACTTCGCATTTTAACTTTTCTGAAAAAACTTCGTTTTGAAAGCAATTTTAATTTTAAAGCTAAAACATCCTGAAAAAGCCTTACTCCCCGTTATGGAAGTATTCTCGCTTTAAATTGACGGAAAATTTTAATTTGGTCCGCATACCATTCTAAATTAATATTTCTATGATTTTTCAGGACAAACTGCTTTCTTTGAGCTTTTTTAGCCATTATTTCAATGCTTCCTCGAAAGCATATCCAAAACTCCATTCCTATTCTATAAACTGATTATTCAGAGCATATGAGCAAATGAGGAACACACTCTAAGTCCGACACCATAAACGATTGGATCCAATATAATGCCATTTGTGCATAACTAAGGTTTAAAGGTGTTCTCGTTCCTCTAAACGAAGAGTTAGGGACTACCACCTTGTTTTTCTCCTTCTAATTACCAAGCGTTGCACACCCTAAGATGTAAATGCTTGTCTTAATGGCGCATTTATTATAACCTAAAGGATTCTACCAGTGATATGCAATGATTGATTTATTTCTAGTTCTTATGATATTAAAGGGTGAAAGTAGCGTGTATTTAATTGGTAGTAACCAATTTAGCTTAAAGATGGGGTGATGACAGCAATTGTTATCTAAATCTTATATGTTTGCGAATAATGCCGTTACATTGTTTGAGAAATTCTCATATTTTTAGAAAGAGAGTACCCTTTTGAAGGCGCAACTTTATTTATATCGCAAAAAAACGCTTTTCCACAATATTTTCATAATATTTCCTTCCAATCTTCTTTCGAATGCTTTTGAATCGAAATTTTGAAGATAGGCCTCATGTTTTTCATTGATTCTCCATGGTAAAAAATAAACCGCAGTTCTATTTTCCTCTCGCCTTTATTCTCTCCCACTCCTTTTCATTTTGACATCTTCCACCCACCCTCAAAAGGACCGAATAATAAGCCAACAAAATTTTTGTTATTTTTCCTCGCATTCTTCCAGGTTGGAGGAAGGGAGAAAAGGTAGCCGGTCAAAGGTGGAGGTCACGAGGTGATTATTTTTCGGGGCGCAGGAGAGGGGGGAGAAGCAGAAGCTCGGAGGTGCGGCGTCTGCTGGGGTGGAGGAGAAAAGGGTGGTGCGGTAAAACTAAGACGGGTGTGGGGGAGAGGGTTGATTGAGACTTTACAGAGGAGGGTGAAAAGGGGGAAGTTTCTGTAGCGTTCGAAGTTGGTGATGAAGGAAGTGTTCTGTTAAGTCCCTTTCATCGGCTCTTTTCCCTGCGTCTCCCACCCCACCGTCTCGTCTTCTCCGAAAACCTCTCCCTATCTTCCGTCAGCTTCTATTTTCTCCCTCAACCTCGTCCTCGTCCAACTTCTTCCTTCACTTCCTCGCCCTGCCCATGGGCAATTTTTACTTACACATAATCCCCTCCACCGCCAAGTGCGTCTCCTCGCCTCGCCACCCACCTCCTCTCCTCCTTCTCTCTCGTCTTTTCCACCCCTTTCATCCCCCAGCTTGATGTTCCATGAAGATAGGATTAGTATAGTTCCCAGTGTGTTGCCTTCACACCTTGTTGGCCCGGTCTCAAATCTCGGCAGTGGCAGCGTTTTTTTAAAGGCCACTCGATCCTTGCTTGAATTTCTGGTGGAGGGCACTTCAAATGGCATTAGTATTCCGTCCGTCGTATGGGACGTAAAGCTGAGGTCCCCTTGACCCCTTTCATTAGGAGCAGGCTAATGCCAACGCCAGGTTTCACTCCACCCTTCCATCTGTACCCTTCTCACATGGTCCAAATGGTCTTAATTGACGAACACCTCCTACAAATACCGCCTTGCTATTTCATTCCGCGAATTTTCCAGTCGATGACTAAATTTTTATATTCAATGCAATTCCTCGCCAGAGAAATTACTCTATTGAAATATTAGGCTCAACGGCGCACTGCTGTTATTTTTTTAACCAATAAAAACAAAAGAACAGCATGAATCAACCTTATAAGGGACGGAATGGAGTCTTCTCTATGGAGTCTTCCTTTTTGTATTTTCTAAAAATCCACGAGGTTGACGATAGTATGAAGATAGTGTGATGATATGGCGATCACATTTGTTCCTTTCCTGAAAAATATTCATTATTTTAGTTCAATATAGGGCAATTTTGAGTGAGAATTCTTGTTTGAAGGATGTTTTCTAAATTGAAATGTTGAAATTTTTATCCGCAGGAAGTTGTGCTGTTCCGAATCAACGTTAACGGCGCAGATAAACTTAATTTATTTATAGTAATGAGAGAGTTCAATTTAGGAAGGGGGACAGACCTAAATTTTTCGCATAATATACCATGAGAATCTACTCTCCCACTTGAAAGAACTGGCTCTCATATTATATAGATGTCAAATGAAAAATATGATTTGTAATGGCTTCTGTTTACGATATGAATATTATTGGCTTCTTAATTATTAATGACTATATGAATCGGTATCGCTATTCTACACTATTTTCATGTTGAAAGTGATGCTGCCCTAGAGTAATTAATTATGCGTGAGCAGAGATATACGTAGGTAGTGCTAAGTCATTTTTATGTGCCTTTGAAAAGGTTTTACTTTTGATTAATTACATTAGGAAAAGCAGCTGCTATGACCTTTCGGGAGGTTCTCCTTCACTGGGCCTAGTCTTTGGATAACTTCACGTCCAATACAGTCTCATATGGTCTCTTCTCCGCCAGCACCCTTTCACTCCGACCACTCTTCGCTTTTCTGCCCTCCTATCTGTGTTTCATTTCCCCGAACTGCTGTTTCTTTTCCCCAGAATTCCGCCGGGGTGACTCCTCAGCCCCCTTTTTCCAACCATCCCTTTTACCCTGCCACCCCTTTACCCTGCCATCCTCTCTTTCCCTATCTACGGAGAGAGGGAGAGACCCTCCCCGAAAAGCTATCGCTTCGATTGGGGCGCCATCTCATTTCGTCTCCGCTTCCCTTGCGTCTCCCCGATTGCCCTTCGTGAATCTCTTCCTCCTCCGTCTACTCTCCGTCCGAAGTCGGAATCGCGATGCGGCGGTCGTGCGGAGATACAACACGCGAGAGGACGTAGTCGGACGGCCAGATGGATCTCCAGAATGGGTTGAATGGCTGGACATGGTTCGCATCCTTGAACTCATCCTCTGTATCGCACTCCCAGTTTGCCCACCCGTCCTTGGGTCTTCGCCCGGGATACCTAACCACCTACCCATCTCGCCGGATTTCTTCAAAAGCTATTGTCGGTATGATATTGTGATCCGGATTTGGATCGAAGGCCGACCTGATACATGATGATTTTCTGTCTCTCTCACCTGCAATATGCCATCGGAACTGAGAGAAGCTCTTTTTTTACAGTTCCAACTCTTCGGTTGAAGACAACTATGCTTTGCAATATAAGTTTTACCCTTTCAAGTCAGCGGACAACGTATTCAGTCATTGAGTACAAATGGTTTCTGCGATGAATAGTTTTAAGAAAATGGTTCAATCCTTGGCGATGGGAAATTGATTCAAAAGTAATGGACAAATTTTCGTTATGAAACTTACATTCTAAGTACTTCACACTTCCAATCGTATTTTCGAGTCATAACCATACTCATTTTCTTAAAAATAGTCGCTTTTAGTAGAAGTATCCATAATTAGAAATTAATTAAAGGTATGAATAATTACTGCTCTCATCATTTGACTAAATATAAGTTGAAAAATTCGATATTTTTTTCTCAGAAATTGTCATAATATGAAATATTGATAAAATTATTTCGGTGTATTTTGAATAAGTATAACACCGATGAAATCGCCTCCGTTCTATTTATCTACCTATTATCTTTTCATTAGAATATTTTGAAATAGTTTAACAAACTGATTGAAAAAATGAATACATTGACCTTCGTACGTAAAGCCAAACTTTAATTACTTTGGTGACATTGAGGTGTAATGAGTTCTTTTTTTTCTTTTCCAGGTTAGTTAATTTCATCATCCATCATTATTTGCCGAGACTTTTATCTGCTCGGGAATCGAAAACATGTGTGAGTAAACACACCAATCGGTGTGAACGGTAAAATTATTTTTTCCTGTTTACTTGGCATAAAATCCTAATTATTTTGTTACATTGTCATCATCTTTTAACAAATTAAACAAATTATATCATGGCCTCTCAATCCAATTATCTCTTAAGATAAGCCGTTGGTTTTATCATAATACTGCAAGCAATCACACCTACTATAGGAGACCTTTTAATCGCATTGATATTATTTTGTAATTCCTCTTTAAGAGCAAGCAAATGGCCTATGAGAATAAGATCATTTGGTAACCAATATCCAAACAACTAAAACATAAGTCATTTTTTTCTTGAAACGTATCTGAAACGCATAGGCCGTAAAGCATTGTCACTATTGATACAGCAGAAAATGCGTCCATTTTAATTTTATATTTGCTATCTTCAGGGTTTTATTCCTGTATTAATTTTGGAATGAAATTTTAATTTAAAAATGTGATTGACGTACCATGCCAACAAAAATGATAGTCACCGGATGATGTTTAAAAAATACAGCCACCTTAGCTATTTACTCAGGTGAAAAAAATCATGCGTAGTTAATTATGTAAATATGTGGTTCTTTACCCTTAATAGTGACCGTTAATATTTAGTTAAAGTCTTCTCAAAACTCATGAAGTAGGTAAAACCATATATTCGCAGGTAATACAGCACGGTCCGAATCGTTCAAATTTGAAAATTGATAAATCTGGTACCCGGTAATGTAGTTTGTTGGCTCAAGTACCTGTGACTTGGTACTTTACGCTAGCACAATTTAGAGTGTGGACATAGTTGTAGAGGATGACGGGAAAGTTTGCTGGGGGAATGGGGTAAAGGCTGAGGCGAAAGCGCCCGTTAAAACGCTCTTTCTCGGCGTCCTCGGATGCGGAGCTAAAACGGTGCTTTGAAACGGTGCATATTCTTAGGGAAAAAAGGGTTGAGAGAGAGTTTGGTGACTCGGATGTTTAACTTTTTTTTATGCCTTTCCATCTTTTAGAAAGTCGCAAAATGCGCTGCGCATAATAAAAATGGAGAAAGGGTGCATCAGCGCCCGGAAGCATCTGCGTTTTCACTGCTCGCATGGGGGGCACAGTGACCTTTGACTGCGAATTTGACGCTGCAGTGATTGCGGGAGAGGCTATCGTTGTCGACCGCCGTGCCTCGAGGAAGGTCCGTTTTGTGCGTGAGGAAGGGATCGTAGGGGGGGGGGGAAGCAACTGATCCTAGCATTACGCGAAGCGAGCCCTTCCCCCCGCTCACCCCAGACTGCATTCCGCCGCTGCTGCTGCCTTCCGCACAATGCGGTCGCTCAGGGATAGCGGGCGCAGGCGGGCGACGCGGCGGGCCGCAAGGCGGAT
Organism: Ischnura elegans; assembly: GCF_921293095.1. Lineage (NCBI taxonomy): Eukaryota > Metazoa > Arthropoda > Insecta > Odonata > Coenagrionidae > Ischnura > Ischnura elegans. The sequence continues at coordinate 117,264,159 of NC_060246.1, forward strand.
CAGGAATCGGGAGGAAAGAATGGCCGGGACGAATATGAGAGGAGGGAGAATGGGTGGAATGGAGAATGGCCGAGGAATATGTGTGAGAGACGGAATGAAATGCGATGATGCGAAGGAAGAACAGGAATCTATAATTATAATATCTAGAGACGTCATATGGTAATATAGATTCATTTAAATAAAAAAACTTTGTGCTACATCACCATGAGAGTGGGTTGGATAATAATGTGAAGGAGAGAAGTTGAAGATGCACACAAGTACACAGAAAATATTATTTTTAATTATTTGCATATGATTCCGCGGTGCGTTATTTGGACAAGCATATTTAGCCCTGTATTACCGATGACTTTTTGGAAAACTTGGGTATGCTTAAGTCAGTGGCGTAGCCAGAAATTTCGTTCGGGTGGGGTCCATAACCAGGGGGGAATATTTTTGAAAAACAGGGTACTAAGTAATGGGTTTTAAACTAATTTAAACTCTTTTTATAATGGAAAAACTTAATTTGTCAAAAAAATATTTTGTAAATTCGTAATTTTTCAATATTTTGTTTTATTTTATGAAGGAAATAATTGTGTGTTTATATATCGGGGGGGTGCGGACCCGCCGTACCCCTCCTCCTTGGCTACACCACTACCTTAAGTGCAAATGATTATTCCTTGTGTAATTTTCGTCCTTAGTTTATTCGTCGTTGGTGCTCAGTTTTGGTAACTCCGTAAAGACACGGCGCTGACGATCCCCCTATTTTTTCCAATTATAAAAAGACGCAACCTCGTCCTGGTTGGTGAAAACTCCGCTCTAGCGGGATTTGAATCCGCGACCTCCGGGGTAGTATGCGAGGAGTTAGCCCCACAGTCAGCGAAAACGGCGATGAATGGATATTTGGAGGAGGGAGATGGTTTTTTTGTGCATATCTTGATATGTCTCTAAGAGTAGGAAGAGGAAGATAAAATATACTCCTCAAGAAATGGCAGAGGATGGAGAAAATAATTGTGCGATGGACAAGAGGAGTTGAAGAGACATAGGGAATAAGGAGAGAATGGAAAAGGTAGGCAAGGGAGAGGCGGAATAGACATTTATAATTAGTAATGTGTCTATGTGTTACGGGAAGAAGGGTGAGGTGGATTCAACTTTGTTTCTAAAACCTGGTGGGTGGTGGCGGAGAACGTTTTTGCGTTCACGGAGGCAAACAGGAAATCGAAAGAGGCGAGAACTACAAAGTGCCATAATGAACTCGGCGTCGACTGCGATCTAAAAATGAAAAGGGAAATGACTACTTTGTGTCCCCCATTTGCTTTGATGCGTGTGTGTTTCTCCTATGAAATATAAAGAGCAACCCTTTTACCTCGCAATGCCAACGGAGAAGGGAGGGGGGATTTTAGGTGGAGGGTGGGAAGGTAGGGTTCAGTTATTTCCCGTCGAGAGCCACGCGCGCGCGATTTACCGCAATGAAACGATTCCCGCGGGAGAAGCGATGAATGGCGAGACCCATCTCACGGAATCGCCTCGTCTCTCTCGCAATCCAAACTGTGCCAAAATTCCGCACGCGAATCCAACGAGCCCCGCGAAGTTTCCAGAATTATATTTAGGAGGAGGTTCCCCATGAATATATGGGAAACTTCATTTGAGGTAACGAGATATCATAATGCTTCAGAAGAAAATGGTTCCATGCTTTCATGGTTTCCATCGCGTTGTTTCATGTCTGATAGCGACCGGCGATCCCGCCAGGATATTCAGTTCAGAAGTAGTGCTTGATATTAAATAGGCCTGTTGTTAACGCCAAAGTGGCCACCAAAAGCGACTTCCGCCAATCAGAGCAAACCTGGCTGGAAAACAATCGATTCGATGACCGCTTCGGCGCTTCAAATTTATAGATCATAGCTAAAATATTAATTTTATGTCTTCCTAGGAACCATTTTAAATGATTTCAGGATCGCTTTTTCCACCCCGAGTAATAGTTTTTGCGAAGATTATTAGCAATAAGACATCCCTGTATATTGTGATAGTGTTTACCAGAAACAGATTATAGCTCAGCTGCGATGTAGCTCAGCTCAGCAGTGGCGTAGCGAGGGGGAACGTCCGGAGCCCCCAACCCTAAATATGAAAACACAATCACTTTACTTCACAAATGAAAACAAAATATAAAAAAATCATGAATGTACAAAATATTTCTTTCACAAGTGAAGTTTTTTTTAGATAATTAAAAGTGTTAAAATTAGATTTGCGCCCCCTTATTAGTACCCTGTTTTTCAAAAATGTTCCCCCTGGTTTTGGACCCCCTCGCCCCCCGAACGGAATTCCTGGCTACCCCACTGCAGTACTATTGCCGTTGGTATTGACTAACTTGTTCTACATTGATGTAAACAATACGCTATTTGTATCGAAATGAAGCCGGATTTGGCTCTATCAGTTGGGAAAATGTCAAAATTTACTAAGCATATTTTGCAGTTGAAAGTTTCCGAGTTCAAATCTCGGCTGAAGCTTTCTGAGACTCCCAAATGAAATCGTTGATAGGTGAGGTGGCCCAGTGAAAGTAACAGCCCCGCGTACCCTGTGTATGATATTCCAAAGCCCATGGCAATCATGTGAATCTGGGGTGAGATCTACCCAAACCTATCCAACTTATTTTCGGGATCAATCACTGAAAATCAGGTTTTTTGTGCGATGATTCACTTTTAACGCTCAAATATGTCTTCATGGAAACTGAATTCATTTTTAAACACGGGGTACGAAAAGTAAGGATAAGTATTAGTAATACATAATTATTTTTCGTATAACGGTCTCGCTAGCTCATCCTTCCTGGGAAAGGACCTAGAATTTGTTGATGCGGTAGGAGGAAGAAGAAAAAAAAACAGAAAGCGTTTCAGGGGAGAAAACAAGTGAAGGCGGGTCATGAAATGTGGGGAAGTGAAGGCCGCCGTGGGCAGATAAGTAAGCCGGAGGAGCGGTTGTCGATGTGGACGCGGGAAGAGATTTCCCGCGCCACTGTTTTAACGGGCGCATTATCTCGGCAAGTACTTTATGTCCGCGGCTTTGTGCTATCTCCACTCGCTGATCCCGTGTGTTGTACGTACCCGCGCTTCTCTCTTCCTCAATACGGGGTTTGGGTTCTCTCTCCCACCCAAACCCCGCATTGAGCGAGAGATGTCCCCGTCGCTCCGAGTGAGATTAAACAAACTTCGTCCTCAATTCGATTCGAGTTGTGGAGGTAGGAGGAGGGAAAAAAAAGACGAGCGCCCTGAATCGCGGAATGCGTCGTTAAACTCGCCATTTGACAAAACTTTTGGTTTTTTCGGGCGTCGTCGCGGCCTCGATTCCAACGCCGCTCTGCGGGAAGTGCTTGCTTCACGTCTCTTCTTTTCGGTCACTACTCTAGTCCCCCCACCCCCTTTTCTCCGGCTAAGCAAACATTCGCTCACGTCCGTCAGCAGGAATAAAGTTGGGGTTTTCATTCACCTTGCCAGCTTTAATTTTTGGAAACGGAGCTGGTCGACACGTTATGTTTGTAGCTCATCAGTTGAGCATAAAACCTGTTGAGGCGACGTCGAATTTCAGCTAATACATTAATATTTTCATATTTTCTCGTGGGTAGATTATACTTCCTGTTATCCATACCATCTTCAAGCGTGGTGTGCATGTGCATGTGGTGTGGTGTGCATGTGGGGGTCCAATTGCATGCTGCATGATGGTGATTGATCACCCCCCTGCCAAACACCCTAGAGGTGGCTCGCAGGGTATTATGTATATGTAATATTGATCATCGGTTGTGCGGTTGAATTAGAAGTCTTTGCCTCTGAAGAGTCGTTTCCCCGATTTCTATAATGATCTTTTGAAGTAGGAAATCTCCCTACACTATGAAGGTATTGTTATTCACTCGTGTTCGCGTATCCAAGGTCATCATTTCATCGCTCTCTTAATCCATGCCCTTCAAGGTGGATATGGTCGTACAGTGAAGACCAACAAGTCGGCAGATTAAAGTGTATTCGTACCTCAGTTACTCACGCATTCATTCCAAACTAGAGACGCAAACACGATAAGGCGTCTAAACTATTGTAAATGGTGGAAAGATGTTGTGAATTGGCACCCGTCCACCGCAAGAGTCAGAATCCTGGTTCGAATCCTTAGGAGTTGATGATTACTGTATTGAATATTGAACCATTTGTTTTTAACACGTTGAAGAATTTTGCGAGTAATTGAAGTCCCACTTATTCTTCAGACCCCATATTATTCGGAAAATTGAGATTTGAATGCCAAACTTGGTGCTTGCCAGGCATTACATCCTGTTTTCGCTCAATATTCGCTCGAAGGCGTTTAACCACGCGTGACTTGCAGAATACCTACCCCCTTAACATATCGTATACACATTGGTTGGGTTTGGCTGCTATTAGAATTTTCCTTTCAAGAGCTCTAGGTTTGAGAAGAATCCCCTTCCTCGCCACCAGGTCAGAACGATATGTTCACCTTTCGACGTTATAATTTCGGTACGCAATTATGCTCTGTTTTACGGAAGAGCGTATACCTTTCGTTAATGATCGATTAACGAGTTCAAGCATAAGCGTGCATTGATTTTTTTCCATCCTTTTTCTTGTAATATTAAGGCTTTGATAGCTTCCGCGAAACCTTCGCGTCAGTTGAACGAGAAAATAGCTGTTTACGAGTCCATAACATGCCATGCATATGTATGTGTGGACATTGCTGGTGAAAAGGTCGGCTGGCCAATCGCCCGTCGTACTCGGAGTAACTTTTGCTGCGGTCCCTACACAACTCATTACCATCAGTCAAGTTATTTGACTACTCTGCGCGGAGAACCACAATATTTGGAAATAATTACGCCTTAGTCGTGCGGAAGGCATTTTGATGCTACATCGGGCACGCTGAATATTCATCGGGAAGGAAGAATTCCCGGGAGGAATGTTACAAAGGGTTAATCGTCGAGGATTTCGTTCGTTGGGGTACAGAAGATTGGTGTAACGGTTGCAGCTAATTGCAGTTCGGGGAGAGGTGTAAAGGGGGAAGGCGTAAATAAGGTCGATGCTTCCGCGTTGATAGAAGGGCTTACAAAGCCATGGTAAGTCAAAAATCGCGCTCATTTGATGCATCGCGGGAAAGTGGAGAGAGGGAGATTTTCTGTCAACTTGACGTCATCGTCAGTGGCGGCATTTGAACGTGCAGGGGGGTGGTCATCAGGTGATGAATATTTCCACGGATCGCGTGTTTAGTGCGGTCCACTTGTGGGAAGGGAGCGCTGTCTCCGACATCCACCCGGTGGCCGCAATTACGTCCTGCGTGATCATCTAAAGATTCCAGATTTATGAGCGACGCGCTGATTTCCCCGAATGGCCTCGAACGAATCCATTAAAATCGTCCACGACTGCACTTCCCGCATTTTAAGCCCCCTATTTCACGTGCATCTGATCCTCCCAAAAATATATTGCCTCTCCAACAACCGAAGCGTTCTAGCCTACCTCGCGTTCATTTAATGTTTTTTTTTCTATCGCCAGCGTTCAATGCCTCGCATGAATGGGTGGCCATTTTTAATTATCAATGTAGGCTTCATTTGTTCACCGATTCCACTTTTAGACGCGGATCGATGCAAAATACCCATGGCTCTATTAGTCGGATAAACCTAATTTGCGAATATCATGTGAAAACAACCTTTTGCCCTACTTTGCCGGCGTATTTGTACCTAGGATGATATATATTTGTATGCTCACATGAATAATAAAAGATCAGAGCCTTATTGCTAAGGCATAAATTAGTTTGTTGTAGGCATGCATTTCAATTTCTAGCTGGTAGGGACTGAATGTTTTTTGCATGACGAAAGAAACTTAAATCTTAAAAAAATTAATTGGTCCAAGTCCGCAAGATATTTTTTTATAATATTTGAATAAACCTTTAAAAGTTATTATTTGGCTTGGTATTAGCGGCTTAGTTTAATGACTTAAAACTAGAAAACCGAGAACAAAAGAGGTGCATTCAAATTTCATGTCAATCCCTGTTCTGAAGGGGAATTATTTTAAATAAGTAGTACTTTTTCATAGTTTTCAGAAATATTTTCTTCGAACTTTTTCGTGGAACACTTCATGCAAAATACATTTAAAAAGTGGTTGTTTCCGAAAAATGGGAAGATAGATGAGTTACATATCAGCACGCTCTGCTACTGAAAAAGGCTGAGATAAAATGAAATCATTTAAAATAGAATTCTAACTATAAGAAATAAGAGAGTAAAAATATGATAGATAAAAGAAAAAAGGCTTGTGAAAAAGTATGAAGTTGAATAGGCCGGCTAATTGGCAAACACTGGAAGAAAGTTTGTTGGTCTATGACTAAGGTTTTCGGACGGCGATATAATGAGACCTGTGTGATACATGTACCTACTGAAAAATTTATCCGGTGGAGAGGACAAGATTCCATTTAATGTTTGTAGTAGAAACAAGATGAAATGGACAGCGGAGAGTTTTAACCTAATCTGTGGGGTACGCAAAGGTGGAACATGACCTGAGGACTGCGTGAAAATTCCTGATAAAGGAGAAAAGTATGCAGTTTAAGTCCTGTGAGATAAATTTTAAAATAAAACGGCGGTTTAACAGCGGGTTATGTGACGGTGACTAGAATCTGAAGCTAAATACTACCTCTGATAGTGATTTTACTTGGTCATTGCTGGTTAATAGAGTTCAGCAATATATTCTATTGCCGAGATGAAGGTAATTGTACAAAGAAAATTATCTTGTTAAAATATAGACATGCTAACTTTTTTAATTTATTTGGAGGAAAAGTTTGATGGAATGGATCCGGTAAATCTAATTAATGTGAAATTAACATGAATAGGCATAATTTGGGAAAATTGAGGAATGATTCGTAACTTGAATGTTGTTCCGACATCGCAAAAAGCGTTGATTAACGGATAATCAGGGTAGTTTTTAGTGGTATGCAGGCATGATTAAACGTTAATTTTGGATTTATACTATTGAAGAGTTTGTTGCAAATATTTTAAAAGTGAACAGAAATCCTTGACTTATAGATGGAATGGAGCGGGTGCATGTAAAATCGGTTGGATTATCATATCATTGGGATTGTCTTTATGTTGGGGGTGCTTTCGAAGAGGAAACCCTTATATATAATGGATGGATGGGGTGAAATTAAAGCACACTGCAAGGGAGAGGATTCCGAAATCCGTAGTTCTGGGGAAAATTGCTTAATTTACGGAAATAGGGGATGGATGTGGAAAATCAGGACATACGGTTTACTAGAAGGTAATTGAATAGGAAGGCTGTTACCAGCGGGAGTGAATATTAACATCGTTATATGGACTTCTTTCAAATTTTACCGCAACCATTAATTATAGGACTGCGTCTCTTTTACTTGATAATAGGGTTTCGATTTCATCATTATCGAATGCTGAATACAGCTTCACTACAATAGACAATTTATTTACATGGTGTTACGTGCAGCAGCACGGCAAGTCAATTTTCTGCGCCATATTTTTTTTTTTAATTTTGATATCTGTACCAATCATTCATCATCTCACTGCTTTCCTATTATAATCCGCCTTCACAAGTTACTTCGCAGGTGTCTAAAGTCACGCATTTAATGCGATTATAACAATACTTGAATCTTTGATCAGAAAGTGTTATACTACATATGCATACCTATAGGTAATTATTAGTAAATAAAAAAAATGTATTGTTGATTAATTACTCTCGCATTTACATGCTTCTGCTTCGAAACGAAAAGTTATTGACAATTGAATGCCAAACTTCCTCTCAGTATCCCAGAAATAGTAAATTTTCGGATCCTTAATAAAGAACTTCATTGTGCTTTTTCGTGGGCATTTTATTTTGGGTCTTTTATGGCTTCATTATCCTTCCTTGGAGAATGGGTTAATGACATTTGGTTGCCACCATTGCGGACAAAACGAACTTCCTGCCTCTCCCCTATCAGCTCCTCCCCGATTGTTGCCGCCGTCTGTTTGTTGTTTCCTTTTTCCTTCGTGAGACGCTGTTGCCGGTCTTGACCTGTCTCCATCGCCTTAACTGTTCCTCTTCCCCGGAGTACACAAGTCCTTAACAATGGAAGAATAAAAAAAGAGGATCTTAACGAAGAGGGGGGAAGGGTAAGACTCAAGGCCACACCCTCTCCCCTTTTCCGGCTGAGAAGGACTTTCACTTTGCACCGCCGAGATATGTATTTTTTGCGTCGGTTGTCAGAGGGGTGGGGTTCGGCAACTTCGAGGAAAAAAAATCTCTCGTATTTCGTGGGAAAATATATGGTGATGGAAAATATATGGTGATAAATAAGCGGTGGTTGTAGACGAAGAAAAAAAAAGAAACGGCTGCTATTTGCTGTCGCAGAGTTGTTTACCTCAAAATAGTGGTATTTCACCCCTTTCATCTTCCAATGCAGCCCAATTTTTTCTCCCATCTATTTTCTCTCTCCTCATGGAACTCCTCACCGACAACATTTAAATTATTATAAAACTCACATAAATCATTTCATGCTCTGGTTAGCGTTTCATTTACCTAAAGTATGCTTGAGTCCAGTATACAAGCTGTGCTACATTTTAAGATTTTATGATATTCAGGGTTATTCCTTTAAAACATTCAAAATCATTTCGGAACCATCTTTTTAAGATTCCCTGGGTGCTCATTAATGTGGGCTGTTTGAATAATTGATATCATTTTACCCTTCAATAGCAATAAATTTTAACTATTTTAATTGTAATGGCAATATACCATTGACAATATTCATATTGTAAAAGGTAAATCATAGGAGCCTTTAATTGAATAAATGCAAGTAGGCATGTAATGTGGTTATTTTTAGAGTGTATATTAATTAAATATTTTTATATAAAGGCAAATGTAATTGCGAATTGAAAACCTTATTGCCCCAAACTCCAACGGGTAGCATTCAGGTTCCCATTATAATGTTTGAGGCTTACGCTGTGAAATTAATTGAGCATCGTGTCTGAACACCATTTTCGACAATTAACAATAATAAGGAATTTATAAGGAGGTTACAATACCTATCTATAGATGATTTTTCATTGGTTTTTATTGTAATTATGTTTAGACATAGAAAACTGAGCTGAACGATATAGCAAGGACCGATGTTGTTGAACTGGCTTGTAATTGGTGGACAGGGTTATATTTCTCTCCTTCTTTTTTAGGAAAATGCTTTAGCTCGAAATACGGCTTCTTATCGTTTGATTTGCGCTGGTGGTCTACGTGTAAATCGTTAATATTTATATTTTTTCTTAAATTTTGGACGCCAATTAATTAATCAGAAATGTTAATGAACATTTTATTTTTTAGGCGGCTTACATACGTTCGATGATTCTGTTTTAGTCGTCACAATTCCAATCCCTTCATGGACAAAAGGTTATAAGAACTTGGATTTACATTTGGCTTTATTATGTTTTATGAATTAATCACGCCTGCCAGGAAGCCTAGGTATTCATTAACGAATTCAAAGGATAATTGCATTCCTTGACTTATTTTACTTACTTTACTTACAACAAATTGTGAATCCAACTAAGAACTGATAGGACGTATTAGCCTTAATTTATATAATGTTTGTCTTATTTTTTATTTTTTCATCGGTACTCAGATGCCCGATTCATGTGAAACCCTTTTCCTTTTCGTCATAAATCTTTTCAGCTACCCCAGGAAGTCATGCAGCATAGTATGTCAACTTGGCATTATTCTCATAATGAAATCGAACAATTTGGCGTGAGTAATAAATATTGGCGGCGTTATATTTTTATAGTGAATTTGATATTTAAAATATTTCCTAAGTTAAATTAATTCCCACTGATATATACAGATTCTAGGCATAGCAAGTGTAATTCAAAGAGAATGAAATTGAGAATTGAAATTGAATGCTGAGAATGCAGGTGAGCTGATCCTTCAATGGTATCTCCACCTCCATCAACACATATAAATATTGCGAATTTAAATTTGTTTAATAAATATTAAAATTCTTTTAAAGACCGATTTAGGTTCATATTGTACTATCGCCAGGATACCCTTTCTCGAAAAATTTCGTTTAAACACCCTAGGAAGGAAATATTCGGGGGGAGAGAGAGAGGGAGAGAGAGAGAGAGAGAGAGAGGGAAAATTGGAGGGTGGAAGAAGGAGTGTGAGGTTTGTGCGGGAAGAATAGAGAGCCAATATGTCGGAAAAGAAGGGGAAGAACGCGTGGTTCTGGTTGTGGTTTACTGAACCAGTCGTGCGAAGAAATAAAAGTATCTGCGGAAAATTGCCTGTACATTTAAATTTGCAACTCTATAAACCGATTTGAAATTCACCGAATAAGACCACTAGGTCACCATGCGCTTGTAACTCTAAGTCCAAGATGGAGTCCTTGGTGTAAGAGCAGTCCTGTTTCCGCGAATGAAACGCCCACCCTACTTTGCCAAATTTGCATCTCCACGGAAGGACCATTCCTACGCTGGCCATCATCATTCTTAAGCGGCCGGTCGAAATACATGTGGTGCCCATCCTCCCTTCCCATTTCCCACCTTGTAACCCAACGAAGGCCCCCCACTCCCCTTTTCCACCATCTTCCCACCCATCATCCGCCCACCACTTACGTAGCAGCAGTTCGGAGGGGCCGATTCAGAGTCTCTCTCTGCTGCGCACAAAGCAGTCGGAGCAATTTCAATCTCGGGCGAACGCACACCGTCCGACGGCTGAAGCGTCGCAAATTGAGGGCTCGCTGATTGACACGGCAACAGTTACGCTGCCTAACTTGCTCGATCCCATCCTCCTCCCCTGAGGGACACACAACCTATTGCTGTCCGACGGATCTATTCCTTGGGATCGTTTCGCCGTGGAGTGGATCGCTTTAGGGGGTGGATCGCAAAACTCGTGTTTCGCACCCGTGGGGACTGCGAATGGCCCTGCCTCTGTGAATCGACGCCTTTAACCGAGAATAGTCCCTAGGGTGAGAGAGTACCTCTTAAGAAAGCCAACTTGGATGTAAGTACGTATATCATCTAAAACTTGAGCGTAAGTATTTATTAATTTATATCTTACTCTAACTCTTAAATCATCTCTCCCTCACTCTTGTTATATTATAGGTTCGATAGTTTTACCGATAATAATGAATTTTGACCGGAAAAAACCGGATCACCTCTGCTGCTCTACTGTTGGTAATTTTTTCCGATTCCACGATAAATAACATTTTTAATATCAATCCTAGATACTTCACTCAAATATAATAATAATAATAAAATGTCTTTATTCGGGCGAGGTTGAGACTAAAAAGTCCCCTCTTCCACCTAACCCCTCGATAACGTCAATGCTAGCATATTAAAAAATGGTAGACAAACGTTTACAATACAAAGAATATACAATATACACAGTGTGTGAAATGTCAAAAATATAAACAACTATATGCGAAAATTTTGTGTAAAAAACTATTTCTGTTTGTGGGAAAAAACATGAGGTTAAGGGTGTAATATCCTTCAGCGAAAAAAGTCACTGCAGGAAAACGCCCACACAAGAAGGGGGTGTGAAAAACCTGCAAAAACCTATTGAGTGAAAGCTAATGTAATGTTACATGCAAAATGCAACATAGTTCATGAGGTACATAGAATACACAAATATTACACAAGCAATTAAGATATAATACATACCATATATACATATAGAAGCATTCAGTGATACATATCACTTTGTCGCAGGCGCTGCTCAGTGTCATGTATATTTACCTACTAGTTGTGAGGTGAAAAGTGCTTTGTGTAGCCTCCTCTTAAAAGATGCCAATGATGATGAGTTCCTAGTTGAAAGGTGAAGATAATTCCATTCCCTACATGCAGTAACGGTAAATGATTTATTGTAAATGACAGTTCGGTGATGAGGTATAACAAGATAGTGATCCCCTCTTGTGTTTGTCATATGGACAGTAGGCCGGCCCTTATTTTTCAGAATTGCGAAAAGTTATATTTTCCTGGTCTCAAAATGATCCAAATGAGGTTTATATTCACGTGTTAAAATTTGGTTACTTTAAAATGACGGCAACCCGTGCCCCAAGGGCCCTAAGTACTAAGTACCCTCAATTGAGTTTTTTGGGGTAAAGAAAGTGCTATTCCTATGTAAAACGTAAAACTAAATTCCTTTAGATCCAATTTTCTGTTTGTTTTGACCTATCTCTAAGCGTTTAGGAGATATCGTCCGTCGTAATGCAATCCCCCCCAGGGCGCCACCCCGCACCGCGGCACCGCTGAGGTACGGCCCGCACCACTTACTACAGACTTCCCCTCAACCCCACCCCTCCCTCGGCAAAGACTTCCTGAACATGACAAGATTTACATGCTAGTTTTTGCTCCTGATGACAAGATTTACATGCTAGTGGTACAGTATTGAATAGGTTGTTCCTCTTGTGTCATGATTAATGTTGCCTATAATGTTTATTTTAACCCTTCAACGCCGTCCTATGTACTGGGTACCAACCCCTTAAACCTTGATTTTTTTCCGCCTTACGACCACGAACCATTCCAGTAGGCTTTGTTCCAAAGTTCTCTTTATGTACAAATATTATAAGCATGTGATACAATTGTGTCTATGAATTATAAAGGAATTAAGGGAATGAGCACGGCTTCCCGGGCTCCAAAAGTAGATAGAAATATTCAAGGAAGAAGAAACGAGGCAGTCAGTTCACGGATGTAGATCACTGTGGAGAGATAGTTCTTGTGTATAGTGTGTAAAGGATAGAAGGTGCTAAGTTTTTTAGGATGTAAGGAGAAAAGTGGTGAAATAAATTCTTTATATGAACCTGATGTTCATTTTAAGAATAGACCAACAAGGAAAGGCATGTAATCAAGACTAAATCCAGGCATTGAACTGGTTGGAAAAGAAAGTGAAGAAATACTCGGCTCAAATTTACCAAGAGTGAGAGAAGTTCTCTCTGTTTTCTGTGTACTGGTTCGAAATTTGTAAGACTTAGGTCGAGATAAAAAATCGTGAAAAATGCGTCTCATCCATGGTAAAAAACTAGAATTCCTGTAATTACGGAAAATAAGGCGATTGAAAAGCTAGAAAAATGACGCAAAGAATGGATGAACGTGCAACGATATAAAGAGAGCGCGAACTACAGTGGAGATGAAGAGAAGAGAATCTTTCGAGACAAAACTTGATGATTTGTTTGAAATTGCAAGGAGCGGTACCATTGAATTTTTGACGCACGAGGAGGAAAGTGCAGTTAATCTCTCGGATAAATGTGCATGGGCTGAAGAAATAAAGTTCTTACCAAATAAAGAGGAGAACGAAATGCAGTTATTGGTGGAATAGATTACAATATATTCAAGAAGAAAGGAAAAGGTGTGGTTCTCCGCTCCTTAAGCTGCATTAGCTTCCAACAGTGACCCGCAGTTCCTAAAAAGACTGGTTAATTACGGAAGTGTTAGCCTGGACATAGCGAAAGCAGAACAAAAGAGGTTTTCAAACCACTTGTGGTACATGAGTGAGGAGTTGGTAGGCCTGTCATTCTTTGACGGATCCATTTCTAGGTGTGAAAAGAAAAACGTGATACGCCGTATGTGGTCATGTGAAGGAAAATATGATCCACTAAAGAAGGCATTCTAAAAACATAAAGACATGACTAAGGTATCTATACCAAATTTTGTCAATACTAATTCGAGAAAGCTATTTAATGCATTTTAAATATGCATTGCATTCTTTGATGTGCACATGCGAGAATGGGATGAAAATACAAGAACAATTTGCAAATTATTCTGGGTCATCAAGTGGAAAATGATAGTGCAGCGAGAGGGTGAAACTAATTCAAGATTTTTAGGCAGTCACGTTGAAGAAAGAGGGCTTTCAATATTTATTACTAACTGTAAGTGTGACTTTTCATCGCAATACTACCCTTACGTGCGGAAAGGCACTTTAATTGCCAGATATGGGATTTCAGTGAAAAATTAGAAATACAATGAAAATGGATTTTATTCTGGTTAATGTACCGAAATTCATAGACAGAGTGAAAATAAATTGATCTCTTGGATTGTAAGTATTGTTATGACAATTAAATTCTTTCTAAGGTAAGCACATTTCTTCAGAGGCTATATATTGCCAGTGTGAGCAAAGTCTTTGCCGAGGGAGGGGAGGGGGTTTAGGGGAAGGCTGTAGTAAGTGGTGCGGGCCGTACCTCAGCGGTGCCGCGGTGCGGGGTGGCGCCCTGGGGGGATTGCATTACGACGGACGATATATCCTAAACGCTTACAGATAGGTCAAAACAAACAGAAAATTGGACCTAAAGGAATTTAGTTTTACGTTTTACATAGGAATAGCACTTTTTCGACCCCAAAAAACTCAATTTACATAGGAATAGCACTTTTTCGACCCCAAAAAACTCAATTGAGGGTACTTAGTACTTAGGGCCCTTGGGGCACGGGTTGCCGTCATTTTAAAGTAACCAAATTTTAACACGTGAATACAAACCTCATTTGGATCATTTTGAGACCAGGAAAACATAACTTTTCGCAATTCTGAAAAATAAGGGCCGGCCTAATGGGCAGTGTCAAGACTCCTGAACTCGCATGATAGGTAAGGAGGTGTTTTTGTGTTTAGAATTTGATATAGGAGAGAAGGAGTATGCAGCCGGTGTCGAGAGTCGAGTTTCAGCCATGGCAGTTTATTAATATAATCGGTAAATATGTACAGATATTTTGGACTGGCGTTTGACCGTCAATAATCCATGGATATTTTCATTTACTTTCCTGTATGCTTTCTGTACAACAATTATTTTGGCACGTTTCTAAGAAACCTTTCTCGTCCATATGCTGTGGAATAATTTGAATGGTAGCAAGTGCTCTTTTTGAGTTTTTTTTTAATCCTCGTCGAAATCTCAAAGAAATTTGAAATTTTTCGAGCATTACGTATTCTTTCCTTTTATGCTCGTTAAATGCCGCGCCTTTATGTTAATACATTGTGCTTACATGCACAAAAACCTGAGCCAAGGAGTTTTAAAATGAGTGAACATGTAATCGCGCACGATGGTCAAATTTATATGTTCTAACAATAAATAGTAGAAAATGAATCCTTAGCCCAGGCATAGCTTATGGAACGGATTTAGGTGTATGTCATGGATCATTTCGTACATTAAATTTTTCTCTCATTTTGGCTCTACTTTAGTTTTTTTTTGTTAGTGAAAAAAAAATTATGATAAAATGATTACTAAATAGCCCGTAAGTATTGATAATTTCCATTACCTATCAGTTCATCAAGGTCCTGGCCGTAGTTTGTCAAAAATATCAGGTTGATAAGTTGTATTGGGTCACAGTATGCAATGTAGGGCACGCCAAACTATTATTGTGAATAATAATTAGTGGTATTCATAGTATCTGAAGCAGTAGGTAGAATTTTCCTCCTTTGTTGTCTCGGCACAACATGACGTCGGAGTGGAAAATATGCAGCGTTGCTGCTGGTTCCGTGACAAATCCTCCGAATCGGAGGCAGATATTTCTCCATTATTGCTGCACCGAATCGTCGTCTTCTCCCTCCTTGCGACCTGAAAAAAGTACCCGGATGGAGTCTCGGCAGTTCTCATCGACTGCGCCTCACATTTCCTTACGCACCGATTGATTTCATCCTTTCCAGCCCCGCAATCAACGAAACTTCTTCCTTTTTCCGGGAGAGGAGAGTTTAAATCGCTCCCGCGCGCTGGGAAATCCTGAAAACTTTTAGACGGGGGAGAGTCAACGAGTAATAAGAAAAAAAAGAAGAGACGAGGAAACGACGTGATGGAAATCGTAGCATCTCTTCGCTTACCCAGACGTCATTTCGGATTCTCTTTTCAAAATGCTCCTGCCACGACGGCGCGTGGGGAAGGGCGGGAGGAGTGGGCGGTCTGAACTGGAAGAACTTCCCGTCTGGCGATGAATTTCGGCCGGAGTGCATCGAGGAACTGGAGCCAGCAAAGCGGCCTGCACTACCCCCCCCCCATGCCTCTTTATGTAGGAGCAGGATGGATCCCTTATATGCCCGTCTCTCTCCGCCCCCGTCCATTCTCACCGTCCGGCGGTGCTCTCCGTGGGCCTCTGAAGGAGAGGAGCCATCTTCCGCCGGCCGCCGCTACTGCGCCCGGGCGGGTGCCCTCCCTCCATCTCTTGGCCTTTGTCGTTAACCACTTCCTCCTCATTTGTCCCTCGAGGTGGTTACCCATCCCTTGTACCTGCCCCTATTCTCCTCTCTGTCTCTGTCTGCCCGCGTTGCTCACTTCCTTTCCTTCTACCTCTCCTCCTCAGCTTCAGTCACTCCCACCCCAATCATCCCTTTGTCTCCCGCTATGCAGGCACTGTTCCTCCACATCTTCTGTCCTTGCCGTATTCCTCTTCTGCGTCCGTCTTTTCCATCTCCATCTTTTCGTCTTAAGACTCATTGCCTTTGCTCTATTCCACCCTCTTCCACATCTCACTTTGTGTTTACTTAACTCTCTCAACATTCCTCTCTAACTCTGCTATGAAATTGAAAAAATAAAAAGAATTTTTCGAGAACGGTGATATTTTAAATTAAAATACTGCGGAGCGTCTAGGCTATGACGTTTAAACGTGTCACCTAAGAGCGTTGAAAAATCATCTGACGAATTTGGAAATTTTACCATAATTAAATATTTTTAAAACCTCAGCTGTGCAGTAATGCTTTAATTTCTTCCTTGCTATAAAAAAATAGAGCTTTCAATGTATCTTTTTAATCCGCGCCAATCACCGGGAATCTTCTGATGCAAATTATTTTCTCTCTCTTTCCTCCTCTTTTTTTTATCATTCTTTACCACATACGAGTCGGGCATTAGATTGAGGTGACCGATAATAAAATAGACACGTGATGAATGATGGTTAACAGTAATTATCCGTCACTGAGGATTAGAATCGTGTACCTCCTCTGTTGAAGGTAGCTAAGATCGGCGCTCTTCGAGGACATCGATCAGTATATTAACAGCGAAAATTTCACATCAGGAGTAGGTGCATTTACCGAAAAATCATATCATCTTCCTTCTAGAATTCTGACCCCTGAGTCAGTCAATTGCTATGATTTAGCCGTGTGGACTGGGTAGTCCTCTGAAAATTTTCTCCCAAAAGTGGGATGTGAACTCCATTTTTCGTGATGGGAATCATATTGGTCGTCCAATCATACCCTAAACCGTAACTTGTTGAATGAATTCCGCGGATGGAATTGAAAGGAAGTTATACCTAATGAAAAATAAGACCTCCCCGTGCATCCAATGTCTCTTAAATCGAAAGTAAAAGAACGCGAAAGTTGCCGCTCACTTTTCATAAGTTGGAGACACTATAACTCAGATTAATTGCCTCCTTCTGGGAGAACCGCTAATTGATGGAAAGGATCGATCTCAAGAATTTCCACAAATATGAGCCATCATCGAGATCCATGCTCAAGGCCAAGGAGTTTCCGAGAAGGATGTACACTTTACCAGCCTGGCATGAATTCGTGACATCATCAAATTATCTACGAAAAGGTTAAGAGCGAGAATAATACGATGTATCAAATAAGGAAAATATACAGGTATCACTATTATCCAAACTCCGTCACAATTCACAATAAAATGAAATTGGTTAACAAGCTCATTCTCGGTCCACCACTGAAGGCCGATCACATCTCTATTTAATTTCCATTTTTACGCATCCATCTCTCTCCGTGCATTTATTTTTTTCCTTTTTTTCCCTTTCCCTCTCTATTTCCCCTTTCCTCTTTTTCTCTCTTTACCCTCCCGCATTTCTCCGCCCCTCCATCCATTTCCATCTTTCCCCGTCCATCCTTTCATGTCTACTCCTCCCCCCCTCTCGCCCCTTTTCTTTTTCTTTCTTTCTTTCCCTCTCTTCCCAATGCCCCTTGGCCATTTTTTGCGACCTCCTTTCGTCCTCCGCTACGCATTTTTTTCCTTGTCTCAATTAATCCGTAATCTGGGCGTCTCTCTTCCTTCCTGCTCCGTTCCTTCTGCCTCTGGTCTCCTCCACAGCGCTGCGGAAACGCCTCCCCTTCGAACCATCTGTCGTCTGTCACTCTCTTCTTCGCCACCGCACACACTCTGCTGCTCTCGCAACGCGCCGCCTAACAAGGCGCGTTTTTGTCCTCGCATCTAGGACGATAGAATCTCCTCCGTTCCTGCTGTTCTGGTATTCGCTGATGATGCGATGATAGCTGTTTGGCTTCATTAAAGAACGCGCTCGAAATATTCCTTAAGACGCCTCTTCAAACACGCTCCTCGGCAGCAACGAATATCATTGATGTTAGAATGATACTACAGGCCTATTGTCAGTGTTCGAGTGATTTGTATTCGTGCGTTGCGATTGTAAGCGTTTTCAGCGCATCATCGTTGTAGTTTCTTGCCTGCTTTGTCATTAGGGGACCGCTTTGATGACTCTGCATGCCTTTAAAAATTTCTACATCGTTTAGAAAGTTTTCTTTTCTTTTTGGTTTTCATCTTCCCCTATTAGAAACTAAGCTCCATGATACAATCATTATCTCGGGGTTTCCAACAAGAGTGCTCATATTATTAGTAGCTTCTTCGTGATTTATACAGAAAATTCATGCTCACAGATTGCGTTGAATAATGTTTCAATAACCTCTTTAACCATTGGGTAGAGAAGGCACAATACCCAGTTCAGCAAAATAATTTAATTTTTATTTCGTGATAATGGAATCATTGACGAAATTATCAGATTTTCATGGAATTTTGCTGCCTCTGCTAGTCGATAGAGAAAATGTAGGAAGCTATAATCACATTTTTAAGATCATATTTTCGTGGCATAATAATCCAAGCTTGGAATAATAATTTAATTATGAGCACCGATTTTCTCAGGAAAGTTTAATGCGGGTGGCGATATAGCTTTAATTACAACATATATAGTTTAATCACATGCAGAATGATTAATCTGGCACCTACGTCCTTATTCATTTAAAATACCCTCGGTTTCAATGCAGACTAATTAAGCTTTTATGAAAGTAAACTAACTAAGCCTTTTATAGGAGTATAGAGATTTCAGTGATCAAATCAGTGATTTTCAATATCGGCTTTATTTTATGCATGATGGAAGATGATTAGGACAGAAAGGATTAACATTCATTACTGAATCCTTTGATTCCTAATTCATGGGCACCAAGTTATTTGCACTCATTTTTTACTGTTGCTGCTATTTTATCATTATCCGTGAATTCTCTAATTGGATTAAAAAATATCTCAGCGTAAATACTTACGTAGTAAATTACGTGACCCAATTTTATCCATTATTAAAGTGTAGTTTTAATGATTTTCCAGTTTCATCATTTTTTAACACTCAAAAGGCGTATTCTTAAAGTGAAAACGTGAATTTTTGGTAATTTGAATTTGGTATTGTTCGATTGAAATAACTATAAAAATAAATGCGCTATATTTGGTTGAATGGAAGTGATACAGCGTATTCATTTTGGAATGCTTTTGTTGTGACTTGCGGACAATAAATCGTTGAAAACAGTGTTAGAGGGTAGAATGTTAGGGAAATGAGGGAGAGGAAGGAAAAGAATAGGATATTTAGATGGAATAAGAGGTCGTAGGTCTTACTGTGAATTAAAGAGGGAAGTGTTTGATGGAAGAGGAGGCTCCCAGAATTTTTTTATAAGTACCTACTCCGTGAAAACCTACTTTAAACGGTATAATGCTAAATTAAGACAGGAAATCTTGTTCTTTTTCCTAAAAGTGAAGCCCCATCGCAATTATTTTCCAGCAGGGCATTACAACACTTCTTAGACCAGATCGTGCCAGTTGCTTAGGCCCTTATCAAGTCTAACGTGAATGTAGACTGAAAAACACTCAGAAAATTAAGCCTACTTGCATATTTTATTAAACAGTTTCATTCCTCTTGATGAGTTCGGGTGTCCTATCTCACCTTCATTGAAGCTTAAAGGTGCACGAATTTCAAAGGGTAATTTGACGGAACAGTTATGGTTAAAATATTTTTTTCGTAAGAATAGTAGGACATAATGTATTTTTGCCTCATGAACTCGGAAATGATACTTTTTCAGTGAATTGTTGACATCGAAATGAAATTTGTTATAAAAATGTCATGTGGCTCATGTGGGATCTCCCAACTATCGGTCAGGTTTGCTGCCGATCATACCACCAATCTAGAGTTTAATCCTCGTACGAAACCGAACGATTATTTCATGGCAAACTCCACCCTTTAGGGATGAGTAACTAACTTTGTACTCGTGCCCACGACTTCCTATGAAGATACCAGTTTGATGATGGGCTTTTTGATGCGAAACGTAACAAGAAAATATTACAGTTATTATATTTTCAATACATGATAACCTACTGTCATAAATCCTAAAATTGGTATCATTCTACTTTACATCAATTCTCTTATCCGCTTGTTTTATAATGCCTATATAATTCTTCTGGTTTGCATCCTTTATCACCTTCTTTATGCATCCCATCCGTGGCTGACCTCTGCCTTTCCCTCGACCAGTCCTTCAACGATAATATTCATTACACTGTTATGTCCCAAAAGACAGAACGCAACATAGAATAGCAAATATAGAACTCCGACCCGAGTTCCTAGGCCGAAGTCTCGAAGATTGGGTATAGGCACCAAAGAGTAGAAACTCAAGCGTTGGCTACGGAAGATGTTTATTAAAACCTATCCGGAGCGTAGCAGAGTCTTCGGCTGCACCTTGGAGATTGTTCCCCAGGGATAGAAATTCTGGGGTATTTATACCATTCTCTAGACCAGGAGGCTGCAGTGGGTGGCGTGAGAAAAGTCCTTTTCAAAGGATTCCCACGGACACAGTCTCCCAGGGAGAGCAACTACATATTTGGCCAGAGTACAGGTGGCTAATTAAGCAAAAACCCTTTATTTCACATTTAAATCCCAACACGGCTTGGGAGGACGTCTGCATCGTGCTACAATTTCCGTCTTACATCGTGCATCGTTTGACACTTGGCTGTCGAAGTAATATAACTTCATCTCCTCAAGTTTGTGGTTTCCTAGTTTCAGGTTGATTTCTCCTCTTATCTTCCCCATCAGACGAACACTTCTGTTTTATTTTCATTGTTCTTCAGATAATGAAAATTCGTTACGTTTTCCATCATTAAAAGTATTTTCTCAAGGTTTCTCTCTGTCTCTGCTGAGTCATCGGCAAATCCCAGCGCAATCATTTTTTTTTACACTGGATTTACGTTATTAGCACGTTCTCTTTTATTTCGTTGATAATTTTATCAATGAACATATTGAAAATTACGGGGGAAATAATACATTCTTGTCTCACTCCTTTCATTATTCTCACTTCTTCGTGGATGGATCCAGCTTTCATCACAGCAACTTGGTTATGTCATATATTTTGGATAATTATCCTTTCGCATTAAAATGAAGCGTATTATAGACAAAGAGGTGGAATCTCACTACTTGTGAAGTGGTCTGCGAGGTGATACTTTTGCTGAGGGTTAAAATCTTGCAATTTTTTTACACCCGCCCACCTTTCCTAACTTCACACGGCTTGAGGCACCTTCCCGCACCTCACGTGAAGGCGCAATATTCCCCCTGCCAGCTGAGGCTCGTGGAGCTCACTCGGGGGTCGTAGCTCCATCCCGTAGCCGGAGGTGCGACTCACGTGAGGCCCATCACACGCCACGACGGAGTCGATAAAGCAACACGGCGCGCAACAGCGGGTCACGCCAGGATGTGAGAAGACCCCTTCCTCCACACCACCCCCGTTCTCCACCCTGGGAGCTGGGCTCTCGGCAGCCGCCCGCCGACGGGGGGACCTTGGGTGGACAGGCCGATGAAAACCCTTGCTGCGTGAACAGAGATAGAATAGCGAAGCGGGAGACTAGAGCCACGGGGGAGGAGGCAGGGCAAATGGAGGGTGTGCGAAAGAATCACCCCCTCTTCCTTCAACCCCTCGTCCAAAGCAAACTGCCCCCTGGCGACCGCCGTCGAGGCTGTTGCGAGGCTCAACAAGGGGCCAAGCGTTGATACGTCTACCTTCTGCCTGTTTCCAGCCGTGTAACTCACCAGGTGGCAGTCTAGCGATTTTTTGTCATGGTTGCATGTATGATTGCGTAACCTTAAAAAAAACATTGCTTGATTTTGATCACAGTGAAGAGCTCCCTCTTTATATTTAAAAATCTGAATACCAAATCACAGGTATCACGGTGGTTCCTGAGATAAAGAGAAATGAGATGACTAGTACAATACATTCAAAAAAGTTAAATTATCCCCGTTACCAGTATTTTCAAAATAGAATAAAATAAAATTACTTTGTTTTTATTCCACACTTTATTCTAAATAGCACGACCCGCGTTTCAGCATCTAATGCTATCATCAGGTAATCAAATGCTATCATCACCTGATGATAACATACGATGCTGAAACTCAGGTCGTGCTATTTATAATAAAGTGTGGAATAAAAACAAAGTTATTTTATTTTATTTTATTTTATTCTATGATGAAGCAGTTCCACAAAGTAAAGCCTTAGATCGTGTCTTATATTTTCATAATGTTCTTGCGTGTTCTTACGTTTCATAATGTTCTTTCATAATCTTCTCTAATGCCTTTCATTTTTAATTTCTTGCCGCCTTACGACTTTTTTTCTTGTCGAATTCTCATCTACTAAAAATACTTTTACCCAGCATTTATAAGGAACAATTAATTGAAAGATTCTTGTGAAAAGTCCTATCTGACGCTAAGTACATTAGTTATTCAACAATAAATCTAAATGATTTTTGACTTCAACATCTTTATCCACCCCAGGGAACTTTTATCAACTGATCTTTTCTGTATGTTCGTATTTTTTAATTATTTCATTTCTTTTACATGTCTTCACTGTGATATTCTATATATTTTTGTCCTAATCTCGACAACACCGGTATATTTAACTTCATTTGAGGGAACAACATGCGAGCCTTTTTTACTTTAAGGGAAATCATTGTATAGACATATCCTATTTTTAAATCACCACAATTTATCTAGAGTATGGAGAAAACTTTAACGTACAAACAGTATCAGAAACAAGAGGTGATATGAAATTTTTTCATTAGGTGTTTTTTTATTACAACCTGTTTTAGTGAATGTCATGCACCCAGTTTGATTAATGATCTAAACTGAATGCAGTAGAACTTGATTTGATGCGTTACCGGCCTAGGGAGTTCTGCCCGCGGCTCATAATAATCCATATAACTCGATATTATGTATACCTCTCAAAATAATTTTGAATTTAAAATGATCCGGTCTGATTCACCAGTTTCGATCACTTTGCAGGTATTTATCTACAAAATAAGAATATTCTGTGTCACAGCGAAATTCATTCACAAAACAATAGTTAAGTAAGTAGACGAAGGTGATTTAGAGCAAATAAAGCATTTAAGTTAGCATTAATTACAGAATCTAATCCTTCATGATTGACGAATACTGTACTGGCATACATTAAAACATAGTGTAACGTTCAACTGCGTAAATTTTGATGGTATGAATAAGTTGTTAATATCAGGAAACAAAAATCAAGGTTCTATTTTTGCTTGTGGCTTCATATAGTAGACAAATTTTATTTTTTGTTCCTTTGTTCCTTTGTCACCGCTAATGGAGGCACGAGTTTGCTCAGCATTGAGGTGAAAGGCACTGTCTGCTTGATCACTCCACAGGATCGAATAGCGCCGCCAACATCCTTCTCTAGAACGCTATGATCACGTTATCACGTTGGTGGTTTGCCTCAGGTGAGGTAATATCTTTAGCTGAAAGTCCATGCAATATCAGCTCGAATGGGCTAAGGTGTAGGTGCGGAGTTTTGGTGTTTGTTTAATAACCTGTGTACGCCTATATATCGCCTAGATAAATGGATGTAGTCATTCGGAAACGAATCGAACTGTTTCTCTTATACGTTCCATGAGTGTCTGAAATTATAAATTACTGCGGTATTTATATTCAAAATAGAAATATAGCATCTAATCTTCCAGTGCAATATGAATTTTACGTGTATGAGAATATTTAGTAAATGATATTTCATCTCTTGAATATTTATCATTATGATATGGAATAATTCATATTTATAATTATCTTTTAATTTGCATGTACTTCATCATTAATCATGTGTATTATTCCAAATGAATTTCAATTGCATATGCCATCGCCATCATCATTACTGGTCATCAATCCTAAGATTGATTTGACGCAGCTCTCAACTCAATTATCCTACCTGCTAATCCTTCAACACCTATTATTATTTTCTTTTGCAATCTTCATTACCTATTCCATATGTTTTATTTGCGGACTTCCTTTTTCGTTCTTATCATGGTTTTCTCCGATGCTGTATACACTCGAAATCTGTAGCAACGATAGATCATCATCATAGAATCGCAATATGAGAATCCTATATGATTTTGAAATGCACTAGGGTTGCATTTGATGACAATGAGGCATGTAAGATTGTTGAAAAAAATACAAATCTGCTTTTACATCTGCTGTGTGCTTGGATTAATGGGGTGTAGCAATTACATACTTCAGGTGACATGCTACGCGCATTTAATTTTGGCTTATCTCTAATCTGACACTAGGTAGTTTAGGGATGGGACTTAAAATATTTAGATATGTTTGAGAATATTAATTCATTTAATAGCCAATAGCCAATTAATGGAAACCAATAATGCACCATAATTGACTTTTATTTAATTGCTGGAAAGTTATCAGGCACGTTAAAATATTTTTTCAATGGATTCACGCTGTCTCTTTCGAGCAATGTAGCATAATATCATAGGTGCCATTCTTTATTAGTCCGTTTACGATATATTTAAAGCTTTAGTTCTGCAGGTACTGAGCTGAGTACACATTTTTACTTCTTTTAAGCTCATTTCCGGCCACTTAAGGAGTAACGAACCTAATTCGAAGCACTTTCCTTTCCGAAGCAGATTGCTTCGAGCTCAAGAATCCTCAAGTTTTTTTTTCACAGTAATGTAATGATTGCATTTATTGTACTCTAAACGTATAACTATTGGGAATAACTTCAATTAATGCTCAATTAAAAGTTCGATGACCGTCGTATTATTCGGTGCATTAATTGACGTTGAATGCAAAATTGAGGCCGACCAGTCATATTTAACCCTTGTTTAAATCTGTATAGGAAAGCATCAATTGCTCTTTTCCTCAGATATGTGGCCAATGAAATGAAAATTTATATTTCAATTAATCCCTGCAATAAAGAAGACGTTATGATCCCTGTTTGGCAAGAATTTCAGTTTTCCTAACTTTCAAAAGAAGATAAATAGCCCCAACTTTCCCGTGATTTTGATTTGTTTAACTTAAACTTTCTGGAACTTCCCGAAACAAAAAATAAAAAACTATGAAATAAAATGAAAACGAACAAAAGTCCCTAAAAACCCATCATTTCACTGCCTGAGCATCGATCGCGTGTATGGAGCTCGTTACTCGCGAATTGTTCCATATAAAAAAAATCGAGAAAATTCAGGGGCTATTCCTCATTCACGCAACAGTGCATCGCAGGCATTTAATCCGACAGGGAGATTGGGAGGGGGGTGGGGAAGGAGAGGAGGATAAGAGAAGGAGGAGGAGGTGGAAGACAGATGAAGGAGGGGGTAGAAGCGATGAGGGAGGGAAAGAGATCCTGAGGAAGGAGAGGAATGGAAGGAAACAGAGGGCGAGGAAGAACTTAAAAAGGGGGTGCTAGGTCGGAGGAGGCCCTCTGCAAGGGGCAGGAAAGACTAGGGCATGGGGTTTTTTCTTTTAACCAGGGGTGGCTGTCCTTTGAGGCGGCAAGTTAAGAAGGTTGGGGGAGGTGGGGGGTGTAACATAGGTTGGTGGGTGGGGATGTGAAGGGGTGGACGAGAGAAGACAAGCCTTCTCCTCCCCCGCCTTCTTACCCTAATCATCGATCCAGTGTAAAGGGGAGGAGGGAGAGAGCGAGAGAGAATGTGGAGGGATGGTGCCTCTTGAACACTTCCAATCATGGATGTAAATCTAAGGGACGGATGGAGGGGGAAGAACATGCTTTGGTCTGAGGGAAAAATGAACTGCCAGCGGCGGTGGTGGGAATGGGATGGGCAGCGCGAGGGAGAGGCTCAAAGGAGGGGAGGGTGATGGTTTGTAAGGCAGAGGGTGGGTGTGTATCGGATTTATGCTGCTCCAGGAGCGTGATCCAGCAGCTGGCGACCCTGAGAATGGGTATCCCCGCTTCGATTGTCTTTGCCGATGATTCCCTCGATCTCATTCTCGCATGTTCAATTAACCATCGCGACAAATTGAGGTCTCGGATGTGTTTCGAGATATTTTTCCCTGCTATTCAAAAAGTTATATGATTTTTACACAGATTTTTCCTTAAAAGGATCGGTCACTCACGCCTAAAATCGCAATTAAGTGAAAAAATTTGGTAGATAAATTGGAAAGATAAGCTATGACGAAAAATAATTCTTCCTCATTTAGCCATTTTTTTACAATTTGAAAACGAAATACTGCGAAAATTAAGCCTAATTCGTAAGAGTTAGTGACGTCATTAGAGATTTGGCTGATTAACACGTCCAGATGAACCCAATCCTTGACATTAATAATGATTCACCACGGTGTTAACGGTAACAAACCACGTAAGAGTAATTCCTGAGGTCGAGGAATAGCTTAGAAGCGGTGGGCATCATGGCAGGACTCAATGATGTCACTTACTTATTTGCAAAAGGATTAAGCCGGTTGATTTTAAGACAAGTAAAGGATGGATTGAGAATCGAAAAAGTACGATATTCTGTTTTCTAAACCTCACCGTTATCAATAATATAAGAAAATCGGTAAAAGAGCCCATTCTATGTTTACTGCCAGATCGAGGTCTCCAGTCACCTTTATTGAATCATAATAGAAAATTGTGCTTGCTCATTATCCTCAAATATATGGCTAATGATATGAAAATATCCTTGCCCTAAAAAAATAATTTTCATAATTTCCAATCGTATTCATGGTGTGTGTTAAGTCTTTTCAACATTTAGTCGGTGAGAAAAATGGATGTCGGCGAATTTCAAAACAGATATTCAGTAAAGAAGCAAGAAATTATTTAATTTAGACTATTCAAAATAGATGATCAGTAGAGTGAGATATCTTCAAGCCTAATAATTATTAAAAACTCCCATATTCAGAAATAGCATAATTTTTGACAGGATCGTCGCTTTGTGAGGACCGTTCTTGGCTCAGACAAGGATTTTGCATAGCAAGAAAATGGCAAAATAGCCATCTTCTTGCAAAAGGCACATAGTAATGGTATTGATTCATTATGAACAAGAATTAATTTTTATCTTCTTAACTGTTGACTACAAAGAATTGAGATTGACTTCCCACAAGACAAAAACGCACACTTCTTGTATTTTTCATATTTTCAAATATCTTTCATTAGTTGCCAATGAAATGTTATTTTGGCCCTTATTTCTTAATTTTTTAAATCTTACGTAGATCTATAAAAATAATCCTATCTTAAATACTTGCCGTTAGCATATTTTAGCCTTCCATCCAAGTGTATTTTTGTTACAGCTTTTTTGTTGCATGCAGCAGTTCATACTTGCTTAGAGCTAAAACCACCTGCAAAAAGGTCTAAATTGTATATATTTTTATTACCATGTAGTTCGCATGTCACTATTGCATGCTTCTATTGGCATTATGTAGATCAAATATCTTTTCGGTTGCCAAAATGCCATTGAGACTACAAATTTTACCTTAACAGTTGGACTGTTTTCCGCGCACATCGCTATGATAAAAAAAATTTAATTTATTGTGGCTGGTTTCAATATATTCTCTGACCCGGCAGCATGTGATCCTCAAAAATTCCTTACCCTACTGCAAAACGATTTGCTAATAATTTATTTTCACACTTTTGATTAGTATTGAAAGTGTATGTAAAGAAATTTTGCATTGCATTAATTCAGTACCATCATTAATATATATTATCTTATTTTTGTCGTGATATTTGTGTGCCTCTCAGCCAGCTCAGAGTTTTGTGAAGTTTTCGAATCCCTGTCTCTTCCATGCCAAATAAATTTTGTCGATGGTTCATTATATGTATGCATTTTAACTCTAGTTGTTTTTTTTAATTGTCTAAACCTATTGTTACCACTGGTTCAACGTGTGTGTACATAAGCCTTCATGTGTCAGATTTAAACTTGTTAATTTTTATTACCAGTGATTTCGTATTAGAAAGTCTCCTATTTATTCATCATATCCTCCTTTAATTAAACGAAGTTATGTGATGGCGTGGACCCGTTATTTGACCACAGGGTTTAGCAAGGCGTAATATCCGAGTAATATTTTATATTTACCCTTCGTAAGTAGGTCCTCAACTCAAAGCTATAAATCATGTGATGCTTCGTGGTTATTCGAATTTATAAGGACTCCATTCAGGGCTTTGGGGCTTATCATACTGTTAATCTTCCTTTTCAAGAGCTATCATTTTCATAATTTCAAAATTCCGTGTGAAAGGGTTTTCGGTTCACCTGTCGTGAGTAAGCAGGAGCAGCGGTTTAGGGCACCCAGGGGTGATTTGATTTGGTCCCTTCCTTAATTTCGAATCCTCAGAGATTGGGTAGATATCTAAAGAGATAATGAGGATGTCGCAAGTTAGAAGAAGAATAATAGCTTGATTCTGTCACTTAACAGTAATCAGAGTCCAACTATGGCCATTGTGGCCTATACCACGCTCAATCCTTCTTTCCTAGGTTTTTCCTAGGTTTCTTGGTAACTGGTTTTTAATATTCGTATGCTTTACTAGAGGTAAGTTTTTTGAAAATTCTTTTTCCATTAATTGGCGTTTTGTAGGTACTTTCGACCAAACTAGTAGTGAAATTACCTAAATATTTTCTTCACGTCGTGTAATATATTAATGAGAATTAACTTACGGCAGTTTCCACCAATTTTTATTCATTTAATGGCTGAAAAGACTCATTGACATCACTATTAGGTCACTTCTGGCAACCATCATGATATAGATCCACCATATCATGCCTGAAAGCTCCAAGTTTCTCGGAAATAAGTTGCGCCGGAATGATAAAAAAAATCCAAAATTATATAAATAATCCAGTATTTTTTCTTACATGAATTAAATTTTTGCTAACCATGTCTGATTTAAGCTACTGGCTATTTTATTTATTCCAGCCTCGCACAATTCCATATAGTTTTTGATAAAACGAATCAATAAGTTTTCTCTTAATGTGTAAGCAATATACGAAATCAGACAGGCGGCATTTGCTTTTGAGCTATGGTAAATATCGGCGGATGGATTATAAAGTTTTAAGTTAAATTTAAGGACGGGTGGATTCTAGAGAATAAAGGAATCGTTGTACCCCAAGCTAAGTGGAAGTTTAATGATAATTGCGGGGGTTTTTATTATTTTTCGTAACTAATTTCGCCAAAAATGAGCTTTTATCGATGTGATTGTATCTCAGGGAAAAAATGAAATCATAATTACGAAGTATGGTCTTTCTCTGATCAGTTAATTTATTTTAAAGTGATCTCAGCGATGACTGTGCGTCGTAGAGGCCCTTAGTTACCAGCTCACAGAAGTAAATACGTCATCAACATCGAGAGTGCGTGGGAATTGCGTGCGAGAGGGCACTCTGGAGTGTTGTTGACCGCGGCGAGGAATCGAATATCGGGTGCGCCACTTGGTTGGCCTGTGCCTCCTTGGGAGATGCCGACGGTCGAATGGCGTCCGCCATATTATGTTACCGGCTCGCAATTCGACCTCTACATATGTATATATCTCGAGTTGGCGCATTCGATAGGATTCGCGCTGCAGTTGGCCGCCTACAGGCTTCCTCATACGTGCCCCTGTGTGTAGTATTGCGGAATAATAAAAAGGGAATGCAATCTGATTGAGAGTGCCTTCGATTCGGGCCCCTACTGCCTGGCGCTCTCATCCTCTGCAACCGACACATGTTCAGGAACCCATCATGAACTATGCATGGCGCCCATTTGCCCAAAGTGCCTTTGGTCGAAGCGCATCAAAAGTTTAAGAAGGAGGAGGCGCAGAGCCGCGCGATTGATGGATTTATGCTTTTTTTTTAATTGTAAAGGATTTCTCGCGTGGACTTAACGCTGCAAAATTCAACGCGATGAATTCTTCAGTCTCTGTGAAAGTAATTTTTACGTAGATAAAATCGATATTTGTTCCTGAAAAATGCAGCAAGTTTCTAGATTTAGGGCTATTGTGGAAAAAAGAAAGCTTTTCACAATAGCACTTTTCCGATTTCGGTGCCTCCACATCATTTTTGTAACAAGTTATGGACCCTAAGAAATGATGTGAACTCTTTAATACGGTTAGGTTCACTGCTCCCTTTTAAGTGTTGATTGGCACTTCACTTTTTATCATTGTCAATGCATAATTTCTGTCCTGTCCAGAGTCCAGTGTCTGTTAAATTATTTCAGATACAGAAGTAAATCAGTCAAATAATTTTCTCGCCGTGGTCAACAGTCGGGAGTGGCATCTCACGTACATTTCTTACGCATTTTCCGCTGATGACGTACCTACTTCAATGAATTGACAGCGGAGAAACTCTATGTTGTACCGACACCGCTAAGATTTTTTAGGAATGAATCATGAGTTCAATAAAAGATCGTACTTCGTAGAAAATTTATATGGAAAAGAAACAATCCATCAAAATTTGAATATTGCGAAAGAAGCCAAAAAGTAAATATATCCTTTGAAAATGAAATACCCTTTTTTAATCAATATGATAACCCACTGTGCAATAAAATAAGTTTTTACCAAGGTATAAATAATAATAATTGGCTTTAAAACGAATTGATTGCATGCAGAAATGCAAGTACTTATACTCTAGAAAGAGAATGCTACTCCTAAGATATCTTACTGTTATTTTTGAGGAAGATGAGCAAGTATATTCATACTCAACCCTATGAGATAAAATATTTCAAAGTTTTAATAGCTTTACGTTCGTTCCCAACCACTAGTTAACATATCTTGTATGCCGATGTCCAGCGTGAGTTATTTCAATAAATCTTTTATATTGAAAGAAAGAATAAATATTTTACAATGAAAGTAATATGTATTTTTTACCTCTATCAATCAATCTATTAACTCCTCTACGCTTATCAAAAAGCATTTTTGGATGATAGGTCATATTAACTTCTCAAATATACGAAGAGCCACTACGCTAAAAATATTCATGTCAACTGTGGATATTGTTTGTGAAAATGTAATTAATAAACCTCTTGGTTTTGGAATGCATTTCCATTGTTCCGTGCTTACAGTCTACCTCAAGGTGCTTCCTAAAGGAATTCATTTAGAGAGGCAATATAGTAGCCATTGGAACGTTTTTGAGCAATCCATAAGTAGAATTATGAGCGAAATCACCCCGCGGAAGAATCATAGGGTTTATTTTAAAAGTTCTGAATACCGTCACCTTTTTAAAAAATAAGAATCCTCTGAATTATTGCATTTACAGATATTTCATTTTTTTAAGTTCAAAGAAAAGTGTTAATGATGTATTTGAATAATACCTTAGTTTAAACTCCAAATTTATGAGACGTCCGCTACCTGGCGCTCACTTCTGATGCATTATCTTCATTAGTACCTCATTGCTCGGCAGGATTGCCTCTTGGCTTTGTAATACCTTCCCTAAAAGTCGCTAAAATTTTAAAAGTGAGGCAGGACCCCTTTAAAACATAATTCTTTAATCGCTTGACTCAAATGCGGATTCTGTCACGGGTCCATATTGAAAAGAGCTATTTTCGCTCGGTGTAGATATTTTACACCTCTATATGACGTATTTTTAGTGCCACATGCATCATGTCGTCATATATAGATCAGCTGTCACCCCAACTCAGTTACCTTTGTGTATAAGTAAGCCTCGATGTGAAGTTCGCCTCTCCTCCCTTTCTTTTTGTCGAGACTTCACCACTTCAGACGCTACTTCTCCGTTGATTTTATGTCCCCAAGTATACGCGTGAAATGCAGTTGCTCCGTCTCGGGCAATGGCGCGAATTGCGGGAAAGGGTCCACCTGTCCGCGGTAAACCTCTACCCCTCTCCACCGTCAACCCCCTCGGAAGAGAGAAAAAAAATCATCCCACACCACCCGCAACCCTTTCGCTGGACCTATCTTCCTGTTTCCCTTTTTCTCACCTGCCACGCTATACCCTTCCGCTAACCCTATACGTATATATCCCATGCCCCTAACCCATTCCCGTTGCCTCCAACACCGCATTTTCGCGCGCGGTTAAATATTTGAGACTCAAGGGCCTCGTTTCCCACAGCCCACGAGGCCGACGCCAGGGCCGCTCATCAATTAAAACCGACTCCGACGCCCACCCTCGGTCGTCACACCTTCGCCCTTGCATACTCCACACCCGCACGGGTTGGAGGAGGAGGTGGAAGCATTGGGGTGTGTGGAGGGTGAGAAAGGTGCAGGGTTGGATGCGGAGAAGGTATATACCCTGAGAAGCGGGTAATTGACGCCGAGTGAGCGTATGTTACACGTCCACGCCAATAAGACAGTCCCAGCGTGCGTCCACAGGTTTACATATAACCCTTCCCGCCACCAGGTGAGAACGGTCAAAGCTACGCTGTACATAATTCAAAGCAGTGACAGAAACGCTAAACTGCATTGTAACGTGGGTGCAGCGTCAAGAGGCTTAAACAATGAATATTCATTCCAAAGCCAAGGCCTTCATTATAATTTACCAAGCTATCCCTAATCTCTTTGCGGTAAATACTGCATTACGTGTGATAGTGTTAATCTTAGTTATCGACCTAGATATATTGATGAAAAAAACATTCTTTTACAAATTTTCAATATGAAATATGTCCCATAAGAATCTGATTCAAAATCACCGCATGTCATGTGAAAATACGATGTAGAATGTTATAATTTATCTTGAATAAGCTTTTTGATGTATTTTTACATTTGCTGTTTAAATGCGAGCATGTCTATTTATAAATTTGTGGATGATGCCTTTTCACGTGGGTGCGAAAACTATAGCGTTGAAACTCGATGCAATTCATTGTACATTTTTCGGTGATGTAAGAGTGAACATCATAGTGGAGCAGTTGTTCTAATCGTATAATATCTGTTTATCTTATCTGAGCCTTTCCAATTAATTGTTCTTTTAGTATTGTCGTATTTTTTTCTATTAGCTGTTCGTTTTTATTCAGTAAAAACCTTATCTCACCTTGTTACCTGCATGCGGAGTATATATGCCCCTCTTTTGTCGAAAAATATTGCAAAATGTGGCCAACATAAATTTAGAATACGCAAACTGACGCGTCCGCCTTCCAAGCCAAAGAATTTTTTGGTAGTTTCGAGCAGACTTGATGATGAGCGTCTCATGGCCGTATTAGGAGTCAATTTTTTACGCTTGTATAAAACCTTTAACGTTACTACGGTGTGCATTCAAACTCATCCTTATTCGATGCACTGAATTATTGAGGCCTTTACTGTGTAGAATTCCATTATATGGTTGGAAGGAAATTACTTTGCTTTTCTACAAAACACACACTTTATTGCCGACTAGTTTCGGTTACACTGTACCATTTTCAAGACTAGTGATACACATAAGAATTTGCCGGGATATATACTCTGTGGTCGGGTGATTGGAGGTGAAGGGGAGAGGGGAGGTAAGTGACGGGATGGGGGAAGGTGGGAAGAGATAGGAGAAAAACCAGAGGTAGTTACCGAGGGGAGCGTGGGTTGTCGTCACAAGGATTTTTTGGCGTGTAATAGTGGAATGTCTAGGAGGGGGGGGGAGTGGAAAGGGAAAAGGTGGTCATTAGCAATGGGTTCTTTCCTCTTTACAATTTTTAAAATTTCCAACTATTCTCTGATGTCCAGCTGTGTTCCTTTCTTGACTCGGTGCAGTAATTCAGGGGTAAAATCCGCTTGGTGGCCTTCCTCTCGAAGGTGGCCTTCCTCTCTCCTTCCACTATTACACGCCAAGAAATCCTTGTGACGACAACCCACGCTCCCCTCTGTAACTACCTCTGGTTTTTCCCCTATCTCTTCCCACCTTCCCCCTTCCCGTCACTTACCTCCCCTCTCCCCTTCACCTCCAATCACCCGACCACAGAGTATATATCCCGGCAAATTCTTATGTGTATCACTAGTCTTGAAAATGGTACAGTGTAACCGAAACTAGTCGGCAATAAAGTTTGTGTTTTGTAGAAAAGCAAAGTAATTTCCTTCCAACCATATCATCCTTATTCGTAGATTTATTGGTGCAATACATTTGTACGCTAATTTTGAAACTTGCTAATAATAAAATATTTTTAGGCAAAAAAGAAGAAATGCGCTGAATACATCGCAGATTTTTTGTTGATCTCAGGTATTTAACATGAGTAATGGATTCGACAGAATGCCAAATTATAGGCAGCAGTAATGCGTGGCAGTAGAAATTTTTTAAAACCAAGGTCATGTCTATTGTCCGTTTTTGAAAGCATGAATTCTTTGTTGGAGTGCCTTACCACTTGCTGCTATTCAAGGGAAAAGAACAGTGGGATTTTTGACATATCGATATTACTGAATCATCAATAAGGAGTTGATAGAGCCTTGAACCCAGTTAATTTTTCAGCGAATCCTGGAATAAAGGAAACCATTAACGCATGTTAAGGAGTGAGGGAAACATAAATACATATGTCGATGATAGAAATCGCGAAACTTCAGACAACGTAAATGGATCAAAGGATTAAGATTGCAAGCTGTAAGTATTTAGGACCTAATAAATTTGCCGAAATTATGATATAGAGGAAAACTGGACCAAACCAAACCAAGGGTTGATGATATGTGATGATAATGATGCTACTAAATAACAACATGCATGCGAATTATACGTGAGTGGAAACAATCATTTGGGTAGTTGTGCAATACAAATACGCTATAGTGTCCGTAGGCAGATGAAAGGAAGCAGCTAGGGTAGGTGAGTGAGGGAAGAATAGCGAGGAAAAAGAATGGAACGTCGAAGAATGTGAAGCTTCGGACGGCGAGGGAGGATCGCAGGCGCTATTCAAAAGTGAAACGGACGAGACGAGGCAGTGGGAGTTGGGATGGGATTTAGCAGCGGCCGGATGCAGCGGTCTTTATCCTCCAGGAGACGGAGCGTTGTCACTATCAAGTCACTTTGCGAACCCAGCGCGAGAGAGAGGGAAGAATGAAAAAAAGCAGAGGAAACGTTGCTCGATGACAAAACATTGACTGGTGAATGCGCTTAGCCGTTGAGAGCCTTCGTCGCATTGTTTCCAGCGAGAGGATCCCACGGTTTTCTCTCTCCAACTCATTCTCTTGCAAGGCTCACAGGTTGGCGTGGTTACGTTAGAGGTTTAGTGGAGGAGAATCGATTATCGTGGAAGAGGAAGCACAACCCTTTCGGAGGTTCTGAAACATCAATGCCCATCGGTTTTTTCAGATAGTTTTCCGTTTTTGTTCCCAATTTAAAAAAGTAAATAGGGCTTACGAAAACCTCGTTGTGAGCATACCACCCCATAACTTTCATTTTATTGGACGCAAAACATATGGTACTTCTTTATTACTAAGATATATCTTATTCGTAATACGCTCGATACCTATTGATTATTAGATACACTCTTCTTCTCGTTTACTTTCCTATAAACCTATTTTATTGCCAACGTGTATGGTCATTCATGTTTTCCAATCAGTGTATAAATAATAAAATGATATCTAAATTATTCATATCACTTAAAGTGGCCTATATTTTTTTTAATTTGACCAGCAGAGTTAGATTACCATCACCGTAGTTTCAAAATACCTGCATTGAGAACATGAAGATGGCTAGGATTCTTGTTTTGGAATTTTTGCTCCCATTGCCTCTAGCTCACCTTCCTTCTAAGTATTTATTCCCTTTAACTAAATTCATCAAGTACGATAACAATGTGTTTTTTTACCATTCCTTGATTCCTGAGTTCTCATGCAAGAAATTTTAATATTAAAATTCCAAAGAGAACCCGCAGGTATATCAGTGTCCAATTTTATAAAACCACGCTTGGTCACCGCATGTTACTACTACAAACATTTCGACTATTTACGTAGAAAATACTAGTTCTAAGACACCACTTTTACAATTTGTGATTGTTTATGTACCGGACTTGCATTAAACGTCTTCATGGTAACTTGTGAGTCATATCTTGGGTGTCATTCTGGGAGTGATTGTTCATCATCATACAAAATTCCATGCTAGCGACTATCAGGATTAATTTCATGATTTACAAAACTATTGGTATTCTTGGTAGTACCAGGAATGGCATCTTAAATGTATTTGTCTTGCTGTTTATTTCTTATCTTCTTATCACAGATTATGGTAGAAAATCATAATATTTATCCACCGCTTTTTCTGTTATTATTTATTTTGAAATTAGCGTTTTCATAGCATTCACCGAACCATTGAGTCAGAACGTGCATAGGAAAAAATACGCTGCATTTTAGCGGTTTTCTTGGCCTGGAACCAACTCTTAATGCAGCTATATCTCATTCATGACGGATTAAATATTAGTGGTATAGACATACCGACGTTCTGATTCGGATAACGGGGCTCAATGAATTGTAACCACTTTCAAGGTAAGGCCAATTTTTATTCGATGTCTTGGAGTACAAGGCTAATATCATATCCCGTCATATCACAGTTATGGCTAACCGCACAGTCAAAAAATGGATACCAAAACGGATGAATTGAAGAAATGCTATAGCTGTGCTTGCTCCATGTCCCACTCCCGAAGAACCAATCGTACTTTATTGGCGAACGTATTCATCCTCGGGGGAATTCGCATCTCTAGCGACCGACCCGCTTTGATTTCCGTCCTTTGACCCCTGGCGTCCGCGGCGTTGGAGCCGAGCCGCCATCCAAAGCCGTGCATTCGTAATGGGACGAGTGAAGGGAGTAAGTCGTCACTTAGCGTGGCTGACAATGCCCAATGCACAGAGGGAGGGTGTCCGGAGTAAGCGCACGTCGGCCGCTCAAACATCCGCGGATTTGAAGGGCAGCTGGCTCTATCACTCGACTGCTGGCCATCAACTCGGCCGCCGCCTGGCTGCCTTCAATTGGATTAAAACGGCCCAGAGTGCGATTCTGCAGAGGATTGCAGGTATCCGCGCATCCCGAGTGAAGTAATGCGCGCCAGTCCTTGTCCGAAATCTCCACTACGCATTATGATTGAAGACATTGGTCTTCTAATTTGTGTGTTCTGAACGACCTAGGCGGCTGAATGTGTTCAATTTGCTCTAAGTTTTTGATAAGAATGCCACTTAAACTATTTTATTTAAGTGACTATGAGGGAAAAACACATGTTTAATTTTTACCCATACTTATAAAGGAAACACACGGATTCAGGTGTCGGATAACCCCGGTGCCATTCATTTTCAAGATGCCGAACACAAGCGAAGCATAGGCAGGAACAGAAATATTTTTCATTTGGGAGGGTAGGCTGGAAGAATAATTCGGGGATAGGGACAAGCGGTGGTGAAGGATAGGCGAAGAAAAGGGCTAGAAAAAGAGTAAGGGCCCGGTACATGACACAAACCAAGCCAGCGGGTGCCAATCTTAATTCAAGCAACGAAGATTAGCAAATTAAAAACAAGGTGAAAAATTTTTGGCTTGGGAAGAGGAATAAGTACAAAATAATAATAAAACGGGAATTAAGAATTCTTAAGAGCTTGGATAGTTGCTAAAGAATTGCTAAAATTTCATCCTCATGTTATGAAAGTAAGCCCTGAGGTATTTTTTTATATTTTATTGATCGCCGTCTGGTGAAAGGAGGGCATAAATGCCTGTAATCAAGGCCAAAATATAATTGGAATGTAATAATAGTAGAATGATTATTATTGTTTCTATTCTGCTTCACTGGGAATATTTAAACAAAGTATTCGAATTTTATTTGTCTACATCAAGGCTTGCTCTGTAAGGTAAAACTACACAAGTTTAATATCCTGTCTCCCGTTTAAGCAACTTTTTCACTGCAGAAAATCACAGAAACCAATATTGTAGAGGAGTAACAGAGGAATCAATTTTTGAGAAAATTATATTATCGCACGGTCAATTTGTCAAATGGAGTACGTAGAAAGTAAATTGTTGTTTATGATCATTCCACCTTATTGTTTGTTAAATTTTACTTCTATTAAGGCCCTACACGCGCTGTTTCCGGGGCGGTGAAGGTAAATATAAAAAGATAAATAAATGGAATGAATAGAGAATTTTTTGCTTTGGATTTAAAAATTTATCAATAACGCCTTTGCACAAAACTGCTTCTAAAGTGTCTGTGTACAATATTTTTCATAATTTTAACTTACGGAATCGGTAATGTTTGTAATACGCAGCAGTTTGAATTATACCTTAAGGGAAAGGATTTTTGGACTTTCTTTACTCCCAATTTGATCAAATTATCAACGAATAGTAACGTTCACCAGTTTAAACGACAATTTACTGCTGTTCCCATTCCCACAACGTAAAGAGCCACTTCCCTACGTGTGTGTTTACGCTTGCCTCTCAGGGAAGCTCCTATTTTAGACCGAAAAAAACTTTATTTGTTGGTCTTTACTTTGTATCACTGTGAAAAAAATCGAGAGTAGGTAACATTTTGCTTGAACTTCAGTATGAAGTTCACAGTTGGGACTTCATGAGCTTCCTCGCTGCCCATCCATTTTCATTTCCTTCGATATTCGATGCAATCGATTCGCTGGGTGTCCCTCCCTTCGCCGGAGCAGCAGCCAGTGCTAGATCCCAATGGGAAGACGAGAGTCGCTTGGACATCTCCTCCCGCCCTTGCGTCTCTTCATATACCTCCAGTATCCTCGCAGAAGCATCAGAGTGGGGTTAGATCGTTGCCTGGGTGCATGAACCTCTCCCTGGAACTTGCGTCCTCTTTTGTCCTACCCCACTGCTACCACGATCATAGAACGTGGAAGGACTGGATTTTAAAATTAATTCCATAGTTTTCGTGAATATATCTGTTCAGTTCATTTTTATTTTCATTGAAATTATTCGCAATCGATATTTTATAAGGTAGAAAGTGCTTCTTAGTTTCATTTCTTTTGATTATATCTTTAAACCCACACTGTTACGGTGTCTGCGGTAATCTAGCAAGAGTTTTAAGAGCTGGAATAAATCCTCTCCTCGAGGTAGCCGAAGGCGATTAAAGTTGCGTCGTAGATCAACCTTTGTAGCGGGCCCATTCGAGTTTGTAGCAGCGGTAGAAGAAGATTGAAGTTTCTTTGAAGGCTATTCCAAGCGTAGTTGTCCAAAGAGAGGATTTTAATGATGATCTAAATCAACGCGTGTGTGGAAATCTTCGGTTGTAGTCATTTGAAAAGAAATTTTCTCAGATTTAATATTAATTTGAATTTTAAGAGAAATTTTGGGTTGATAAAAAGGCCTTCTCGTCTCTGTGGCTCAGTAAGACAGTTTAAAGCGTAATTTTCGTATATTTGGTTTAAATATGCCGTCATCACATCATAATCTGTAGAAAGTGAGTAAAATTCCCAATTTGTTGAGGTTTTCATAGTATTCAATGATGGGCCTCGTACCACTGTGGGATATCGTTTAATCTTCAAAATAAAGGCATCTAATTTCGTTTGGTACTTCGTTTTGGGATATGGCAATCTTTAAAGTTTGATAAAAGTTGTTTCATGACCTTAATAGAGTTAAATACATCTTGTCACACAAGATAACTGCGAGGCCTGTCTCCTCCATCTAGTATGAGTGTGACGTTAGACTAGACAGCTACGTGCTAGACTGTCTATATGACCAGTGCTGTCAGTTGGGCCGACGCTCTTGAATTAGAGCAGAGGTTCAAGGATTCTTAAGGCTTACTAAGAAAAACTCGGCCATCACTTTGTGTAAGTCCAAATACTTGAAAAAAAAGTCTTTAATTTCCCCTAACGACATAATACCCAACTGATTTCAGCATTTCAGCGCCAGGGATTAACAAGTCCGAGATTGGACAGCAAAAATTTTAATACATAAAAACCAGTTAAGGTTTTCAGGTGGGTAAATGTTCTAAAGGAATGTAGGGTTAATCTGAAGGTGCAATCAGCAGGGGTCAACAAGAACATTTAAGGAAAATGAAAAACCAGAACAGTTGAGCACATCTTCAAAATTGATTTAAAATTTTCCATTGGTGCTCTTGGAATCTAGTTAATCCCGTGAAAATGGCACAGAAGTTCTGAAACCGATCGGGTAATAATATCATTTCGAAAATATGTGCGGCCTATTTTTTCAAGCTAAAGAATTCTTAGAGAGCATTATTGGCCAATTTCAGCTGCAACGAAGCATTTAAAGCAAGTAATCTAAAGTTAAAATGTATCCAGTTTCCCATCTAAGAGCGAAAAAAACAGAGCTTTGAAATTTATGACAATGAACCATCAAATGCTGTTTTAAAAGATATTCAGTTAGCATTACTATGGCATATTCTAATTTAGTTTTAAATAAATAAATAAAATAATTTTGCTAACGCGAATATATGATAAATAGAAGATATCCGTGTAACTTTCAATTAAATATTAAGGTGATATTTAATTAAAAGTTACTGGAAGTTCTTTTCACAAATACTTTTATTTTACTTCACGATCAGTTTCAAAACTTTCACTTGAAGAGAATACTACGTGTATTGAAACCAGTCATCAAGTGACATTAAAGTGTTTGTGGAAATTTTCCCGTAACTCTTAATTTCCAGATATTTTATAATACTATCATATTGAGCCTGAAACAACTCTTTGTATTAAATAATTGAATATTAGCAGCCTGGAGTGAAATTTTTAAGGGAATGGCGTTTATAGATCACATAGCGTCGGGGGTCCAGCAATTGGATGGGGGCGTTGTGCCGGAGCAATAGGCAATCCGTTGTGCGGAGAAAGAGGGTGGGATATTTGGGTGTGGAGAAAAAGGTGGGGCAAGAGGAATTGGCCGAAGTGGAGGGCGTTGTTCCGTGGGAGGGTGAGGCTTGAATGAATAGAGGGACTGGAAGGTGGGGAGGACAGAATTCCATCGAGTGAGTCCTTCAATTTTTTTTAAATATTCATCCCTTCTCACCTCGTCCCTATTTCTCTCTTTTGGCAGTCCACGGGTGATGCTCTGCTTCAGGTTGGCCCTGGTGCAGCAATGCAAGGGGTGCCGAGGGATTGGTCCGGCCGCGCGGGAATGAATACACACGGCGCGGCAAAAGGGACGACTCCGCGCTTGAGTGAAGGCGGGACGACGACCGCGTGTAGCGAATTATTTTTTATCTGGGTGCGGACGCCTCTCCAGTTTAAATTATTTTTTAATATTTTACTCTCTCCCTCCATCACTTCAATTCTCCAGCCACCTTGCAACGTTATTTTTCTCTTTAATGCCGGATCGGGAGAAGATAAAAAAAATGATCCAAGTTTTTGCACGGGTTGCATTGCGAGACCTGGCGCGGATGGTCGCGGGGGCCATTGGGATTTACTCCTCTTTGTCCTTAGAGAGAAAAGGCAGGGTCAGGGAGAAGGGGTGGTGGGTTGAAAACGGTGGGTGTGGTGCGACTGGAGAGATTTCCCTCATACCTAAGACAAGTGGTGCTAATCCATTTGGTCGTAACAAGCGACGTTCACGTATTGATTTGCGATGTAATTCTATGTGATAGTGGAATAGAGCATGATCGTCTCGTTAGCTACTTTTAATTTTCGTAGTGAAAAATACGTTAGCGTATATACATTAAAACTTTTTACTACTTTCTGGATGATGATGGCACAAATTTAATTTTTAATGTGACCAATGTTTACAATGTCAAACCGGAAACTTACTTCTGTTGACTTATAAATTCGTCTAATCTTAATTTAAGTTTGTGTATTTGGTGTCGTGGTTTTAATGCCTGGTTTTATTTAGAATCATTGTAAATTCTTATCCTTTCCACATGATTTAGCTAAGAAACTGTTTAAGTGGTGCGTGAGACCTAAACCTAATGCAACTCATATGTTAGCAGTTAAGCTCTTAGCAATCTTACCATGGTTTCCAGTCATTGGAAAAGGTGTGCCTACAGACTGGTTTCTCCAGGAATTCATTAATTTTAATTAAGAATTAAACGAAAAATATAAAAGTCACCTTATGCCTTACATAAACTTCTAACGGTTACAGTCAACTTCATACTATGGCATAATATTAAAAAATTATGTCTATAATAACGCAAAAAGCATTCATGCACATAAAATCGAAGGAATCTATAGTTCACCACTAAATTGTTAGGGACTTATCGGTAGGTGATATCAATTTGATTTCAAATATTTTAGAAAAATTTGCCATTTTTATCATACAATTCCAATTTCCAATGTTCCAATGCTCAATATAAAATAAAATATTCTATTTAAGCAACCAATACCTACATTATGAATTATAAAATACCAATACGTCATAAAACATAATGTAAACTTTTTATTCGTGACTGCAGCATATATAACGAGGCAGTGACCGGCATGCTAGTAGTAACGTGGGCGTCTGGCTTGGTTGGCAGCAGCTACGCACGAACAAAACAATGAATATCAGCTGAATGAAAGTTCATCATTGCCCATAGAATGCTTAGAAGGCTTAGTAGTGACTCTTTACGACGCAACAGACCTTGGTTTTGCTTATGTGTCTCTCTTTCACATAAACTGTAAAATCATACGTAAAAACTGTTTTAAAGACATGAGTGTCATACTTGAGTGATATTCGTGTGTGGTAAAGTACACGCTATGATATTTGACGAAATTGACAACAATATTCGACAAATAGAGCTAAATTACGGTATAAAATACAAAAACGCTCAATTGACCGCTCGCGGTCATTCTAAGTAAAAGCTGAAACTTCTCTGGATATGAGTTTTTTTCCCAAAAAAGACTTCATTTTCGAGTTATTTTTTCCAAAATATAAAAATAATAATTAAAAATCTCAGCGTTATTGATCGGAAAACAACGAAATGGGGCGCGATAGAAAAACGCGAACGGTCAATAGACCCCGGTCATTCGAATGATAAGCAAACGTACAATTTTTTATTAAAGATGTTGGTTGTGCAAATAGCGTGTTGGCTATTTATTTTAATTTTTGAATTAACTATGCCCGTACCTGCTAGCCCTGTTTACCTGAGCGCCGACTCTTTTTCTGCTAAACCTGCTGAGAAGGACGCAGAAGCGTGAAAAGCCCTCTCTAGTGCGTATTTTGACTTGAAGCTTCCTCCACTCCAACGCTTGAACCCTCCCCCAGTGCGCCTTATCGCTAGACTCCTGAGTTGAAGGGGGGATTTTCACGGTGTCCGTCCAACCTCTCTCTCTCTTGTCCGACTGTCTCGAGTGGAGGGGACGCGAAAGGGCAAGGGACAAACGTATACGAGAGGCCCGCGTGGGCGTTCCCTACGCTAGCCTTGTCACACGTTCAGCGGTGCACTTGAGCATGGATACGAGCAGTATTATGAAATACACCAACTTTAGCAATAAAATTAGAATCTTTTTATCTTAAGAATAGCCCGTAATAGAATAGAATAGGGACAGATGAACAGCTTAACGAGCTCCATGACTTGATAGGTGGTGACAATTTTAAGAAAAAAAATGCATCTTAGGATAGTTATCAGCCACTTATATCGGTGTTTTACCTAAAAGAAAAGGAATACAGATGATTATTATTATTTTTTTCCTCTTCTATTATTGACCTTGTTTATTACATTTAATAATATTTCTTGGAGTTTTATGTCAATATAAAACAAGTTATAGCCAACGTTTCGATTTATTTAAAATCATCCTCAGGGCTCTTAACTTTGTACATATTTATTGAATATTTGTACATATTTATTCAATAAATATGTACAAAGTTAAGAGCCCTGAGGATGATTTTAAATAAATCGAAACGTTTGCTATAACTATTTTATATTGACCTAAAACTCCAAGAAATATTATTAAATGGAATACAGAGGCACTAAACCCTATCGGCCGTATTCATAGTTTCCTTAGTAAGCTACTAACGCCTAAGTAGCGTTCTAAGTAGTAGCATACTAGCAAAATGGTATTCATAGATCGTTAGTAAGGGCTACTAAGCCTAGTATGCTACTATCTTAGTAGCTGGTTCTTAGTCGCCCTCCGGCCTTGTTTAAGGGAGCTACTAAATATGGCGGACCGTTGTGGATGATCGAACTCCGGTTTTATTTGTATACTGTTATAGAGTTTTTATGCACTTGTGCCAAAATGGAATACGCGAATCCATTCTTCAAGTAAGGCAGGCAACGTATGTAGTGTAATTGTTGACAGGAATTGAAAGTTTTTCGTAGCTGCGAGGAAGCTACGACTTACAGTGAACTTGTGCCTCTAGTGTAAGTGAACACAATTTGTACATTCAATGCGCCCCTAAGTGAATTGATTGCATATAGACGATGAAGTAAAGAGTGAAGCGACAAGTGAAGTGATTTGTGAGTGTATGAGATTCGACAAAATGATTTATTTCTTTCATACTGGTTTAACCATTTCGATCAAAGGTATCTACTAGCTGTTGCGAAGGGGATATGTTTTATATTTGAAGCAGTTGTTCTTTAGGGAATCAGGAAACGCTTATAAATTTTCATTCGTTTGTACGCTTATAATTTGTGTTTGATTATATTACTTATTCTAGTCACTTTATCGTGAGCTTTCGGCAGTATTTACATTTCGCGTATTTCGTTGCGCTGTTGTTTTTCTTTTGGTTACGGTACGATGGATAGTGGAGAGTGAGATTGGAAGTATGTTGATGTTACAATTTCTGGTTTAAAAATTTGTTTCAGCATATTTATTTCATTGTCCACGTAATGGTAATGTGAAATAACATCAACTGATT
The DNA here is from genome assembly GCF_921293095.1 of Ischnura elegans. Taxonomy (NCBI): domain Eukaryota; kingdom Metazoa; phylum Arthropoda; class Insecta; order Odonata; family Coenagrionidae; genus Ischnura; species Ischnura elegans. Next base: position 117,308,922 of record NC_060246.1, read on the forward strand.
CTAAATCATTAGTGATGAGTGAGAAGTGAGATGTGAAGAATTCTTTCGAACGTCAACGAGTGCAAATTCTTTTGGTGTGTGCAGAGTGATTGGAAAACTGATTATCATTGTTTACTAGAGTCACGTTAAAGTGTTTTAAATTAAGTGTGAGTCAAGCTTTTCATTGAACCAGTTGATTCAGAATGTACGGATTATAAGTGTCGTAAAGACAGCTCGTGAAATGTGAAGTGAAATGTTGTGTGCGTTGTAGTCCTATTTGTGATATGATCAGCAATAAATAAGTAAAACAAGTTACGTTAATTATGCTTTGTTTTTTACATTAACCACCTCTAGTAAACTATATGCCGTATATTTCCACACGCTTTCAATATTTGAAATATTTAAATGTAGCGAAGCAGATTGTTGTTTCCTTGACTAACACTTTAGGAGTTGCAAACATATGTTACTAATTCCTCGTAGGTGTTTGTAACGTAATAAATGTGTGTCATTCACACATTTATCTCAACGTTATTTTCTTAACGTTTCATCTCTGCATTGCAAAAGTTTTCGTTTCTACTCCGACATTGAGGTGTATTTCTGCTTTCCGAATACAGATATGTATAATACTGACGTTGCTAGTTATGTTTTTCCATACTAATCACGCATACACTAATGGAAACAAATATCGGAAGTGCAAGCAATACGCAATTTATATGATCAATAAATATACGGCCGTTTGTAAAGCAATAACTGCATCTCAAACATACAAATGCTTCGGTATTACTCATAAATCTACCCTTTCCCAAAGGTATTGCATAATTTTTGTGTACAGCAATAAAAAAATATGTCTGAGATGCGATATCACATCGAATTATCCATTATGAAGTAAAAATTTCAATGCACTTTGCTGAATCAATTTCTTTTGTTTGATAGTGTTACGAATGTTCCGCGCCGCGGAGGAGTCAGATGCAGTGTTGTCAAGCGTAGCCTAGCGGGTTGAACGCAAATCGCTACCGAGTATCGGCTGCCGAGCTGGCTAGTAGCATACTAAGTTAGTAGCTCTTAGTAGCTCACGTAATACAATCCATGAATACCATATCTTAGTAGGCAACTAAAAGGTCTTAGTAGCCGACTAAGTTAGTCGCCCTACTAGCGTGTTTTAGCGGAAATCTATGAATACGGCCGTATCTATTTGCCCTCATCATCATCATAAGTCAATTGCTTTGACTCAGCTCTCAATTCCGTGGCGTAACTATGGGTTTAGATCCCCCTTCCCCCCTCCAAAGCCTAAGAGAATTTTATAGTAAGTATATTAATGTTTTCGCTGTTGTGATGATTTCCAACGGAATTACGAGTGAAACCCAAATTTTAAGTGCCCAAATGATGTAAAATGTATTTCCAGGAATGTCATTTTTCGTAACCTTTCCCGTTGCTTGGGGGGGGGGGGGGGAAGGGGTTGCTCTACACCCCCATCCCCCAAAGCATATTCCTAATTACACCACTTTGCATCATAATGTCGCCAGCTAAGTCTTCTTTTTAGTGTTTTTGGAAGTCTTTCTTTTTCTTCCGCTCTTCTCAGTACTTCTTCATTGCTTACTCGGTCGATTTATTTTAGCTCCATCATGATTAGGTTGCAACACATTTCGAACGCTTTCTCTCTCGACTACTCTGTAACTGCAAACTACCAAGTCTGGCCCCCATAGAGAAACGCACTGTAAGTGTAGCATCTGATGAACTGTGTCATTAATTCTGTACCTACTTCTATTCTCAGATGTAAGTAGATTCTTCTTTTTGTAGAAAGTACTCTTCGCCTGCGCTATTCAACTGATTATTTCTTATTCACTTCGTACATCGCTGGTAAATCGTCTTCCAAGGTAACGAAACTCTTTCGGCTAAAAAAGTTTTTTTCCCTTGTTGAATTATTGCCCTACCATCCTCTCTTTTGCTACATACGAGGTCATAGTCTTATTTTTGCCAATATTCAACTTATATTGGCCATTGCCTTTTCCATACTTGTCAAAGTCTTTTTCAAATCATTCCCTATAGTTGCTATGCCATCAGGAAATCGCAGCATGTCAAAACAAAAAAATAAATCATATAAAACCAACAATAATAAAGTCTATCATTTGACTAAAAATGTTCGCCGACATACATTAGTTTGTTTGATTATTTATTTCGATTCTATAAGTCAAAATATGTTTTTAAAATGAAACTTAGTATCATTATTCCCAGATTTTATTCACACGGGAAGAAAATTACCGTGCTCATTTGCTTTCTCTGAAATGATATTTAACGTAGAATTTAACAAATGAAAATGTAACACTTCACATTATGATGTATTTGTAGGGAGTGAGGGATAGTAAATTTTCATTGTAACCCGGGAAATAGAGACCTGCGCAGCGCCGATGGTGGTGAGACGGGTAAGTATATGATAAGGAAAAGGGAGAGAAGGAAATCAGTCTGGTTTTTCACGCGGTGGACGGTTTGAATGCGGAAGGTTGGAGGTTTGGTCGAGACTTAAGTGGAAACTGACCATCTGCCGAGCGTTGCAATAGCTATGAATGGAAAGGTCATCCATTGGGACGCATGGCGATTTTAATCGAGAGTAAGCGGTTAAGGGGTGAGAGTAAACCGTTTCCACCTCGCCACTTTCGCTGAGTCGATGTCTTTCATTACGTGACGATATAATATCCCACCAACTTGATTCTATGCGGGCGGCCGGCCGGGGTCTCGTGCGTGGGTCGACGTATGCTTTCTCGGGTGGGCGTTGACCTTTGCCGGATGGAGGGATCCCATTGAGCGGCACTCATGTCTCCAAAGAACGAGCAGAGGGTGAGCCCGGAAAACTCCAAATTGAAAGGATCCCTCGAGAGCAATGAAATGTATTTTTGCGTCATCATTAAGGGCGGTGGATTGCACACCATTCCTGAAACACTGGTACGAAATGCACTACCTAATATTTATGCCAGAGGTATTTATTTGGATGCCTCGACCAATTATATATGTAAGTACTCACATTCATTATTTCTTTTCAAAAATTTTCTCATTCCTTCACTCTCTTTTTCCCTAAGAATTAAACAGATTGAACATGCTTACCATTCCTAACCTCCTAATCACTTTCAACACCTGATGGTGCGTCAACATATCCGCGGTTCAAGAAGTTTTCTCTCGCTTCTCGTTTCTTTTCGAGGATCATTTTCAGAGCGTGATGAATGTCATCCCTGAAATACATCCGTCTCATATAGGCACCCTGCTCTTCTGTGTCAATTGACCCCTAATTTGAAATTCAGGGGAGGAAAGTATTTCAAGGGAGCTCCCTGATTGGATGACATTATTCCGCCTATTTTCCGTTCACCGTTTCTCAGTCGAGGATCAAAACGTCCCTTCGGCCCAAATGGACACCCTAACTCGGTGGACTACCCGAGAAAACTTCTTGAAGTGGATACGACAGGAACTACCACATTCTATATCCGTGGTTTTTAGCTAAGGATCTAGTAATTTTATTCTTCATAGATATCGCAATCTGCGCAAACAAGTACTAAGTTACATACAACCAGTCCGTAACTTAAATTCTCATCTTTCATGAGATTAATTGCGTTGGTTCATTTACGTTGAATCGGATTGGAATTTATTTCCTTGTTCTTTGAAGTGGATTTCAAATTTTGAAGGACTTCCTCAATTACAGACTCAGATTTTTCCGGTTTCGTATGTTTTTAATAGATTGCTTCATCAATTTTTATTATATCTCTGTTTATCTATGTTTCTAACTGTTTTCTCCTTTCTACGCCCTCCTGTAAAAACTAAGTAAAACTATTATATGTTTCGCTACCAAAGAGGTATTTCTGCCATAATTTTATTCAAGTATCTCTACCTATCCATTTATTTATCCGACTTATCGCGTACTCTATTTCTCTCTCTCGTGCTCTGATAACCACCTAATTTATCCTGATACATATAATGAGTATTTCTCATAGAGAGATATTTATTTTGCCAGCATCAAATGTCAATAAATGCAGTCAGAAGCTATTATTTATTAATGCACTATAAAATAGTCGTGAAGGTTATTAACAGCATTTTCTGCTCTCAATATTATTTTCCTGTTAGTCTCCATTCCTAATTTTTATTGGCTTTTGTGCCTGTTCCAAAAAAAATATTTTTTTTCATTTCTATTAATGACCTTGGATAAAATAAAGATAACCTGTGCAATTTCCAGAATGATTTCAGGTAAAATATATATGAGAATAAATTTAAAATTCTTCCATCTTCTCTCATTATTCAGTAACCCATAATTACCCTGAGCCTTGATATTTGATTATAATAATTGTAAGTTCTATGCCAGTAATATTACTGAAATAAATTTCAAAAAGGGGGAGTCCATTTGAAAACGTAATTCAGCCTACCGCAAACAAGAACTCATTGTTCGCGCACGAAATGCCAGGGAAATAATGTTTGCTGAAAATGCAATGAAAAACATAAGTAGTGAATTTTAAACTAGGAAATACAAGACTGCTTAAAACTACACAGCATGCGTGTCCTCATTTAGAGTGAAGAAATATATATTAACTGACTAGGTGAGTGGGCGGTAGGCAAGATGCGGTACACCTGATGAGCAACCTCTTATGGACGCAGGTTGCGGAAGAAATGAAGTTTTCATGTTTCTCACTGCACCTGATGTGCTTGGTCTATCCTACTGGTATATTAGGAGTAAGATTTCGCAGCATAGACGGAAAAGTCATCTCTGCACTATATTAATCATTTGTAGGATTTGATTGAGTTTTCTCATACGACCACATTTTAATCCGAATCATAAATGGTAGAATCGATAGAGCATTAAAAAAGTTCACTTATGCTTTGATGTTCGTTTAAATGAGCGAGTATAAAGGTGTGTGAATATTCCTCATATGTAAACGGCGGTTTTTTAATGGTTCTGATTTCGATGCGTCTTTTGTTTGGATCGTTTAAGGTCGGATTGTTTCGCCTTCTGAGCGTCTAGCGGAATACATAATTGCGTTCTGGCCACCAAAATCACGAGTAGAGACGGTCAGGTCCTCATTCCTGCGAGAAATATTCTCTTGCATAGAAATAACTTGAATTATTATTACTAGTGTTTGATTTTGGTCATCTCTAAGGTTTTTCCGAGTTTCATTTGCCAAATGCCCTAAAATATATTCTCAAAAAGAAGGCCCCACTCATCGTCGCACGAATTAGTCATGATTGATGTGCCACCGTTACTTTGACCATTTGGGACAGTCTTCCTTTTGCGGGCATGTCCTTCTTTCATTATTGAACTAGAAATGTCTGCCATCAATTTAAACCATATGTATCCCGCGCGTGATGAACTGGTACTAACTTTATCACGCCTCTCTTACTCCCATTCACGATGGGGAACAAACGTCCGCCAATAAATTATCTTTACAGCCACCTTTTCTCTTTCCTTTTTTGTAAAAGCTGAGTTATTCATACTCGTTGGGTATTTTAACAATTAATGATGTATTCTCAGTAAATCCTAATCAACGATAGGGCATAGGTACCGAAATAAGTTTTTTTTATTAAATTTTAATTTTTTAATCAAAATTTTTATAGATATTTTTTGAGACATAGAAAAACTGTTCAAAATAAATGGTGAATATGCGATTGAAAATTCTTGCGTCTTCAACCACGACGAATGATTTAGAGCATTCACTAAAGCAGATCGTCATCCACTCCAAAGTCGCCGAGCAATAATTATGTCCTCGACCTCCGCCTCGGATGCCTTCCCTACGCGGCGCTGCTGTCTCTCTTACGCGCGCCTCTCGTCAATCGTCAATCCGTCCAGCCCCACCCCTCATCTTTCGCTAATCCTCCACCCAATTCACCCCTTGAGGGAAACGGGTCGCATTTCTCCATTGCGATCCCCCTCCCACCTGAACCTTCTCTGGTGTCCAATTAATCCATTGGGAACGTCGCTCTCCCTGCTATCTCGTTTCCGAAAAGCAAAAAGCTGGGAATGGGAGGGAAAATAAAAGTCGCGCGTATGGTGGGGCGGCCTCTGTCGTCTCCCCCTTCCTTTTCCAAACAGCTCCACCGCTCGTGGTGGCAATCCACTCCCAATTGCGCCGTCCTTCTACTGCCGCCCTGTATTTGCCGCCACGATAGCCGTCTCGTCTCTCTGCCTCCCCAGTTTTACTGCTCTACTGCCGAAGCGGCACACTCTGTCCTTTAGTTCATATTATCACAGATTTACCCCGCGGACCAATATTTGGCCAGTCACGACATCCGACTGAGGGATAAAGGATAGAGAGAGGAAAAAAATATATTTTCGCTCCCCTACTCCTTCCTTCCCGCCCTGTAAATAGAATCTTCTACACCCCATATATCGCTCGTTCGTTCCCTCTGAGGAGGTTTTGGGAAGATAGATTCCATATAGGGTTTCATTGGGCCTTCACACGACGATAAAAAAATAAGCATGGCATTCGTTTGGAAAAAGAGGGGCAGAAAGGACATAAGGAATAGGAGATAGGAGGGTGGTGGACGAAGAGAAAGCGCTAATGGCTCGCCGTAAAAACATTTGCGGAGGAATTTACTCTCGTTTTGGTGGTAGAATGGTGAACTTATCGTTTGAATATTACCATTCCACCATTCCACGTGTACAGCCCGTTCATGTGCTCGTTATTCCGCGGTAAGTTTACTTTTTTCACCTCACCGCTCGTGGGCTCTCTGAGGACTCTTAATTATGCTCTCCTTACGCCCTGATTTTTTCAACGAAAGTGGATAAAAAATGTTTTACGGGCCTTTGAAATTGGCTCGCCTGGAGTTAAATACATCAAAATGGCGTTAAAGGCTAAAATACGTATATTGTATCTATGTAAATTTTCATACATCCCTCTCGAAAAAAGCTATTGGTCCATATTTAAATGGTTCAGCCCTCTGCTTCCTAATAGGGTGAAAAGAAACTCAGAATCAGTTTAGTGGTTCAGTTTTATTTTCGTTGATTTATTTCCATCTTAATCATTCTTCTCAAGCCTTCAAGGATGTTGGTCGTTGAAATTTTTAAAAATTCAATCATAACTAATCTATTTCATCAAAATAAATTACAATGAGACCTTTCATTTACAGACACTAACGGTCCTCAGTTGCAGCCAGTTGCATGAAATCCTTTTATTTAAAAGACATCCAACTTTTGAGGGATCGGTCAGAAATCCCATGGCGATTGTGTTTGTAGAAGAGTAAAATTGTGCCTAAAAAGTGTCTGTAACTCGGAGAATACGCATTCTAGAGGTTCTATCCTTGTACAAATCCATATTCTTCTGCCGAGACATTAAATATTGTCCTTGAATTAGAGGTGTCCGTGAGTCATAGGTGCCCGTAAATTGATGTTTCATGTATTATCTGACTTTGATTATGAATCTTTTTACGCGTTTACAACCGTATGTTAAACAGTAGAAAGTCATTTATTATCAATGGTTAAAATGATAGCACCCTTGGTCTATATATTTGAAGGAGCATTTATTTTCGATATTTTCAGCACTGTAACTGCATTTGTGGTTATTGAGGGTTAGTAATTCATTAAATATATTCTCCTTTCTTGGAAAAGCAAAGATAATAAATACATTGTAGAGCTAAAATACAGTTCACTGCTTCTATCACCAATAATTTCCTCTTAAAATATCCCCTTAAATGTTTTAACTCTATTTTTAATAGTGTAGTTGGAATCTGAAGTCCCATCGACGCATAATTGTTTCGTGTAAACCCAAAGATGATTCATGGCATGGATTTTATTTTTTCGCGAGCAATATTTTATTCCCTTTCTAAAAATTTCAATTATTACCCTCTGGCTTTTTTTGTTCCGATGGCGTTCGCTTTGCTTTGTGTTTTCAATTATGTCAGCGAATAAGCGCATGCAACCGCAATTGTGCCCATTACTCCAATTGCAGTTTTCCCCCTCGGCGTTTGGGGAGCTTCAAAAGCGCACACTTTCTTTCCCGCCTTTAATAAAGGCAATGTGCAGAGCAGAGCCTCGTTTTTGGGCATGGAAGAGGAGGAGGATGGCTGGTGCAAACGCACCGAGTGATTTTTACTACCCTTAGAGAGAGGGTAAACATTTTTTAATGACCCTTTTTTGCGCAGTGTATGCCAAATTATCTTGCGCCCTCATTTCTTTTTACATTGCGATCCAGCCTCTCTCTCTCTCGAATTAGTCCCGTGAAATATTTCATGCAGAAAATGTGTCCGGCAAAACCGCAGAGGACCATCTTTTAAATCCAAGCGTGCAACGTTCAATGTGTTTGTTTTTTTAATCTATCCCATGCGAGGGCCAGATTGTTGGTGGCAATGCATTTATTACGGCGCAGTGTCAACTCCGATCCTTGTTTTTCTTTCACCTCTGGAAGAGGGCCTTAGAACACTGGGAGTGCGTGCGCGTAATTTATTCGCCAAGACAAACGCAAGAGGAAATTTTAAGGTGCTCCACTGGAGATTTCCCGCATGGCTACTATACTTAGTTTTCTACGTTTCTAGTGTACATTTTTGCATGAATTCGTGCAAACAGTGAAATGAAGTTACTCTCCGCCAATAAAAGTATACCATTCGGTAATAATAATTCGTAAGATATTAAAAATACTAATTTGCTCGACCCAGAATAACAGCACGAGTAAATTTGCACTTGCTTCGTCATTAAAGGTCTACTGAGAAATTCATAATTCAAAATGCGACCCATGGTATTTTTATCTAAATTGTCGTCTAGTATATATTTTTTAAGTTTTCAATGGAAATAAAATTTGGTCTTGGATGAATGATAATAATTCTAATAGTAAAATTTATGTCCCGAAATAAGTAGCACTCGGCAATTTAGCAATAAATTAAATTTCTCATAAAGATTAATGTAGCGCATGAGAATTTGAAGTAGTTTAAGTAACGAGAATTGTCCACGTTATTCGCTATTTTTCTTCCTCATTCATTATTTACCTTTTGTTTCCATCATTGTAATTTTTGGCGGAAACTAGCCAAACGTCTCTAAAATGACAAATTATTTTAAATGATAGGATAAGCTTCGTACATATGGAAATGTGATACCCACCGAAAGAAGTCTGACTGTGGTTGTGAATATGGTTCTGGGACTCAGATCTTCGGTTGGCATGAAATAGCACTTTAATTTCCAAATTTAATTCCATGGATAGAAGCATATAATTCATTGTTTGGAATAATTTTCTTTGATGTAATGGGAAATAAAACTTGTAATAAAACATGTGGAATGCTTAATAAGGGAAGAATTGATATTACTTCAGGAATTTATATCCCAATTTTTACTTATATTGTTTCTAATTTATTATTATTTCTGATTTAATGAGTATCGTGATACATGAAATGAGAATTGTGACTCCTCTTTACTATACTGTTTTTCTACCCTAATTTGCTCTTTAGCCATTGGTTACTACACTTCTCGAGCGTTTTCAATGCAAGTGGATTACTCGTCGAATCCTTGGGATTACCTAATCTTGGCTTTTTCATATCGCCTTAAGTAATTTTTGCTTGTCATGCCGCACATTTCCAAAGATCTTCTACAGAAAATTACCACTCCATAAGTAGATGCACCATACATAAAGGTTTATCAAAAGGCGACCGTTGGATCATCCTTATCCGTGTTTCCTTGGTTAGCAATTACCCCAAGATATTTTCCGCTAGCTTGCGGTTTTTTTATTTGGTTCCGAACAAAGACCACCTCAAAAGTAGAATTTTATTAACCGCGCTTTGGGTACATTAACAGTAATAATTTGAGTCTTATTGGACGCAATGTAGTGACAAACGTTGTTATGATCTAAAATAATCGCATTTATGTGCATATGTGCTACCTAAGATGATTAAATTCCCAGAAATCATCGCGTAATTAGCTAATGCAGAGGTAATTTTTCATACAAGTATTCACTCATGCACAAAAAGTTAGCATTTTTTCGTAGTTGTGATTGCTATATGACATTCAGGTCTACATACATGTTCAATTAAATCCAGAAAGTTTGAAGCTAAAGGCGTAGTATCTTTTGAGTCCTTTTCCTTTCTATATTACCCTTGCATGGAGAAAACATGCTTCATTAGTTTTCATCGCATAGGGTAGCAGTTAAACCGAAAATTTGTGAATTAGTTGTTCCTCACAAGTTTTTATTTTTCAGTCACGGTATGACCACCCGTGTCTCGAGGCCGAATAATCCTCCGCTATCCTTCTGTCCTAGCGTTTTTTCCCTGAGAACACAATTCTCATTTCCTCGCAATTTCCTAGCAGGACGTCCACCTCCGCCTTTCTGTGGATTCCTCGCGCTCGCTAAGCCTCTCCCTTAAGGAGACCCACATCCCACATAAACTCTCATTTTCCTCCGTCCACCCATTCCCCCGCCCGCATTCTCCCTCCTCCCCCCTTCTTCCTCTTATCCCTTAGTTTACCAGCTCACCACCCCTCCTCCTTTCCCGTAATATTCCCCTCACCGATTATCTCCACCAGACATTCCCGTCCTCTATTTAGCCTTCTGCAGTTATCATTGTTTTTCTCGTCCGTCTACCTCCATTCATTCATTTGTCTTGACGAATTCAGCTTTCGAATGGAGATGCTTGTTCAAATTTTTCGCGAACGAAGAGATTTCTTTATTACACGCACTTTATTGTTATGTCGATAGAGAATGATTACCTTCTACAATGTTTACACCGATGCAAAGTGTGGTGTCAGTTTAACTGGTGTATATTTCAGTAAAGATTTTAGTATAAAGTTCAGTACAATATTTATGCCCTTTTTACAGTGAATATTTTCAGAAATATTTAAGTAAAATATTTTTTGTCCTTTATGATACTATTTTGAATTCATTATTAATCTAAGTTACTACTGTTTGACCTCATTTGTAGTTAAGTTTTCTGGAGAGTTCTCATCAATATCAAATTCTTGTATATGTTTGCGCGAGTGGATGCCCTAATAATTAATGCGTGCATTTTCCTCCATTTCCAAAGTTGGGTAATCATTGAAAGTTCTATTGTCACTCATAGTGAAATATAGATAGTGCGCGGGTATCAGATTGTTTTGGTGTTACGGTATTAGCTTCTCTCCTCGTGGGCTCGGATTCAAATTCCGGAGGTGGTAGAGAATTCTTAGGAGGTACCCGATCCGTGATTGAGCGCAGTGTGGATGACAAATTCAAGTGTAATGCTCCATCCTTCGGATGGGACGTTAAGCCGTGATCCCTTGGCACAGTTCGTTAAAAGCATGCGCCAGGGTTTCTCTCCAACCTTTCTTCCCTACCCTTCCATGTTACGCAAACGACCCGTCGTCGTACGAAATACCAAGTCTCCTCCTCGCCTCCAACAAATATCTAGCCATATTAATGATATGGAATTCATGCAACTAATTCATTCGCAATGTTGCCCCGCGGGTAGGCAGAAGCCAGGGTTTACATGAAAGGGAATATTCACTTAGCTGCTCTTAGTATTTTATGCTCTAATATTACAAAAGAGGATCCTCAACTCAGTCTCTAAATATGGAGTCACTCACCGCGCATTTAAATGGGTTTACAAAAGTCGCCACTCGTTTCGGCGATGGACAAATTGATCCGAGTTCCACAGGGACGTAAGGTATAATTAGGGGTTTTAACTGGAATTCAATTCAGTGGAGCTCAATAGCCTGGTGGGTAGAGCTTTAGCCTGCTAACCAATGATTCCGTGTTTTAATATAGAGGAAAGTCTGAGGGTACCCTCAACAAAATTCTACGCAATGCTTGGTTTCTCGGGGAAAAACTGTTCTTCTCCATTCCTGAAAATGTAAAACTCACACCCCTCTGGTTAAGTATGATTTGAGCTGCACCATTAACTATTCTACCACTCAGGTTGAAGGATTGAAAGCGAGAGCAACACAATAAATTTTGAGAATTGAACGCGCTACCAACGCTATTATTCCCCCCTCCTTTTCTCCTCTACCTTGTTAGCAGTTGAATAGGACATAGTTTTATTTTATATCTTCGTGAGTCAAAAACAGTCCAAGGCACTATTTGTCCTTGCCTTCAGGGTCGGTAGGAAGAAGAAGACCTCTACCAGGATCGCGTAATGTCATCGGTTTGCATACTTCTCGTGTAGCCTTTAACCGTAAACTAATGTTGAGCGGGGCTAATAGGGCAACTAAATATTCAATATCTAGGCAGGCTAGTGGAATGGAACGGAGGAAATGTAAGCCACAGAGGAGCTACAACTGAAAGAAATTATTTTTAACTATGCTCCGTTTTTTTCTAGTGCACATTCGTTTAGGTTGGGTTATCAGCTGCGTGCGGTGCTTCGCCATGTTGTTCAAGTACAACAATTTGTACTACTCCATAAATATAGCATTTCTCAACCGGTTTCAAGACTTCATTGCCATTTTCGAGTGATGCACCAAAGAGAACACTTATATTTCTTAAAAAAAAGTTGAAACGTGAAAACCTTGTGTCCCATGAAAATGCCTCTGAAGTGTTGAAACCGATTGAGAAATAATAATAATGTAATATTACAAAGTATTTATTCGTGTAAAAGTTGGGTTCAAAGTTTCGGGTAAGATTTTGTCGCACCACTAATCGAGGAATCGAAAGCCCAAACAAAGATGAAGCCTTCCAGCATCCCCTAACAAAGTTTTCATAGGATTCGAAGTGGCCTAAGGAATAAAGCTGACCTTTTCTACCTTGAATGTGTCCAATTCATTTATCTGCTGTTTCTTTGCTCTTGATATAACCCCACCTACCCAAATTATTTTCAGGTTGCAGCACTGAGTACGGGAATGGATGATGAAAATAAGAAATTTTTATAGGCACACTATGGCTTCTCGCAACATTAAACATACATTTTACGAAAACCACCACTTAATATCCACGTGATAACTCCATGTCCTTAGTGAGGCCTAATTTTTGTTCCTTGCCCTCACATTCCGACCTCGCGCAACACCCACCTGGTCCTTTCTAAGAGCAAAACTCTCTCCTTATATTCACTCCATTAGGGACTGCCGATCTCTCGTCAAGGCGTGGAAAAGCACAAATAGTGGACGGTAGTGTAATATTAGATCGTCTGTCCATAAAAGCGCAGTGAAAAAGGAGAAGCTTCGGTCTTGAAGAATCGAGAAGAGCGATGTGCGCGAATGAGTGACGCCTATTGCCTCCGTCCACTTAGCTTCATTATTTTCCTTTTGACTTTTTCTAAAGACTCAAATACATTATCTATCATCCATAACAGACAAAAAATACATAAGGAAAAACAGTACTGATCTAGTTCCTTACTTATAATAGAAATAGTCCTGTTAGTCTCGGATTAAGATCAGCTATTTTTGGCCTCAATGAATTTCAGTCAACTTTGACATTTACGAGTTATATCATGGAATACTTTCGTACCATCGAAAACTAATATTTTATTTTGCATTCATTAGCAAATATTTGCATTAATTTGGCAATATTCTAGCTAAAATTTTGATCAATTGTGACGATATGTGTTAAAACCCCAATTTGAAGTATATTCCCAATACGATACAAGCTTCCTTTCATTTTGGAAAAAAACAAAAGAACCAGTCATACAATAATACCAAACGGGCATAATCGTGTCACTTATAAAAAACTGAAAGAGGCCTAAACTATTTTTGCAGTAACTAAGGTGGTTGCAGTTAGCAACTAATAATACCAATGAAGCTAAAATGCATCATGTATTTGAGTACTTTGTTCTTTTTCTGCCATATTTCAACCGTTTATTCTTGTACTCCTGCCATTATTTGGTTGTTTGTGTGGCTCTGTGGCCTTTAATTTGTTTGATGTTATTTACCAGGGAATTTGATAGGCTTGAGGTCGAATTTTGGCATTCCACTGCATCGCCAGCGCACTCTCTTTTGACCCACTTTCTTGTTCTGCCCTCTAGGACACCACAACCCCAATTACTACCCTACTACTACTAGTAGGGTTATTCATGGCATATTTACCACGTCTCTTTCTCACGGAGTGAATTTTGTTACCAAATTCCGTTAAGCCTCCACAAAAAGAGGAGGCTTAAGAATTAGTAAGCATTCATCCATAGACATTTTTTTCCATTTATTCGTTCAAGCTATCCGCTTCAATCTTCTTATACCTCATTTGTAGTCTCATTTATTCTAGTAACCTTTTTTTCCTTCGTTCCGAGGAAGCTTTCAGAAGAACCCTACCGCCCTATCCCTCCCTACCCCCACTTTGTCGTTCCCTTGAGTTCTTTTCGTAGACCAGGACGAATATTTGGGTGTATTTATGAAGATGTTGCGCCGTAATTCAGGACTCGCCCCCTTTCTCCCACTCTAGTACCTCTCCTCCTCTCTTCCTTTGCAAACCTCCCATTCCCTTTATTGGGGAAGACGGCGTGAGTAACTCCCCTTCTCACTCACCCTTCCGCCCACCGTAGTATTCGCACCCCACGGCCTCCTCCATCTCCCTCTGCTCCCATTCATTGAAACACGCCCCCCCCCCCCGCATCACTCCCTCCACTTCTTTCCTATCGCGCCACCTCTTGGGCCTTTTCACTCCCAATGAGTCCCGCTTTCATCATTTTCGCCCCTCTCATTCCTCATTTTCTACTCCCCTTCTTCGTACATCATCACATTTGGCCTCATTTCGTACCTTAATTACTACTTCCCCCTTGGTCTTCTTTTTATGTTCTTCTCAGTTGAATTTTCATCAGTAAATATTGTTTCTGAATAAAGATATAGATTGGGAAACTGGAGTTTAAATCTGCCTCCATATTAGTGGCAAGGCCGTGAGAACATTGTGGCTGTAATAATTCGTGAGATGATCAGAGAATTTGCGTTTCTGAAATCGTTTCAAGTGTATTAATCAATATTTTTGCGTATAGCATACGTTAAGATAGTTTTGACTTCCCTCATAATTTTAATGCATGATTGGAGAAATTGAATAATGCTTGTATTTCGTCAAAGTTCTCCTTTCCTAGGGCAGTTATTGACTGTTTTCGACATCAGTTTAACTCAAAGCACCTCTAAGCATCGTCCTCTGATCTTATTCATCTACTATTATTCCTTTCACTCATAGAGTTCATTCCTCCTCTCAAACGCGTTCAAAAGACCGCTTGCTGAGTTGCATGTTGACGTAGGTGCAAAGATTTTCGGAGATGTCGTTAGCGTTTCAAAAAAATACATAAATAAACTCGAAAGGGCAGGCGAGAAAAATGATTTATAGGTCAAGTCTCAGGAAAACGCCTTAGTGCGATGGCATCAGCCTTCAACCTTGAGTCTTGAATTTCTTCTTCCTTGTGCTTAATGTAGTTTTTTCACCGTCTATTTGGGCGCCCCTATCTCCTTATTCATGTTTTTGCGTCTTTTGTTGCTTCGTTGGCGTGCTAAATGAGGCGATTCTTTGGGGAAAAGGGGAAAGAAAACAGGAACCGTTTGGGAGCCATGCGAGAAAAGCATTTGAATAAGAATGGTGAGCTGCTGCTTTTTGGGAGGTGTTTGGAAGGGGAGGTCGTTATAGGAACCTCGCGAAACGGGCGGGAAGGAGAGAGGGGACCGAGGAGGCGGACCTCTTGAGAAGGCAGGGAACAGAGTAAGGCCGCTGAAAGCTCCGAGGATAGAAAGTTTGATTTATAAGGAGAACTATCTCGCTCTCTCTCTCTCAAGGAAGCTAGGAACCAAAGGGATTGTATAGGAACGGAGGAATAGCACGAGCAACACGGAAACGTTTTTGCTCTCGCTTGTGCGGCAAAGCCTCAGAAGGGGGTGAAGAATGTGCGGCTCGGAGCAGATGGGGCCTTATTCCAATTGTGGGACGAATTTCTAAGCCGCTAAAAGTCGAGAAAGATTATTCAAGGAGAGTGATTTAAGGAAAATCAGAAAGTCTGGAGCTTTTTAACCGAATGTGATTCGTATTCTACGATTTATTCAACTTCTCTCATCGGTGATGGCTGAAATTAATGAAATCAGTTATTTATGCTTGCTTTTAGGACTCTGAATCATCTAGAGGTGGAGAATATACTTGCTCATTAATATAAAACTAACCCTTGAGTTTAAAAAATTCCACTGATTTTGTTGGAAACTTTATTCTTGTTAAAATTTTATAAAGAAACCTTATTTTCTTTGCAGTTTATTTGAATACTCGGATGTGTTTGCCGGTACTTAATTAAAGCCCTGATTCCACTTCAAACGGCGTGATCCGTTCGTCGGAAAACCCTTCTATCTCGGTGGCGAGGAAACTTTATTTTACTCCGGAAAATTCCGGTCCGCTCACGAAAAATTTGGAGCAATTGAGGAAAACTCCCTCGGAGTCACGGTTCTCAGCGGCCGGTCAAAGTTAAGAGATCAGAGGCAAAGGCCGCCACTTGAAATCTCTAAGGACTCAGACGAGGGATTTAACCGATCCAAACCTCTCTCTCTCATACCGGAAATACTTAAATAAGCTCATCAAAACCTGACGCACCGAAAAACTGATATCTAGCTCGTTTTCCCCGATGCCACTGCCCTCGCGTGTTGGATATTACCCTCTTAGACCCGACTGCCCACCCCTTGGACGTAGTGCTTCGCAGGGAGGAGTGTGAGTATGTAGAGGCAGGAAGGAACGGATGGAAAAGAGAGGATGATCCTGGGGGCAAATCCTTTGCAGCCCGAATCCGTTGACAAGTTTCTAAATCCCACCTCCGTCGTTTGTTTTAATTAGATGCGGCCTGAGGACGGAGTGACCCAGGGATTTAAGCCTTTTTAAAAGGAAAGGCCGCTCGAGCGGAGTGGTTGGTCGGGGTGGGATTGGGGCAGTGTGGCAGCCGTGGTAGGAGGGGCGGGCGGACTTGGCCTATAGGGAACGGGGGAGAGGCCGTGGGATTTCGTGAGACGAGGGGGCAGGAAAGGTCAGGCTGTGTTAAGGTCCGGCAACAAGCAGCGGATGTCGAGGTAGGTGTGGGGTGGAGTATGGGGAGGGGGTCAAACGAGGAAGCGGGTTACTAGGGGTGTGGGTAGGAGAAGAGGCGCCATGTGACGGACGTCCACTCGGCCTTGCGTCTCCAGGGGAACCGATAAGCTGGGACGGGGAGGACGAGGGGGTGGTTTTAAGGCGGGAGGAGGGCTGGCTCTCTTTCCTCCCTGGCCTTCAGGGGGGGGAGGTAGAGGTGTGTGTGCAGATGGTTACGTCATGAAAAACAGAGCAGGATAAGGAGTTTTAAGTATAGGAGGAAGTGGGTTGGTTGAGGGGGGGGAGGAACGGAAGACAGATGGGAGTGTGGGGTGGGAGCGATTAATATTTAGAGAGCTTAGAGGTGGATGGGGTGAGGGTGGGTGAAGTAGATGGAAAGAGAGGGGAGGGGGAAGAGGTTTAAGCGCTGTTGAGTGGGAAGGAGTAAATATTTAAACGAGAAATATAAACGTATTTGTGTTGGTGAGCCGGACGGGATGCTCAAAAGTAGGCAATTCAGATGCGAAGCCAGAAGAAATTACATTTAACTACGCGCGTACCGTCAGCAGTGGTCCCAAGGTGCACGCTGGAAGGAATGAGGTTTCAAGTAATCTTGTATTTAAATTTATCTTGTGGTTAAATATTCTCGTTTAAACTACAGAAATTTTGGGAGAAGTATACACAAGGACTGGACATCGTCGGATAATTTTTTCTTGTTAAATAATTCATCATTTTTGTTCCTTAATCAAAATAACCTCTGATGGTGTACTTAAGCAGAATTGACCACCACTACCTTGCCAATAAATATAGCCATTTAGTGTAAAAATGCCTAAATATCTGAAGAAAAGCGTGCGTAATGAACATTTAGTAGTTCCTCATGGATACATGTATTGCAGACATGATGTCTCCCCTCCGTTGAAGTACTTTCATAACATCAATCAATCAATCAACAATGTTTTTCATTTTTCTTAGTCTTACAACGATTAGATGCTTGGATATTTAATTGTTCTGATCGGTCTTGCGGGAGGCATCGCCAGAGGTTTCTTTCAGTCTCAGAAAATTTTTGCTTTGAATCATGAAGGGAAATATTGACCTAAAATGCAATATGAATGGCTATAGCAAAACACAAGTTGTGGCCCAATGCTTTGCTTTAAATATTTGAGGCATTACCTAATGTGTCTTTTGAGTCCAGGTGGAGTTGACAGCGACAATAGGAATGATAAAAGGACGAGTGATATAGGACACATCCTTATGTGAAAACTATTATTTCGTATAAAAATGCTTAACCAGATAATTGCTAAAGGACATTAATGGAATTAAATTTTGACACGAATTTTTTTTATAATTTCTAATAGAGATTAGGGACGATTCCTTGGTTGGTATCCAATTCTGTTACAGTATTAGAATAATAGGCTTTTTGAGACTTGTGGTAAAGCTTTTTCACTTGAGAGTCACCGTAATTTTTTCTATTGTCAGTTCTTGATCTGAAATTTTGAATTATGTCTAATTTGAACACTATATTTTCCATAGGTCAATAGAGCTATTATGTTCCATTTGTCATGAACTATCAATACAAAAAATACTACGTGAAATCGGTTTCATTAACGTATGAAAATTTGATTCTTGTGACCATAGCTCCTCCTCGTCTTTGGGAATTGGTTTGATGGAACACACGCTTGGGACAAGGTACAGGCGGATGACATTAGGCCCACTTGTGGGCAGAGAGGTAGGCTAATGGCTACGGGGGTGGAGGGTGATATGGGCCGGCCACCTCCGTCTTCAACCCATGCCCTCCGCTTCTGTCTGGACAAGATAGGATTAAGAGTTTCAGGATTTTCGCCACCGGCGATGTATGCAAAGGGGCCAAGAGTCTGCGGAAGGGTTTTGTACGATGGCGGGGTAAGCAAGTAGGCGGTGTAGGAGGTCAGAGCTCAAGTGAGGTTTGAAGGGGGGGGGCAGGGATACCCCTCTCATTGCTGACCACCCCTCGATTCATAACCCCCCTCTTGCCTTGTCAGTTCCTCACAGACACTTTCTTTCCACTCCCTTTAACACCATCGCATTATAATGAAGCTCTTGCCCGAGTTTGCGAGGAGGCGCCGCCCGTGGATGGTGCGGCGCTCCCCCTTCGGCGAGGGACGTGACCCCGGGCCCGAATGGTCCTCTCGCCGCAGCTGCTGGGCTGGGGACATTGCCTTTCGGGGGTCGCTCTGTGTTGTGACAAGGAGCGGCGATGGGCATTGTGTTCCGCACTCTGCCACTTGAGACGCATATTTAATGAAGTTGCTGTGTGTCGTAATTTTGCCCCCGGCTTTCCCTCACCATGCAAATCCGGGAAAATTGAACGGTGATCGACAGATTCCGCGGATAAGCGGGAGAAGCGATAGGACGGCTGCGATAGGATGGGAACATTCTATTTGGTCCGGATATTATTCCTTG
This sequence comes from Ischnura elegans, assembly GCF_921293095.1. Lineage (NCBI taxonomy): Eukaryota > Metazoa > Arthropoda > Insecta > Odonata > Coenagrionidae > Ischnura > Ischnura elegans. The sequence goes on from NC_060246.1 coordinate 117,328,208, forward strand.
AGGGTACCACTGCTGTTGAATTTTTTGCAGAAGATATTTTTCGCCCTAAAATGAATTAGGAGGATACAATTATTCTGGGGATCAGCAAGAAGATGTTTTCCATGCCGGGCGTACAAATAGATTGGCTGATTCTATTGAAGAGATGGTGCACTAGATATTTTAATAAGAGGATCATGCTATCTTCTCGTTCCTCTTTGCGAAAATCCACGCTAAGTATGAAGCACTCATTTTAAAAGGTATAATTGGAAGTCATTTTCTCACGATGAGACGTATTTTCTCTTTTTGGTCAGATTTCAATTTTTCATTACTTTAGTGTTCCTGATGTAGTTAGAAATTGTAGGAAAACTTAGTAAGTATCTCAGTTAGAACGGAAAATGTTGCTGTTGTCTTAGCGTTGAATTCCGATAAATAACATTATTGAAATTTGATGCAAAATCACAGTTGTGGGTAAGTAATCGATATTTTAATAAAACTTAAAACTCTTATTCCCTCTTGTTTCATGCCTTGCTGAGAACGCAACTCATCACACGTAGTACAAGTTTCGTTAAAAACTAAATATAGCCAATACTTCTGTTTCTTTGAAATGGGATCGAGACGCAGACGGTGAATTTTTACTTTCATAGAATGCTCCGACGTCTGCTAAAACTAACGAAATCCTCGTCTATGGTAGAGGTTATGTTTTCATGAAGAATGCTTACATTATTTTTTTTAAATATTTGATCATATTCAGTTACTATCTCCTCATTTTAGTTTTCAATACAAATTATTGAACTTCAATGTCTGCTCTGTGATTCATTTTAACTCTCCATCAGTCGCGTCACATTTTGGAACGCAATTTATCGCGCGGCGTCTTACAGACGCCATTTAGTAATGGTTCAACAAAATGCATGCGAGAAGAAATAACTGTGTTAGCCACAAAAAAATCATTTATATCGTATTTGATTTCATGCATGGGCATGAAATATATGCATAGTAATGATGGCGATATTCATATAAATAAAATACTTAACACACGTATTTTACAGTTTTATTACATATAAATAGTTTTAACATGTTCGTCACACAATCATAAATGTGTGCCAAAAATTTGCGTAGCCAAAATTTAATGCTTTGAATAGCTTTTAATGATGTTTTTTATTATTAAACGTATTTAAAAACGTGGTCACGTGGTGTCTAACGGACGCCAAAAGCAACAAAATATTTGTATTGATTCCAGAAATGCGACGAAACATAAAATCTTATTTGTGACTAATTCAGTAGCATAAAATAATACAAGGAAGGACAGTTTCCTAACTTTGAAAACACGATGTGTTTAAAGAAAAGAAGAAGGCTTGGCGTCTGGTAGACGCCAAGCGACCAACGCGTTGCGTCTACACCTCCGCTGCAACGGAGGGTTAAAACTATGCGATGCTATGGCTCACTGTGAAATAATCTTGGGGAAAACAGAAAGTAAATTTCAATATTATCGCGTTCAACGACGGATAAGTAGTTGAACTTCAACCAATTTAATTCATTACTCCATTTAATTGATAGAAAAAAATCGGATAAACATTATTTTTAACATCAGTCGTACTGTTTAACTTTCTCGAAGCTATTAGAGTCACTAGTATGCTCTGAGAGCAAATTAATGAAAAGTTATGAAAAGCAAAGAAGTGTGCTAATTGCAGGCAGATATACCTACTTAGGAAAGTATGATTTCCACTTCAGAGAGTATTCATTTAGGTAAGTTAGCTCACTTATATTCTTTATTTTTAACTCAATTCCATTCATTTTCTAATTAATGGAATTTTTAATTGAGATAGAAAGCGAGTTACTCATTTCAATTCGATGAAATTAGAAGCATTGGTGAAAAAGAATTACATGAATTCTGAAAAAGTTCCCCGGATTCGGTGAAAAATATCAGTTGACCCCTCCGAGATGGAATTTTTATCGTATTTTCCTGCTAAAAACTACGAATTTGAATTCATGGTGCGGACCAACTTTTTCTTTTTTACGGAGCATTTTACGCGATGAATTTGCGATTAATTCTCCTTTGCTCGCTCTACTAACTGCGCTCCTTCCTTCCTTCTATGTACCATAAAAACATCGTTCTCACCAGATTGGTCAGACTTTTAAATACTCAATCATCTACGTACGGTTTTTCAAAGCCATTTTGCGATGAATGATGGACCGGGGAAGAAAAGTCTCTGTGACGGATAAGCCAGGGAATCGATTCTCTGACTCTTTTCCATTGTCCCGTCGGCACCATTGCGACGGCGGGCTCTCGGTCCGGGGCCTGGTGGAAGAGGAGAGAGAATGGGAGCAAGGAGAAATAACTCATATCGCCATTGAGAAATCCCACACTGTGGAGGAGGAAAAAAATATGGAAGAAAAGTGTTCAAAAAATTAAAAAGTCGCATCCATTACGTGATTAAATACAAACGGCGACGTTCAATCATCCGTTCAGTCTCACTTCTTTCCAATCCGATAGTATAACCTCAATCCTCCTATGCTTTCCATATCTTCTAGGCAGTAGAAAAAAGATCATGTGAATGAGGCCTTAAGGTTCGGATATTAAATAGGCAGGCATGGAGGAATAGTGGGAGGAATGCGAAGTGAGTGATAATGGGGGAAGCAATAGAAAGGCGGACGTTAAAGTAATTACTATTGGCATTTTTATCTTCAGATTATCTATCGATGAGATTCGATTGCTATTCCAGGCACTATAAATCGAATAGGTACACGTCAACGGTTTTTATAACTGAGAAAACCAGTGATTGTTTTTTATTTTATTACATCTTAAACCGGTAATGGGGAGTGGAAACTGCCCAAGTGCGTACAATGTGACCAGTGCACGCCAGTGTGGGTGTATGAGCCGTAGGTAACAAAGGACCCGTACAAAGGTTAGAAAAACGCTTTTCAAACTGCTCAAATATGATTTAATCGCAATAGAGTTGATTATTTTAGGGAATTTCGGACATTATCTGTATAAATTTTGATTGGGGAAACATTGCAGTTTCAACAGCTTCATTTAAACAACACACAGGCATCTCTAGATTATTGCATATTCATGAAGTGGATGTACGTATATTTGACAGCGTGGTGGAACGTATAGTTCGGTTGAAATAAAAGTATCTGAGAAATTAGAGTTTATATACTTTATCTATTATCCCCATCAACACTCTCTGAACCTTTTACTCAATCATGAATAACTGGTAAACCATCAATTATCGACTGTAAATTGAACATCAATCATATCGTTAACTAAACCAGCAGTTAGAGGAAAGACCAACTACATAAATTCTCAAGTATATATATATAATGGGCAGTTGAGCGTTTAACTGTTGTGCGCATGTCTACAAAATTTCTACTATAACGCACACGTAATCATACATTACGCACAGGGTATCCAAAGAACCCTAACTACTGAAATTCAAATTCGCTGGACTATTTATATTCGCATTGCCATTATTTTCAAACGTGTTAATTAGAATGCTTAGAAACTAATTAATGAAGCACCTACCAAGCAAATATCATGTATCCCTATGCAAGTAATTTTTATGCATTCATCATATGTGTAATTTGCATCAGGTAACTTCAAAAATATGTCAGTAAAAAAAAGATAACGCAGGAGAGATTCTTAAGAATATAGGGTATTAGGGTGCCAATTAATCGAGCAATCCAGGAAGACCTATCGATTATAGTTTAGATCTATCGTGATGTCGAGGAAGGCAAAATCGCTCATGGTTTCGATGCATGGAAATATCGAGGAGTCGCACATTTGCCGGAGTGGAGTTGGGTGCGACGTATTCACGCGAGAGATGGACTAACCGCCCCTCCAAACTCATCCTCCCCCTCCTCCTCCCCTCCCTCTGCCCCCACCTCCATTCCCCACTCCCTTTTGAGTTTGATGGCAGCAAACCATCTCATTCTCTGTAAGAAGAATCCCTGGAAACAATGCTCCACTCGTCCGAAGAACATAATCGTCAGTCACGTCCCTTTTCTTGAGGGACGAGTCTCCGTCCCAGGGTATTCGAAATGTGGATTGTGGGGAATTGGAAGGCTGCTGGGGGAAGGGTAAACGTGGTGGAGTTGGAACGTGGAAAAGGGTTGTGTGGCGGAGGCCGAGGGGGAAGCAGCCAGTGGAAGGAAATGCATCCGATATTGGTTGCCACACCACACTTGCTTGGGATTTCGCCAATGCGAGAGAGCCGGGAGTCATTGCCGGAAAAGGCTTTCCTGTTCCGGGTGGGGTGAGGAGGGGAGGGAGGCGCTGAGACGATGACATTATGTGCGGTGGAAAAATAAGGAGAGTAGGAGATATGCAGATGATGAAATTGTTTACCAGATAAATGCAGCATTAACAGAATATTAAAAACAACTGGGCGATTCTCCGAATATTATCGCGATAGTAATTTCCAATTAGGTGTTTTACTAATTTTCCAAATTGCTAGCAAAAGGGAATCCTATTGTCGATGACGAAAGTACGGTTCTGAGTACAAGCAATAATTGGTTTTTCGGCCTCAATGGCGGCAGGGCTAAGTCTTAGTCTGCTCTCCCTGACGTCGCGGGTTTTCTAATCCCTCAAGGATGGGTTTTTCACTGACCGCGGCTAAATTGTACGTGATTGTCAAACAGCAAAAGTCGGGGAAGGCTGATAAGTAATCATTTCTCTATTTACATAAAAAAGAGATTAATATTTTTATTATTTTTATAAATAAATCATAAACTAATTTGTTTTGAGACAGGAGGGAGCATATTTTTATGTTATCAGATTTTTAACGGGAAGAAATTTGACCACAACTTTTGATCCACTATTAGGGGTTTAAAATGAATACAAATGTCACCCGAAAACCACTCTAGCACTACTACCCGAATTAAGAATCGGAATTCGTAGGATGTAAATTGGGCGCGTGATGGAGGGCTGCACTCTGATGATGCGTTCGCGAAGTAATAAGCGGCATCCTTTTTTGAGGTACGTTTGTGATTTTGACTTTGCAAGCAGATACCACCAGAGAGAAAGAAGAAAGAAATGATAGATTTTTAGGGTTTATGAGAGAAGGGTTTCTCCTCCGATGAGCGGAATAAATATTCGGTGAATGGGACTGCGCCGAATGGTCCAAACGAATTTTTGATGCTTCCCTTTCGAAATTTACGTCGTTCACGCGTCATTCCTTTTCAAATGTTTCTTTACAAAAATTTAACTGTTATCTAAGAAAGTCAGCTGTTAATTCCTCAATGAGATTCCTTCCCTCTCCAAATTTACGACTGTAATGCGTCTTTCTTTCTCAAATGTTTAAAAAAAAGTTACTGTTATGTAAGAAAATCAGCTTGTAATTCTTCAATGAGACTCATTTTACGACTTCTTAAGACGCTGCGTGTTTTGTACTCATTCGCCTTTCAAGACGATGGATCTCAATGACGAACAAACGTTTCCGACTCAAGATGAACCCTTATTCGTTTTATGCCCTCCTCAATTTAAATGGAGACCATCTTCCCCGTGAATAATTCTCTTTTATCCTTTTCATCTTGTTATCTCGTTCTTGTAAAATTCTGCCTTTAAATTGACGCAGAGTTCAATTATTTCCCCTTGAAAGATCATAAGAATGATTTAAGATATGGCCTTTGATCTCTCGTGCATACTAGACCTACAGAGAGAAGAGGGGTCACTGAAAATATGTCTGCTGCCGACTTTACTGACTGTCATATTTAAAAGCCACTAAAATGCAACTTAGTCTATAGTTATAAATATGATAGTTACATTTACTGCGTTTATTTTATTTTAATTATATTTTATACCCACAAAACACAAACTACCAGCATAGAGATGAATTCCATGTATATCTTATCTTTCGTAACAACATGTTAAAACTCGTTATGATAAATCAAGCCTCCTTTGCCGTTACTAAATATATTCTTATTTATCTTCTTTTATTTTCATTTATTAGCCTGTCATCTCAATTTCATGCAGTGAAGTACTTTTTAATTTTGTTTAGATATAGTTAACGCTTATTTTTTCCACAATCATTGATATCAAATGCATGTTTTCCCTTAATGTATGATAGGGAATTGCATATGATAAGCATAAATTTTTTTATGTTCAAGTTAAAAATATTTGTTTAATTAGCATAAAGCAGTGAGTGAGTGAGTTCCATGTGATTCTACCTCTTTGCTTGTAAAATTTTGTTTTAGAAGGAAACTGATTTCTTCAAAATAAGAAAGGCGTTTACGAGGATCTACACTTTGATTAAGGTACCATTTCCGCTCACTTTGATGCTTGAAGTCCTTTATGAATAAGCCATGCACACTGCAGCGTGGAGGAAGTGATCTCACGGCCAAATTCAAAGTACGAAGAGAGCAACCGAGCTTACCTAAGGGGTAAACATTACTACGTGGTTATTGCGCACTTTGCAAGTGTGCTGCCTCCTCTTGGCTTTGCCGCGCCGACATTCCTAAATCCGGAAATAATCCCCGGGGGACGCAAACCGTGCTCTCCCATGCATGCTGGTTTTATTCCAATTTGAGTTGATCCTAGCCCTTTTGAACTGCGGCGAGTTGACACGGAGGCCGGAGGGGGGATCCACGTGGAGGATCCTTTCATGAGGGGATTTCTTTCTCGGCGGCGGCGCTCGGGACAAGAGCCGGGAAAGCAATCTCACATTGTCCTCCCGGTGAGTAGCATCCTCCACAATCTTGCGGCGGAGAGGGGAGAGGGGGGTGGGTGGGGAGGGAATGACACTGTGGAGAGGCAAAGGGTGGCTGGGGGTTAGAGAGGTGAGTTCAGGAGAGGAGGCGGGACGGGGGGAATTGTATGCAGAGGACAATTGCCGAACAAGGGCAACAATGAAATCTCGACGCCTACGACGATAACGTCCGAGGGGGGGGGGGCCTTCGCTATATGGAGATAAGCAAATCAGGCGTATGTGCCCTCGCTAACCTCTTGCGTGATGCCGTTTGGGAGTTGTTGTTGGAGGGGGGAGAGAGGGAGGGGGTGGCGAGGTTTTTGAATAGTGGGGAGGTGGAAAGAGTGGGGGGAAGATACCTCGCCGGGGTCTCTCGTCCGTACGTGCATGACCTTAGGTGTACGTGTGTAGGTGTGTGTGTGTGCGCAGTACTCCTGGAGTGCTGATAAGAGGGGGATCTGAGCTAGGGGTCGGCAACTTCAACGCGGCAGGCGCAGAAGGAAGGGCAAAGCTGATGAAGGGCCGATCTTGGTTCTGTGCGTGCGTGTTGGGTGCTGGATGGAGATAAGGGTGGCTTCCAGAATTCCTCCCTGCCTCTGCCCACGCACTTCGAAGCTGGGGCGAATACAAGAGAGAACCGCCTCCGCTCATTGGTAGTTGTGGTCGAACGGCTGTCATAGCTGTTCTGAGAATAAATCATTTAAGCATTAACATGGGGAAAAGTTTCGTTAGAGTGACGTCTACCATGTCAAATATTACTGTTTGAGTTTAACTTAGAAACTTTTTAGCTCAATTGAGTCAGCATTGCATCATTTTATTGACTGCAATATATAGAGGCATCGCTGGATAGAGCCCCTAGTTGAGCATCTGCATTATTTTCAAAGTTACGTCAGGCTGCTACAATGGCTGTCGAACTGCTTGGAATTATGTCGTCAGTTCGAGTTTTGAGGTCAAATCTCTGTGAGTTTTGAGACCCAAAAATGTCTGAGGGTGGATTCTGAAAATGATATAAATGATATTGATTACAATTTCAAATTAATTAAGTTAGTTTTTTAAATTAAGGATTCTTTTATACGAAAAACGATTGCGTTAACCTATATTATTTGATTGCTGAATATTCTTTTCTACTCATATTAAACTGTGGAATAAAATATTTTGTTAAGTCAGTGGGGTGGTACCTTCAGTATTACATGAATGGCAAAACCTGAACATTTTGTTTAACACTGGTGGAGTTGCAATCCATTGCATTAATGATCCCCAAACCGTGAGAAGGTTTCAGAGATATAAAAAAATATTTAAAACTATTGTCTAGTTTTGACATATAATAATTACATCTGCTTAAAATTAAATTTTAAGAGCCAAAATGATGTAAGATATGAGTCTAGGCATGTCATTTTCCAAAAATTCTACTAGCTTCTGTCTGGCGAGGGGTGAGGAGGGTTCGCCACCCCAGGGCATCCCATCCCCCCCAAAGGCATATTAGCTAGTTCCGCCACTAATAGAAAGGGATATGCGTCCAAACTAAGTCAAACTAAGTTGGAGAATATGTGTTATTACGATTTATGAAAGACGACAACGACTGTGGAGATTATTTTATTTCCTCTCATCATCGCAAATGAGAAATTTGTGTCACTAGCTGTTTTTACTTCCAGCCAACTCTCCAAGGAATAAACCTCGCTATTCAGCGCAGTATTTGGCAAAAGGAGAGACCTGTAGACATTTCTCCGCGCTGGAATTCAGCGAAAGCGGGGCATAGCAGCAGGGTAGTGTTGGGTGGAGTAAGAATGGCTAGAGAGTGAAGGACACGTGGCCGTTATCCCAGTTTCAGTTGTTTAAAAATGAGAAGCGATGAAGAATGCATGAAAGGGCGAGGGGAACCGTATAGAGGGAGTAAAAGGAGAAATAAAGGTCTTCCTTTCTGTTGTCGAACTGGGTTGTTCGGATTTTGTGTGTCGCGCGGGCGGCGGCCATGGGGAGGCGGGGCTTTGTCGGCCTCTTCCGTAGTTTCGCAGTCTGACGGTTGGTGAGAAGGGAAGGGGAGAGGGGAGAATTCTGCGGCCTGCAGAAAGATGGAACGGCGCATTGTGTAGTTGCTAGAGAAGTTTCTAGGCAACGAGGAAAATTGGTTTTCGCTAATGATTGGAAAGAGGGACTGAGGAAGTTTCAAAAGAGGAGAAATAGATGGTCTGAGGAAGAATTGATAACATTATTTCGTTTGTGAGGGAATAACCAATTTTCGCAATGAGCAGAAATCTCGAGAAGTTGAAATCAGACGGAATCAAATAGAATTCCATTTATTTTATACCAGGCAATGCAGTAAGCGTATATTTTTCCTTGTTTGAGGTGAAATGTTGTAGAATGTTGCCTCACCGTTATTATAGAAATATTCCAACCCAATTTACAGATTTAAATTAAAAACAGCTTTTGCATACTTTGGAATTTGTGAATAGTAAATATCAAAGTTATTTTGGGTGTCGTGGCCCAAGCCATTTGATGATCTTTTCGTTCCCAGCATTGAAGGTTGGTGGACCTCGATCGTAAGACAACAGCAATATAACATTTTTTTCCCATGCCATAGGAAATGTTTATTTTTTCAGCGTTCAACCATCCGAGCCATATCAAGGAATCTTTTATTTTTTAAATTTCATTTTGGTTACAAAATCTGACCATTGGGTGAAGTAATCTATGCGTTTCCGCGTGAAACCACCTTTGGCTGGGAAATTTTATTCTCTCTAGTACGGTTCTCCCATAACAACTGCAGAAATTTGAAGCCGGCACTCGAATTATATCAGTTAATGTTATTTTTTCTCACCTTAGTCAGCATTGCCGTTGGAACATTTCCCTTCTTTTTTATCAAAATCTTAGTTTAACTTATTCAGGTTTGAAGCTTATATGTATCCAATTTATTTTTATTATGAGGAAAGAGGTCTAGGAAAATATAATTTTTGAATTATTGTGGTCAGATATCTTCTTTCGAGTTGAAAGTCACGATAACAAATATTTTCAGTGCATGTGTGATAAATTCTGATTGTCCAATCTAATTGTTGTTTTATGAAATTATTCTCAACACTGTCCCATTACATAGCTATACATACCAAATGGAGCTTTGTGATCTGTCTTATGACTAATTATATGACGACCTTCTTTTAAAATAACCTTATAGACAAATTAAGGTTTTCCCATAGGCATCGTCTGTCAATTAATACCTTGTACACCGAAGGTAGTGAATGACCTACTCTCACATTTTTTGGGACTTTTGAAATTTGAAAAAAAAGAGAATTTCTTTCACTCCCATGATTAATTTTTTATCATATTCCTTTTCATATAATGACATTGATATTGCTCTGCAATAAATTTAATTAAGTGCTCAACTTACTGCTGTTCAACAAGAATGAAGTACGATGCACTTCAGTAGGGTATTGGTACAAAATAGTGAAGTGCTAATTTCACCTGCTAATTACTTTTTTCTTTTCTTTCCAGGTAAGAGGGCAATATTTTACAACACCCCTTTTGGAAAATCCGTAAGTTGATTACACCTCATATAAATTAGCTTTGAAAATTATTATTGGCCATCATCAATATTTCTGTTCTTAGTATCTTCACTTTTTATATAACTAGAAATATTCCCCAACTTAGGCAAATAGGTTTGTTTAGCCGGAATTCCAATATGCTTTCATGAACAGTTTCGGTCAGTCCTGGGTCCGGATATGGTCCAATTTTGATGCAGCAAATATATAGAAACTTAAGTTCTCGTTAGAGAACAGTCCTGTTGAATTTGACTTAATTATTGGTTTTTCAGAGAGATTTATTTCGATTACCCAAAAAATTAGCTGCATGGCAAAATATTAGCTAGAGCTTATCTACACCCAAAATCAAGGTTACTGGAAAGTTGCGAAGTACCTATACTTCTCGCCATGCAAAAACTGCAATATACTATTAACTATTTTTGACAACTCTTACAAAAAATGCTTCGCATTGTGTTTTTCTAAGCCTCCCAGTGCGTATTCGGGACGAAATCAATTTTCTCATAATAAAAACGCTTCATTCAGGGGCATCCAATTTTTGAAAAAAAATTAGAACACTTTTTTTCCATTTCACTATTTGCACTTTGATTTAGAGAATAGGTCAGCGTTGGGGTTGCATGGTATTGGATAAGAAAAAAATCGATATGAAATTGTTGGATAACCATGGTACTCGAGTGCAGATTGCCTCTAGTCATGACGTTGAAAGAAGAATGGCCGAAGCTTAAATAATATACCATTCGCTTATTGGCCAATAAATCTTTCCAATTTTTAAAATGCATCAAAGTTCGCGATATTAGGTTTCTCTTTTGTCGCCGAAGGGTCGAGGCATCCCGGAAGCTTAAGTCTACCCTCCCGCATGCCTCAAAGGAACAATGGGCAGCCTCTCCACTTCACCGCGTCCTCCCTTACCAGATGTGAAGACGAGCGCTCTGGATGCTCCTCACGAGTCATCGCTCTGAGATCGACAGTTGTTCTTCTTGCGCGCACACGAAAGCCCGCCCGCGTCTGATGAGAGGACCGAGTTATTGTTGCGGGCGCACAATAGCGAGAGAAAACACACTACCACATTTACACACACATGGGGCGAAGTGGGGTGGTTGTCGCTTCTGGAGTTGCCTCACTCTATCGGCCTTTAGAACATGGAATGAGTGACAATCAAGATAATATTGTAACAAAGTCGCTAAATTTCAATCCTGTATAAATATTACATTTCGTTTATTTCCGGCCCTTGATCGGACTGCGATCAAATCCAAAAACCTTGGGTTTTCAATAAAAAAACGATATAGTTCAGTTTTACAAAATTTATGTTTTCTTTAGAGAGAGATGTTACTTTTACCCATGTTATTGGCTCTATGATTTTTATCAGCTCCAAAAGTCATTTTAAGGGAAAGTTACCAAGGATTATTTACACCAAGTGTATAGGAGAGAAATTCTCGTCATGTTATAGCTTTTAATTGCTTGTTCAAGACCATATTAATTTTGTTAATTTTTTTACTAGCTATTTAATTTATTGTAATTAGATTGATAATGATTCTTATAATTATGTCATTTTACCAGTTTAATTTGAATCTGGTACCGTGCTATGTCCATAGTCAGTAAATCGAATGATTTCTTTTAATTATGGCATTTGATTTTTTATTTTATCGATTTAAATAATTACATTATATCGGTTGTGACGCAATAATTTTATGCTTGTAATTGCACCAATTTATTCATGTGTAAAATCGTATCAATTTTTATGTTTTCTCGAAATGAATTTTTTATTTATATATTTCCAAAAATATTTTTTTTTACTCCAGGCCACTAATTGACTAATAAAAAGTTTATTTAAGTTAAATTTTTATCAATTTTTGTCATACATTTAATAGAATCCATAGGATCTGCGGTCATAGGATAACAAACCCATTCCACCCATCTTCCATAAGCTTCATGATGGAGGTGGGTGGAGAAGGGGGTGTAGGAAGGAGTGGGGAACCTGAGTGAGGAAGGAGGGTGAGGCAGGGCTTAGTGAAATCTCTTAGAGAGCAGCGGGCACAAAAGGGGGTGTGGATCAAGAAAGTGGGGGACCACGTGAAGAGTCATCTCAAAAGCTGCCACCGACCTCCGCGAAGCCCATGGGGCTGACGGACACAGGGTCAGCCCTCCTTTTGTGCCCCTCGTGGCTCAACCTCTTTTCATTCCTTCTCCCTGCACCGTCTCTGGCGGGATTGTAAGGGGGCAGGGGCGTCATCACTCGCGCCCCTCCTCCTCTTCCTCTTGACCCCCGGGGGTCAAGTGAGTTATCCTTTTCCTCTCGCGCCGTGGCTACTCAAGCCGCGAAGGATCAGCTCCGGAAAAATATTGGCGAATGGTTTTTCAAAGTTGCGGTGATTTAAAAGCTTCGTACGTATGTGAGCGGCATCCCGTTTGCATTTCGTCCGTGGAGATGTTGCCGAGGCGACGGGAGATGGATTCAAGGCGATCCCGCTCTTCTTGAGTTCGGGCGATATATGTACGAAAGGTCACAATGCCCGTGTGTCTCTAGGAAATTGCGTGTCAGCGAATTTTGGCGAATGCGCTCTTCAATAAATCATGGGGAGAGAGAGATAGCTTCCGAGCGTCAGTGTTTGCTGAAAAGATAGAACTGCCCTTTCTAGCCTAAATTCTTTTTATTTTCGTACAGCATCAATATAAAGATGAAGAGTTTTGATGCTTCTCATAATAATTTTCTCCCATTGTTTAAATATATTTCTATTTAATCTTATTTTAATTAATTCTACCAAGGACGAATATTAGCGGTCTTATAATCTGAGGTTTCGGGCGAGATGGAGTGGAACCGGAACATAATGAAGAAGCAGGATCCATTTCCACAATTTTAAATTTATTAATAAATTAGCGGTCTTAATTCATCACTTATCTCTCATGCTCGATGGGGAGTTTGTGGTAAACGCTTTCATAATTCAAGAAGAATTTTACCATTAGCTCGTAAACTTTCTTATATTATCGTGCGATTAAAATTTGGTTACTGAAAATAATAATGTATTTTGCATTTTTAAAATTAGCTAACAATTTTTACACATATTTTATTGTATTCGTTTGTGGTAACAAGCAAGCCTTTTTTAAGGTTGAAATTATGAAGAAAAATATTTTTGAAAGGATTATGATGCAGCAAAATTTATTTTTAGTTTTGAATTCGTCACTTCTATTTTCATGTTCTGAATAATAAAGAATAATGTATTTAGAAAGAAATAACAAAGAATAATTCCGCCTCAAATCCCTTATCTGCCAAAGCTTTTCAGTCATCCATGACTTCCCTCAGCGCGAACATTTTTCTTTATATTTTGAAAACTTGTTCCGTAAATCATTCATTAACCTTCTTCTAAGAACTGCTGAAGGGCAGCAGTTTTTCCTCCTGCTATCATGCACTCCGTAATAGTTGCAATAATATCAGCAATAGCTAAATCGTTCCAATTTATTACCAGGTGTAATTCAACCCATCATAAGTATAGGTAAATTGAATATAACATCTTACATGTAAATTTCGTTGGGTCACTTACTGCTAACTTGTTACTGTATTCCATGCAGATATTTTATCTAGCATAATCCTGGAAAGCCTCATGTTTTACTGCAAGTGATGTTGAACCTTTCCGGAGGAAATTGGCCCTTCGAAGTTTTCAGGAATCGTAGGTGATGCTGGGGCCTTCTACCTCAATCTATTCTACTTTACTTGGTAATTAACTGAATAAATTTGTCATTGTTAGTATTTCTCGCTGATGCGCGTCTTCAGTAGCGAGTGGATTTTCTTGAAAGTGCCTGGTCTCGTTGGGTGACGGAAGTGTTTAGACTTCCGTGCACAACTCCCTCGTCGACTGACGCAGCATTATATGTTAAGCCAAGTGGTTGGCAGCTGTTCCATTAAGCTGTCCGTACAAGGCTTACTTGGCTCACTGTGTAACATTACCAAAATTACAAGTAAAAATGAAACTAAAATCTCCCGGATATAAGAAAAGAGGCGACACCAAAGGTCTGCTCAGGCAGGGTGAGAAAGAAAATGGCTACAAGACGCAGAGATATTAGGAGAATAGAATTTATGACTAAAGTTTAACAGTAATGGGATAACAAGATTTGTAGGTAAGCCAAATTTGTAGCTGAAATTTAACCCATGATGGCTTGCCTCTATTTCCAGGCTAAGGGACGGAAATTTGTAAAAATCTTATTTCTAAACAGAACAGTTTATAGCGCATGGAATATTCATGTAGCTCAAGTTATGCATTTTAATGTTCTGATTTATTCGAGCGAATTTAATTTCAATATCTGCATTGCAGTAATAACGGGAAATAACTCATGCCTCAAGGGTTATTAAGGAGAAAATGATAAAGATATATATCGCAAACTACCATCCCATGAGTATAACTCTATGAAATTAACCTTATTTACAAAATAAATCACATTCTATCCAGCTGTGTGACTTTTTCCTTAAAAAAGTTCGAAATATTGTGGAAAAACTTTATGACTACACAGATGCATGGAATACAGCCTGTGAGGACTCAAAGGGTTTTTATTCACTTCTCATGTTGGAATTTTGAAGGGCACGCGCAGGCTAACACGTGCCCAGAGGGGAGACTTTTACCTGGTTATTTTCATCTTAGTTATTTTCATGCAGTTGTAATATGATGTAAGCCTTCCATGTTCTCTTCCCACCTATTGACATTCCGCATTAACAAAGGTCAAACAGAACCCTAATGGCATAATTCATTCATGGCATTAAGTTAAACTTTTATTTAGAGTATTGTTCCATAGTATATACATACGTTCTTTTTATAGAACAAGAGAGTACACTTTATTCAGAAACAGCGTATCATTTGGCTATTAGTTACGATTTTTTGCTCAACCATTTTACCATCTCAATTGTCCAGGCGGCAAAGATTCAGCGCTAACATGGTTTTCTACGGCCAGTCGCCAAAAATGGCATAAATTTAATATAAACTCTATGAAAATGGTATGGACGTTTTAAAAGAACTCGTGAAAGATATATTTAGAAGGATTTATGCATTGACGTAGGCGGCTGCGAGTGATGAAGTCACTTGAGCTCTTGTAGTCAATTCTAACCCTGTCAATAAAGTTTACATCAAATGCCTAGATTTTAAGCGTGTTATTGGATTTGTAAAAAATACTGATTATAGAATTTATACTAATATTTATTCTCTTGAATCCGTTAATTTATTTTGCGTTTCTTTTCATTCAGTGCGAAGGTGCATGCGTAATGATGAGGAGTAGTGATTTGTGGGGATTTTCAGGTCGCATTACCTCTTTGAAAAATTCCTATGACTGCCATTATTTTACGAACATCTTTAAGTATAAAAATGTCTATCTGATTTATAACCGAATCTCGATAAACTACCGTTGGCTTTTCGCGGATCCTGTTCTCATCGTATCAGTTTTAAGTGCTCCTGACCACCATGTAATTGTGGTGCTATGTTCGGGATAGGGTTGTTAAAAGAGGCGTTTAGGGGACAGCTTATGGCTTCGCTGTCGCCATCGTTTTTCCTTCCTTTTGTGCGGACGCACTATAAAGAAGGGGTAGGATAGGGTTAGGGGGGGTTAGGCAGGGGGTTGTGAGGGGGGGCACGAGGGCATTCGGACGGTCCCGCGGTGCGGTGGTGTCGTTTGTCACGCGTGATTCCGCAAATTATCCCTTTCCGCCGCCCCTAATGGGTTCATCTGCCTTTCCCTCTCTACTCCTCGCCTTCCCCACCTGTGCTTCCGCGCTAACCACCCTCGGCCAACCCCGACGAGCGTATGCCCCCGGGACAAAACAGCGCACAACATACGATCGCTGACTCTCGCATTCTCTCTCTCCAACCCCAACCGCGTCATCTGCTCACACGCGCGTGCACGGCAGTCATTCACTGCCGTGTGCACGGACGACACGGACGTGTCCACGCGACGCGACTCGCCTGAAAAGGGCCGCGTTGAGCGAAGTTTGGGGTCTCGCGAAATGGACGAGGTTGGAGTAGTTAGATTTGGGGCGAAAATGTGTGAGAGAGGGAGGGAAGGGGGAGGGAGGTTAGCAACAAGCCGAATCCGAGCGTGGCGAGTTTTGGGTGGGTCGTGGTGGTTTGGTCGGCGCCTCACTCGCTGCGTGTGTGTCCGACTCCTATTACCATGCGGAGCGGACGCTCTGGGGAATCAAAGGGAAAGCGAGGATTTTGACGCTAGTTGCTAGTTTAAAGCAGTTAAGCGGCGGTCGCGTGTCGTTTTAGCTGCGGTGAGGAAACGAGGTGACAGGCGCGGAGGAAGGAGAGTCTGATTATTTTGAAGAGATTGCGGTCGTTCAAACAAAGCATTTCCTACTGCTACCATTCCGAAATATTTTCTTTGTTCAAAGAAATGTATCCCGATATTTTTTATTTTGGCTGATTTATCTCATTTTTTTCATTCAGAATGATTATATGAAGCCAATACATTTCATTCGTACACAATATTTCTTTTTGAAAAATTTTCCAAATGAGGAGTGTCTAAAGTATTCAATGCTTTCATTTTCATAGAATATTTAGCTATATGAATTCTAAGTTGTGTCAAAAGCTCAGATGTTCTTCATCTGGACCACATTATGATTGGAGCTATATTCAGTCAGCAACTTGACGCAGTAGGGATCTGAGCTCATTGAAAGCATAATGTATGAATAATGACTGAATAATAAATTTAAATCAGAATCTTCTATCCTACCAACATAGTTGGTGTCGTATTTAGGTAATTTTCGTAAGTAATATTTATCTATATTCTTAGTTTGCACTGTATGACTTCCCGTTTAGATAATCAAAATTTTCCTCTTCAGGGTCAGTAAGTAGTTGACGTTGTCTATTTTGCACTGTCAATATTTTTTCTAGTCATTTTGCACATCACATCAACTCCAGCTACATTCTTTTGTTCAGCTATCGATATGTATCTCTCTTCTCGTTAATTATTTTATTCGATCTACTCTTTGCTTGCCTATAACCTTTCTTTAGATGTTTCTTTTTTCATATTGTGATTTTACTACCTTTCATATTCTTCAAACAAACTGTAAAAACCCATACTTTATCTTTATTTTTCATTGAAACGTACTTCATAATGAATCCTAATGAAAAATCTACAGGATTTTATGCGGTTTCTTTAATTTTTATTGTCCGTGAGTGGAAAAAAGTATGAATTTATTGATTATCATTGGCGTAATTTTATGGTCCTAATTGATTATTCTGCTCGTAAGGACATGAAAACACATTATTCAAGGGCTCATGTCTTGGCATCGCCCATTACATATAGATCCCTTTTACTTTCTCTTGCACGCAAGACCAATGCGCAAAGTTTCAGCGGGTACAGAGAGGTTACTTTTAAACCCTTCCTCTCCCAAAATTACGTCTCTTGAGAGATAGAAAGGGGCCGCTGCCCACAGGCCCAATCGCCCCTTCGAGCGTGGCTCTGCTTTTCCTCCGGTCAATGGGAATGACGTGCTAAGCCCTCTCCGCCCATAAAAGTGCAAATTTCGGGCTTAAATACGCATTATGCCGCGCTATGTTTAGGAAAAGATGGATCGTGAAAGCTCTGAGCCCCCTATTTTATACCTGCTGCGGGAGATTGGTGGGTAACTGCGTGCGTAGAAGGCTTCGAACGGGATGTGTTCATACGGAGTGATGATTTATTTCACCACGTTTATTGGAAAGGATCTCGGGATTATTTCACGAATTAAAATTTACTTCCTCATAACTCTTGTCAGTTCTTCAGTGTTAATATATATACCTGAACTTTTGGTAATCAATTTTTACCAGATGCACCAGGAAATTAACTTTTTTCATTACCCAGTAGGTACTTATGAGATAAAAACGAGCCAACTTTTTAAGCGATAATTGCAAAGAAATATTTAATATATATTGACAGAATAAATTAAGTGATATTGAGAGAGAAAAAAAAGAGGATGATATGTGGGGTGGAATTGGAATTACGGCTGAATGTTTCCTTTATCGGTATCGGTAAACCAAGCTGAAACGCAGAAAAGGATTTTTGCGAAGCGGGAAAATTTTCCATCTCCCTGATTTCAATTGAGCATACTGATACAAATTGATATTTTTATGATATCATTTTTAATAAAGAGTCCATCAACTTAATTTTAATAATGTCAAGTAAAATCATTACCTATAGTAATAAACAATTCTTGTCCAGTTTTTATATTATTTTTCCGACCAGAATTCGCCATGGGACCTCGTTATTTTTTCTCTCTCGCCATTTATTACTAACTGATGGAAGTCAAATATCATTTTACCTAAGAATTAATAGACCAGCTTTGCATGATGAAAATTGAGTGCTTCCACAAATAGGATTCGGAATTTCCAATTTATTCACTTATCACTGCAATATTGATGAAGCAGCATTAATTTTTACTTCATCTATTCTAAAAAAATATTTGTCAAGCTTATACCTATCACTATTGGATTGATTGCGCTTAAATATTTCAAATGTGAAATTTTAGTTTTTTTTGCGGCCTGCATAGTTAAGGGGAAAAACGGCGTACAGCTTATGACAGCAGAAAGGCGGCCATGTATGCGTATTAATGCTTTATTACAATTTGTACATTTCCCCACTTGCTCGAACGCATATTCTCCTGTGAAAGAAAATCTTTTAAACCCGAGAGCAACTCAGAAATAATTCTGGACCAGCGCTAAAGCCATTTCCTATTC
Source organism: Ischnura elegans (assembly GCF_921293095.1). Classification (NCBI taxonomy): domain Eukaryota; kingdom Metazoa; phylum Arthropoda; class Insecta; order Odonata; family Coenagrionidae; genus Ischnura; species Ischnura elegans. The sequence goes on from NC_060246.1 coordinate 117,347,087, forward strand.
CTCCGCGGTACAAACGCATTCAGATGAGGTGATAGACGCGTTAATCGCTTCCTCTTGGCTGGTATCCTGCAGCTGAAAGCCTGATCATAAGGTTGCCATCGCATTTTCGTCGTGCTTCCTACTCCTACATTTTGAATGCAGCGAACTCCGATGCACCGAGACCGTTTTCCGCGAGCGCGATGAAGGGTTAAGCAAGTGTACTGGAATGCACGCCTCGCTGCCTCCGCGGGTCTCAGTAATGACCTACTTGCCCAACCTTCTCCTCTCAACATCCCTCCCTTTATCATCCAGCATCATCATCCTCATGTTCCTTCTTTACATGCCCATAAACACCCTCCCTCCGCAGTACCCTCTCTGGCGCGAATAAATTCACAGCCCCGCGGGCGAGGCGGCGTCTTCGCCCGGGTAACAAAGCGGCCCTCTTTAGGTCATTGCTTCGCCACAACTCATCGCTTCCTCCTCTCGTGCCCGTTTCAAATTGAACGTAGGCACCCAACGAGGATCCCTCTCTAACTTCCCATGGACCACCCTCCTCTTCTCCAGCCGCACCAAGTGCCACCCCTTCCCTTGAGAGGAGACTCTTAAATACTGCCTTCCAAGCCCTTATTCCTTTTTAACAGCACATGCTTGCATATACATCCTCTGACGCGAAATCCTTCGTGAAGTCACGCTTCTATCCCCTCCGCAACCCTGCGGGAATTTTTCGTGGGCCACGGTGTAAACCTACTGAGTTTCTTTTCTGAATTATTCTGTCCCCACGCTCATCTCGCAGACAGGATCTCTTAACATTTGGGGAAAGCTACTGAGCCGGTTTTTAGGGAAACCGATTTTCAAAACTTCAAATGTGTAAAAATTTCAATTTTCCCTTTAAATTGGAACTGTATAAATATCTATTGGCATTGTTTGAAGGCCTTACATTTCTTCTTTTTTTTTTTGAACCCAATGGTTTCATTTCAGTCTCTAAAATACCTATCTACAGATCCAAGGATGTTAGGAACGAGAGCCAGTTTTCCCAGCTATATACTACGCTACAAGTTTCCGTTGTTTTAGAAGTTACTACAGCAGTGCATACGACATGGTTTAACACTCACCGAGCATGTTCTATTCAATGCCATAGATAAAATCACAAAAGCATAGTTATAGCTTATGGCTAAAAGGTATTTTAAATGGTTCCATACCATCCATTCTGCTATCAAGGTTGAGGCGTTCAATCTAAAATTATGTGATGTGTTATCAAATATCTGCAATATATAATCTGGAAATAATTTTCATGATACCTATAATTATTGTGGAATAGTAGTTTCCGTGGAAAAATTGAAGTCCTGAACTCTCTTTCCTACATTTTATAATCATCTTACTCCTTGTTGTTTACCGGATTTCCCAAGATGTTTTTGGTCTTGTCTGGGAACAATTCACCGTGTCATTTACATGTTACCCTTCATCATAAATGAGCATTTTCTAAATATTTCCACGATACCTGGGGTTTTGAACCAATATCTGCTTGAATCGACATCTAGAGTGCTCGACTTACCCTTATTTCTCGCATCAAACCACAACATTATCAGCGAACACCTTTCAGGAATCTCAATTATTGACAGCATATTTCAAGTGAGGACTTTTAACGGAGAAATCATGCTACGATATTCCCTTGTAGCATTAGGAAAAGTCTTCTCGATTATTTGCCAGTTTCATGCAGTTTCAAATCTTCTAGGGCTTCCGCAGCTGCGAAATATTTTAGCTGAAAATAATGGTCCATTTTTGGTGATGGTCCCATCATTTACGTTTGCTAATGTAAATATACCAAACAAAATATTATGTGCAGCTTGGTGCGTGATGGGAAACGCACCAAGCACCGCCCTTGAGGTGACTAACCCGGTGCCAGGGTGATTTATATGAAAAAGTGTTCCGCTTGCTCCACTGGTGTACTTTGTTTTCCCGAGCAACACGCGCTGTAAGCACGTGAATCGCAGAACGCAAGGCAAGCGTGCATAAGTGGGTAGCGCATCGGAGGGGCTCTTTTGGCCAACTCGGAAATATGAGGCGCCGTCTTCTCTCCATAACTCACTCATACAATATTTTCCGTTTTCCCCAGACCACGCAAAATTAATAGTAATGGAGTACCTACGTCATGGCTTTTGTAGGTTGCTCAAAACATCATGTTGCTGTTCAACCTCATGCCCGTACCGAAGTTCATAAGTGAATCTTTCTCGAGAGATCGTCTGTATTTCGCTCTTAAATAATACTTCTGAAGTTTTATTACGATTATTTCAATTTTTATAACAATAGCCTTGTCTTTATTGTACAATACGATTATGTTGGTAATTTTACCATTTATTCTCATTCACTTGCGGAATTTTATAATGTCATCAAAGGTTTTGTCATCAGCCAACTACGTCAAATTTTTGTCAAAAGAGAAACATAGAACGCATTAACCTTAGTATAATACATAATAGGTGGTTTTTTAATTCATCTGTATAATTTAACAATCTTTTTACCTCGCCTTTATTCTGCAGGTATGCTGATTACGCTAAAAATATATTCCCCCATTACTCGACTTTTTCGTTAAGAAAAAACGCAAGCCTCATTCCTGCACAAGTGTAAAATTGCTAGATCATCTTCAGCGATTAAGAGCAACATAACGCATTGAGTAGTCTATATTTGATCACTCGCCGGTTTGCATTTAAATTTCTTGTGGGCAATAAAGTCAATTTCAAAAATAAGTAAAAAATGGATGCATTATTATTGTTTTATAGTTAAAAAGAAACATGTAATGGACGTTACAGCCCTAAGTGTTGCTTGAGCTCCAAGTTATGTTCTCATATCCTAATAGCGTTTCGCTGTTTGTGGCCAATCTTGCCGTGGTTAATCTCGCTACATAGTGTGGGATGAAATTGCATCTTGTTATGGCTACTGATGGCGATCTTAACACCTACCCCAGCAAAATTAATTAGTTCTCAATTTCGCACAAGGATGTTGCTTAAGTTTAATTGGAAAAGTTGTTGCAACTTAAGGTGCCCTTTAATGTGGAGACACGCAACTTCAATCATAATTGTGGGGAAGATAATTTATAACTTATCTTCCAATCTCAGTACCGGTTTTGTGATGCATCAATGTCCATCTAAAATCCCTTTACAACAATTGGTCCATATCATCCATATCGGCTTGTTCGCAGCATAAATATCATGAATTACGCCTCTTTGCATAGATATATTTTCCGTTATTGCCATATCATTATGAGTTATTAACTTTTCATTTTATAATGATACGAACAATCCGTTCTAAGTCATTTTAAATTATACGCTATGCTTGATAATGCGCTAAAAATTCGCAACTATTCATATGAATATATCTCTTGATACTTAACGAGTCGTAGTAAGGCACCAGTTTATTTTACTTTCCACCGCGTCATGAATCTCTCTTCTTTGAATTTTTCCTTGCATTGCAGTGCTTGTGGCGGACTAAATTTTGCGATATTTTTCGCAGCGATGTATTTTCGTGGCAATGCCCTCAGAACGTGTAAAATATCCACGGCGAGACAAAATCCATGATAAAATATTGCCTTTTGCCTACCCAAATATTTCATCCCATTTCAGGGCGGTTCCATGACACTTCTCTGGAGTATCCACAATCAGGACAAAAGGGGACGATCATTCGACGAAAATCCTCATCAGTACTAGACTCTTGTATTCCGCCTGGGAGAAAAAAAATACATGCACTTGGAGTTAAGGTACATAGAGATTCCATTGTCCTTATTTCGAGCACGCTTTTCTCTGCTACTGCTCGTAAAAATATATATACATATATATCCAGCATTGAATATTTCTGAAGTCTCTGCGAGATGGGAGACATAATTCACGCGGCTCGCATCGTAATAATTTATTCCTCCTCCACGGGCATGACGCTCTTTGTGACGCTCTTGTTTCTTCCCTTCTTTTAATAGCTAGCCCGCGCTTTTGGATCATCTCTTCCCTCCACCGCCCCGATACGGCAGAGATTCTGAAAGGGTGGAATGGAGGGCGACATGTATTGCGGAGCATCGCTCTTTCTAGGCAGTGCCTCTTTTATTCCATGCCATTCCCTACCCCTAAACCCCTTCCTATATAGCCGTCTTTTCTCACCCCTCCCCCATTCCCATCCCTCACCCCCTCCCACTATTCTTTTCACTCTGTGCTGAGATTTCCACCGGAATGATTGTGTCTATTATCCGCGGAGAGGAGGAGCACCGAGCAACTTACGGTTTCGTTACGAAGGGTTTCTTTTTTTTTCTATTCCTATTTTTTTTTTTTATAGTTTTTCTGTGTCATCCCCTTCCTTGATTAGGAGGCGTTCGCCACCCCATCTCCGCGCGTCTCCTTCCGCAGAAAAACGTGAATCGTGAGACCGGCTTCATTTGCATTCAATTTGATCTCGTGCAGTCATGCCTCCCGCCGCGGCTTGAAAAAATACACCGGCTAAATTGTGGAAACTGCAATCACCGCTGATGTATGATCTCCGGTATGCATTCGAGGGTATTACTGTGATGTGAATGATTGAGTCCCGTTGAAATGAATGCTCTATCAGCGGTACAATAAGGCTCACTAATCATGTGCACACATTTGATTGTTATACATTGTGGATCACTATTCCCAAGTAAGAATGAGCCCTTAGTTTGTCATAGGGTTGATCTTGTAATGAGAGTATGCATCTGCGGCAATAATGTGTATCTTAATTCCTTTGCTCTGTTGCCTTTTGATTCATTATCATCGTTTTGAAGGTATTATTTCTCATTTATTGTGTTACATAGTACATAGCGGTTCTTACATTAAATTTCACTCATTAAAATAAAAACAGTAATCATTTTACTGCAGGTTTCTATTGGATCTGGACAGAGTAATTAGCCCATTTATAATAATTTGCTTACCTATTGATCAAATATGAATCTACATCAGTTTTAAATCCGACGTGTTACATTAAATCCTTATATAGGAATTCAAATTAGTGATTTAACCGCTTCGCTTGATATCCATTCGAATTAATGTAAGGCCAATAAGACAAATAATAAATACTCTAGTGTGAAATAACTGGTCCATGCAATGCTGTTTAAAAGTTAGTGACCTAAGCTTTACATTCTTGTATACTCAAAGCAATAGTGTATTTGATTCTACTTATGCGATGTTTTTATTAATAGCATAAAATGAAAATAATATTAAATACAATTTTCCGAATGGCTTGCGAGGGTTTTATTGTTGAGGTGGTTTTTAGGGGCTGATATCTAACTTACTATATTTTCCAAAATCCACATTTTCTCACCTAGGGGGCCAATTACCCCCTCAGGACTGTTTTGAATTTGAGATAAGATTGTGGGGGTAGTATTGTGTAATTACCAAATTTGACAAGAAAATTACCTACCCACTTCCCAGCATTTCAATTGAGTAGACCCATCCATCGGTGGTAATTAGTAAATCTATTGTAGTAGATATACTGCACTGCTCTAAGACCTATACTCAATGCATTGATTCAATTACGCCTTCACAAGTGCATTGTGATCTCTTTATCGTTGCAACACAAATTACTTTTTTCGTCAACTTTGTTCTGATAACTTTAACCGTTGGTTGTCTGTTATAACCCTTTTCCAGTAACTTCGATTTCACTTCACCGAAAAATTTCCATTGCAGCTTACGCATTAGATTAAGTCTCAATTTTAAGTAGTTGTTTACTTTCATTTTATTCTGCGAGACCTAGTTCTTAATAATACTTGAGATGGTGCTCTTTGCTAGTATACTTTTCATTATAAAAAAAGGCAGATATTGCTGTATTTTGCAGCAGATTCCACATCAAACTACGCGGATGTATTTTACGAAAACGCCAATGGAATTCTCAGACGTAACGAAAAAAAAGAGGGTAAATTGTAGCAATAGCCAGCGTAAAGCAGCATTACATGTAATCATGTTTCCCGCATGCGTGTGAATTGTATTTCACTGATTATGCCGGTAAGTGTCAAAGTTGTAGCAAGATGAAAATGTCTCATTGCTATTTAGAGACCAATTTAGATGAGAGTAAAACTCCTCTATAAGTATACGTATATGCTGCCTCCTCCATTGATTTTATTGAAATTTACCTTAATATTAGAGGAGTAAGATAAAAATAAGCTCTTTGTACAAAATAAAAGCCAAGTCCAGAAATATCTATTTTTTTATTTAAAAGCATGCCATAATTGTTGTTGTACTTTTTTATAATTTATTTTATTTTATTATTCATTCTGATTACTTATTCACTCAATTATAAAAGGTCATTTATTAAAAAAATATTACTCAAAATGTTATTTCGCAAATAAATCAATTCATGAGCTTTGCATGTGGTTTGGGATGATTTCACCTTCAGTGGACGATAGTGTCCCGTATTAAGGACAATGATGGAGACACCACTCACTCGCCTGGTAATCATTATGCGTCGTAGAAGGTTTTGAACTCAGGGCCATGGATCGTTTAATGGTCACGTTCCCCATAGTTTTAATTCTTAATATGTTAAAAAAACCGCCGGAGTCTCGCATTAGATCTGTTTTATTCTAATTTTGTCCATTTTATGTACTTATATTTTGTATTTGGAGATTAGTATAGGTAAGTTCAGCCATATTTTTTCATCATTTTTTGAATATATTTTCGGGAATTGAATTGATATCATACTTCTGTCACGGTACTAAAGGCTGGATTTTCGTGCGCCGTTCATCGGAATACAATGTAACTCCAGAATTGAAATAGCTCCGCACCACTTACGCAACTCAGATTACAGCTTGAGTCTATGGTAAACATTGCGCTGGTGGAATATTCTTCTTTAGGGAGTATTTGCCATGCTTTCAATATTTCTTGGCGATGTATTTAATCGATGTTAATCGACGATACTGGAAATAAAACCTCTCTTCATCAACATGTTCATTAAAATCACAGTTTACTGGTGTACTTGCAATTAAAATTCTTACTAACATTAACATTCTAACTTAGTCTTTAAAAAATATGATTGGTGTCTGAAATAATTTAATAGCATTTATTATCCTTAAGTGCATCTGATGACCTGAAATTTGATGTCCCGAGGCCATTCTTGGCGAGTACAGTCGTTTTTGTCCCTTTTTATTTTAATATTTTTTTTACTATGATAGCCACTATACTTCAGGCGCTGAGAAATAAGGCTGAATATTTTGCTTTGTTTACCAGGATATAATGTTTGATTCAAACTGTGGGTGTGAAACAGCTGTAATATGGCATTACAAGTGATCCATCAGCGTTAGTATTAGCGGCCGAGTATAGAACTTCGAAGTACTAACCCAGTTTAGCTCGCTCGTTTACGAGATGCTCAAAACCTCTGACTGTAATAAATAAACAGATACTTAACTCTCTTTTATTAACGATCGACAGAATAAATTCTTGGGAAGTTGCGGCTTTTCTTGAAGATATTTCACTTAAAATATGTGACAGATTGTCTTTAAATTTGTGCCTCGGGGATTTTTGCGTCCATTTGATGAATAGTTAACTATTATATACTGCCAGTAAACAAGAAAGTATCATCATTTTTAAAACTATCTTACTTCTTGGAAATACATTATTCCCGTTCTTTTTATAACTGCCTAAAGATTTCGCGATATCACTACTGAGAGGTTATATGAATATATTCTTTGGTTCCAGTTGGTTAGTTCAGTAGTAAAATTGGAGGTCCCAAAAAATATATTTATGGATTAGTTCACGCTCGAATTTATCACTTAATACCACCCGGTCCATATTTATCACGGCCAAACGAAGCTCCACCAGTTAAAGCCGAATAATATTTTATAAAAGTACTTTAATTATAATTTACTGTAGCTGCTATATTATCACAGTCGTTTTCGTCTTCTTTAACTTCCTTCCTAAAGCCGATGGTGATACATATCTGTATAAACTTAAATAAAAGCCGCTTTTGGAAGCCGCATTTGTCAGAAAAATCATTTTCACTCTGCCTCTTTTTATTATATTTCACGAAAATTTTGATTGATTTCTTATTGATTACGCAGCGAATTTTTACTTCGGAACGAGCTCATTCAATCCTCGCCCACTTTGCGTGACACTGGCGACCTGGACCTAAAGCAGCGCTCGACTCATTTATAAATGAAAATCCGACGGGACGTGATCAGTGCCCGAGGCTCACTTTTCCCCGGCCGTCCATTCCGCGTCACCGGGCGGGCGACTTGGCTCCGAAACCGCAGTCGCAACCTCCGCTGTCGTAACCGAATTCATTCCCACGTCCTTCATGCGCCGCTTTTCCCACCTACCCGCTAACATTCTCACGTGCTCCGCGTCCGTATGTGTATGGACATTCAAAGCACACACATTCACATACGTACTCTTTTCCACTCCCACCCCGCACATACTTCGCTTCTTTTTTTTTAAGCCACTACACTAGTAGGTTATAACTTCCGCTCGTCGCCTCCGCTCCTTCGCCCGGCGGTGGCGGGAGCGGCCGTAACAGGAGTTTAAGCCGCCGAGAACAAAATGTCCACCACCCCATCGGAGTGACGTGAATGTGTGTGGAAGGGTGGGTGGAGGGGCTTCGAATAAAAGGGGTTCTGTGCCGGAGGGGGGAGGAGTAGGGAGAGATAAACTCGCTCCTCTTGCAGAGAGCGACGCATCGAAAAGGACGAGGGATATGGGGTTTTGTGGGGAGGGCGGAACACAGGGGGTGGGTGTGTAAAAGGTGGGGTGGGCATTGAGGGAAGGGGGGATGGAAGTTGTGAGGATGGGGAATGTGTCTCCATTCTATACCACCGCTGCTGCTGCTTTGAGTAGGTCGTTTGCGAAAGAGGAGAGAGAGGGAAAAAAAGAGATGAAAGGGGAACACTACTCTCTGTATGCCTTTCTCCTTCTCTTCCATATTCCGTTCAGTCCGTTCTAAATCTTCTCTCTTTTCTATTCCTCTCTCTTTCTGTGGATTCAGGGCACAAAAAAATTGGGGGATGGGAAATCCATGTCTTTTTTCTATTTTTGGTGAAACACAAAACGGGGATAGATGGGTAGAATAGCATCCCTTGAAATAAAGCATCAAACGCTTGTAATGAAAGGTCGAATTCTTGTCTTCTCTTTATTCCACTCTCTCTCTCTCTCTCTCTCTCTCTCTCTCTCTCTCTCTCTCTCCCTCTCCCTCTCTCCCTCTCTCTCTCTCGCACTCTCTCCCTCCCACCCTCTCTCTCTCTATCGCCCCTATCCATTTGGACCCAACCCCACCACTCTAACCCTCTTCATTTTTCCCTTTGTCCCGCATCGTCCCTCCCTTTTTATTCCCTCAGCCTTTTTCCCTTTCCATCTACTTAACCAAACGCCCACCCTCGCTCATCTCCTCTTCTTGTTTGATTACATATTCCCTCTCTGATTGAATTCGATCCATTTGAGTAAAATGATTACAGACACACACCCGCTTCGGAGGCTGTCTGATCTTTAAGCAGACACTGCCCTTAACAGAGCAGCGATCGAATTTTATTGGATTTTATTTCACTTCCCCAATTGGCCGTACGTAGTAAACATCGAAATTTTACCTAACCTTATGTGATAACTTTTGATAGCTCTCCACGTGGTATGCGCTTTGAAGCTGCTGAGAAAGTACTTGGTACAAAGTTAACGGTTAAGTATGAGATTGCTTTTCATCGGTACGAGTACTCAAGTCTCAATTCAGAGTGTACTCTAGCTTGTTTGTTTCAAAACTTTTAAATTGGCCCTCTGGAGCAATAGGAGGAAAACTATAGGACTGTCCATCCATTATGCCTAGTTTCTAGGGTTATGCAAATCTGTATCGTTCGATAAAGCTAATTTCAGTCCTAGGTTTTAATTCCTGTGAGTTTTTTTCAGCGATGTGGTTTACGGGGTTTTGCCGTGTTTTTTTTTATATTTTCAAAGGTGACAGTTTTGCCGCTATTGATGAAATTATTGACGTGCAAGGTGAAAATCCCGGAAATCACTCCGTTGCACACCCCACTGTGAAAGCCGACAACCTAAATGCCGTGTATTTTTTTAATCAATCACACATAATTTTTGAAAGATATATACGGTGATAGCTATTTTCCCACCCTTTTTTGTCTATCATCTTCTCCCATTTAATTTCAAAATTTTGTTTTCACTGGCGTTCATTGGTTTTCGTGAAGTTTGCTTTACCTAAATGAGTTGTTAAAATCCATTTTTTTATTTCAAAACATTTATGATGACCGCTATGTCATAATCCCTTTTTTCCGTCACAGCTTTATAGTCCGCACATACGATACATAGATTACGCAGTGAATTATGAGTTAATCTTCGCGTGTCAAATATCTTCAATGCAAACACTATTTAATCCGAAGCCCGCGTTACGGTCGTGTCGGTTACGGTGTCTCGTATCTGGGATCAGCGACTGCACCACTCATGAGTGAGTGATTCCAACGGCAATAATCCCACTTAATTTTAGCACCGCGCGATCCTTTCTGAATATAATTAATGCAAAACATTGACTCGACGTTTTCCGGTGCCCTCGAATGGTAGAAAGGTAAAAAAATATATGAGTGGAAAAATTGCCGTCGAAAGATGTGCCTTCAAAGGATGAGGCGCATGCTGTGGAGAGGTGGAGGGGGTGGTTTTTTTGGCCGCCCTCCTATTCCCCGCCAGTGGACAATGTGAAATTTTAGTGTGCGCACCGTATCATGACCCGCCCTTTTACGCCATTATCGGACTCGGCTTTTGTCGCTTGCACATCTCGCTGTCCTGCCGCTGTCAGTCCGGCTTTGGCAATGAATCATCGCCACCCGCTCGCCCGTCTTCAACATCGCCTCCCCGATATTCAATTACTGTCGTTTAGCGGGCGCAAATGACGCTGTCGGGCGCGGAATTCGGGGATGGGGGCACTGGAGGGGGGAAAGTACCTGGAGAGGGAGGAGTGGGTCCATGAGGGGAGGGGAGTTATCAGGTGAAGGAGAGTGGGACTGTAGCACGGGAAGAGGACGGGTGAGAGAGGCTCTGCAGGGATGGACTCAGGGGGGTCTGTCACTGAGACCTGGTATCAAAATTAATTATAATGATTCGGTTGATTCAACGCAAGTCTTAAAGTTACGACGTAAAAGCCTTTTTTCTCATTTAGCTGTACTCCATAATTAAAAAAAAACAAAATTGCTTAAGTAACCGACTACTTTCCATGAGTTAATGACGTCATTCAAATTTTGATCATTTACTCTTTCATGGTGAACTTGAGAGAAGGAATCGCTCAGATAAGTGTGAGCAACACGTGAGGTTGATGCACGAGATTGAAAAGTAGCTGAGAGGCGGTGAGCCACCGTGACGTCATCAGATTTTAAGCGTCAGGGTTAAGGCCGTAGCTTTTTCATCACGAATATCTCGAGGAGAAGGAGGCGGAGGCGTAAGAGGCGAAAAATGGGTAAAGGTGTGCCTATATTTTTCAAACTCCATCACGATGTAAATTTTTAAATGAATAAAGAACTAGCCCAACGGTACAGGAATGCTGGGACTGGCTGAGTCGACACTAGTTCTGGCACTGGTGTGGGACGGCGCCAGAGGGAATCTGCGTCGAATGGTGCCTGGGTGGCTGGTAGATGGACGGGTGACCGTTAGTGACGGGAGGACTGGGATAGGGTTGGAGTGGGTCGGAGTCCCGTTGGGAGGATTTTGCGGCGGAAGGACAGGCATTCGCGAGTTCCGAGTCTCTCTGCCACTGCTAGCACTTTATATTCAGCTCGTGTGGATGGAGTTGAAGTTAGCAGTCGCTGGAGGAGACCGTGGCTGGCGGGTTGTTGGACGGAGTCCGGGTAACTGTGGTTGAGGGAGAGGGAATGGAATGGTGTCTGCACCCACGTGGTTTCCTGCTACCAATACATTAGGTGATGGAAATAGGGTGAATTTTATATAATTAACTCCTTGCTAGGTATTTTATTATGCCGTATAACATGCATTTTTAGATACTACTTCACAGATTTAATGTATCCATTTTTTTCAATTCATACGCCATCCTCTTTCCTCGATTGTCAATCTATATCGGCAAGTTTTCCTATGGTTTAAATTCTAAATTTATGTCGGAGTCATTTTTCCTATCATTTATTTGATTAAAATATTTATATTTTATATATTACATTTCAGTAAATCCACTTATCACTGAAGCACTGGACTCCAGTGACCTCCAAGACCAAGTACATTCAAGCAACGCCCACTTATTGATTTCATGCGAATTGTCCTCTTGATACCGCTGAGAAATACAAGCAATGAATGGATAAGGGATCTATTTTTTAAATTAGAAACTTGAAAGATACCACAAGGATAACAGATTGCTAAAACCCAGACACGCCGGGGAAAAATACCTACGCATGCCTCATGTTTAAATTTTTACGATATGCTCCGCCACGGTGTCAGATTTTAAGCTAGACATGTTAAATTAGCGAACAGAAAGCAAATTTAAATAATTTACCTCTCAATTTCCCCTGGATTTTACAGATACTATTAAAAACGGAACGCATGCTCCCTTGGTTGCATTTCTAAGCCTCTTATCTGCCTCCATAACCACCCGTTGCCTTCTAACATAAGGTATCCCACCGTCTGTAGAACTAGCCCAGATTTTCTGAGAAGAATACTTTTTTTCAACTTAAAAGGTTGGTTTGAAGAATGAGGGTGGTCCTCATTCCAAGCCCACTCCAGAGAAAATCACTCATTCAATATGGTGATGTTATCGCCTATTCTTGGACCTTCTGTAATTTCTTCCAACGTGAGGATATCTGCTGCAGAGAGTCAGCATGGATTTAATATGGAATCCGGCAGTTTTTCGATCCTAACACTATTGCTTTGTAAAGTATGAATGCTTCATAGGAGTAAAGTCACTTGCGCTGACTCCAAACCTAAACGCCCGCAATATGCGACAAGTGTTTCACATAATTTAGTAAAAAGGATATTAGTATAAATGCAGGTGGAGCCTAATATTTCTACCTCTGCTGAAATTTTACACCTAACTTGTAAATAATTGCGGTTGGCTCCATCTATCATCTCTGACCGCCGGTTAATCGGCAGTTGTTAGCGACATTCACTCTGTCCTCTTTGTTTTGCATACCTACTCACCCTTACATAAATCCTTTATTGCTATTTCAAATTATTGGAATCCTCCACTTATATTTTAGTGTTGGTATTTTGGGGGAGGTAGTATTTCTGAACTTGCATACGAAGCTTGAAAATTAATGTCAAAAAAAGAAATGAAAATATCATATTAGGATGAAGTTGAGAGGGAAGTAAATTTATGCTCTGTACTTCAGAACCTCAACTAGTTATTATACGACACTAGGGAAGATAATTTTAAAAGTTTCTCTTTTTAAAAGTTTTCCCGTAGCTTAAGATACGTAAGCAGTATTCACGAAAGAAAACGCAATTTCAAATTTCTATTGTATACAATTTTCCGGGAGCAGAGATTCATGATTTAAGGAAATTATGGAACACCAGAAGTTATTCCACGGCAATTTCTATAATTGTGCGGGTAATTTTAAGGAATACGAGTGAAGAGCAACTTCAACGTAATTCATCACAATATCTTTAACCGACCGTAGTTTCGACCAAGAATGTCGTCATTGGGTGTCAATTCAAGGTAGCAAACGTACAAAGTGCGTATTATCTAGGAAGGCTGAGCAGGACTGACAGGTTTTGGCATTGCAGCGAAAACAAACTTCGCTCTGAAGTGAACAATTTGTTCGTTGGGGCCCTAACGTGTGTATGCCTATGTGATCAAAATGAGATTTTTATCCCCTTTGAACTACGCGCGTGGTTGCTCTTCGGGTGAGAGCGAATTTGTTATTGGGAGCAAATTGGACCGAATTTGCGGGGGTAGTATGTAAATCGAGGGAAAGAGAGTGAAGAACGCGGGCGGAAAAGTGTTCTGGAAAATCTAAATAGTAAAGAAAAATATTCATGAGTGTTACGCCATCGTGTAAGCCTCAGACTTAATAATTTTATTTTAATAATGGTGATAAGTTATTTTTGGAAGTTATCAACAGCGTTTTAAGACACTAAACTTGGCACCTTGGATTAGTTGATTGTTCATTTTTGACTACGTGAATTTCAATCCAATAATGTTTAAAAACATTTTTCTACGATCCGTTGAACAAGATTGTGATGGTTTAATAATAATTTTAAACTAGTTATTCCATTAGTAATTGAATATTATTTATTTAATTATATCCCTTTAGCTATTTATTCGCTATCCCTTTTTTATGGTACCTACTAGGCAAACTGTAATAGGCTGCTGAATTTTCGTTGATCGGAATAGATGTACTAGGTAGGTACTTTTTATCAGAATAATCGCTATATCCAATTTCACGAAAAACCCTATTCCTTAGATTGTTATTTTAGTGTAACTCTATCCGTTTCTATACTCTCTAGTTTATCCATTCATCATTGAAAAGAGTAACTATCTTTTTTACAACTGTGCAAAAATATGTACATAATTTTAGATAAAATCTCTCCAGCACATGCATTAGGGTGACTAAGGTAATAACCGTAAAAATATAATTTTTCAAAAAAATAGTTGAATTGCAAGGTGAAAAGTATTCTCTTCAACCTGTTCTTGTATGCCCATGTTAGTATTGTTGTTTGGGGAGCAGCATAGCATATCTTCCTCTAATGTTTACCCTGGAAAACCACCTTTAGCGTGTGTTTAGCTGGAGTTGAGCTCTAGCGATCGTGCGCCGCCGTATACACTGTATCGTCTTGAAATCATAGCGAAAATAAGTCCATGTATGGTGTGATCCCACGCCAAGAATCTTTGCATGAGGTCACAAAGAGGTACGGAACAATGGAAACTGCTCGCATGGGAATAACATAAGTACCTACACCGGGTTTGTTATAAAAAATCCAATTTACCCAAGTTTGTTTCTCACTCTCATGCATTTCTAAAGCAGTGAGAACTGTGCGGTTAAAAATAGAGATAGAGGTGTACCCTTAGTAGTACCTCTCCATTTGATTGCTTTGCTTAGCAATGAACCTTATGGGAGGGACCCAAAAATTTAATTTTTCTCGTATTTGTGAATTTCTTCACTGCTCAAAACTGAAATTTTTAGCGTACCTACATTGAAACCATGAATCACCTGAAATACGTCTCATAGAAAATTTATCCGCTTTTAGCCACTATAATAGTGCGTAGCATTTGGGTTTAATTGAATTCCTTCACGTTCTTCAGTCATCATTAGAAATGAGTGATGTTGCTCCTGGAAAATTCTTCACCTTTTTTCCGTCTAATATGTGTAGCTAAGCTGGTGAAAAGAGGCTTGGTCTTCCCGTTTTCCTTTCATGGCTCCTCGTGTTCTCAGAATCCTTAAATCAACCCTTCCGGCTCCACCCATCCTTCCTCCCATAGCGCCGCCTTGTGCTGCTCTTTTTACTTCAGGAATCCTTGAGATAATCGCTTAATTTATATATCGGCGCTTTTCGGCGAACGCTTTGAATGAAAAGATGCTGTGTTTCCCGCGCGTCGCACCCGAGGCGCGTCTCATTTGCGGCTCGCTTTAATAATTCACTACCTGCTTTTCACTCCTCACACTCCGGAGAGTTTTCATCATCAAACTACATTATTATCCTTTTACCTCTAAGAGTGGCTTAAACACGGAGTTTAACAAAAGCGGTCCCTTGGAGCTTCCACTGCGGAGAGAATCCTTCAAAGCATTCGACTTCATCGGTCACATTGGTCCCTTTTTCGTATCCGGATATGGATACACGCCAGGGATTCTGAAACCCAATGGAATAGGTGGTGATTGCTCATTTTATAGTGTTCTCTTTATCCAGCAATTTTTTTGCGGCGCGACTTCGTGAAATTGCTTAATTTTCGAAAAAAATATTTTTCGAGTAAAATTATTAATCATTTTTTATTTTACGTGTAGGCTTAAAAATTATATTAACGTTCATGATTTTTTGTGCGATTGAATTTTTAAAAAACTTTTTCGCATCTGAATGGAAAGTATTGATAATTATGAAATTACTTGTTCATAATGAAAATGAAAAAGCAGGAGCAATTTCCACAATTTTACATTTATTAATACTACCGGTTTCGCTTTTCAGCATCATCAGGTACTGCTGAAAAGCGAAACCGGTAGTATTAATAAATGTAAAATTGTGGAAATTGCTCCTGCTTTTTCCTTTTCATTATGTCACGTTTCCACTCCATCTCGCCTGAAACCTCAGACTATACTTGTTCATATTACAGCATTAATCTATGATATAATTTTTTGGGTGATTTGCTCACAATATCATCAATTGTGTCTTATAGAATTATCAATCCGCAAAATACTCCTCAACATAACTACTTGGTTATGGATTGGTTTTGTTGAAAAAAAGATAGTATGGTGAACCATTCAGTGGTGCACGGAAGCGCCTGATGATAAATCCTGATGAAAACAACGTTGGAACAACAACAAAATGAAAATTATACCGAATGGTTTTACTGGCCCCATGAACTTGTTCTATCATGCTCCCCTCAGTGCTTCTAAAGCACGATCGTTCCCACTAAAGACGTGGATTAGTTCACACCGTAGCATAAAATCCATTGTGGCTTACAAGGTGGTCGGTCAAAGAGCATTTATTTATGGAACTAAATGGGAGATTAAATCCTCGTATTATAGTAAATTATGATGTCTCGCCTCATCTCTTGGCAACCGAAATTGGTGCAAGAATCAAATTCATACTGAATGAAACATATTTAATCCAAGTGGATTGAATGTCTTGCAGAGAAGACAATTCCAAAATATACGATACCATTTTCAAGATTAGCTCTTGTTCAACCCACGCTTGGAGTAACAGAGGAAAATCTTGAAATATGCATGTAAGCTTATTTAGATTTTTTTCGCTTTTCTTTCTTAGAATAACAATTGTTAAGAGGCAAAAATCACTCGTGTTTAATGTTTTACGACTTTTATAATGCATGGTGCAGTGAGTATGAAAATAAGAATGTTTTCAGTCAAGAGTAAATCGGATTTCATTATTCAGTTGTGCATGAAGCTTGTACGAGTAGGGAAGCATTTTCAGATGCTCAGAAAATTGGAGGAAAACATTTCTTCGCTCCGTGATATGCGGGAAATTGTGGAATATTGTAGTTTAATGTACGGGGATGACTATAAAGGAGAGCATTTACTTATTCTGCGCTGTCGTGTTGCAGTACAGTGTCGTATTGCGTGTGTTCTGTATAAGAGGTTACTTATGAGGTTCAAGGCTTTATTGATACATCGTGAGTAAATAAAGCTTATCGCCTATATTTAAAGTTACAATTTTTTTCGTTGAACTTTCACAGAAAAAGTGCCTCACCATTCAGTCACCAACGTGCAAGACTCTTTTTCTAACCTTTCTAGAATTTTAAAAAAAATATACAAATACTATTCTTTTTTTTTTAATAAAACATCCTTTCTTTTTCATTTTGGACACGGCAGGGAAATTGTTTGGAGACCTTTTTTTTTCAATTCTTTTATGCTTAGGAATACATTTATTGATTTCAATTTTGAGTATTACGTTCGAAATAGGGTTAATCTATTTTTAATTTGACGGCAATTAACTGTGTATGACTTTATTTTTGACTTTCATTATATTAATTGCCTTCAATTAAAAATTTTAGCACATCAATACATTACTATTGAAATGGAGGAATGCTGAATTATTTTTTCATCATGTTTCCTGTATTAACTATCAAATTTTTCCTTGAAAGCTCATTTTCCACAGGTGATATGGATGGATTCAGAGAACTAGTAACACCGATCTGCTAAGAAGCCACTCCATCTTTTCCTTCAAAATAAACTCCTGGTTGTTAGTAAAAAAAACAATTCTTCCTGTCAATTTTAAATTATTAATGTTCATTTTTTTTAAATACTTTCCATCTGCCATTGTGAATTTGTTTTGAGTACAATCCTAACCATTAATGAGAACTTAAACAATTCCATCCCAGCATATATCTCTTTTCCTCTAAAAGTCCCCCGCACGAGCCCAGGTGCTTTTTGGCTCTCAAATGTGTTTCTAGTTCACATGTTGTGTCGCTGCGATGCATCTGGGACAATGTAATCCGTCATGTGTGTGCGTTGTTGATATTTAGGTCAGTGTTACTGCTCTCAGCCGTTCATCGTGCTCACTGCGGATCGGTCCCCTTCGCTTCCTTAAAGCAGCCTGGACCGGTTGAGCCGACATCACTCGCGGAAGAGGAAGCACATACGTACTTATTACAATGACGTATACATGTATTCACATTCACTTCCGCAGCCATAAGTGTACGTCGTGTGCGAACGTGTTTGTGTATTACGGCAGTAGCTCATGTACCACAGTCAGGCTCTCTACTATTCTTTCTTCTCTGCTGCATGAAAATGACTCTAGGAAACCCTCATTTTGCATTTTTCCCTCCTCTTGGATTATTTCTCACGTTGAATATGATATGTAGTTTTGTGTTTTCAAAATCTGCCAAAAATTCCTTATCCGGCCGTTTTGTGTTTTTTTTATTATTTTTATTATATCCGTTCGTGTATTTGACCAGTAATTTTTTTGTTCAAGCCCGCGAAAAGTTGATTTTTAATACCGCAAACATTGATAAAGTGAAGCAAATAATCAGCTTTCATATAGTTTTCTTTGGAAATTTTAGTATTAGTCAGAGATATTAATTATAATCATTTACGTTTTGAAGTAATGTTTGCGCATGAAAATACATTAATACAAAATTAAATGGGCGCGGCATGTTTGATTGAAAAAATGTACTGGTTTTCTGTCAGTATGTGTTAAAGCAATAGATTTTTAGGAATAATTTAGCTTTACTTTTTTAGCAAACGAATTTTCTGGAAGGCTTGAGGTAAAATGTTTCATATACAATTTAGGATTATTTGAATTTCTTTATGGTACGTTTAAAATGCCAGCAGTGTTTAGACAACCAGACCTCTTTTAAAATGCCTTTAAGTATTCAAATCATTCATGTCATTGAACTTGAAAATATTAATTCATATTCATTTGAATATATTGTCTCTGTCATTTTTAAACACTTTTAATCACGTAATTGTTAGTCGATAGCCTATAATAGCCAATTAATTACATCACGGTTCGTTGCTACTCATACTATGGGCATATATGAAAATGTGAAATGCAATTACTGCCTGCGAGAGAAATTCAGGTTACATTTAATGAATTAAATCGAGGTCTGGTGGAAAATTAGTGGCTGTTGAACGTTTAATTTCTTGATTTAATCCTGTTCTAATGATATTTGATATTTTAATTAATGAAGGTTTTGTCATAAATATACCTATTTGGGTTATGTACTAATCCACGATTTGAGGGCTTTCATTCCGCAGAAATCAATCTTAAATAAAATATATCCAGGCCAGGAGCTCCTTTTCTTAATCTTCTCTTAAAGCAAGACAAATCATCTTCCCATTTAAAAATACTTCGTCCTTTTCGAATTACTTAGTTTATGCCCTTCCTTTTTCTTCCAAAATCAGTCCATTTACCCGTGCACACGTGAGAGCAGAGTACGTGGGTTGAAGAAGCCTCTCGCAGTGCTTCCTCGAGGGAGTGGCGAGGGATCGGAAGGGTAGAGTGGTAGGGGGGGTTGGGAAGATAAGGTAGGTGGAGGAGCTGCAGAAGGAGAAGAAGGGCCATCTTGATGAATCGTCCGGGTGACGGCAACTTTGTTTAGCCATTACGAGTCGTAAATCATGGAATCCGTCTTCTGGGTGGTGGCTCGGAATCCTGAAACTCTCTTTCTCGTCTTCCGACCAACGCCCATCTTCCCCCTTCCCACGATCATTTTTTTATCCTCCCCCTCTTCTTAATTCCCTCCCCCCTCTTTCATTCCCTCCTCTCTCGTTGCCCGTCCCATCTCATTCCGCGACCACCCGCTCAGAGCCTCCTCCTTTTTCCACATCCCCTGCCCCCCAAGCCCTTTAGAGGATCCGCTTCCTTTCAAAACCGCCTATCATCTTCCTCCCCTTCTCATTCTTTCTCTCTCCCTCCCTCCACCTCCTTTTCACCACACACACTCTCTCTCTCTCTCTTCGGAACCTGTCACTGCCCGCACACGGTCTCCCATGACATCAAGGGGACGGAAGCCCACACACCAACCCTCCACCGCCTTCCCCCCTCGGAAATTCTTCCCCCCTCTGACCCCTTTTCGTTCCCTTGGACAACCCCTTTTTCCAATCCCTTCAACTCGTCCGGGGTCATCTCTCGTCTTCTTTCACTCATCCCATCTGCTGACCCTCACGGGGAATTTATTTTTCATCGCCTTTCTTCCGAGCCGGGCACCGCGAGGTTAAATAGGCGGTAAGGGAGGATCTTCTTTTGGAGGAAGGATGGAGAGCAGGCGGCGTGTAGAGCTGCCCCGGTCGGTCGTTCGGGGGTGGAGGGGAAGCAGCGGGGGACAGTGGGCGTAATCTATCACTCAAATTCCCATTACACCTCTCTCTCTCTCTCTCCCCCTCCAGACGCCGTCCACTCCCCCATGGGATATCACGGCTCGCATCGACCGACGACCCACCCCCCAATTCGCCCCCCCCCCCACGCTGTAAAACCTTCTCAATGACGCCTCAGCAGTAGCAGTAGCTCTCTTTAATCGTACACACTCGTGTTTGGGATTTGCACCTGAATCCGTTCTCGATCCGTATCTACCCACATTTAGATCCCTTCAACCCCTGTCGTCTCTGTAAAATGGTATTTAGTAATAAATTTAAAATACTTGAGACTTTTTTAAGGCGTGCCTACACGATGCATTTACCCACCTGGATACATGCTTGAACACATTCACAATATAAAAAATAAGCGGTTTTAATAGTCGGTCTTGCGCAAATTCACGAACGCGTGTCCAAGAAATAGCCCCCGGCCCCCCGTTCTTATTTCGAGTCGTCTATCCGATCATTTTTCCAGCTACATATTTACACGGGTAAAAGGATCTTTCGGCTTCATTCTTTGTGATGAGGCATCCTTTTGTCCTCATACTACTTAAAAAATAAAATCTTAGAAAGTTATCAATTTATTCTTCAGTAAATGTAATTTTCAACCTTTTTCTGTTTTGAGAATAAGGAGGTAACGTTGATTGAAGAGCTTGGTATTTTAAAAATTGTGGCCCGTTTCATTTTTAGCCTAATATTATATCTGTGTCTTGATGGGGTCGTTCACTGTGACTTAAAATTGAGATTTTTTAAATAGATACGGTAGATGAAAGGATAATAGATGTTAGGATGGAAGAAATATCTTCTCCATTCAGCCATTCGTTCGTCCCATGTAAAATAAGAAAACGTGAAAGTTGCTAGCCACTTTTTCTAGATTTGGTAACGTTATTCGGGATTTGGCTCACATACTCGCTTAGGAAGGACAGTTATTGTAGGATGCACGGGCGCAAAAGGGCGATAAGTAACTCATAAGTGGCAACACCTTCGTCCTGAGTTCGCAATGTCATCAAGTTACCAGCAAAAAAAAAGCCGTACATACTTCGTCGCGAACAGCTCATGAAGTTTACGAGGAATCAAAAAACGGAGAAAGCGGGTAGATGTGTTTTTATTTTTCAATCTTAACACAGTCGTTAATAAAATAAAATTGTTTAACTAGCTAAATTATAGGATTTATCACCGAGTTAAGATGACCTACAAGGGAGGCAAACAAAGAAATGTTTTTCGTGCATGAATGTCCCTCACTTTGAATTTGCCTATTTCTATCTCTGCCTGAACGCCTATTCTCCCTTCATCCTGCTCATTATAACTGTTCTCTTCGTTTCTCTTCACGCGCAGCACATAAAATAATATTCTTGTCACTTTTATGGCATTTTGAATACCTTTTTCCTCCAATTCACGGTTCTTGCACGCCCGCTACCAACCTCTCATTCCGTCGAGCTTTTAATTTAGTTTTCATACAACATAGCCTCCATCCTTTCGTCATTTGATTATATTTTTGTAATGTCTTCTCTTTTTACGAGCTTAAATCTCGCACGATCCTAGCCTATTCTTATTTCCCAACTTCAAGTTCCCACTCCTCTACAGATACTATCACTCTCTACAGCCTTCGCTGGTGTAACATGGTCCTCCTGGTAAAATTTGTGGTCAATATGGTGAACACTAAGCCTGAATTTCTTTCCCTAGAAACTCTGAAAAGCCTTACTCTTGTAATGTATTGATACTTTACCGTATTAATCTCATAGCTGCCGCAAAATGTACACCAATGCCTACAAGAATTTTGTGGGGAAAATAATAAACACTTTGGTGAAGAAAACTCGAAGGATTCAATCATTTATCCACCCATCTACATTTCTGGACTAAATTCTTCCTCATCCTCGCCGGACATTCCTGAGTATCAAGGAAAACCGTATTCCTTCAGAGATGAACATCGAAAATCTCATTCTTACCGTATACCACCTATAGTAAATATTTTAAATAGAGCCTCATTAATTTAGCTTTGAAAATGGATTTATATTGAGAATTTTCTCTCTTTTAAACTTTTTATCGATTTATTTATCTCGGATGCTCTCATTCTTATCTAAGGACTTTTTTAACTTGATGATGGGAGTGATGAGGTGACTGTGAGATCCTGCATTTCTCTCTCCGTAATTTTCATCCCCAGCGCCGCCCTCGCCTCCCTTCCTTCCTTCCTCCACTTCCACGATTGGGCCGTTCACCCCCACCGCTCCGTCCCAACGCGCCCCTCGTCATAACGCCCTTCGTCCACCGCGACCCTGGCGGTATTAATTACCCGGCCACCAGCCAAACGGCGATAATTGGTTCATGGAAAATCGCTGGAGCGGAGTCAAGTGAAGATTTTGTATGAAAATAAAACAAAAAGTGTGGTTTCTCCCGCAAAGAATCCCTTGAACAGGCATCGGGTGGGAAGAATTGGTGGAAAACATTCCGTTATCTTGCCGCTACTAATGAAAAGATCATCAAATTAAATTTCTTGAGTATTCTATCCCTAACTCTGAGGGCCGCTTTCGAACGAAGGGATTAATTTTAGACGTCTGACTGCGTAAGATTAGCTTCCCTTTTTATCCCCCACCATTGGCAATTAAGGGTACTACGTACATGAATACCTCTTGTGATCGCAGTTTTTGACCTGTTGTTGGACAGAATTTAGGGATTGAAACTGGTTTCTTGAAATTTTAACACTAGAACCGCTGACTTTTTCGTATACCTAGAACCGCGGTGGGGGTCATTTTGACTCCTCGTCTTTTCTTGCCATATTTTTAGTATTCTGGGTTTCTTTTGGACACGGCACTATGTGAAATGAATTATCTGAGATTTACAATGAAATTTGAATGATATATGGGCGGTATAAGCGCTAGATAGGCTACACGCCTTGCACAAATAATGCGTTTTTCACATTTTTACTGTATGTTCGGCTGAGGATGGAGGAAAAATGTAAACTTTTTTTTAAGAAAAAGAAACCCTTTTATTGGTGCAGAGAAGCATACAGTAATGAAGAATGTAGAATAAATTCGTTTCGTTGGGTAAAAAGAGAAAAACTGAACAAGGTTAGTGTAGAAAAGGTAAGTAAACTACATTGATTACTTTGGTTTTCTTGTACAATTTTCAAAATACGAAACTAATTTCTATCTTTTGGCTTACAGGATAGACATATTGCTTGCATTGTCGAAGTACATGGACCGCAGACAACTTTCTTACATTCCATACAGAGATAGGATGACTTGTTCTTGCTTTTCGCAGAGCATACCTCAAGTAACTGACATTTGCGTCGATTCTCCAGCTTCGAAGTTTCAGGTCCAAATCCAAATTTGCTTGTAAATTGGGTCTAGCCCTTACAATTTTATTTGTCACCGAAAGCTCCTCTGACAGCTTTCTGAGAAACTCGTGACGTGAAATTTTTTCCCCCGTGCATTCTGAGAAGAGAATGTAAGCATTGATAGCAGCAATATACAATACGTTGTAAAAAACATGTACTGGCCAGCGTCGCGTGGCAGCACGAACAGAGTAAAGCCTAGCCATTTGATCAACAGAGTCAACACCAGATTTATTTTTATTATAAACCTCAATAGTTTCAGGAAGTCTTTTCTCAGTTTCCCTCACTGTGATATTGGGATTCATAGTGCTTAGTACAATCACATTTTTCTCCCTTTTACCCTGATAAACTGTGAGAGGCGTCATTGTTTTTCAAAAATACTGTGGACTACCGAGGTCCTTTGGCTGCTTTTACCTCATGAGGTATTTCCCTTCTCTTCCTATTTACAGTACCCACTAAGCTTGTTTGTTGGGCTTTTAGAGCCCTTGCAAATTTCACAGTAGTAAAATAATTATCAGTAGTGATATTTCTTCCTTTTTTCATGCATGATTCAGACAACTTCAGAACGACATGCTCACCTATGTTTACATCTGGTGCCTGCTCGTCTGATTTATCTAGGTAAGGCATGGCATTACCCATAAATTTAGTTTTAGCATCGCAGAGCATCCAGAATTTTATGCCGAATTTGTCAGGCTTGTTGGGCATATATTGTGTAAAAGGGCATCTTGCCTTTGACGGAAAAAGCTGCTCGTCAACCGTGAGTTCAGGCCCTGGTTTGTACAAAGAGTTGCAGTTCATGATAAAAGAGTCCCAAAGGTGAGAGCAAAGTGCAAATTTGTCAGTATGCAGCCGTTGACTTCTCTCCGTTCTCAAATCAAACCTCAAGTACCGCAATATTTCGCGGAAACGATCGCGACTCATTGTTTGTGAGAAGAAGGGTGGGTCCCATTCTTTGGACCACAAAAAGTCAAGCTCCAAGTTCCTTGCTTCGTACCAACCACGTGCATACAATACTGCAATGAAAGCTTCCAGTTCATCCATAGATACCGACCAGTCCTTGTTCTCACTTTCTTCACGACGTGCTCGTTCTGTGAAAACCAATACGAGGCGCACTCCCCCTCACCCCCTCGACTCATCCGACTTCTCGCTTCACGCAATATAGCACTGCCGCGCAAACTGATGAATTCGGGTGAATTGCGAAGTAATACATTGTTATTCATGTAATAGAGATGGCAACTACAATGACGCCACACCGGTAGGGGAGACACAGTAGAGGAAGGAAGGAGCCTTGAGTGGGGGTAGCCGAGGAAAGGGGTGTCCCCGGAAATTTTCGCGTAGGTCCATTTCTACGCGGCTCGACTCTCACATTCTTTCAGGCGTCCGCTGGGCGGGATGCCTTTATCTGCGGCCTAATAAGAAACGGCAGAGGTAATCCATGCCATTCACACACATTCGACCTTCGAAAATTACGCTTGCGGTGAATTTCTTCTGCGAAAATATGAAGTTCGGGATCGATCACAGAGCAGGGGTCAAAATGACCCCTACCGCGGTTCTAGGTATATTGTTGTCTAGTGTTCACAAAAATAGTCCTAGAGCGTCGGAAGTTTGCACAAATACGCCTTTTTACAATTAATTAAAATTCAGAAAATATCAGGTTTGTGAAAAAAAAATTAAGTGTGAAATATACATGTTGAAAATCATAATGGGTCAATTTGACCCCCTCCGCGGTTCTAGTGTTAAAGGAACTATCTCAACCAAGTGCTCACCTGAGTATCTATTTTTTTAGGTATTCTTTTCCATGCATGATATTTCTTACTCATGCACAGCGTTTAATTTCAATACGAGTGATTGAATCATGTTAACTTGACATTTGGTGAATGAGGCTCAGCTTGAGTAAATGATTCATTTCAAAACGTATTAGTGTGGTGTTATGGAGTTTTGTGGATTTCTTTCTTCATTTAAACGGACCTAATATTAATACAGTTTTTATCGTTTGAATTGTCTTTCGAGAAAGTTAGAAATTATTCCTTAGAGATCACAAAATTAAGCATTAGTGCGAAAGCGCCTTTCATCTTCATGTGAGCACTTGATTGATTAATTTTACAAGCCATTACGGTTTTTGATGTGATTCAAAATGTATACGATGTATAGATTATATGTTCGATTTATATCAAAAGTCTGATAAAGTCCAACTTTTAACATTGTGCCGAGGTCCAAATGAGTAACGATTGATTGAGTTTATGAGAGCTAGTGTGTCCTTGCGCAGGAATCTGCACACGCTTTCATGTTCTAAGTTTCTACCGCTTTTTCAATCACTTAACAGCCAGAGTCAACTGAAGTGAAAAATTTGATGCTTTTGAACAATTACCACGATATTAAATCTCTTTACGCAATAAACGACGAGTTCGAAAGACAAGCGATAGAAAGTGATGGCGGAAAAAAAAAGATGTGTGGGTCTCCAAAAATGGCTGCATTACAAGGGAAAATTTTGACCTCAATTGATGAAGATAATCTGAAATGAATGCTCCAAATTCTCTTAAGAATCAAAAAAAAGGAAAATTATATTCGTTGAGAACTTGAGAAAAAAAACGAGATAAATTTTTTGATTATTATGATTAGATTTATTTAAAACAGTTCCACTTAAGAATCTTTATTTCTTACGTGAACAATGTCATGCTAAATCTTTCTTCCCCATAAGGAAGACTAAAGTATATTTGTCAACCACCTGTTGAATGTGTAACTGAAGGCGCGAGATTCTACGTACAAACATGATAAATATGTGATAGGGTTCTGACACTTTGTCGCATCTTCACAAATGAAATCCTGTTTGTTTAACACGTTCGCAACTCGCTTTTTTGATATTTATGATGAGCAGCTCAAAAGCATCTTACCGTAACGTGGCCAGATTATCTTTCGGAAGGAGCTTAAATATTTAGGCATCTTCAGGAGTGCTTTCTAAGACGAAGCTGCTTCATCCTTTGTGAGGCAGACCTACCCTTTAAAGAGCCGTGGGCAACAACTTGAAAAGTTTTAGCCATTTGTTAAAAAAAGGATGTTTTTTATATCTTTGGTTTCCAAATTTAGCACAGCTGCACCAATAAGTTAATCCCTGGAAGCATCTAGGTGTATCTTTATGGATATGAATAAAAATAAAAATGATGCACGATTTTCATCATAAAAAGCTTCCGAATACTGATTGGCTGAATGGCTTGATTATTTCCCTTGAGAGGTCAACTGAGATCATTATTTAAAATAATTCTCCCTTGTATCAAATTTGAGCACCATTACGAATCCTAGTGAACATTGTATCTATCATATCTTTTTAGAGCACCAGTGAATAATGCTTGAGTGAATTGTTCCGATTTTAATAATATCATTCCACAGTGGATTTGTGACGCTCTGAAAATTTCCAACCAAATTAAATAAGCCCATATTCCTCGATTCATACTATTTTCGGAACATGTCTAATTACGTTAAAAAGGCATAGAAACATTATTCCTGCGTAAAATAGTGAAAAAGTAAATCAATCTTTGTTGCCTCTAATACTTATGTGGTACGATTGCAAAGATATTACTACGTTTGGCGTCTTGTATGGTTGTTTTTCATTTTGAGTCTATATCTTTGCCTAGCGGCGGTCTGCTTACTTTTTTATTATTCCCATATTATAAACTGCGATTCATTATAAACTCTATTTATACATTGAATTCAGAACTATTAAATATTTCATTACTTTTGTTTCCCCTTGCAGTTTATTATCGTTGGGGGTAAAACCCTCTCAAGGAAATATCTGACTGCCGTTTTCATGTATTATATTTCACATGTTTTTTACCATAATATCCCTGTATCCTAATTTTCCTCTTCCCAAGCGATTTCTTTCAATATCCTGAAATTGCATGCCCTGCCATTCCTCTTGTTGCATTTATTAACTCCTTACCCCCACCCGTTCCTCTTGTCTCCTTCACATCTAACCTCTCGGCACCACACCACCTAGTCGTCTTCAACTTCCTCTCTAACCATTCCCTCTTTTACTGTACTTCCTTTACCCATCCAGGCCACCAAAGATGAATCAATTCCGACGTATGTTTCGCTTAAGAGGGACTTACTAGGAGCGGATTCAAATTGGAATGGGAGAACGGCAATATCAGCCTATGTACCCATCATATGAGTTGAGTTTCGTGGCTATTAGGTATTGCAATATCAAAACCGAAATTAGCAGCAACCCAGAGTTGATTAAATTTATAATAAGGTTTTTTATATTTTAAATTCTTTCAGGTACTTATACTTTCAGGTATAATAATAAAGGTCAAGTACCACTGTTTCTTCTTATTTCTAGGTCAAATAGAAAAAAAATATTGAGGGTAGGACAAAAAATCTCACTATAATAGTCTCATCCTTGAAAATGCCAGGGGTACATTTTATGATTTGCTTTTACAGCTCGTCCACCTCTTCAATTCACATCATATTCCATTTTACATGAGAGTATCTCAAGCTAGTTATTCTGATTCTGTTGCCTTTTTTTAATTTCAAGTGCGGTAACCGAAATTTTAACCTTCATTGTAATTATTATCAGCCATTCGTTCCCAGTTAAGTGAAATTAAGCATTCATTAATCGGTAGAAAATGAAAAAAAAACATTTATAGCTGCTAGAAAAGTGTTTCTCTAACTATAGCATCTAAACATTTAATCTATGTCTATGTTATGTCCTTGCCATCATTTTCATCGATTTATATATTTTCGGTGATTGCCATGAAAGATTTAGATTTCTGTATCCAATAGGAGGTTTTTACTCAATTACTTTGTGAGTTTGGAAGTGAGAATGGGGAGGAGAGTCACACGGAATGGGAGGGTGAGGTATTTTGTAGGGGTAAGTCCAAGGGTGCGACTCACATCCGCACCTATTCCTTCCACCCTTCAAAGAAGTCCATTCCACATGAGCTACTCGTGAGCTCCACACTCCTGTCGGAAATGCTGGGAGCGCATATCTTATTTCTGGACACATGTAACTGCACTTGTAGGATGCCTTACGCTGCACTTGCCGTCATGGCCAGTGTCTTCGTAAAAGAGTTGGTTGCGAGGGAGTGGGGGTTAGATTCGTATGGAAGAGTTCCCCGGACGACCGTCGCGCTGCTGCAACGGAAACAGGAAACAACAGAAGGTGGAGGTGCGCCGAAAAAAGAAACGAAAGAAATGCGCCACTGATTTAGACCTCTCATGGGAGGTGGCGTTGCCCTTGGTGGAGGGAGGGGGGGGGGGGGAAGAAAAAGCTTTCGCAAGCCCCGGGTTTATGAGTGGTGTGGAGGTAACTCTGAAATGTAAGGCCGGGGAGAGAGAGAGAGGGAGGGGGGGTAGGGGGGTAGGGAGCCCAAAAGTGGAAATTTACGGCACTTTTCAAGTCACCACAATATGTCCCGCTCTCTTGGATATTTCTGACCTCCGCGCGCGAGCGGGAGAGAGTTAAATTTATTCCTTTCCCCCGCGAAAGAGGGCGCTGTTCCACCCTTATTTTCTCTCCCTTTTCCTCTCGTCCCCCTCGTCAGGAAAACCCGTCTTACCCACCCCCAGCACATCCTTCAACCCCCGTCGCCTATCCTGAGGAGACCGTTCTACCCTTTCGTCCCTTCATTCCTTCTTTTTCCTCACATTTTGACCTTTTTTTCTCTCCACAAACTTTTTCCCACTCTCCATCTCTCTCTTTCTTTCATCGCTTCTCCTCTCTCATTCTATATCTATCTATCTTTCTGTCGCAAATGCGACTTCTTTCCCTTCCACCTAAAGATTTCGTTTTTTTTATAGTTCCAAGATACCGCCACTACCCCGTTTCTCTTACCCTCGGCTCTCCCGCCACGGTTCTTTTTTTTTTGGAGCCACACGAACTAGTCTCTCTCAGTCCTTTTCTGGGGAAAAGTCGGGTAAGAAATCGATGTGGTTAACACGGAGCGAATTCGGTCGGACATGATTGGTACTGGAATGTATGGGAAGGGGGAGAAGGTTGGGTTGTGATCTTCGGAAAGACGGGTAAAACACACACAAAGTATCCAAGTGCCGTGTGTGGCTTCTCTCTTTTCTTTAGATGACGACGGAGCTGTAAAGGTTGAAAGAGGAAAAGCAGCTTCGTGCAGCAGCCATCACGGAGGATTTATTGCTGCCGAGTCTTCTTCAGAGCGTTTCTCTTCCTATAATCCCCTCGGCTATTTACTTTTCCTTCTCTTGAGTCATTTCCATTATCATATAAAAAATGAATAGTAAATCGAATTTGATGCGAACGTCGCGATTCACAGCATTTAAAGTTTTAAACTCAATAATTGCATTTCATTGCGCTTATTATGCGTCTATGTGACTTGTTCTTTACACATAACGACACAAACCACTCAAATCCAGTGCATTCAAAACGTTTTGTGAGGGGTACTTTTTTATATTCTCAAATATTCATAAATATTATTTCGTATCCTTGCTTTTGTTAAATATCACTGTTTTTATGTTTCTCTTTTTATGCCTAAAGTTCAGCTGTTTCGGAGGAACTTTTCTGACGTCTCCATAGTAACATGCTCCGTGAGCGTAGTTGTGGAAGGGCCATATTGTCCCTCCCACCTACTGTTTTATGTGCGCCAATCGTAAAAATTCTCTCTCCAAAATTTTCCTTTAAAGAGATTAAAAAAACAGACGAATAGGGTCCTCGTCGACACTGGTATTCCCTTCTTTAGTGCATCCAATATCGGCAGGCTTTTTTTAACTGAGCATTGGCCTTTTTCTTGACTTCAGAGAAAAATCTTGAAACGTTTCTCGCTCTTAGGGTAATTTAATGTTCTCTCCCAAAGGACTTTGAAATTTATTTTCTTTGTCAAAAAAATGTGGGATTAACTAATCTTAATTGGAAAAATCTTTTAAGATTCATTCATAAAGACTAAAAAATTTATATATTTCCTTGATGATAAAATTTATGAATTTTTTAAATGGGAGAATGAAAAGGTACTCCTACTCAAGCTGCTCTTAGAGAGTTGTGTAATTCCTTCCCCTGGTAATTTTTCCAAGCCTCATTGCATCTTCCAGGGCTACCTTTAATTTCATTCCTCAATAATAAGTATTCTCATGTACTTGCAACGGTTACAGCGTTTCCTCGTGCTCTTTCAACTCTTGCCTTTGTAGCGTCTCTCGTCCCTCCCTCGCACCCTGGCCATTCCCTTCCTCATTACCCTTTCCGCCATCCACCACCCACCCCTTGCCCTGCGCCACTTCTCTCCCCATTTCCTCTTCTTTTTCTTTCTCTCTCCCATTTTGCTGCTCCTCTTTTCGGGCATAAATTTGAAAATTACCAAGTTTTCAGGAAATCATCGCTTTTGGAATCCAATTAAAAGGCACCCTGTCGGTGGTGGTTCGCCAATTTCATCGAGGAAGTCACTATGATGTCGCTCTCCCGCAGGGGAAAACCGCTTCCCATCTGTTGGCCGGGAGTCGCAACCCCTGCCACTCACCCCTCTCTCGCCGCTATTTCAATCCACCCCGCCCTGCCCTCACGCCCGAAATCTCACCGCCGCCCTTTTTTTTTGTGAAAAGTAATTCCTCTCCGTTGCGACCCCTTCTCTCAATCTCTCTCCACCCTTCCAACCTTTTCCTCGCAAACTCCTCCTCCACCCCCAAACCTCTCATCATCCCCCTCTCTATCCCGTCTTCCTCGTCATCCCTCGGTTTGCAATTTACCTATCCCTCTCTTGCAGCTATTAATAAGCAATTTAAAGTTTCATTTCCCGCTTTCTTTCCATCCCGCGATGCTTTTCGGCTATTTTTCGTCTAAATTATAATAGTAACTTTAGTACCTTAAAATATCCTTTGAAGATGTAATCATGTTACTTTTTAAAACATAGTTTTGGACGCGGTAGAACTGGCCTTGTTTTCACTTCGAAGTTAGCCATATTTCTGTCGCTGGTTGGACACGGCTGCCTAAGTCTTGGAAATTATATTTCTTTATTGAGATAAATTTTGCCCGTGTCATCCTTGCTTCAAAGCTTTGCCTTTCTTTTCTAGCCAAAGCTTTCATATATAAAACCTCAGGTCTAATATTTCTTTCGTACACGATGGATATTCATAATGGTGTCAATGCAATTTAATACTTTGATAAACACAGCTGATCGCAGTAAACACCGCAAAAATATGACTCTGAACTTTAATTCTTACACTTAGTACGAGCAGTTAATATAGTAGTTACAAATCAGAAGTTTTACAAACATGCTGCAGTTCATAATCGATGTTACACAATGATCAAAGAAGTGTATTCAACAACTACTTTTACGATTAAGAGTAAACTTGGAGCTTATCATATTAGTCTTAGGTCCATAAAGTAATCATAATACTCACTTCCCCGTTTGCCGAGCAAACCATATAACGCTCCGCCCTTTTTGGAAGGGTATCCGAAGGCCAACGATACCCCAGCGAAGAACTTCCTCCTCAGAGAGAAGAAGTCCAACTTCGGCGTTTATAAAGAGATTATCCACTTCGGAACAAAAATATAAATCCAAGGGAATTCATAAACTTTGTATGCGGCAACATTTATCTGCATTTGATAAGGGTTCTTCCAGCTTTTCCCCCACTAGAAGACTGCATTGTTTCGCCTCTCGAAAATATGAGTGATTTATGTATGATAAACCGAATATATTCGCTCGGTGATATATCATCTCCTTTCGTGGATTCCCCCGTAGTCTTCAAACAATCTTCTGCGACTCGTATTTTTCCTCGACTTTAATTTCCGCCTTAACGTTTCTCGCCACCCGCCGATCTCCCTCCCCCACTTCCTTTTCCCTTCCCCCCACCCCCGTCCGCCTCCTTTAGTATTACTCCCCCACCCTATCCTTCCACGCAGCCATCCCCCCCAACCTCTTTCACGACCGAATATGAAGTTTACCTCACTCCGAAACTTTTTCTCGGCTCGAGAGCCCTGGAATCCTCTCCCTGCCCCCTCCTTATTCTTCTCTATCGCATTCTATCTCGTGGGCCTTCCATCATACCTCGTCCTTTGCCTCCCCCGCCCTTGCCGTGGCCCTTTGGGACTCTGCCTCCATCTATACCCCTAACCACCCCCCTCCCCCCGTTCGCCGGAGGCGGCCCCCGTGCAAGAGGAGTGTCCGCCGGTCCAGTTCATGCGTCTCCTACCCAGCGTACCCACACTTCTTCTACCTATAATACGAGGCCCGTTTGTCGCTTCGATTCCCCGCCAACAGGGCGCGCGCCGTCCGCGTTTCAGCCTTCACATCCTCAAGGGGACACTATTTCTCCCTGCCGAGATCTCTCTCTCTTTCTCGAGGGATAATTTCCTTTTGCATTTCGAACCCTGTTTGTATGTACCCTTTCCTTCCTGCCCCTCGCTCTCCTTACCTATCCTGGGTTTGCTGCCCCCCCGACCTACTTCAGTCACCCGTCGAGTGAGAAGCTAGGGAGTTGGGGGAGTAGGAGGTCTTCGCACCCTCGTATATCTTCCAGATGCCTCCGCAGGTCAGCAATCATCTTTGTCTTATTTTATCAAATAAAACCACCCTCTTCCTCTTAACCTGCTATTCCCACTCTTGCACCTTTGTTTGGCGAAGCGGGCAAGTTGATCGAACGAGTGGGTACCCATTCGGTATTTGACGTTTGTCTTCGAGGTGTTTTTCCTGTCGTGATATGTTTGGTGAACGTATAATTCTGCTTCCTATGTATATGGATGGATCTCTCTGCTCCTCCGGTTTTTAGAGCACACATACTTGCCTTCAGAAATCGATTTCCTAGGGGAAATAACTTTTTTCTGCAATGTATTCAAATTTTTCCAATCAGTTGGTCTTAATTTGCTTTAGCATATGAAAGCATTCATCTATCCGCAGTTGTGTGTTGAAGGATGGAATTCTGACGTTGGATAGGTAATATAGTGCTCGGTCATTCAAAACATTGATAGATGTTCAAAATTAAGTTTTCAGGAAATTGCGTGCTTATACTGCTAAAGTTGGTTCACTCTATGGTAAAGTCTGAGGAATTGTCTTCTGGAACCTGAATAAAATGCAAGATTCCTCATAATTAAAGGGGAAATTGAGCTCTACGGTCCCTGAGCAATACAATACAAAAAGAGAGTCTTCAACAGCCGAAAAATTTGTTTACGGATAGATGAATCCTTCTGCCATTGGAGACTCCCATTTTGTTTTGTACTCTTTCTAATACTTCATTATTGCTGACATCGCAGCATCTTGTTAGCGTTCAGTTTTGAGGTTCGCTAACAGTAACAATAAATGAGTCTATGCTCAACGTAGAGCAATCAAGGGTGATAAATGGCATAGTGACAAAACACCTATCAGGACATCGTCTTTGCCAACAATCTCATCAGCTCAGTTCTTATGAGTCACTCCCTTGTGATGTTAATATATCTGGTGTATAGTCTATGCTTTTTCGTACTCCCCTGACAATTCTTTTGTATCGGTAATCGTTTTATCCCTCCATAGTTAAGTCTCTTTCTCAAGTGTACACTATGTTTCTCTCATCCTTCCTACGTTTCTGTAAATCCACCCGTTTGAACTTCTCTTCTGTCACCCTTCCAATCCGCTCACGTAACACATATTTACATCCCCTTTTTGGCTTCCCGTTCTTGACGGCAGGCATTGTTTTTCTTCATTTCCTGTTCTCCTGTCCTCTCTCTCCCTTCCCGAAAGCCCCTTCATTTTGCATTCCTTTGGCTCCCTCCGCCTACCCTCAGTGATGCATTCTCTATAACATCGTATTTCCGGATCCATCTCTCTCGTTGTTGCCTTGTTCCTTATTCCACCCCCGACCAGTGGTGGGGGCGTCGCCGCCGCTCTATGCCGCACATCCCCGCCCGCCTCCGACGGTCCCCAAAGCCACTTCCACCTCCGGCCACCGCCTCCCCCGCCTCCTGCTTCCTCCGTCCCAGGGGAGCGTGCTTCGACCCAGTCATCCCTACTGTCTCACCCCTGCTCTTACTCTTTTTCTCTCAGCACGGATCCGATCCTCGCAATGCCAACTCCTCCGTTTCCGACTCGTTCACCTCAACCTCTCCTTCCCACCTCTTCACCTCTCTTCCCTCAATCGGAAGACCCCCCTCCCCGTTTCCCATCCACCAGGCTATACCTTTCCCGCTACTCCGTCCATCCTTCCCTGTTACGCAGGTACCTGTCGCCCGATGCCTTTACCCCTTCTTTCTGCTCTACAGCACGTGCGTGCCTCCTCTCACAGCCTCCATTCCTTTTAAAGGGAATACCTTCACGTAACGCATGTCTCATTGAATTCTGAATGTTTGTATTCTTCAAGTCCCTCCACTCCCCTCTCATAAGGTCCTCGCGCTCCAAGGGGTTGGTATCCTCGTATTCAAGCTTTCTTCTCCTCTCCAATTATACCCTAACTAATGGATTAGATCATCTGGGCATTTAAACATGTGCACGACCAATTGGAAGGTCTGCCTCAACTTCATAGAGATTCTTCCTTCTACGATAATCGATTGTTTTGTACATTTATTAGGAAATCCCATGCTCTAAGGAAACAATTACACGCTTTCCTGCTTATTATTTGAGTTATGTAACTAAAAAAAATTCGTTTCTGTGACGTAAAGAATTCAAATGACGCACGATGTATAATCATGCACGATGTTCATCGAAATGTTTATGTTCAGCCTCAAGTAAATAATGCGACAAAAATGTCTATGCTATAGCTTTCCCGATGTCTACAATATTATTTATAATTTTAATATTCTCTGTAAAGTAGTGTACATCTCGCTAAGTATTTCTCAAACTCATTTACCTGTCATCCTCATTGGAAAGTTAAAATTATCATCAGACATCATTTTATGCATAATTATCGCTGTATCAGTCATACCTTTGTGCTCTTTCAAAATAATATAAGTATGATATAAGTGCCAAGCTATAGAGGTGGACTAATTTTTTATTTGAAAAAATCTATCTATCTATATGCCATTCAATAGTGAGCGATTCGTCACCTATTAAAGGTTCAAAATTCCGGTAACGCGTACCATTAACTTTCGGGCAAAATAATCTCGCAATTGGTTAATTGCTGAATGTTCAATATTAAAATTTTGCTTAAATTTGCATCTTTAGACCTTTAAATGACACCATAGCATCTAATAGGGTGGTCATATTTCCGTTGCATAATCTCTTTCATTGCCAAAAAAATAAAAAATAAATTTTTTTTTATATTTTAAATGTATTGCTTTATGGAATATTTAACTGCTTTTGGCATTACTTTTTCATATTGCTTGTATTTTGAAATTCTTTCTCATGTCCTTCCGAAAAAGATAACGGCGGGACTTTGGCGTGTGAATTGTGTCAACATACGCAGAGTAACTTTTCCCTGGAGGCGTATCGGGACGAGACTAGAGAGTGTATGAGAATAAATTGCGCCATCATAGGTTTATACCATTTTTCCGCTTCAAAAATTCTAATAGAAGGACGTCAAATGCGTGGTAGCATGCAATATGCAGTGCGCCATCGCGCCCGTGGGTTAACTGAGAGTTACCCAGCTCTTGCGAAGACGTTCCCCGCCCAAGATTGCAAAGCAAGATTGCGCGTAGTCTTAAAGTACACTTTTCCAGCACCGGAATGCGCGCATTGTGAGGATAGAAAGGAATATGGAGCGGATCCTTCTCGTTTTGCGAAGGCGTGCAAAAGAAAAGAAATGAAAAAATAAGTAAATGGTCGATGGATATACGGCTTCGCACGAAAGAGGAAGACGTCGAGGGTTGTGGAACGGCGGTCCTATAAACGTCACGTGATCACCGAGTGTAAACGCAATGATCGCGTCTTCCGAGTCGTGTCAAATGCAAACTGCGTCACAAGGAGGGCGCTGACAAAATGGGCCCGTATAACAAATCACCCATTTCAGCGGCACTACACTTTTCCGTGAGAATGAGCCCTCTTCAAAATGTCACGCTGCGAACGAGAATACTAATTTATTACCGAAGGTAAATTTTTACGGAGGAAGGAAATTGTGTCTTTGTTGTAGGGAAGGCGCGTAAAACATCGTCTCAGGTGAGAATGCATTTAAAATTCAAGTTTAAGTGTCAATTTAGTGTGACATTCAAACGCAGATCAAAGGTGGAAGTAGGTCAGATCGATTTGAAAGATGCCACCCATGTGACAAGATGCTATGACATGCTATTACATGCCATAGATTCGAATTACACAAAGCAATAGACGATTTTCATCTATAAAATTATTTGAGACTGCGTAAGTATTTTAGGAAAATCATAGCAGCTTATTTTTGCGGAAAAAACGTGAAATAAGATTGATGAATAAGAAGGTTAAAGTTCCAATAGCAAGAGGATGACGGTATTGATGTGGCGCGGCAGAATTTTTAAAAGTTAATGGTGTATCATTATATCGTGCATATAAGATACCGGATACATTTTTGATAAGTGCGTACTATTTCAGTTAACTAAATAAAAGTAAATTGCGGGCTTTCATCCTTCATTGGCTTAAGTGTTGAAAGACAGTGATGCATACGAGACACTCAGTGGAATATTCTGTACCCATTCTATTTTAAGTGTACGCTATTCGGGATAATATCAGCCCTCTGTAGGCAAAAGAGTGTGGCCGTAAAATTTCTTGAAAATTGGAAAGGCAAACGAGGTGTATGATCAAGGGAACAAATTGAGTTTTATTTTATTCTGGAAAACATGCTTTTTTCATTTCAGTGAAAATAATAACTTTAGACCTTTATGCAGATGAATAAAGTTCTTTTAACCAGCGTGAATCTATTTGTTCATTTAATAAAAATGGCATATTTCATAGATTTTTTTATTTTCTCTAGGGTGATTTGAAAAATAGCTATATATTTTTCCTCGTTCGAAAGTTTTTTTAACGCTTTTTGGCCTAATATCGCTACTCTCTTTGGTAAAACTTGTCATTTATCTATATCCTTCATATGCAAATAGAAAATGTTTTCCAATGCGCATATTTAATTTTATCTGATAAGCCATTTTCTATTCAATTTGCGCTTTTTCCTTGATATCGGCTAATTAATTGGTTAAAAATTTCACTTAGAAAGACTGCATATTTTCCATTTACGTCACGGAGATGTTTTTTCTCGTAAATATATTATACTCGTTGCCTGTAATTAGTTCTACTATCAGGTGGCACTTTTATGTTTATATATGTATTTTCCAACTCAAACTAACCTTTTAACAAGAAAAAACTCTGACCTCGTCTTTTTCAGCTCTGGATATAAAAAGAGGTAAACTCCTCCGAGCAAAACTAGCCTCGGTCAACGCCAAACTTTGCCTTGCGAGGCCGTATACGCAAGGAGTAGTACGTGCCACTTGCCCTCAATCCAGGCGCCCCCATTCAATGTATGACACTAGTTTCACCTTGCGGCGGCTCGGCGTTTGCTCATGAATTTCCGAGGCTGTTGGAAAGAGTTCTGGAGTCAGTCGTTCAAGCCCCATTTTTCCTCTCGCAATACCATTTTAATGGACAGTTTCCCTGCAATAGTTTGCTCCCCTTTACCACTTGACGTATCGACTTTTGGGTTCCTTATTTGCTATTTTTTTCCATCACATTTCAGCCTCCATCCTCTATTTCAGTCTTATATCCTGGGTTATATACAATGCTGAAGGAAATAGGGGAGGGATAAGGATGGTGCCGTGTGTGTATCCCATCCGCGTCTCGGCCTCTTGTTCCATCATCGTCACCCCTCTCCCCTCCCCCTGCCAACTTCCCTCCCAACCCATCCCACCATCCCCCAATTCAAAGATATCCCCTCTCTCTCCCTGCTGCGGAGGCTGACGCCTCGTCGTTTTTGATTGAACGGAAATTCCGTTCCGAGGGTGAAAAATCGGTGGCGAGGATTTTGGCGGGTAGGTAGGGTGATTGGAGGCGGTGTTGGAAGCGAGGGTTGACTGCGGGAGTGCGGATTAAGAGGTTGGGTAGGATTTTTTCGAGAGTTTCGGTAAGAAAATGTTTGCGAGGGGAGGGGAGGTGGTTCTTTGGGATTATTCGGTCGCGGGGATAGGAGAGGGGAGCGGCAGATATGAAAGCCTTGCCGCATCATTTTCACTCTGAACGAGAGGGCGTCTTCGGTGTGGCGTGGGCGCGTGTGTGTGAGTGAGTGTGTCGGTGCCAAGAGGAAAAGATTATATGAATTTTTGGGGTGGGGGATGGGAATTGGGAGCGGGGTTAGTCAATGTGACCCAAGGTGGTGTGCTAAAGGGAAGGAAGGGAAGGGACACAAGGTACAAACGAGAGCCCAAACTCGCAGACGTCGCCTCCCTTTTGGTCGAAATCAAAAGACCCAACGATCGGAATTTTTCTATACATATATGTTCTCCCAGCATCCTTTTACCCCTTCCTCTTTGCCCTGTGTGTTTCTCTTTCCTTCCCTCTTTTTCCTCTTCATTCCCCCTCACACGCTCACGTTCTTTTCCTCCCCCTGAATTCTCTTCTTCTCTTAACACCCTTCCCTCCCTATCTTTTTGGTCTCCCCTTTCATCCCTTGGACTTATTTAATCCCGGACTGTACTTTATTTTACTTTCTTTTCTTTTCCTTCGCCAATCCCATCTCCTTGCCTCCATCCCACCTTTTCTCGTGCAACCCATCTCCGCCATATTGGCCTCACTTTCAACTGCTTCTCCAGTATGCAAGATCATCGTTTTCCTGTACGTACCTCTTCACTTCTTTTCATTCTTGGTTTCTCGTTTAATGAATTGATTCCACCTCAATCTATAATCAATCTGCTTAAATTCACTAATGTACCAGGCATATTTATATTATATGAAATCGTATCGCAAGTGACTGGAACTAAAAATCTCTGGTACCATTCCTAAGCATTCCCTCGACACACCTCGGACATCGGTCAGGACAAGAACGATATGCCATATCCTCAGGGTCCCTCAGTTGAAGTTCGGAAATCGTACTGGTGACGATTATATTTCTTTGCCATAAAAATGTGTTAAACTTTTGTAAATATATTTACTGTATCATTCATATTTTAAAATATCTTGGCTTATAGAGTATTTGAGTGTTATGCTTGGATTATTTGAGTGATGGCTGTATAACCTCACAGGGAGATAGGAAGTTCTACTGTGCCTAATTTACATCTGTCTAACCCGTTTTGCTCCTCTTTCGAACTTTTTTTTTACTTTAGCTACCCCTGAGTTAGACATGGATAGGAATGAGAATTTTATCACCAAAAGACATTCTGCGACTCATTAGGGTCGTTCTTAGAGCTTGTATATTACCTTTCCATAGCTGGCCAGATAAAATTTCTATTCCTCACGGCGCGACGGCTGAACGGTCAATCAGAAGTATATGAGTGTGCTTATATTTTCCTGAAATGGAAATTTGAAAGTCAGAGCAAAGAATCAGTTTCAAATAATGCGTTAAACATACTTATAGCCTGTAGGTTGTTGCCAAGATTTTCAAATTTTGATCATTTTTAAGCAATTATTTGAGAGCCAATGGGAATCTGCTAAGTATCTAGAAGATGAAGAATATGTGTATTTTTCGGTGGCACTTATCATTAATGGAGAGCTAAAAATACTGAATAGTAACTCATTATATTGGAGGCTATCATCATCGAAGTAAGAAATGACGAAACTGAGGGGACTGGAAAAAATGATATCACAGAATCATAATTATTTACCATTACATTCAATTCGTCTAAAAATGAGAGCATATAATGCCGGACGTTGGAACGAGCTCTTAGTTGCCTCTCCTTCTTTTAAATATACCACGTCACGTAATGGTTGCAATAATAGAATTTATATTTGCCGAAGAATAGTACAACTGCTCCAATGTAACTCTCATATTAACATTAAGTCATTCTGAAAAATTTGTGCTACCCTGTAGAATCATCTTCATTAGCAGGATGCCATTTTAACAACCTACCATCTATTGCAACCATAAAAGTGTAACAAAGAAGTTGAGGGCAGTTTCAGTTGAAACTTTTCTGAGTTACTGGACAGCTATAAACATCTCTCGTTTGATATGCATGTATGGATAATTAACAGAACTACTTTTAAAGCGATAGCACTCATCTCGCTACAACAGAGAATTTCACTCACCACTTTTTTCATGTGTAGCTCTTATGTCCCGGCCAGCCACCGAATGAACTTTTCACCAATGTTTTCTACGGCATAATTCCTGCAAGGTAAAATAAATAAGAAAGTATAAATGAAAACCTCAGGCGCAACTCTTTGGGCACATTCTTTTTAGGGGATCCGTCAATTATGACGTCATCGAAATCGCCTCGCTGCAGATGTGTATCTACACGCTACCATGCGATGTGTGGAATGGGCTTGCGTTAGGGAGTTGTGGGGTAGGTACTGTCTATAAAATAGAAAAAGTAAAACAGGGTGAATCGAGAGTATATTGAGGTTTTGATGAGTTTTAGCGGCGGTCACTGAATGCACGTGTGGATAAATATGTTATTTTTTCCATCTTATCTTAAATTTCTTTGTCTGATTTTATCGTACTTGTCACTCCAAGAGATTTTGTTGGCGTCAAACTGTAATCTGCGTGACATAACGTCTGTTTGAATTGCTCTCGTTATCTATGCCGAGCTTAAAGTCTCCAAATCCCTGGTGGCACCATCCCTAATCCCTATGAAAACTGTGGAACTCTCCCTATTTGCTCGCTGTAGTTTTTAACTAACCGCACGGCTTTCCATAAAGATTGGATGAATTCTCAGATTAAATCTTTCTGGCTAGAATATCAAAAGTTTTGGGGTACATAGCTCTAGAGGTGATAAAAAATCTACCTTCTAATAGGTAGGTACCTTAATATTCAGCTAACTTTTAAGCGGACAGGAGATGTTTAAAAGCCATGCCAGAGGTTAATAATGCCTCGTAAGCGGGGTAGGGAGAGGAATAAAATAGGATTCAAAGAGTGAATGGAAGGGAGTGAGCCGTATTGTGATTTCATGAGGTAAGTCCAAGATGGGAGTGGAGACGGCCGAGGTTATTTTAAAATGCTCCATATAAACCTAGATTAATTGGTAGAATAACTTTATAATAAACTGTACTGAAAACTCAGCTACACTCCATATCTGAGATAGCTCTCGCGGTTTTTTGAGTTTTTTTTATTTAAATTTTGTGCATTTTTATATACATCCATTAAATGAGAACCTCATCGAAATAGGGGATCGGGTTGATGTGGTGGCTAGCGTGTTGGCTTCCCACCCCGTAGACTCGGGTTCAAATCCGGGCGGTCGCAGAGAATTTTCAGAGACTGTCCGACCCCTGCTTGAATCTTGGAGAGAGGAAATTTCAAGCGTCACCCTCCGTCCGTCGGATGGGACGTTTAGACTTGGTCCCTATGGAGCCTTTCTTTAAGAGCAGGCTAATGCCCGCGCTGGGTTTCCCTCTACCTTTCCTTTCATGCCATTCCCTCATGGCGCGAATTACCTCAGCTGTCGGTCACCTCCTCAAAAATACCATAGAACTCATCGAAGTAGTCTCTCGAACTTCGGGTAATTTCGAGTATCAGTGAATTGCTGGCGGAGTTGTCCTCCGCGTCCGACCCGTCAACCTCCCTATTTTCACCCGAATGTACTCTCCAGCGCTCCCTTCTCGACCTGCCCCCTCGACCTCAACTCCCAAACTGCCAACCCTTCCCCACAAATCTTTGAAACAGCTCGGCCTCACTCAGGCTCTTCCTGCTCACCCTCCGCTCCTCTTACTCCACTCCATCGCTAACCTTCTCCGCTCCGGTGGTCTTCTTGGAAGGACCGATAGTCTCACTTCTCCCGAAAGCACGCGAGCGACCTGCAGGGGTTACACCCTCCCTCCCCCCTCTCGTGATGCTTACTCCCTTGCCTCGGTTCTCCTTTCATTCGGTACGACCCCTTTCTCTCGACTACTGTTTTCCCTTTAAAACCATCTCTATCCACAACCCTTATCCTAACCTCCTCCTTTCAGTTCTCCCCTCTGGCAAACCCCCAAAGTTTGTGGAAAGCTGGTTCGGGAGTGGAGTTAGCCGGGTTATTCGTCGAGGAGGAGGAGGTCACGGAGGTGTCAGTGAGATCACTGCTTACTCCGTAACCTGCTCCACTGTAATAGTATTAACATGATGTCATTCAGCCTCTGCAGTCCAGCTACTTCATCTGCTGTATACCTCCTTCTGGGTGCATTCAGCCGCATTTTGCTTCGTGATTAGTTGCTCGTGACGGCATGAACACTCGGCGAGAGCCTAACGAGTGCAACGATACGCAGCATGAATTTCATTTGTTTTCCTGCCTGCCGCTCCGAGTAGATCCAAAGGGAGCGAAGATTCCGTCGCAAGCTAAACCGTTGAGCGATCAGTACCGTGGCGTTACGCATGACAATGCCATTGGGTCTTGCCGTTCACTTGCTCACTGATTAGAGATAATCGCTCAGTGCGTCTGAAAGTGTCCATTGTCTCTTGGAAATTGTCATTTGCACAAAACGTAGGTTATATCGTCATCGAGTTTTATTAAATGATATTTTTTAGTGAGCAAAATATTTTACCCCTCAACTTGGTCATTCCTTGATCAACTCCACTTTATCATTAATTTATCACCCTACGTATATTATTCAATACAAATTTTATTCTAATGGTACTTATTTTGGCTCAATCCTAGACATTTTCAGTGTTATACTCCTTGGTGCATGTATTTGTTATTTACGTCTGCCATCCCTTATTTATTTCTATTTCGCTTATGCACATTAACTCTCGAGATACAATATGATTAAGATGAACAAATAGACTTTATCATCTATTGGTGGGCCTGCTGAAGGTGGTTGCACCGAGGTATATCACCCCCATCTCAACCACTGTTTTCTCTTTAAAACACCATCTAACCCCATACGCACCAACTCGATCCTTTCCTATTTCATCCGGCCACCCTCCTGGCAAAACCCCAAAGTTTGTAGATAGCGACGGGAGTGGGGTTACGGGGTTATTTGTATGGGGAGAGGGGAGGGAGGGCAAACGCCGAGGGAGGAGTTGTGAGGCCCACTGAGGCTGCTGGCCTCCGAGAAGGACTTTATGGAGGTATTCGAGAGGGGGGGATGGTGGGATGCACGCAAAATTGCTGTAAGGGGTCCCATTTGTCCGTGGGAATGCGGATAGCCAGCCGTCTCCTGCGCATGGCGATAATAATGTTTCAGCACTCGTCCTTCCCCGGCGATCGCCTGGCCTACTCACGGGAGGTTGGTGTGCGGTGCCCGCTTCCCCACTTCCAACACCTCCCTGCGTTCTTCTGGACCCATTCCTCAGTGTTCCTCTCCTAGATTTAACCATTTTACAGGTATGTGCAAAAGTTCCTACTCATGGAACGACAGTTCATTGATCGCAACAGTTTGTTGGCCTTGGGGTTTGGTGGCGGCGGTGTAAAGTCCTTGCCTGCCACACTAAAGTACGCGGTTTCGAGTCCCGCCTGGTAGGTGGCCCCTAACCAGGGCATAGATGTTCGTGAATGCTGTCAAAGTGTTAAGTTAAAAACCCCTATTTAAAAGGGCAGTGGTGCTGTTTTCAGTGGTAAATATAATTTTTATTAAATAAATACTCCACTTTTACACTGTTCTGATGATTTAGCTCGGCTCTTTTTATGTTCTCCAACAAAAAAGTTAATGAATAAAGCGTTAGCGGTTAAAAATAATTTTAATAATTAATAACTCCATCAGTCCCGCAAAAATATATGCTCTTGTGGTCTTAGCTATAATTTGCCATTCATTAATTTTTTCACACATAAACTTATGAGAGTTTTGGTATAATTCATTTCAACTTCTTGGTTCTGTTTAATGTTTGTTTTCCTTTGACAATGCTGAGACTTATCTCAATAGTTTTTGACTCAAAATTAGAACGTTTTCAAAAGTCAGCAAGTGTTTTTAAATGCTAATGTTATTACTTTGCAAAAGATATTTATTTCTCGACATGA
Organism: Ischnura elegans; assembly: GCF_921293095.1. NCBI lineage: Eukaryota > Metazoa > Arthropoda > Insecta > Odonata > Coenagrionidae > Ischnura > Ischnura elegans. The sequence continues at coordinate 117,391,688 of NC_060246.1, forward strand.
TAATTGGTCCATTAACCTGTCTTTATGGGTCATTTATTTCCTATCCTTGGAATGTATTTTAATTCAAAGTCTCCGCCTGTGAATTCTCACGGCATTCCATATTTCGCCATGAAACCATATGGATTAGATGAAGGCGTGTTCTTCATCGTCCAGAGGGACTGATATAGTTGGCTGCATCCAGATTATCACAATTAAGCAATCTTCGTTCCGTAGATTGGTACGTGCATTCATGCAGTGGCAATCAACTTAAGGATAATTCTTTATCTCTAGGGATCTTTGAACCTCGAAGAATAAAATTCTCAGAAGAACGCCATAAAAAATAAGATACCAAATTAATGGCAGAGATTCAATTTTTTTTTTTTTGAAATCTTTCAGTGATACAAATATTCTGCTCTTTTATGCATTGGTTGCATCTGCCGAAGTTTCCCTGAAGTAAATTCGCTAGAACCTTTTTCACATTATTTGTTTTTAATGAATAAAATTAACATGCCTTGCATTCATTGTATAAGCTTGAAGGGATATAAAATTATCTGAATTAAATCTTCAGATAGAAATTACTTGTGTTTTTGGGATTTAGACAGCTGAACGTTTTATCTCACCAAACATATTGTTTATTCATGTTCTACCCTGCATTGCTGATTTAATCCGCTATGGTGAGCGTGACGTAAACAGTGCGCCTATAATAATTTAAAATTCAATCGTGTCCTTTTGGGCCAAGTTATGAACCGTAATCCACCTCGGCCGCAGTTGCATGTTCCATCGCCTACGCGGCCTGTGCCATGGCCTGCCTCTCTCGTCGGCGACTGCCCGCACACAAAGAGAGCGTCCATATTTTATCTCGAGTTGGAAACCCATCTCTGATCTCTATAAATTAGCGGTGATGTCGCTACTCTGGCGGAGTACCTGCATCAGTATTTTCGCTCCCATAGCACCGAGTAGATAAAATCTTCTCTGAATTTAAACGAGCTATAATTTATCTAGAATTAGAAAAAAAGAGATCCGGCAACGAACTAGAATCTCGCAGTCGTATCATCGCACTTTTATTTTTTTTTCGCTGTTTTCTCTTTGTGTTTGACAGATTTAATGCTCGCATCCGATAGGTGAGCTGAATATCCTTAAAAATCTAAATAGACTCGCCGCTGCTGTAGTTTTCCGGGGACACGTGTATTTAATCCGAAAATTCTCGTGAGTGATGGGGAAAACGAGAGACCCTGAGTATCGCGCAGGGAAAATATCCATTGTGACGAGAACGGCTTTTGTTTAGGGGAGAGATGGAATTTTCGCGAGCTTGGGAACTCATCGTCGGGGAAAGGATGAGTGTTCTATGGCGCATTGAAACGGGGATCGAATCAGCTTTAGAAAGGAAATGGAGGAAATTGGGCGATAATGGAGCAGAAAATGAGTTTTAATGTAAACAGGGGAAGGAATTAAAAGCTCGGTGATGAGGTGTGGGAAGGGAGGCGGAATAACTTGGCCGCGGAGAAGAAAATTTTCGTGGGAATGAGGAGAAAGGTGGATGAGAGGAAGGGAGGGATTATGGCGAGCGGGTGGAGAGAGAGAGAGACGCGCGCTAAGGAATTATCCGCCCTCTCCTCACTGTCGAATGTAGTAGCGGGGCGAATACACGTTAGGGATGCGCGGTACATAAAATATAGCGACACATAAAAATCGAATATGCTTAAAAATATGCCGACTGACCGATAAGCATATTGGTAAAAGTATACCGGCATATCGGTAACAATAATGACTCATACATTACTTACAGGTATCCCCAATTACAAAAAAATGCAATATAAAACAGACATGTGAAGAAACATATTTAAAATGTGTTTGTGTACTTGTCTGCATATGTCTCATGCCTTGGAACAAATATAAACAACTTTAGCAGACTCTCCTCTATAATATGTTTTTCTGTTCTTTTATGTAGTCTTTTATACGCATCTATTCATATTTCGGTACACTCTGGTGCCTTTTGTTAATTTAATGTCGTTCTCAAATAAAAATACAGCTCAGTGAAATGGTTTTGACTATTAATGGCATTGAGCAAAGCTTGAGCAGGAGGAACTCAAGTGGTAAGGAATAGGAGGAGAAGAAGGAGCGAAGGAAGCATAAGAGACATCTGAAATCGTGAAGGACGTTTGGCGTAGGATTGGTGTGCGGCGGTGGGTGAAGCCGGATAGTAAGGAGAGGCAAGGGTAGACGGTGGATTGCGAAGGAGGGAAGTCGGCAAGGCCTTGAGCCGGTGGAATGGTGTTGCCTTTCATGGCTAAGTAAACAGAATGCGGAGGAGGAATTTGGTATCAATTAGACGATAAGAGGAGGGAGAAGTTGCGATTTCTCAAGGGTGGAGCGGTTGGAGCGAGAAAGTGGACGCAAGAGAGCTCCGAGCTGGAAATTTTAAGACTTTCTTCTTTCCAGGTCTGTCGATTGAAAATTGTTTAGTACCTACCGCTATGTTGAATACAGATATTCAAAGATTACGATTGCCTGTGTTTAATAGGATGATGGGAAATTTAAATTCATTATTCTATATTCAGTCCTTACTTTAACATAAATGTATCTTAATAATATTATATTATAAATTAATGCGGAAAATATCTAATGTAGAAGTGATTTTTTTCCTCAGCAGTTGTCATAAGCATAAAAAAATTATTATTGATTATGATTAAGTTTTACTTGATTTACCTTCCGAGCTAGTAAGATTGCTAAAAAGAAGATTTTTTACTCAGCACCTTTAAAGATAAATATACTGAATACTTGTTGCATTATGCCTTGTAATTTTCAGCTGGAAGCACCTTCATGTTGCGTGTGATACAGTATAATCTTTGACATTCATCTTTAGCATGTTTTTTAGTCTCTCATTTTTTTATTTTTTCTCAAATCCGAAGAAGTGGTAGTGTAATTATTGATGCCCTATTTAATTATATTGGATCCCAAATTTATATGTATTAATGTGCATAGGATATTTTATGTGCCAATGTTCATTCTCGAGGAACAGCTGAAACTTTCAAATTGAAAGTTTATCTTACGTGTGCAATTGAATTACATTTCTACTGAAAAACTAATGACTTCAATGTATGACGAAATTCATTACTTCAAAGAGTTTTATATCTATATCTCGGTAAGTTAGCTCTGGATTTTTTAATCATGCTTACCGTATCAGGATTTTGTGTAATTAATATTTTGTACGAAGTCATACGAAGTTGTAGTAATTCTTTATGGAGTGCGTCGTTGGCGACTAATACCATTTTGCACCACTTACTGACTGGAACTGAAAAAGGGGAAAAAGTCCGGTCTTAAAATTTGGTGGGAATAATGTACTACAAGAAGCATCATTTATATTTTATTGAAAAGGTCAGTTGAGCGTAAGAATGCTATCAGTCCAGAACGTCATTCAATGTGCACGCAATAATGTGCTTATACAAGTGGTTCAAGTCTTTGCCTCAAGCCCCTATAGCAACTTCTCTGCGATTTGAAAGGTCTAGATCATTTCCTTCTCACTCCATCCGCAGATTTTCCCTCATTACCGCCATTACTACTATGCCATGAGCATTCAAAAAGCGTCATGTGGGTAGAATCCGCGGAGGGTGAGGAAGTCTGCTGGAGAATGGGCTGGATTCTGTGAGTCTTCGGAGCAGTTACGGCGAGAGAGATGCTCTGAGTGGATGGAGCGATCTTTGACGGAGACGCCGAATTTCCCGACGTGCGCCGCGGTGAGCGAGAGATGGAAACGAATAGATGGGAGCGTGGGTGGATGGGTGCGAGATAGCGGAGGCTCGGAAGATGATCGACATGAAAGGAAGTCGTGACTCCAATGCGAAGAAGGAGAAGAAGGATCGCGCCACTCAAGTCACAAACCTTTCATTCCCTACCCTGTGTGTGTAATGTTCTTAGCATTTCTAGCGTTTCTTGGTGAAAGTGATCGCTTTGAAATGCCTGAAATCAAGAAGACACCTCCGGTATCGCGGTGTCGTAGGTGTGAAGGATCCTTTTATAATCAATTTGGAATCGGATTCCTCACCTCTATAGAAACCTCATGACAGACGCATGCCGATCTTGATCGCTTCCCAAGCTCTTGCTTCTTTGTCGTCAATGGCATAAATCTGCGCGTCTTCTCTAGGATTTTATTCTAGCGCGAAATCTACTTTGACCGTTGGAATCGCTGCATTGAATTTTTCTATTGAACCTCAAACGCTCCTCGTTATTTGGGCATTGCTTTAGCATTGAACGGAGTTGAAATGAGACATCATACATTGAGAATAGCCTTCACAGTGAGTCTATAACATCTTATTGGTTTTAATTTCAATCCCCGTAATTTAAGCAATAGATTTAAGTGAAATAAAAGAAAAGTAGCGTCTTACCACTTCATTACTTGGTGAGATATCTTAAATATTATATTGTTTCGTTTTTATTCATTCTTTTCATATAATATTATCGAATTTATTACGTACATAATTTCATCCAGTTTAATCATTTCTTATATTTTATAATTAGCAATTCCTGTCAATAAATTCATTTACAAACTTTCGGATCCTGCATGTATCCTTAAACTTTGTATATTTTGATACTTTAAGTGTTAAGTCCGTCCGTCAACCATGCTCATGGCTCAGTTTTATTCGAGTTAACTGCCAAAACTTGAAACTTGCGTTGTGCATACATTGGTGTTTAATGCGAGAATGTGCTTCATAAGAGAATGAGTGAAATTTATCATTTCTCCGGCTACTCTGCCTCTCGCTGCTACAGCGTGTCAATGGGATTAAGATACACCTGGAGTACCCACTAGAGCAAGAAACTCGCTTCCATGATGTCGCTCGAACAAGGACGTAGTTCCATTCTTGCTCTGAGCCGCACAACTTGATGTAAGTTGTGAGGTTTGTTGGCGGGGTCTTCCTGTGCTTGACAAAATATATTTCCTTTTTTTTTAGGTGACTAATTACAGCTACCCTAATGAGATCCATAATTTTTCGAGCAACTATATCAGGAGCTCAAGTAATCCAATTTCATGTACGCAATAATATCAGTGTATTTTCCTTATTTCCTTAATTTGTTTCGTAAAATCAGCGTTGACGATACTGGTGGCCTAGTCATAGCTTTCTTTTCTTAGATTATAGTTGCAACATGACGTATTGTTTCCCTTCTCTCTTCCTCAGCTATTATAAACTCCGTCAAAGCCATAAAAAATTTCTCTCTGCCATCCAAAGTTGATTTTCTGAACTCTCTTATTGATCATTTGTGTTTCGCATGATATATTTTCTTCTTAAACTACGCTCATTACCATCCCTGTGTAAAAGTTGAATCTGGACAAACATCCATCATCTTTTTTATTATTATCCCGTCTCATGAAATATCCATTCATACGATTCTCAGGCCAATTTATTATTTCACATCTTTCTTTCAAAACTTAAAACCTAAAAAAAAAATTAATACCATCACTAAGCTAGTTTTTCTAATATTACTCTCTATATTTCCTTCATAAATCGTAAGATATTAATTTTTTTGTACCCTCGTAATCGCGTCTACCTACTATAGCAGCATCTTATGGCTGCACTGTGGTGAGCTGACTCATACTTATTCTAAGCTTGTAATTTATTACATTTGGCTGATGAGGTAGCATGTAAATGAACTGATAATGATGAAGGTGTTTTCATGAAAACAGTTAAGCCTCTACAATAGTCAATAATTTAATTTTGTTGTGGAGACTGATTTATTTAAGTTTTCAAATGTTTCGAATCATAAAGGATTCGTCTGTAAGATATTTGCATTCCCACTTTCCGGAGAGGCCATTACGTTCCCCTCGCAATTTGCATGATTCTATTGGAAAGTTTCCCTGTGAACGGCTATAAATAGAGACCAGATTTACTTTTCATCGAGGATGAAAATAGCTGTGAGTGGGAAGTTCCCATTATACCATCAGTAATCAAGTTGACTGTCCATCTGTCTGTTTTCTTCCGGGTCCTCTCGGTGCGTCAACCCTTCTGCGTACTCATAGCTCTCTCTCTCTCTCTGACTCTCTCTGTCTTGCCGTCCGGATTTCTCTGGCTGAAAGCCCTCTTGCAAGGAGCCGCCGACACCTCCGCGCACTCTTCCTCCCCTGCGCCTCATATCCCATCCCGGAGGCAACGTACTCAGTTCCCTCTTCCCGCGGCTGATGAATATTCAAACCACGTCTTGGCACCGTCGCTCCTTCCCCTCCCAAAACTAACCCCCAAGCCCTCTCCTTTTAGCTCTTCACATGCCTCGCATTTTCGCAAAAACAATGAAAAGTTTTTGCTCCTCTTAAACGCTCCAGATCATAATGTCGTTAACTGAGCAGTGCCAATTTTTTCAAGCAAGAATTTAAGCCATGCTCAAAATAATTTTGTCGAGCAGCCAAGGAATTTTTTTAAATGGTCACTCTAAAGCTATTAGTATTTTTAAAGTGTATTAGAGTTAGTTTTAGGGATTATTTGCTCACTACATGCAAATATATTTCCGTACAAAACCTCAATTTCACCTTAGTGCAAAAAATTGGTCCATCTAAACATGTATCTTAATTTGCATGATGAATGTTTTAAGCAAGACGATTTCTTCAATTTTATTTCTTATAACTGTTCAGTACTTGGTATATTACACTTGTTGACCAGTTCTGAAAACAAAAAAAAATGCAGAGTAAATATGTTGACCTATAGCACAGAGGTTTGGGTTCGTTTTCACATAGGGCAAAGGTAACGAAGTTGTAGTGCAACAACAGCAAATTATTTAAAATTTTAAATTGCGTCAAAAAACCCTGGTTTTTTTTAATTTTTTTAAAGCATCGTTTTATATGCAGTTTGCAAAGGTAGTAAGCTTGATTTTATTGAGAAATTTAAAATAATGACATATGCTAAGTTTTTTCATAAGAATTTATTAGATGACTTAGTGTCATTTCCTAATTCTTCTCTTTACCAAATTCCTGTCCACCACTCAAAAATACTAGCATACGTCCATTCACAACCCAAAGACTGAAGGATAATCGTCATTTCCTCATTTCTTTCCTCAATGCTTGTCATTCCCTTACTCATCTCTCCATCCCTTAGTCAAACACACATATAATCATCACATCGACATAAGTCAACAATTTTGAGGTTGGTTTGACGAAGCTCTGCATTCTGCTCTCCTATCTGATAGCCTTTTCATAGCGACGTATATCTTTTCTTTTACATCCTTATTCACCTGTGCTATGTAATTCACCCGTCGCCTTCTCTTGCCTATCTTTTCGTCCGTCTTTTGTCTTTTGATGATTTACTTCATCAGGCAATCTTATCTCGTGATCTGACCAACAAAGTTACCGTCAACTCCGTATGGTTTTCCGGATATCACGGAAATAAAAACGCATTCACAGTGGTAAATAAGTGCATAAAACGTGATAGCGACACGATAGTTTTGAAAGAGGTGGGAGTGCACCATAGAGCGAGTGGAAGTTTTCAAGGATTCTTCTAATTCGTAAACCAAGAGCACGATGTTCCGTGGGATGAAATCACTAACCAGGGAATTTATTCATCAGCATATTGATATAATCTATTTAGATGGTCCAACCAATCGTGAATTTTGAGAATAAAGCTTGTGGAATTACCAGAATCAGCTTTTGTTTCTGCTGTTGGAAAATTCCGGAAAGTCTGCACCATGGCATTTAGCTATCCTAGTCATTCGCCTTCACTGAACCATGCAGTAAATCAAGTTGTTCAGGATACGTATCACAGTCGTGCTTCTTGCGCATCGGTGTCATCTGCATTGGGGCCACATGGAAGTATTTACATAAGACTTTTCAAATTAACCCAAATTTCGTCATTTTTGGTTAGTTGTCGATGCAGTGCGAAGAGAATGCCGTTTATGTCGCGGAAGGAGACTTAGGGACTTTATGCCCTCGGATATATAGGTGGCGATTTATGTCGCCTTTTCTCTTTTCCTCGTTTCGCCATCGTTCTCCCCACCCCTCCCCTACGCTCTCGTCTGTAAGCCCACGCTAATGCCCACAGAAAGCCCGGAATTGGAAGGGATAAACTCTTCTTTCTTCCCCCCCTCTCTTTCTCTCTCCAAGCCACTCTTTTCGCTTTCCACTCACAATTCCCAATCGAGCCAGTGGCGGTGGGAGTAAAAAGGCCATTTTCCACCTCCCCTCCTCCTATTTTTTTCCAGTCCCTCGAAAAAATTGAGGGATGGGAGAGATGTAGAAAGAGAGAAAGATCAGGCTTTTGTCGGAAGTGAGTGATTCTTCAAAGTGGCTGTTATGAGCAAATCATTACTTCTCTCCTGCTTGCCTGCCTTCTACCCTCGCCTTCCCCTTCTTCCCCCCTCGTCCTCCAATAACCAAAACCCCCTTGGCTCCATTCCACTTTCACTCCGACATATCACCCCCGCTGATTCTCCCCTCACTCACATCCATTTCTTCCCATCCCCACACACCGTTTCCATCCACGTCCGTCCGTGCACCTCCTCCGGGGACTGTAACTTTCCACCTGTCCGTGTCGATTTCTCATCGCTCGGCCACTCGCAAATATCACTCCCGACGACAGGATTTATTCGCCGCTAGTCGTCATATCTCTCCTCCTCCACGCCCCCCACCTTTTCGTCTCGTTTGGAGCAAGCGGCACCCGGAATGGCTCCATGTGAGCACGAATGAGGGAATATTTGAGCACCACCCCCTCTCCTCTTCATCGGAAAACCAAGCTCCCTCCGCGACCCCTCTCGATCCCATTGTGCCGGGAACAATTTTCTCTCACACATCTGGGCGGCCTCCTCCTGGCATTATTGCCAAAAAATCTTTGCTGGGTTCTGCTCTTAAAAGCGCGTTTTTTTCTAGTTCTCGATCTCTCGACAACACGTGATCGTATCTCGTCCAATTTTTAGATTGGGGTCTGCATGATTCAGAAAATTGGTCTCGCTGCCCCTATTTTGGGTCAAAAAAGAGGGATCATTTTATTTTCTTAGCCCTGAACCGAGTTTTCGAATTATTTGATAAAGCTTGTGCGTAGAACAAAAGGTTGTGGTGGATAGCCCAATGTTCCTTGAGGTGGATAATTCCCGTCATTCCTGAAGCACCATTGAGGTTGCATATTTGTTGAAAGTCTCCATCTCAATTATCTCCCTATCTGTGTTTCTGTTAACATAATGATCCGTAATCTCTTTTTTAAATTTTCCGTAATCTCTATTTTATCACTAATCCTGGTAGGTCCAAGTTGATCATATGGCTGTACTTCATATTGTTAGATCTAATGTGAAAATGTAGAGTGCTAACTTATTTTCTTATTCATAGAGATATGGATAGGGGCATTCCTTGATTAGAAAGTTCACATAACGAATTTTCTGCCGTCCATTACTACAACTTCTTTGTTGCAGATGTTTTCTCTATAATATTTCGTCTTTAATTCGACCTTTTGGTGATTATTTAAAAAGATCAACTCATGATAATTAATTATGTATGTCATACGTAATTCCATTACTCCTTATATCTAATTTATTGGGAAAAACTTGTCGTTGGTCTAAAAAGTTAGCGTTTTCTTATATTAAAGACCAGCCTGGCGCATTAAAAGGAGGTGTTTAGAATGTTCAAGTACAAAATTACTCATGCAGCGATCCGAAGTATCTGCGCTTGTATGTAATCATTAAAAGTTCTAAGACATGTTATACATTCTGTTTTTTATTTGAACTTTCTGCTCTGAGCATGGGCAGCAGTGATACATTTGCGATCCTGGTGCATATCTCCTGTCGTCATCACAAACTTCTATTTTTCATTGGGCTTCGGAGGACATGTGCCTTAATTTTCCTGAAGCAGCATCATTCCCCTCATATTCCATCTTCAAAGATAGAACTGAATGTCCGAACCTAATCAGACTGATTGAATTTTCCCATGGCGTCCACGTACCAGCGCACACACATTCACAAAGAATTCCTCTTGATTCGGGACCCACCCCGCATCCAATACGCCGCCATTATCTCGAGTGCTTCCTCCCCGCCCCTTCCGGACGCCGCTGCCGACGACGTCTAACTTTGTTTTCAGGCCTTCTTTTTTTTTTTCGCGTTACACAAGGACCGTCAACAGCCCCCGCCGCTCACCCTTCTTTCCCCTTTCATTTATCCCCACCCCTTCCTAGACCCCGGGCTGACATATCACGCGTTATAGGCATACTCAACTCCTCGATTATCCTCATGTACCCTCGCATTTTCCAAGAACTCCAGACATCGCCCTCTATGCCTTTCAGCACCGATATAATTCAATCCCGTTTTAAGAAAACGGCTCCTACTATTTGCTGATGTTTCGACGAAAGTTTTAATGTCATCAGTAAAGTCATGGAAAAGGATTATCCCCTTCTAAAAAGAGATAGAAATTGAGTTATATAATCTACCAGATGAAGTTACTTTTGATATTTTGAGCTAGTTTTGTTAGGAAAATTTGATGCTGGAGATGTAAGTAAAATATCGAATGGAGGCATACGATCAGACACGTCTAAGTAAAGAAAGAAATTACGACGAAGATAGCATGTTGAAGTTGGATATAAAAGAGACTATTCAGGTGCAGCGATCATACTCCAGCAAGTCATTTGGTATTTTAAGACCACTACACATGTAAAAAAGTAATATGGCCAATTTCGGGAGACATTAGTGCGTCAGATCTGTTGGTATGTGATCCAAAAAAAGACAAATTTTATATTATTAGTAGGTGGTAGGAGAAGATATTGGAGTTCCTAACTCCAGTTTCTTTTTGTAGATTAATAATGATAATATTAGCCAGTGAGCGCTGGTACGATGCGAATGTTTGTTGGAGCGAATCTGAGAGGAAACAAATGCATCTTTACGAATCCCTTTGTAAAAGGATTTATATTTTGCCTCGAAGAGTTTCAGGAGCCACTCAATGGGAGAGAACATCATACCTGCTATATGGACGTGTATTTTCTTCTGCAGTTGGTTTTTTGGAGCAGGTTACCAATTTTTCTGTTGGAGCAGGTGCGAGCGTGGATTTGGAATTTCGCGCAGATCTTTGCCCGATTTCAACGCATTGAAAAAGATGGATTTAGAGCTATACACTTAGGATCAGAAATTGAAATCAGGACTCCTCCCAAGTCCGAATGCTATCTAAGTTTTGCAGTGAGATATTCCATGGACACATCGTATTGTTTCATGTTCGGTTTTCTTAAGCCTAAAATTTATCGTTCAGACTCAAAACTAAATGTATCCCATCCGCTGGGGACATCGCTGTCCTTGAGGGTTTATAAGCACCGTACCATTTATTTGGATCGGGGTTCTTCTTCCTCAAAAACCTTCAGTAACAATCGGAATCGACATCTGAACCCGATTAATCGAAACGTGAGGTCGTCAGCTCGGCCACCACATCAACATCATGCCCTCATTTCATCGTCAGTTCCGTTCTTGAGTTTTCATGATCGTTTACGCATTGTATAATTTGCTCCCTTCCATCCTTTTCATGTTTTACCTCCCTCTCGTTTCTTTTCTCCTTCAGCATCTCCCGTTCTCTTTCGCCCTTTCGCTGTCATCGTCACTCGGGAGCAAACGCCTTTCCAATTTCGTGACCACCTCCTCCCTCCTCGCCTAATCCGCTTCGACATCCCACCCGTCCACAGCGATCCACCAATCCTCCCCCTTCCTCTTCCACTCCCTTCTCCTCATCCCCACCCTCGAAATAATCGCGTCTGCCTTCATCGCCCGGATCCTTTCCGTTCCCAGCCCCGCCCTCCCTTCCAATTAGGTCTTTCTCTATAAAATAAAGAAAGGAAGTCCTATCCCCGCTCGTTTCTCGAGAAAGCTCCTCTGTCTCCGCGAGCGTTTAAAACTCCATCCATCCGTCACCACGTTTGAAAAATACGAAATTGAGATGCACCGATCCTTGATGATCGCAGCCTTCCTATTCATCTTAGGCAACGTATCACTTGCACTCGTCCGGTAATGTTTACAATCTTTTTCGAGGCGCATTCCCCTTAGAAAAAACATGCATTACCATGCATCGTCGGGCTTCCATCCGGGTGATGAGGTCCATGGTTGTAGACGCTTGGACGGAATCCATTGTCACAAAGGCTTCACATGCCGGTTTGGAAGTTGGGCTAAGTATACTTATGTCTACATGTCTGAATGGTCTATCCGTCGTATCATTGGGTAACCTAAGCAAACCCTGGAACCCGACCATAAAATGAACTGAAGAATCATCTCCGAGGCGATACCTGGGCGTTAGTATCTATAGCCCGACTCTCAATCCGGCATATGTGGCCATGATGACGATGGATAACTATTCTGTAGAAACGTCGCCAGCCATAGACCTCACCACCCGGATGGAAGATTGAGAACTTTTCTGCACAACAATTCATCAGGAAAAGTATCGTCATAATTTTTTTGTTAACAAATTAAATGATGTAGATAACGAATGGCCGACCGTTTTCAGCATTTAGCTGCAAAAAGATAAGTATCAAAATTTCACTTATGAGAGGAACCTGAGGCTAAACTTGCTTGATAAAGATAAGGATAAATAACAGAAAAAGCCCGGTCAAGCGGTATCGATGCGTCTTCTTACAGGGTGGGAAGCATGGGAACTCCTCCCACCTATTCCCTCTTAGTTCCCAACAATTGCTGAGCACGATTATCTATTCGCATATTTCATGCACGAATGTATTTCCGTGTTCTCGTGTCTTTGACACGAGAAACTCAATCAATCATAACTTGGCTCAATTATATTCATTAATGTGTTTAAACGAAGTGTTGCGTTATTTCGATGGAGTTAGTAGACGAAGGTAGCAACTTGCTTCTTCATTATTCTACAAATTATTGGACATTGATGTGCTTGAATCTCAAAGTGGTGAAAGAAATTTTAGCTGTTCTTTGGTAACCTCTATCAACGTTTATGAAGTGCTAGAATCGGGAGTTATTATATGGAATTCATCTGCACATGATGCTTATGGAAAAGCATTTTCCCAGCGAAGCCCTTGGGCTTATGTTTGCTTCACGTTTTACGAGACTGTATCGATAACGCCCCCGCTCATATTTGTTTTCGTCACTCACGATCGCTGCTTAAACCGCTGCTGTTGTGACGTATCGAGTCGAATTCCGTAGTTTTCGCATACCAAACGGATGTTTACTGATGAATTTTAAGTCCCTGTCCCGACGAAATCGAGTTACGCGAGACGCGCACCGCGCTAAATTTGACATTTTATGCCCGGAAACTTTTCGATGGGATTAAATTAAATTTCATGCTGAAATATTCTTTCCATTCGTGCGTGAGATCGTCGCTTTCATCATCTAAGCGATCATCACGTAGCAATTACACGGTGGTTGCTCGAATTAAGAATTTAGTGATAACAACCAAAATTCTTGCGTTTTTCTATCAGCAATTTACATTCGCACCAATTAATATCCAAAATTAAATATCAAACTTTGTACGTTAATTACTTTTACAGCCAATTTACCTAATTTATAGAAGTATGCGGGTAAATTCATATATTTCAAATGTTTATTCGCGCTTCTATGGAATCAATTTTGAGTCGTTTTGTTTTCTGTAAATTTTAATCATTTTACGGGTCCTTGGAGAATTTCTAGTGGCTCGTTAGAAAACAATTAATTTAATCTCTTTTGAAAAGGGCAGAAGTTTTTGACATTTGAATCATTTATTTGCTTTTCAACGAGGAAAAGGCTTCGAATCGGAGAAAAAAATAAATATATCATTTCCTTTCTCATATTTCGGCGTGATATTTGATTTTTTGCTTTCCTGTAACTTCCGCGCGGGGAAAATTGAGTTCACGATCCGGATAAAGGGAAATTTGGTGTGGGCCATCTCAGGGTTAATTGGTAGCCTGAAAAAAAGGGTTGTGACGGTTGGCGATGAAATTGCTGCATCCACGAGGAGGTCGCTTATGGCCCCGGGGAGGTGAGGGGTGCTCTGCGGGTGTCATTCGGATCGAGTTGGGACTGAGTGCGATAGCCGTGTATCGGAAATGGTTTGGAAAGTAGGGGGTGAAGCTATCTCCTTTCTTATCGAGTCAATACTCATCGAGAGTCAGGACGCACTTAGCGATAGGAAAATTGATTCGGCAGCTAAAAACTGTGCTTGTTTGGAAATTTGGCTTGCAAAGAGGATAATTTTCTGGTTTTGTATTTTTTTTGCGAGTGGTAAATAAATTACTTTATTTCATTCCTTCAAAAGCAACCTAATAACAGTGAGCTATTTTATAATGCGTCAATGTTGAGTGAAATCTTTGAAATAAATATGTTGCCAGTTTCATAACGTTATTGAAATGGGTGTTATATTTAGGAATATTTAATTGCTAGTTATCTTTCGATAATTATGTAGTAATTACATCTTTGTAGGTCTCCTTATTACTGAAGTAAGGTTGAGTCTCTAAAATTGTTCCCTTTGCCGTCTTATGCCTTATACATAATTAGGTAACCAGTCATAACATGTATTTATTAGCTCGTTTCATGGTGTGGTGGCAAACTGATTTATAATTCTATTACTTCGGTTTTCTCTAACCTGATAGCTATTCATTCCCGGTAAAAAACATGTTTAAAACTTTTTAGCTTACCACTCCATTAAATCCGTTTAGACAAATTTTTTGTTGTCCAAGCGATATGTTTAATTAATCATAAGCGGATATTGCAGTTGTTTGTTATTTTTTGTTGTTTTAGTGAAAAAGCAATGAGTAAGTATACTGAATTATAGGTTTCTTTGTAATGGTCATATAGCTTGTTGTTTTCTTACTCGGCAGATGCTGGTGAACACGGCTTGGAAATGAGAATATGATGGCAGTTGTATACCTCCCTTAGCTATTGACATCCGTGGAGGCAGAGGCAATGAATAATTCCGAAAGCCTGTTGAATAATTGCTGCTCGAGGGAGTGGCATTAAAGGGAAAATTTCCAATATTACTCCTCGCATCGAAAGATTGAATTTTTTAAAGTCCCTTTATTGATTAATCAAATAAAACTTGGAAATGCTGGCATTAATATAATTTCAATAGTAATTACTGAAGCTATAAAATATTGATGCGAAAATGTATTCATGAATTTGAGAACATGATGAAGGAAAAAACGAGTTTTAACTTCAATAATTTATTTTAAATCTCCTTTGTGATAAATGCGGATGGAATATTAAATTATTTTGAATTAAAATTTGAATTCAGATAACCTTCAGTTTGACTTCAATTTTATGTCAGTACTTCATTTAAAAGAACAATAGTACGAAGAGATTATGTCTTTTTGCTTTTGTAAACGTTGCTTCCGGAGCCCCAAAAATTATACTTTTCACCTATAAAATATGATTATGAATCGAAAATTCGTCTTTGTTGATGCCATTACGAGCATAAATAGTAAATTAGCCGTGAACTTAAACTTTGAAAACTTAGTACTGCTCCTACCATTCGAAGGTTATAAGTAAATGCTTAAAATTCAATTTCTCTGATTGCTAGATGAATATCATCTGTTGATTTGAAATGTCTCTTTAAAGCTGTACTTTTTTCATTAATCACAAACTCTATTAATGGCACAAACTCTATTAATTAATGGTATTGTTTACACTTTATCTTGTATATGGGGATATGAACTGCCTTTTAGTGGAATTATTTTTGCATTCCTAAGTTTTTTTTTTATATTTTAGTGTCATTTAAGTCTGAGTGAATATTTTCTTTGCTATTACAGGGTGGTTATTTCGGAGCGGGAGAGCCATTTCTGTGTGGCCATTAATAGAGTTTGTGATCAAGGATGCTATTTTTCCCCTCGGTTTAACCACTTTTGCGATGCGATAACCTAACCGTAACCGTATTTTCAATTTTTTCCGCATGACTCCATCCGAAATTTCAACGGCGTAAGAAGGGCCACGTTGATTGCGTAGTAGTGGAAGCAAGGAATACTGTGCCTACGCTAAGTAAATTCCTGCGCACTGTGTTACTGGTAAAATTATTAAATCATCCTTGTTCAATTTTGAAAAATATTTTGAAATAATGAAAAATTTCCGTTCATTCCCTTGAAGATTGCAAAATGTGTCATTATCATGGTCTCTTAGCCATCATTTTCCGTTCATCTGTCCAGAGGTCGGAGTTTCGTATTAATAATGGTTAGTAATGTTTATACGGCTAATTATCCACCCAAATTGGGAACTGGGTAACAATATGGATCATGATGGCTTTGTGAGCAGTAATTGCGTACCGATGGAAGAACCTCTTTATGCAATAAGTATGCATCAATATTCCGCACCACCTCCTCTTCAAAACCAAACTCGAGGAATTGATTGGAAGCCAGGGCAAAGGAAGTAGCCCATCTACTCCGAACTTACCATTAGGCACCGCCTGCTTACACATGTTCCAACTTAATCTCGGGTTAAAACTAACCATAAAAATTTGTTCATTTGAACATTTTATTTACATACAATGATTATGAATCGGTCAAATATTTTACTAATCACGTTTTAGTAATTATTTATCTTGGTGATGGTTTTCCGGGTTTACACCGCGTTGATACATGTTTTGCGGACGAAAGTTTCGGGCGCTGGAACGCGCCCGAAACTGTCGTCCGCAAAACATGTATCAACGCGGTGTAAACCCGGAAAACCATCACCAATCAACTAACCGCGGAAGCCTCCGTAATAATTATTTATCTTGTTATTTCTCTACAAGTTTTGTGAGTAGGCATCGAAAAATCTTTTGGTTTAGCTGCATATCCCTCAAACAACGCGAAAATATTTTTACTGGTGACATAATATGAAATGCTCAGTCGTTTGCGTCAATCTTTTGCTGTACGTATCTCGAGGTATTATTGAGCATTATTAACGTTTTTGCCAATCTCTCAATGAGAAAGTTCCTTTAATGACTTTATCTATAATTTATATTTTTTCGAGGGACGAGAGATCGCTTAGATTATATGTTAGCAGTTCTTGTTTTTTCCTTGGCTAGTAATACCTACGGTTTTTCTTCACCATTTTTCGTTAGGTTACCACAAGGAAATATAATCAATTACGTTGTAGTATTACGTACTTGCTGATTTCAATGTAAAATTTTTTCCCTCTTTTTTGCCCTTGTCCACTTGTATACTAATTTTCACATCTAGTGTTTGGCGTCTCAAGAGTTCCCCAGCATGTCTTATTAGCCTCAAATCTATATATAATCAGATTTATTTTACTATTGGCCATTTGCCATGAAGCTAAAAATTTAATTCATACGCTTTCCATGCCGGAGAAATTAGCTGATCAAATCTCCTAGAATGTAGTGTTTCTAGAAAAGTTTAAGTGTGAAATACCAATGGGCGTATGTGCTGACGGTAATGGTGTCTTCATTAAGTGATTAACGGATATGCGTCAGAATAATTTGATCTGGGTGACTTCAGGACTTTTTCCCCAACCATAAAATGAATTCGTTACTGAGTGGAGATCACCGTCATGCGTCATTCAAAGTAATTAATGATGCGCGTAAATTGACTTTAAAGGCGACATTCTAGCACCGTGGCCTACAAATAGGTGAAATCCGAAACTGGTATCATACCCTCGCCAGCCTACCGAACACGTTTAACTCTTCTAATGGTGTTATTATCCTAAAATATGAGTTCTCAAATTTAGACTTTACGCATATGACGTTTTAATTACGCGTGAGGATTCATTAAATGATTTCTCTCAACAATTCTTTTTAAGTTTAA
Source organism: Ischnura elegans (assembly GCF_921293095.1). Taxonomy (NCBI): domain Eukaryota; kingdom Metazoa; phylum Arthropoda; class Insecta; order Odonata; family Coenagrionidae; genus Ischnura; species Ischnura elegans. The sequence goes on from NC_060246.1 coordinate 117,409,321, forward strand.
CTACTCTTGCTATAGGTAGGTACCTAGTAATTATTGGCTGAATGTGACAATGATTGGATATTAATGCCAGTCAACTCAGCTCTATAATTAGGATTTTACGCTTACATTCGTTTACCAGTTACTTTTTCACTATGATGTATCAAATTTCCACTGAAGGTAATACTACCTTCAAACTATACCCTGCAACTTCCTTTATAAAGATTTTTCGGTCCCACAGTGTGATAATTTGACACTGATAAAGTGTAAAACATTAATATTTCCTCTTAAAATGGCTACAAGATATTGAATTCCTTCATTCCTATGATAACTGAATAGCTCATCTCTTCGATTTTTTATAGCCATGCAATAACGTGTTCTCTGAGATAAAGTTATGAAGTGCAAAAACTATGAGACTAAGTTTTCGCGGTGAAAATTAAATGTAAATACCCTTGAATAGAAAGAGGCCGCTCTGAATATTTAAATAACTTTTTTTCAAGCGTAAAAACCTTTAACTAAACAACTATACTGTTTTAACTACACTAGTTCAGCTGTGCTGAGTAAGCGTCCGTTTATTTTGTGCACCATTATTATGCTGGAAGTTTTCATTTGGGCGTAATTTAGGGATTAATCATCTAGACAATTCATATTTTGAAATATTTTGGAGAAAAACCATAACTTATTGAACTAAATTTTTTCTGCATAATAAAACAAATTGGTAATATAATTTTGGATCACATAAGTATTATATAGTTAAAAATGTGAATATATTCTCACATCACACCTATTTACAATTATTGCACCTCATATTATCACAGTACATTGATGTAAACTCTCAAAAAAATGTGGCATTACTTCAAGGAGTAGTAAATCGAAGATAGAAATTTTTGCCGCCATATAACTCTGAGCCTAATTTGTGAATCTCAGAACGAAGGTCATCAATTGATGAGGGCTAGATCCATAAAGTCTCCTTCATTGTATATACATATACGACTCTCGAGCGTAATGCACGAACCAACGCTAATAATTTTAAAACCTCTTTTTTTCCATGTATTTGAAGTAAATATTGGCGATGAAGGCATTAATTCACTATTCACAGTTTAGTAATGCAGAGCGCATGTAGTGACGTTATTTTTCTACGAAACCCTTCACAAGTGCTAATTCGGTTATGTAATACAGCTCTGTCTTTCTGCGACTCATCTGCGTGCCATACAGGTGCATTGACCTTTACGGACCGAGACAGGTTTTTGCCATGGGCACGGATACGACAGGTCTACGCACGGTCAACGTTACCAGTGACACGTGTATGCCAAAAGTGACCCACAACGACGCCGAGGAAAAATGTTTTCCTTTAAAACGTTGGACGTATGAAAATGACCATCACTCGCTGCCTACCGAGAGTTTTTGCCGTCGCAATCATCCTAGCCTTCATTCCCTTTCCCTCTAGCAAGTTGAACTATTTTTTTTCTTTTTTCATTTCATCGGCTGCTCTCTGCTAATCCCCGCAGTCCAGACTGTTCTACCGAATTCGATATCCCTCCGCCCGCTTACCTCCCCCCGTAATTGCTTCTATTGCGCTGCACGATAGCAGCCGCTGCCCTAAATTATGATCTCTTTGTTCGTTTATACAAATGCATATTTTATCTCCGCTAATCGATTTTGAAAGCAATGTGAATAACAGTTATTTGTTCCCTGCGCGATAAAATGCGTTTCTGATAACGTAAGAATTGCAATGATAAATGAATTTATGCATCTGCTTGAGATTAAAGGAAGCTTAGCACCGTGCACAAAATTAAAGCCACGAATATGGTAAATTCCCTTTTTCCTAAAATAAACACAATACTCACACAATAATTATTCCCAATTTTCCTGCTATCTAGACTCTGTCTCTCATGATACCGCTAATTACTATCCTATTTATTGAAATATTGCTCGATTAAAAAATGCAAATTATAGAAGTGATGAATTATGCAAGCAAAAATGAATTAAATAAATGCTATGGTCATTATATTCATGACCCATCCAATTAAAATGTGATGTGCCATTACTTACGTTAATGGCGCAGATACATAATTTTCCTCCGAATTAGGTTCATTAATCTTGGCGGCTGGGTACTAATTAGCACTTCAACGCCCAGCACAGGATGGATATTAACATCTAATCCATCGCGGCCCATAAAAATGACATTTGAAATAATATTTCTTCCTCGTGAGGTCTCGCGGAGAGAGAACCAGTGAATCTCGAACCTTAGCGCTTACGCGAGACAAATGACCTGTAAGAATTTTTTGAAAAAGGAGTATCACGAAAATCTCCATCCCATCTCCCTGATTTCACGGCAATCAAATGCCTTAAAACTTAAGCTCGTGGCTCAAATGTTGGAATGGAGAAAAAAGAGAAATTCTCGTCGCTTTATTCGAATTCTTTCTTTCCCTCTGCAGTAACGGCGAGCTTCAGCGACGATAAAAACATGCTTTGCATTCTAACTTCTCCGCGCAATAAAAGAACGTAATCGTCGGCCGTAGAGGGAGCTCCATTGCCTCGACACGGAAGACCGGGGGATAAATGCCGCCATGGGAACCAGGCCACGCTCTTTCTCCTCCGGCGTCGCATATCAAAGGGAAGACGAACGAACATTGGGAAGGGACTCGAGCCGTCCTACTCGCCGATGGTTTTTGAAAGCAGTTGCAGACGCTTGGCATGGGGCAATAATCAATTATGACAATCATTTATTCGGTGAAATTTTAGGAATACGTTGGAAGGCAAAAGTAGCTGCGAGATAACTGAGGCATTTAAAGATTTTTAACATTTATTGCCATCCAAGCTTAGAAATTGGTTTCCCTGCGTTTTGTAATGTGTTGCCTTTGTCTGAGCGATTCCAAGCTACAAATCTCGAGGGATATAAGTGGAAGAATTGAGGTAATAAGTGTTATTAGATATGCAAAATATTCATGCTGCAAACATCTTCTGTTCTCCAAATTCTAGTGGTGCGGCATACTTTGGAAATCATTTTTAATCTTTTCCTCGCCAGGTCTTGCCTATATTCCTAGACAATCGGGTAGAGTGTAATTTCCAAGTGACAAACGTTGACAACAGGACGAGAAAATAAAGAGACCGCAGATATAAACGACAGCGCTATGTCAAACCACCGGAGTATATACCGGAGGAGGATTTCTAAAGAAGATGGTGTAAAGTCTTAATGGTGAAGGGTAAGAGTCGCAAAGGGCGTGGAGGGTGGGGTGAAGGATTTTATGCACGTCTCTCTTTTCTTTTGACCGTTCGGGTCAACGGCGATAAATCGTCACGGGACTGCCGCGCTGCAAGGTCCGCAAAATGGGGAAGGAGGCGGTGCAAGGGTTAGGAGGGAGGAGTCTTTCTTCGCCCGACGACGGTGGCGTTTTATGGCACTAAAGGGATGAAATGAGAGGAGAACGTGGGAAGTGATGAAGAAAGGGCTGTGGCGGAAGGCCTGCGTTTCTCGTGGAATCACGAGCGGTGGGAAGTGGTGGAGATTGAACTGAATATCGCAGATCACCAAGTTCCATCCAAAATTAAGTTATTTCTTTATAGTTCATGACAATTTCCTAGCATAACTAGCCGTGCTGGTGTTATGGCTCGCTGATGTGATGAGGAAGAGAATATATTTTTTGCATGTATATGTAGAAATATGATGTTTTTTCTTATAGAATTTCGTTTTGCTATTAGCCTAGAATATATTTTTTGAACAAATGGTGGGGTTGTTTCCGATCTATTTCATATGAGCGGACATTTTTTGCGGCTGAATTCCCGGGTATCCGCATTCGGGATGCAAGTGTGTGTATGTATCTGTATAGGTATATCTTTTTTTTCCCTTTCTTGGTTATTTTCTTTTCTTTGTTTTTTCTCTTGTTTCCTTTCTGTGTTTTTCCTTTTTTCTTTGCATTTGCACTTATTGAGCCTTGTTGTGGTTTGCGTCTATTCAATGATTTTTCTGAATTTTAGTGTTATTGTAAAATATATCATGGACCAGAAAGGTCCACGATAGTAAATGATTTGAAATTGAATTGAAAGTTAAGAAGCGAGAAATCGAAGCCTCACTACGAAAGTTTCATTCTGCTTATTCCAACCATGGATTCGTGGTTAAGGAAATGTTGCAAGAAAATAAAAGTAACCAGAATTATGAATAGAAACTTTGCACTACACAAAAATAATTTTTATCTCCCAGTCATCATATACACTTTTTGTCATTATCACGGGGATTTTTTAGGCCCCTTAAAAATTTTACTTAATGTCCGAAACCATTTTGGGAAATAAGTTAATCGCTGTTTAGTTAAAAATGCCATTTTTAAGTGATATGGACTTCCGTGAAGTGATGGCTGGAGTTCTCAGCATGCTTATTTACTAAATACCCTTGATAATGATATTTGGTGGCATTAGATATTAGGAGAAAGTGAATTTACAAAACCCAGACTTTTCCTTGCGAATTCACTGTTCATGTATGAGGACCCTTTTGAATTATTGAGATTTTTACTTAAAAGACAAATCGGCAATAATTCAGCTGGGCTTTTCTGTCATAAGATTGCAGGTACGTAGAGAAGATTGTTACCTGATGGCTTGGCAGACACGTTGAACTAGTTTCCATCAATACCAGTATGCAGACATCTTAAGTCTAAACACAACTCCAAAGTGTATTTCTATAAAAACCACTGCCTAATCTTATAAAAATAAACTTTAACCAAATAGATGTAAGCCCTTCATTGCTTCCAATATATGAAATTTAGGTCCTTAAGCATAAATAAATTATTTTCTTAATTGTCTGAGTGAATAAGTACAAAGGAATAATTCCTTCTTTATTTATCTAGTATAAATTTATTCCTTCGGACACTTATATCTTCAGTCCACTTGCCTCATTCAATATAGCGAAAGCCCTTTTCTGAAATCTAACTTTATAGATTTTTTCTTCTTCCTTATAATAATGCATTAGTCGCTTTCACTTTTTTTCTAATTTAAGCGGTTTCGAAGTATTTAAAAGGAAATATTAACCTTTCACCAAACCAGTTAAGATATGGAGAAACGTCAGCGTAGGTTGGAAAGCAAGCAACAATTTGCCTATTGTGACGTAGCTTGTTGTCCACTGGTCAGTGATTGCTTCTACAGTGCACCGGAGATTGCTGCGATAAAGACACTCGGGCTTATAATGCGACAAGTATAAAAAGGCTAGATATAAATTCGCAAAGGGACGTAGACAAAAATCTATACAATCATATGGCGAAAAATTTTTGAGTGCCGTTGGATACATTTTAACAAGCCTGAGTATAAAATGACCGACTTATTTTCCTGTTGATAATTTTGAAGAAACTTTCGTTTCGTAGGGATTCACAAGATTATTTATTGTTATAAGGGACATGTTTTTGGCATTTGAATATTATTTGGTTTAATAGCACATAAAAGCACATATTCCATCAACAAATTAGATTAAGCATCTTTTTCCCATTGTTATTTTCATTTGTGATATTTTACTTGAAAAATAATCTCAATAATATATAGATAAAATTATCTCTACTCGCTTTTCCTTCGTTATCTTCAGAAAATTTGAGACACCAATGTTCTCAGAAAACCTTAGTAAAACTTTGAAATTTTATACGCTTAGTTTTACCAGCTTTCCTCCAATTCCATAGATGCAGCGGTAGTTTTATACTAAGTTTATATTCCTGAAGGCACCTCACTGCTCAATGCCAAGGAAAGAGCCTGAAAGATCCCCTGTCGCAGAAATTTGATATTCCCGAGAAATTCCAGCCAATGGCAGACAGAAAATAGCCACTCTAATACGTGGGCTTCGGAGAGCACATTTGCCACCTTTTTCTCAAATTCCCCTTTTCTTCTCCCCTCCTCCCTCTTAATTACTCCCGCATCACGAGAGCGTTCCTGCTGGATTTCGTCTCCAGAGCCTTTTCCCGAGGTACATTTCCGACTGATTTATGGCACCCCGTTACCGTTCAGCTCGCGTACTTGGCGCTTATTATATCATCTTCCATCAAATTGAATGGCAGGTCATAGTCGTTGAAAATATCAAGCCCATCCTGGGGACACGGGAGAGGTCGGGAATTAGAGGGCTACAGTCTGTTCCCTCGCGATAAACCTCCGTCCCCCCTGCTGTTGAACGGCAGTTGCAGGAAGGGGCTGCGGAAAAGACGGCGATGGTGGGGAAGGAGTCGCGTTATATACCTTATGTTGGGGGGGGTGTGGATTGGTAGGTTGGGGATTGGGGTAAAGTTTCATCGTGGTGGAAGGGGAAAGGGAGGGTTGGGGCGGGTACCGTGGTCAGAGTACGGCTCTTGGAACGGGAAGTTTTGGGGAGAATGAGGAAGTCGGGTCGGAAGCGAGTCCACCCGCCTATTGTCTCCCGCAAGAGTGTATCTCTGAGGGAAAGAGGAGGTGAATTGGTTTGTTGGTTGGCCCCTTTGATGGCGTCGCAGGAGGGGAAGTCGGAAGAAGAGTTTTTTTTTCTTCAGGAGACGTGTAAGAGAAGGAGATGGTGACGGGGGAGTGTGAGCGAGGAAGGGCGATGACTCGGAACGGAGAGGAGTCAAATGTTGGAATGATGGTGAGCCCAGGGGATTTCTGGGAAGGCAGGGAAGGGGTGGGGGATGTAGGAGAGAGGAGGGGAGGAAAGGACTAATAAGAATTCGTTGGAATGGCATTTAAAAGCGAGAGATAATCTTTTAAACCAGTACCTCACTTCAATATTCATGCTGTCTTAAGTGGCACTCTTTGATGTTTGACTTTTTTTCTCTCGAATTTTAACTTCACCTTGAATAGGTTCCCAGTCACGTTAGGTTCCTTAATTTTCCGCTCTGAAATGCCAACGAAAATCTACCAGTCTAGTTCTTCCAATGAAATAGCTAATTGATTCATTTAAGTGCACTAGGGAATAAATAAAAAAGGAATGTTGAATAAAATAAAAAATGGAAATTTATGCCATGCTTAAAGTTGAAAATCAATATTATACGCCGGCTTTATTTCAGTTGGCGAAATAAACTTTTTCCAAATCAGATCGATCGGTCAAAATTTTCCGCTGTAAAAACTAATGAAAAAGGTCCCTTGAAAATTTTAATTCAAAAACCTGAATTCAAAAAGCTTAGTGACAATGTTCAAATCGCAATATCGGTTATTACATTTTATCTAAAACAGTGGTAAAACAAAGACTGTAAAACGCCATTTTTTATATTAACTTCATTTATGTTACAGGCAGTGAAGTGGTTTTTCATATTTGTCTACTCGCCAAATAGGTAGAGGAAAATATGATGTCGCACACCTGCAAGAAAAGCAGATGAGGTTGTGGGAGAAATAAAATTGTTGAATGAGTATCGGTACTAAAAGCGATTGCTGTTGCACAGTAGTACCAATTTTCTATTCTCACTTCTTAATTTCTTCATTGCTTTTTTAGTCCTAGTTTTTTTTGTTCCAACTTGACCATCTGAGATCGATACATTGAAGAGCAGGTTGCCAATACGTGAAATATATTTTTTCTTTTGCTTACAATTTTCCTTTTTTTATTTGGAAATAATCATGTAGAAAGAGATGATAAGGTATATTTGTGAAATTTGATGTATAAGGAATTTAAATGTGAAAGAAATTTTCGATGTTTGAGTGTGTAGCTTATTCTGGGTATTGAAAGGTATAAAAATTCCCCACGGGAAATGATAAGAGGATGGAATATTTGAATATTTGGATGGAATGGCTCAGCTAAGGAAGTTTGTGGTGGGATAACTTGAGCAAAGAGAGATAAGTTGGTTGATTAAATTGTGCTCTTAATGGAATCATATTCAATCTGAGGGAATTGCTTATCTGTATTATTTTGTCGCATATTGTCTTTGCATTAACATATAAATATGTCGGTGTAAGGATTAGGATGACCTTTGGGCTTTAGCATTTAAGATTGAATTTAATTGTTCCTGGAAATGATAGAAATTTCGCTATTTTTGCACTATTTCCTTTGGAGCATAGGTCATTTTCAATTTTTAACGCAAATAAAATGTATAATGGCGAATAGTATGAGGCAGTGCATGAATTGGTGTTGTCACTGATACTGGTCAGAGTACCAATAAAGAAGAATGGAATCTACCAATAGGGCAATTATTGACTAATATTACGTTTACAGTTAGGAGCAGTCGAGTCAAAAGTTAGTGAAATCCCAATTTCTGCATCGTTGCCGCCGTAATTAAAATCTAGTAGTAATCGTATTGATTTCTGCAGAATATTATTAGACTTTTCACGACATTTCTGGAATAGTTACTTAGGTTTACACCACTGGTATTTTCTACTAAAATTCAGAAATTTTTAATGTGCTGAGATGCAAGAGTTCACCGTTAAAAATAACTGTATGTGCGAAAAAAAAATGATAAGGGATCAGTTTTAACACCTGGAAGCTGCCACAGAAAAGGACTGGAAATTTCTACAGAAATTCCATAGATTTTATATCTTAAGACTTGAAATTCAAGTAGATTAAAAAAAGAAGAGACATTTAGTGCATCTCTATCTATTTATTATAAATGAAACTTTATATGAGATAAGTATTTTAGTTTCACGGGCTAGTGAGTCTTAACTCAAGGCCTTCTATAGAACACAGGCTCTTACGAATTGAAAGCTGTACGAACGAATAAAATTAAATGGACCACTTTAATAGCATTAGAACTATCAAATAAACATGCAGTATCAATGCTTTAGCATTGTTTTCACCGTTAAATACCAGCACAGTATGGAATTAGAATCGTTCGTTACATACGACGAAATGATACGAGCGATTTAGAAAAATTAATATCACGAGTAGCGGCGCTGGGCTTGAATAGGATTTCTCGTCGGGGCGCCGTGAGCTCTGAAATGGTCTCAGAGGACGCGGTAAGCGATTACTGGTCGTGGTTCTGTAAGAGAAGCGAGGGAACCACCGGCTAAAGAGGAAAACACAGGGCTTGTTTTGGCAGGGCGATGAAAATAGGCATAACATATATAGGCATAATACAGAAGAAAATAGCAAGCGCTCAAACTCTCGCACTAAGAAGAGGTACTGTATGTGTGTAGATTTTTTTGGCGAAGAAAATGAACTCGTAGTCGTCCGTCGTTTCGTCCGTGCGCGCGGAGGCAGCCGATAATAAGGATCTAGTGTCTGTTTTGGAGGTACACATACTGCGATACTGCTGCATATTCGCGATTTGTTGAGAAGTAAGATAGGAGGTTCAGATGACTATGATATATTTGGAACCTGCCGCATGACTGGTAGGGATGTTAACATTCGTTGCTATGGTAAAAATCCTATAGATTGGGAATCGAAACACCGGCCTTTAGATATGGTCAATCGAATATCATATTCTCCACATACTTGTGAGTCCTCCTTAACGCCTCATTAATGATGCTGAATCACTGAGTTAGCATTGACGGACGGCACGGCAATGAATCGTCAAAATGAGGTCCAAGTATTTTTTTTTAGATTTACTATTTATTGCGAAAGTTTTATTTCCCGAGTGTACAACGTTAAATCAGTGCACCGTGAGGTTTCTCACTCAGTGATTCAGCCTGAAATTTTGTTTGCCAAAGGTTACATATTCTTTGAATTTCGTTAATTCCTGTAGTGACGGGCGTCTTTTAGCTTTTCTACCCTGTTTATCTCCATTATCCTACCAATTTCTAACGTCTGGGCATTGAGGAACAGACTGCTGAGTGACATACTCAAAATATGTCGACAACAGACACTTTTATTTCCGTGATACATTCTCCATCATCTTACTCAATGTTTTGGTGTGGGTCCTGGCATTGCAAATAGGCACTGGGTCACAATCTAAAACTGGAAAAGTCACCATCAGCGTTAGAGGAGGAAACCGGTTGACATAATTATAAGCACAATTAATATAAAGGGAAGGAAGAGTGGAGGAGAGAACCCCAGTTTCGTCTTCTTGGCTAAACGTAAGATTTCCGTAGTCTCACGACTTATCGTCCCTCGAGTCGGTCGGAGTGTCACACAAGCCCTCAAGTTCAAGTCGGAGTGCCCTTTTACAGTTAGTATCGGCATTACAATGGATTAAAATCCCGGCCACCACTGAGATTTGAACCTGATCCCTATGAATAGGAAGGCTAAAATCTCGTCACGTGAGGCTAAAAAGGTTTTACTGCCCACTCTATTTTATGCATAAATTATTTGGTGCCTAAAAAGCACCGTGTGCTGGGTATTCAAGTAAGGATCGAAATTCGAATTTTAAATGCCAACCATGTTTTTATTTGAATCCAAGAACTCCGAATGGAATGCCAACACATGCTTAAAAACATATCACTAGCTTTCCCAGGGATTAATCTGCGTGAATCCTTCCCGGATCATCCAGCGGGTCAGGGAGTCCATTGCCTGCATTTACCTACTCGATTCGGGCTCCGCCATCAGGGCAGATGAGTGCCATACCTATGCCGATGCCAGGGGTGCTATGTTTTATTTTTAAATTGACACCGAAGTCCGTCAACGCAAGACTGTTTATGAAGTCTGTACTGAAATGGTTTTTTTTTCCTGTCGGATTTCGATGGTTCTTTCACGAAGCGATTCCAATATTTGCAGGGTCGATAACACCTCTTCTCAACTGTGCCTCTAGTTTCTCAACACTCTGTTCACTGTACCAAACTGATCTCTACCCACTTGGCGAAGTCGCACGTGCGTGTTGGGAGACATAAGGCCGCTGGAAGGAATTCGGGAGGTCCGCAGGAGAATGTGGTATTTCGTTGTGGGCGTAGAGGGGAGGCGATAGGATGTTGCATAACAACTTTTGCTACTCTGCGGATGTTTTCCGAAGGGAAAGAATATGGAGAGAGGCGGGAGAGGTGAGAAGGCACGCCAACTTGAGCCCTCGCTTGGCAGCCGTAAAAGGTGGGTCTGGAGAGTCGTTCGGGGGAAACAAAGGGCAGGAGAAGCATTAGGCAAGAGTTTATAAGGCGGGCCGAGACCTCGAGGCCGTTTCGAAGGGAGAAATTCCCGGGGCTAGAAGGCCGTGGGCTGTGTGTGTGTGTTGTTGCGAGCAGGAGGGTGTATCTGAGGCTAAGGGGTTGGAAGGACGGCGGTACTTCGCCCTCCTCTCGTGAGGGGAAGGCCGTCTCCCCAAGGTTGGTGGGTAAGGGTGTATAGGAATGGAAGAATAGGAAGTTCAAGTATTGCATAAGCACCCTAAGGGTAAAGGGGGGAGGTAAGTGTTTGCTTACTTCTGCTGACAGGCGGGAGTGGAGGGAGAGCCAGTATAGCATTCCTTAAGTAAGACTCTTTAACGAAGAAAGGGGGAGTGGTCAAGTAGAGCGTATTGTGTAGCACAAAAAACACCAAGATGGCATATACGGTTACATGTACGAGTAAGTTTATATTTATGAATGCCACAGAATAATTTAATGGGACGCTTATTTAAATAAAGTTGATGTGGTTTTCCTGAAGAAATGCTTCAAAAGTAGTGTCAAGTATTCAGAACAATTTTCATGGAGCATATGTTCAATATCGAAGAAAATTGCGGAAAAAAGTGGGGGGAGGGGATAAATTTTAATGCTTTTTTTTGTATGCAAGGGGAGCGGAGGGGTTAAAATAGCCGGAAATGTGCCTAGGTAATACTTAAACGCTACCGCAGAATAAAGGGAGGAGGTTGTCTCGCTACAGTGGGGGTTGGTGTATGAGGGTGCTTCTGGAAGGGTGCGCCGTCTCATGGGTGCGGGGGAGTGTGGAATGCTTTGAAGGGGGAAGGGATGGAGGTGAAGGCGGCGGTTGATGGCGGCATTTAAAGATAAGGAAGCGCGCTAGATGGCCGACGAAAAGGCCCTACCCCTCCGCATAGTGGTGCACGTTGGGTTGGGAGACGAAAGGAGGGGCGGAACGTAGCAGGAGAATTCTCACTTCCCCTTATGGCTAGACCACTGCCGTGGTGGTGTCCCCCCGTGCCTAGACCACTGCCGTGGAGATGGGCGGATGGGAAGTGAGCTCCCAAAATTTGATGTCCCTGAGAGGAGAAGTTTTTTTCGCGTTTAGAATGGCGTGCGGAAGGTATACTTTAAAGGATGCGGTCTTTCGGGTTAGGGCGCGGTTTTATTCTTCTTTCTGGAGCGAGGAAGAAAGGTGCTAAATTTGAAAAGGTGAGGCTATATGGAAGTGACTGTTACGGAAAGACCGCATTTCCTTCCGATTCTCCCCCTCCCACTTCCTCCCCGGTGTTTTAAGTGTAGAAGCCGGCTGTTCGGGCGCCCACGCCTACACTTCTCGCTCCTTGTCACTTCATCTGCTTTATTTATGCCTCTCTGGGAAGTTTTTTTTTTCCTTTTCCCAGAAGAGGAGGCCGCCCGAGTGAGGGTTAAAAAAATTATCCAGTACATTTAGTACACCTTAGTACTTCGTGTTTTCCTGAAACTCTCTGGCATCCGGCAAAAATTTTTCTACTACTCATTCACTCCAACTCCTTTTTTATTTCTACTACTCCTCACCACTCGCTGAACTAGGCATGATGTTTTGAGAGCAGGAATTAATGAATTTCCCGCTTGCTCTTGCGTTTAATTTATGAGGTTAAGTGCTCCAGTTATTAATACAAAATTTTTCATTACGGAAACGTTGTTGTTGTTGCGCAGAGAGATTTTTTGATCGCAAAATAATTGGTTGCTAAAATTAGGATGAACAAACATCATCCAAATGATACTGTATAGTTCATATTGTAAAAATCCAAATGATATAGTATCAACATTCTGTAGGTAAAAATTATCTATAAGTCTTTTTTACACGTGGGTTTCATTCACTATTTTTTAAATGGTGGTACATGCTTAATATTTATGCACATTATTATTAGTATTTTTGAATTGTCAAATTAATGAGCTACTGTTATGTACATATGTTATCGGGATAATATTGGATCTGGTTATAATCGGCTCCAAATTCTTTACCAAACGGATGATTTGCTCTCTTGATTGACTCAATTACTAATCATTCCGTTGTGCATGATGCATGTAGGAGTGAAGGTCCGTCAAATGCAGATTTTTTATCATAACGAAATCATGTATGTGCAAATTTAGAAGTACATATTGAGTATCTAATCCGATTTCTAGCGCAAGAATCATAGGTAACTCTTTCTTTCCACTGTTCCTGAACGTTTTTTTTCCTAACTCCTCAATATATACTAATTCCAGGTGTTCTAGATGAAAATGCTACGCAGTAACGAATCCATGGTTGGACATAATAAATCACCATGCGGAAAAAGCAAAGTTTTTATTCCTTCAGCCTCTATTATGAAAGATTTCCACCCAAGTCATACCAGCTACTATTACTTATTTACTATTTGATTCTTCAGGGAAACGGTCGCAGTTATACGTATTTTTCGTTCTATTTGACTGTATCGTAGCTTTACGTGTTTTAATCCAGTAAAAATCCAGGCTTTGTCATTTAATTTATCGCCTCCATGGGATTTTACCAATATTTTATGTATTTATAACTATTTTAGCTATTTTTTCATGCTTGAAAATGGTGATTATATAAATATTTTAATTCCTCGTGAACATACATTACGGCTCGTTGGAGACTGAATGTTAAAGTAAATTTAATAAAATCTGTGTGTGATAGGAGAGTGATTGTTTTGTAATGTTGTTTATGCTACGAAAGAATATCCAATTAAAAAAATGTAAATTAATGTAGGACTTAACTCACTAGGTTGCGGGGACAAATATTTATATTTTAGGTTTTAATTTAAACACACATAGCAACGTTTCCAATTCATTTATCTACATCGTGCTCTTTTACCGTAACTTAATAACGGTGGTATCAAAAAGTGATTTTTCTCTCGCAAGCAAGAGAAGAATCACTTTCAGGGGAGTTTAAACTCCAATTAAGAGTCAGTTTGTTTTACCCATGAAAAAGGAACTTCGTATTTCAGATTTCCAAATTTTACGCGACCATTTCATTAAATAGCCGGATTTCTGTGAAATAATGCTTGAAGTTTATTCAACTTTCTGGTCTTGGATGAATCCTAAATTCATTTAATGCTAATCAATTTTATTTTTGAAGGAATGAATGGGAAGGCAGACTTTTACAAAAGAATTTGTCTTCAATACAAAGTTCCCGACAAGGGAAAGCAGGTAGATATATTGAAGCTGAGGCATTGATACATTTCACACTGCATAAATGTGGAAATAATAACCTGGCGAAAGAATCTAGGTAGGGTTATTGAAGATTATTAACTTAAGAGTATATAAGGTAAGATTTTTGTGCATTTTAAGTACTCCGAGAGAGAGTGGAGAGAACGTGTGATTCCATTCTATATGTTAATGCAGTTAATTTAGAATATTATATTGGAGTGTGATGGAGATTAATAAGGCGGGCTTATAGAGACCTTCATCATCATTAGTCAACAATCCTAAGATTGGTTTGACGCAGCTCTCCATTTCTCTCTCCTATCCGCTAATCTCTTCATAGCTACATATTTATTCTCTTTTACATCCTTTATAACCTGTCCGATATAACTCATTCGGGGCCGTCCCTTGCCCTTTTTCCCTTCCACTTGTCCTTCAACGATTGTCTTCATCAGACCATCGTGCCTCAAAATGTGGCCAACTAAGTTGTCCCTTCTTCTGCTTAATGTTTTTAGGAGGCTTCTCTTTTCTCCTACTCTCCTAAGCACTTCCTGGTTACTCACACGGTCAATCCATTTTATCTTCATCATTCTTCGGTAGCACTACATTTCGAATGCTTCCACTCTTGACTTCTCTGCTGCTGTCAACGTCCAAGCCTCGCTTCCATATAGAAACATACTCCATATGTAGCATCTGATGAATATAGAGACCTTAGTGTAATAAATTAAGCAATTATAAAAAGCGCTGTCTGTTTTGAACGGTAATGAAGCATTAAAAGTAAAATGTTTTCCTAGTAAATAATCTTCCGTGGGAGGAAAAATGTGATCCAAAAAATGTATTGGTTCATTCAAATAATTTATATTGCATGATATCCTGGATAATATCGTTAATTAATATTCGTGTCCACAGTAAAACTTTTAGAATCAAAAGTAGTCCCTCCCAAAAACTTGCAGCGGATAAGGCGTCTAAGGCTCAAGGATGAACTTTGAACATTTTCCAATCTCTTTAAATAACGAATATTTTCGGTTTAGTTTTTATGAAAAAAACTAAGTCCATGTGGTTTTGCAAACCCGAATATTTTATTCAGAGCTCTTACAAAGTTTTTTTGCTTAATTGTAACTAGTGTATTTAGCCCTTACTAAGGTTCATTTCTCTTTTCCGTTTTCGAAGTGTAACAAAAGATTTTCAATTTCATTGTTTTCCGGCAGTTTTATGCTAACATATAGTAATCACCTGGGTACGCGTAAAATATTCTCGCCACCGTTTTGTGTTGCTCTTAAGCTTCATATGCATTGGATATCCTTATTTAATCGTAAAATCCCTTTTAATGGAAACCTTAATCCCGGAAAAGCCACCGGGAAATTGGGGCTGGTTACCAGAATAGTTTATCTCCGAAAGATCGCTTGTGATACCAAAGTCATTGCATTTTTTCCTTTCTTTCCCTTTGATAGAAAACTAAAATAGATAATTCATTGATACTTGTGTAAGAGACAGAAACAGCAGAGTCACTTCCGTTCCCACCCTTTTCACGCCTCAACCCATCACCTACACTCTCTTTCATATTCCTTCCCAAGTTTCTGCCTTTGCGAAGGGTCGGATCGCTTTACCTCCGCGTATCCAGTGGCTGCTCCAACCTCCCGTGGGAAACTGCAGAGCTTGGTGAAAGAAACACGATGGCTGAGGAGGGAGAAGGAGGAGGAGGGGAGGTCAGCGAAGGCGGGCTGTGGAGACGCGGTCGTGGGTAGTCGGACGCGTGGTGGCGTAATGTAAACGAGTAGAACAATAAAATCATCTCTCCGTAGTGTATGAGTTTCCTTTCAAAAATCCCTGCCAATTGATCGGCGGCACCCCTTAGAGCATCGGGGGTCTTACACTGGTGTCAGAAGTGGGATAATTGGCATATTTTTGGAAGGACTCATTGATTACGATGGCGGCGAGAGTGAGCCTGGGAGGCCAGGAGATGGATTTGCAGCAGGCCATCACAGAGATGAGCAAGAAATTACGCGAGCTCGAAGCGGATAACGAGAGACTTCGGCGGACGGGGACAGCTGCTGGGGAGGAAGGCGGGCGGAAAAACTTCGGCTTGCTTTCGGCGACTGAAGCGTTCTCGGGAAGACCGGAAGAGTCCGTAACGGCCTTTTTAGACAAATTGGAACGCGCAGCCGATTTGGGGGGCCTCTCTGACGCCGACAAACTGAATGCAACGATCCTGAAGTTGAACGGGGAAGCGGCCGAATTTTATCATAGCAAGGAAGAGTGCCGAGGGGCCGCGACGTTCGAGGAACTAAAAGCGCAGCTCTTGCAGCGGTACCGAACGAAACGGAGTACCCGTTTTTTTCGGGAGCTGTTAGCCAACATAAGAAGGGGCGCTGGAGAAGACTTGGAAGCCTTCGCAGACAGGGTGCGAAAAATCAACAGCCAGACGTATGACGTGGCCGGGCCCGCGGAGCATGCCGCCGCGACGCGCTATGAGGCAGATCAGCGCGCCCTTGACGCCTTCCTTAATGGTCTCTCAGGGGAAGTGGGCAGACAGTGCCGGCTGACGTCGCCTCAAAATTTTGACGAGGCGGTCGAGGCCGCCATTAGGATCGAGGAGGTGGAGAGGCGCCCCTTGAGAGAGGAGCCTGCGAGCCGCCATGTCTTCCGGGCTCCAAGGGAAGGTAAATGCTTTAACTGTGGCGAGATGGGGCACATGGCGAGGGAGTGCCGAAATCGGAGGCGCTGCTTCAATTGTGGAGGTGAGGGCCACATCGCCCGGGAATGCAGACGGAGGCAGCAGACTACGGAGTTAAACGACGGCGGGGCCGGCAACGCCGCCAATTCCGGCCCCTACTAGATGTCTTCCTTCCGAGGGTGGAGAAAAGAGGCGGACCTATGGATTTGGTGGCGGTGGTGAGCATCGGGGGAAGAAGGGCCAGGTTCCTGTGTGACACCGGCGCTCAGGTATCCCTCGTGTGCAGTGATGTGTGTGGGAATGAGGGTATTAAACGGTCCCCTTATCGCGTGAGGGGCATTACTGGTGATGTGGTGAAAAGTTTTGGGGAAAAGGTTATTGAATTTTTTGTGAACGGTGTTCAATATAAGTGTTGCATGCAAGTTGTGAGTGAACTAGGGGATTACGAGGGGATATTAGGTTTAGATTTCCTAGAAAAGTTAGGTTGCTGTATAAACATTAAACAGGGAACACTCTCCGTAGGGAATGAGACCTGGGGTTTGAGGGGCAACCACGGGGAACAAGCGATTGTAGGAATAATGAAAGAAATCCGAAAGCGGAGTGACACGGGGTTTTTAATCCGGTCAATAGAGACAGAAATATTGCCGGGTAGATGTGAAAAACTAATTAGTGTCAATGTACCTGACCTACAAATCCCTATCGGCGCTGATATCCTTATCGAACCAAACTTTGAGGATCTGGAGGGCTGTGTAGTGGCTAGAAGCATGTCAAGAGTGAATGAAAACCGTGAAGTAATTGTTCAAGTAGCTAACTTCAACGAAGGAGAGGTAACGCTAAGGAAGGGAACGATTTTAGCTTCCGCTACACAATGGGAAGATAGAGGGGCGGAAGAGGAAGCTGATTGGGGTCCGCGAGTGCATGCGGTGCGGCGTTGCGAGGGCGAAGTCTGTTTTGCGGATAAACTTGTGCATTTAAACTGCGGGGAACGTGACGCTCTATTGCCAATTCTTGAGGAATATAAGGATCTGTTTGCCGGTAAGGGTCTTCCACCGCCGACAAAATTGGTGACACATCATATTCCAACGTCTAGCGAAAGGCCAATCTATAGGAAGGCATACCGCACGCCATTCCACCAGAAGGAAATAGTCGATAGGCTAGTGAGGGAGCAGTTAGAGGCGGGTGTCATAGTGCCTAGTACCAGCCCCTGGGCCGCCCCAATTGTTGTTGTCCCTAAGAAATCGACTGATGGGAAAGATTCGTATAGGTTTTGCGTAGATTACAGGGCATTAAACGCCATTACGACTCCTGATGTTTATCCCCTGCCGAATATAGTCGAGACCTTGGACTATTTAGGGAATTGCCGATACTTTACTACGATGGACTTAACAAGCGGTTACCATCAAATTCCCATGGACAGAGAGTCACAACCAAAAACGGCATTTAATACGGAGAGCGGGCATTGGGAATATACGCGAATGCCGTTTGGGCTACGCAATGCCCCCGCCAGTTTCCAGCGGCTTATGGACAGCGTTCTGCGCGGGCTGAAACCGGCGCATTGTCTCGTCTATTTAGATGACGTGGTAGTGTTTAGCTCCACAATTGAAGAACATGCAGAACGACTGAGGGGCGTTTTGGAGAGACTGAGAATCGCAGGTTTGACTGTGAAATTTGATAAATGCCACTTTGCCCACGACAAGGTGAATTACTTGGGTCATGTGATAACGAAGGACGGAGTTTTTCCCGATCCATCGAAGCTTTCGGCAGTAAATGAATATCCCACGCCCAGTTGCACGAAGGAACTACAGTCCTTCCTAGGTTTAGCCAATTACTACCGGAGGTTCGTGAAGGACTATGCCAGTATAGCAAAGCCCCTGACGAGACTGCTGAAAAAGGGGGCAACTTTTAGCTGGTCAGACGATTGCGAAGTGGCGATGAGGGAGCTTAAGTAGGCGCTTACTAAAAGCCCTATTCTAGTGTACCCAGATTTCAGAAAAACTTTCATCCTTTCTACGGATGCCTCAAATTATGCCTTAGGCGCGGTTCTATCGCAGGAGATAAACGGAGAAGAGCATCCCGTCGCTTATGCCTCTAGACAATTGAACAGCGCCGAAACAAATTACTCAGCCACGGAGAAGGAACTCCTTGGGGCCGTATGGGCTACGGGACATTTCAGATGTTATTTATTTGGTCGAAAATTTAAAATCATTACAGACCACGCGGCCCTCAAATGGCTATTGAGTCTTAAGGATCCTAACAGCCGCTTGGTAAGGTGGACGTTGAAATTGGGCGAGTTCGACTATGAAATTATACACAAACCAGGGAAGCTTCATTCAAACGCCGACGCACTCAGTCGGAAGGTACGAACGGTTGAACGAGGGCTATGTGACGAAATAATTGACTATCAGAACGACGACGCCGAATGCAAACGGTTGCGAACGCAGATAGGATTCTTTGTGAAAGGGGGCGTTCTCTATAAGAAAACCAAAGATGGTGAGAAAATAGTGGCCCCCGAGAAATTGAGGAAAGATATAATTAAAAACTTCCATGATCATCCATTGTCGGGGCATCTAGGGATCCGGCCTACACTCGAGAGAGTGCGGGCATCATATTGGTGGCGAAATTTAGCGAAGGACATTAAAGAAGCTCTTAGAGACTGCGTCGCATGCCACCGTCGAAGCCCTTACGGGAGAACAAGGGCACCCATTCAGGAATTACCCTCTTCCGATAGACCATTCGATTTCGTTTCTTTGGACACCGTCGGGCCCCTTCCATGTAGTGAGTATGGTAACAAATACATTCTATCTATTATTGATAATTTTTCCCGTTACCTAGAAATGATTCCTTTACCGGACCAAAAGGCGGAGACGATCGCCTCGGCATTCGTGAGAAGGTGGATTCTAAGGTTTGGGGTACCGGTCAAGGTTCTCACGGATCAGGGTGCAAACTATATGTCCGATTTCTTTAAAAAGGTGTGCGAACTAATGAAAATTTCCAGACTTCGCTCTTCTCCTTACCATCCAGAATCGAACGGGAAAGTGGAGAGGGTACATAGAACAATTGCTGGTATACTTAGCCACTACGTTAACGACAAAAACTCGGACTGGGATACGTGGGTCCCGTACGCTGTCCTCTGCTACAATACAAAAATTCATCGCAGTACAGGCTTCTCGCCTCATGAAATCGTTTTCGGGCACGTCATGCGATCTCCCTTCGAGTACTTTGAACCGACATTGGGACAGTTTGACAATAAGTATCTTCAGGGATTGAAAGAGAAATTGGAGACATTACGGAGTAGATGTAAGATCAATGACGCGCGCGCTCGCCGAGAGAGGGCGGCGGTTTTTAACAGGGGGACGAAGGACGTGGCATATGAGTGTGGTCAATACGTCTACCTGAGTGACCCGTGCACGAAGACAGGCGGAGCGAAAAAATTCCATTACCCGTGGAAAGGGCCCTACCTAGTGACGGAAGTGATTCCCCCGTGCAACGTGCGAATTCAACTCCCCTACAGATCTCTTTTGGTGCACAAAAATCGCTTAAAGTTGCATTTAGGTAATTTGCCAACTCTAGGTTTTCCCCCGTGTGGAGAACGTCGTCGAGGAAGACCACGGAAACACCCCCCCACCAAATCAGCGGAAATTGTGCGTGGCCCAGCAAGCCCAATAGGAGACACTCCCTTTTCCCATATTCCCCCTCGCCCTGGTGTCATGTCCCCCCGATCCCATATATTGGCCGAGTCGGAGGACGAAGAACGGTGGGAGGAAATGAGTCAGGTGTCGACATCGTCATCGGAGGGCGGAGAGAGGCAGGAAGCGGCGATCCAAGAGCCCGGATCGCCAATAGCCGAGAGAGAACGAGCAGAAGAGGCCTCCACGCCGGAGAGCACGGAGGAGCAGAGATACCCGTCGACGACCAAGTCGCAAGCAGCTGCCCGGCAAAGGAGCCCTTATCTCCTGAGGCCCCGACCTACCCCTACGCCTCCAGAGCCGTTGGGTGTACGAGAGGGCACTCCCCGTAGAACCCCAGCGAGCTGCCTACCCAGCGAGAGCAGTACTCTAAGAGAGTACGCACATTCCAGTGAAGGCCGTGAAGAAGACGCTAGTGCCCTTGCTTCTCCCATTTCCACACCCCGTACGCCAGCACATACCGCGGAAGGCCGCGGAGACAGCAGGAGTAGCGACGCAGATGACAACATCCTTATCTCTCCAACCCATCCCGCCCGCTCTCCCTATCTTTTGAGGTCGCAAACCGGACCGTCCTCAGAAGGGAAGACGTAAGTGTTAGTGCTTCGGCAGAGAGAATTGTAAGAGAAGAGAAAGCGTAGAGTTCGCATTAGAGCGTAGAGAGAAGAGAAAGAGTAGAGCTGTTTGTTGATATCGTGTGTTGTTATCGTGTGTTTGTTAAGTGGGGCCGCTGTGTACTTTTTTGAACAGCTGGCCGAGAAAGTCATTAAAGATTTGTGAGTAAATTATGTCTTTTCGTGGAACGAACAGTTTTTTTTATAGTATGTTACGGAATTTTGAGTTTTCAGTATAATCTACTGGTTGTAATTTTTATGGGGCTGAGCATGTTAAAAAGTGAAAAACTCTGGTTATGAGATGAATTCTAATTAGTGGGAGAGAATCAGGATATTTTTATGCTTCTGATTATGTTTGGGTAGAATTTCAATGAATGAACATTAACGAATGGATGCATTTGCAATGCAGTGTTTGTCAATTTTACGTATAAAACCTTATTTCTCTTTCTCTCTTTGTATTTGCTATTTTAGTGTTTTGCTGGAGGATTTTGTTTTGACTAATTAGTGCCTTGGGGACATATAATGTATTTAGCCTCTGTGTCATCACCGAGTCCACCCATTCCAAGGCTCCTTGTATTTTATTCTTTGTGTTCTCCATTTCCATGTACGGATTTTTCACAGGATTCAATGGGTTAAGCAGACGAGGCCTATAATCAATTAGATTAAAGGCAGTTTGAGGGGAAAGTGATGTAAGAGACAGAAACAGCAGAGTCACTTCCGTTCCCACCCTTTTCACGCCTCAACCCATCACCTACACTCTCTTTCATATTCCTTCCCAAGTTTCTGCCTTTGCGAAGGGTCGGATCGCTTTACCTCCGCGTATCCAGTGGCTGCTCCAACCTCCCGTGGGAAACTGCAGAGCTTGGTGAAAGAAACACGATGGCTGAGGAGGGAGAAGGAGGAGGAGGGGAGGTCAGCGAAGGCGGGCTGTGGAGACGCGGTCGTGGGTAGTCGGACGCGTGGTGGCGTAATGTAAACGAGTAGAACAATAAAATCATCTCTCCGTAGTGTATGAGTTTCCTTTCAAAAATCCCTGCCAATTGATCGGCGGCACCCCTTAGAGCATCGGGGGTCTTACACTTGCTGTTTTTCTCCCAGATTTTTCGTTTTTCAATCTTTGTTCCTGATGAACACTTTTTTCTCAATTCTATTATTCCTGTTGCGCAGGTAGAGGAATTCTTATTTAGTTCATCCAGGTATATTTTAGGGTCAGCTCATCCATATTTTCTTCATTTTCTGTAATGCGAAAAGTGATGACGGTATAAGGGAAGTTTTTCGTGCTATGTGTAATTGTGACGTGGCCCAAAAGATCAAAGCTTACGGCAAATAATTTTAATCAGCGGTAGTGACGTAGTACTTGATTTCTGGTGACTCTATTTAAAAAAAAGTTAATGCTAGTTACTTGTAACTTCATCTTAATACTAGTTGGAAGTTTTTTTCAAAAATCGTGCATATTAATAAAGTACGTGCAAGATATGAAACGTCATGCAATATTTTTATCATGGAATCATTGAAATTATACTTACAGAATATGGGGCTGATGTTTCACGTGCAAAAAGTGTTTCATTTCATTCAAATATGTACTCTATTCCAATTTATTACCTTCCTTGAAGTGCGTAGAAGCTGATTATTTTAGGAACAGGTATAACTTCATTTGTAAATACGCATTGCTTGACCAGTTGCCTTCATATTTCATCCGGCGCATTATGATGCATATGTACCATGCAGCAAGTTTGAAAAAAATAGCTGCCGAAGAGAAATCTCCGCCCCTGTTTAGCTTCCTCCATTGTATCTGTCAGAGAGCATATAGGAGCGGCACTGGGAAGAAACTGTTCCGCATACTCAATCGCCTCATTTCCATACGAGGCATATTGTAGAAAGATTTGAAAGGGCATAACCAGGGATCAACCCTCAAATTTGGCATCCATATCGTGTCTTTTAGATGCAAGTAAGTTATAAAAGAACTCGCGCGGGATTGCCATTCTTGCTTTATCCTCTTCTGAAAGGGCCTCCAACCCAGCCACCTATATGGTCCATATCATTGTGGCTGAAGGTATCTCGCGCCTATCCGTATATCAGATACGTGCCATACGTCCTGACGATTCGACCGAGGGAGCACATTCCTCTGTTTTCCTTATCGTGCGTGCGTTGACGCGTTGAAATGCTATTCTAGGTGGTGGCGTTGTGTTGCTCGAGGGAATGGAACCGATGGAGGGAGGAGATGCCCCGAGAAAAACGGCTGGAGTCTGAAACGACGGCTGAATCAATGATGAGCTTCGGAAATCCTCTTATAAACGGCGGAGACGGAACTCCGCGGGCGCTTTAGTACGCGACAGCGCGGCTCTGAATGCATCAAATAATAAAAGTCGTTATGGGCTCACCGCACCGGTTGGATGTGGTTCTTATTTACTTTTTCCCTGTTGTATCTTGGAGCAAAATTTTCAATAAACGGGAAAAATAATAATAATAATAATAATAAACGTTTATTATCGTAGACCTTCAAGGTCCTAAGGACTTTACAGAATATCCACTTCCTTTTAAGATCGCTAATATTATAGATTCAAGACGGAATCTGTCTATTGTGAAGAAAGATGATTAAAGTAAAATCTATTATTGTTCCGTCGCATTTTGTTGTACGAAAATTTATTCGCCTTCCATCTCTTCTGCTCTGAAGAAAATTCTTGAAGGAAGTATCAAAACGTCGTCTTAGCATCATCTTTTGACATGGGGAGAGATTGAGGAAAACGCAGTTCACAGAGATACATAATGATATATTTATCAGAAATTTTACAACGTTGTGAATTTTAACTACTCTTTCGGCTTAGCTTGGTATTTAGCTAGTCAATTTCTTCTTCTTAAGATGCTTCGTTCGTCCAGTTTCATCGTTCCCGTGCTGCCTACAGAGGCCACCTAAATATACCAGATTCATGTCGCACACAAAAAAGTCGTTGTCAAATGGCTGCAAGTATAGCAACTTTGCATATCCATTCTGTGGGGTGTTCTACTCTCTGCGGAGAACCAGTCGCCTTTCTCCTGAAGGCTCTTTTTCATGCCACGCTGTAATTTTTTATGCGCAACCAGCCGTGTATTTAAAGCCTTCGCCGTATTTTGTATCCGAGTGCATTACATAAAACGAGTGGAGCCCGAACAGCGTTAAATACTTCGCGGGAGCTCTCAAGGGAGCAGTTAGTGCACGACTCATAATATTAAGCGGGAATACTCCTCACAGTTCTCCCTCCTTTCTCCATTTCTCCGTATAAAAGCGGGTAATAATAATCCGCACACAGGCAAAAAAGCCAAATTAATGTAGACGTTAAACATCGCTCATCTTGCCGCTAAAAAAAGTGTCATCCCTCATTTCTTTCTCTCATGCGCTCCATCTCTTTTTCTCCCCTCTATGTGCGGGCTCCACCCGCCAGGATTTACTTCGCTCTTAAACATCATATGTACTCCTTGCTCATTAAAAAGCCTTCCCCGATGGAGACAGCGGAGTCGGCGGCGCAGCCTCGGCAGGGTATGAGTGAGGGAGGCGGGTCGCCAGGGAAATATTGTCGGACGAGGAGGAGGGGGATTGAGTGCGGGGGGAAGAAATATGAAGGGCGGTTACGGAGAGGCAGGTTTTTGTAGGTCTCGAATGGCGAGCGAGGGAGAAGAGGACCAGGTTGGGAAAGGGTTTGGTTGGTCGGCTGAGATCAGGAGAAGGAGAAGATGAGGGAGATGCGATGGACGACGGATCCATTTGTAGTAATGGATAAGCCAGCTATTGCTGGTGGAGGAGAGCGCCACCGCGTGGAAGGAAGGGAGACGGGGTGGATCTCGGTCAGTGTTCCACGGAGTGACTTGTAGTGGGCAAGGAGGAAGGATGGATTGGGAGAGGTAAGGTGGCTAGGCGCCCAGCCTCCACACTTTTGGGCCGCGTCCCTGATTTAGCGGACGTCGGATGGAGCCGGGGTGGACGAAGGATATTGGGTCGCTCGACGGATATGGCCGAGAATGCTATACGGAAGATAATCGGTGAGGTGTGGAGGCAGTGTATTATTCGACAACGGGCCAGGAGAGGGAGGGAAGGAAACTTGAAGGGGATCAATGTGGATATATGAGCTCCATTTAAATGCACCAAACCCAGAAGATTTGTGTTGCACCAAGCGGTGGATTTATTTTCCGTCTCTTTCTTAGTTATTTCGTTCTTTTTTGTATGAACATGATGGTAGGTGCTTTAGTTTTTAGGAATAATTGCGCCATACTTAATTCTATATGAACATAAAATTTTGTAATAACTTTACTGACTACATTTTACATTCGACACTCATCATCATCAGATATGGACGCCTGATATTTATAAAATATTCCCGGGGTTTAAACCGATGGGTTTCTTCATCGCTGCCGATCTGACGTGTATAGTATGTGTAAGTAAGTTATGTATAATATAAGGGGAATATGCAATGTATATACCCCTTATTATATGTATAGCAAATAATAAATAATTTATGTGTTAGACTACACTAATAACGGCGCTTTTAAGTTTAAAGGTGTACCACTGAGCCGTGCTAAGAGTTAATTGTGTTATTTTACATCTGTGCCTGTTATGCACATTGCGCCTGAACTCAGCAATTCCAATATTGCGCCTGACGAAAGGGTTTAGTTAGCCTTCAAGCTTCGAGAAATACGACTTCTGCCGAAAATGATTATTTTTATATCTCCTAACTCTAATTAACTATGCATTTATCGACTACATTTGAGCCAACTTCCTAATAGTGCGAGAATATGACTGAATATTCGCGGACCAGTTTTCGACGAAGTGATCACACTTCATTATTGTTGATGCCAGTAATAGGCTTTCCCTGATGTTTAATATCTCAATCGGAGAATGTTAAGCAACACAGACGAGTCACGTGCAGCACCGAGAGAGGAAATTGTTCGGATGAATTGCTAAATGAGTGGCTGGTTTCCATGAATGTTACGCTGAATATAAAAGTCTACATGCGTGTGCATTGTAAGGGTTAGTCCAATTCAGTGGAAATAAGGGGGGCAGTCGAATGATATCGTCCGTTGACACCTGGTATTCGCTGAGACGGAAAAGGAACCAGAGAAACCACATTCGGAAGGAGCATTGGTGGATTTGAGTTTGAGAAATGTGCAATTATTGTGTTCCAAAGGAACCAGGCAGCTGCCCTAGGCCATACAAAGTTGAGTTATAGAGGGTTCCATTTCCAAGTTGAGGAACGCGAAGGGATATGATATTCTATAGTAATAAACTGCCAGGGTTAGCGATTTTCATGTTAACGATGGTATAACGAAACTTTTATTGTAACAATATAACAAGAGAGTTTTTTCGATTAAAAAATTGCTATTTTCTATGAATGGTATTATATATTAGATATATTGTTTAAAATTATTTTTTTAAGGTAATAAATAATCATTTTGTGATAAAGCGTAGCTAACGCAATATATGAATTCATTTTTAAATTGCATACCCTTTCTATTTATTGGTTTTACAAATACACGGTTTATAACTTCATCGGTAGAGTATTACATTAAAGCCAATATATTTGTTCTAATGGACAGTCATGTCTACAATGAGACAGAATATGGATAAAAATGTGTAAGGCGTGGAATTCGCTACAAGGAAACAATCGCACACAAAAAGTTGCTTGACACAGCATAGTTAATGAAGGAATTTCTAAGGAAATTAATAACGTGGTCTTGGTCAATGATATTTTGTGCCGTAAATGGTGCACTAATGTGACTTAGGCCGTTTTACTAGGAGCTTATCATTGCGTAATCTTTCGTATGTTCGAAAGCAGAGTAAAAATTGCTTGGTGTAAAGCGGTGAATTGCTACTACGCACAAGAGAATGCACTGCTGCTAGAGGGGAAAATAGGCCCTGCTCTAATTACAGGCTCGGATTCTCGCAATTTCAACAAATATTTTCAATTTATTTTACTAACCTGCGCAATGATTTTCCTCGAGTAAAACGGCCTTTATGCACATTCGAAAAGACGATATACCAATTATTACCGCTTCTGTCATATTCGCGCAGTAATTAGCGAATTAAAGCTTATCAGTATGGTAATAAACAATAATTACGATTTATCTGAGTTTCATAGGCATTGTTTATGCTAATGTTTATTCTTACTCAATGAAATTAGAAACTGATAAACAATAGTTGCTCTCAACAATCAAATGAAATATCCTCCTGCAGCTCGATTCTGTAAATGTGATATGGCCGTCACAAGCGGATTTCGTCAATGTATTCACGGCTTTGACGCTGGAGCGATTCTGAAACTTTATAGTGACGTCACTCTCACAGCCGCGTCCGTGAAAGTATTCACGCCCAAGAGGGCCCGTGGTAGCTTCGTCGCGGCAATGCGCTCTAATTTTTCATTATGAATTTACGCTGTGATTGATAATTAATAGCACATTATTAATTAATTACGATGGTGGCTATTTCATATTGTCACTTTCCTTAAGTAATATGTATTAAAAACAAATAAAAGAAATGCGTAAAGTTAAATTTACATTCGCGTCGTATTTAAATTGATTGGCCTTCATTGCGATTGAAGTTGGTGGGAAGTTGAACCTTGCGCTGAGGGTTTGACAATTATCTTATATTTGTGCATCTTCTAGAATGTACAAGTAAAATACTCACAACTTAATGTTCATAATAATTTGGAGTAGAACCAACGGTAAAAGTATTGTGCGGTATTGAATGTTAACAGATTTATTTAATATTTGTTTCGTAAGTTCAAGCCTTCGATTTGTTTTTATTAACGAGAATGGAGGCTCTTTACATACCTCCGCTACTGTTGCATGAGCACCAATGTCGACGGAGGCAATAGATGCACATACTTCGGCGGCAGAAACGCGATATCAACAATCCCTTCGAGACGTGAGATTGGCGATGGATCACTGAGTTCACACCACGATTAATTCGTAGACGTTTAGATGGCTTGCCGGGGCATACTTTAGTACGTTAAGATAAACATTGATCATCTATTCCATCTCTTCCATGCATTATTGCTGCCGTTCAGTAACACGACCAACATGATTCGTTTTTCTGTTGACATTATAGAAATACTAAGACATGTAAACATCTCGTCCTCTAGCAGAAACTGTTGATAATCTACTCGTATTCGCGCCAGAAACATTTTCATCAGTATAAATCGTGAATAGTGGCATGTGCTTGCATAATCAGACATATATGTATACGCACCACAGCGCATTTAAAATTATGTACTGAAATGATGAGAACAGCTCAAACGCATACGAGAATGAACCATTATTAAATAATAAAATAACACTTGTTCTCATTCCGCGTAAGCATTAGCTCCATATTATGAGGAAATTAGAGCTAATT
Source organism: Ischnura elegans (assembly GCF_921293095.1). NCBI lineage: Eukaryota > Metazoa > Arthropoda > Insecta > Odonata > Coenagrionidae > Ischnura > Ischnura elegans. The sequence goes on from NC_060246.1 coordinate 117,437,713, forward strand.
GTGCAATTACGAGCCCGCTACGTGATAACTGACTTTGATACGCAGCACTTGACAACATATAAAAAAGGTAATGTACAGTTTATAGCTATAAACTAATTAAGCAACCGTAACTTATCATTAATAGGTACTTTTAAAAGAAAAGACCTCACTCAAAATTGAGTAAAGAAGTATTCTTTACTTTGGGAGTGAATATTCCACGGCATTGTATATGTTTCTCTATGGTAACTGAGGTTGCAGTTGGCCGCTGAAGTAAGTTTGTATCGGAGATTCTGATTCGTTCCTCGCGTCCGCACAGCTACCAACATAAGAAACTGAAGTGATCGTTCGCAATCCGTCAAACATCTTACGACACAGGCTTACAGGATCGCTTGAACGTCTTTCACGGTGAGAGGCGTGAGAACTCCACTGTGGTTCGAACCACGCGAAGCACAGGTATGACATTTACAGAATCGAGCTGCTGGAATACATTGATGCAAATGGCGCAAAGCAGTTATTCGTGTTTTTGACCGTGTTCCACCAATTTTAAAAATCTGAAAAAAATTAGTAATAAACTTTAGGGTAGGGGTAATAAAATATATTTTTAAGGTGTCTATTACTTCCTAAAAATTTTAATTTAATTTTGAAAATTTCAAACTTATGTAAAAGTTAATTTCCGCTTTTGTCAAAATTTTTTGAAAAAAATCAGGACGGTAGAACGTATTAGTATTTACATTTCAAAATAAAGGAAAAGATTTTACAAAAATAAAAAAATGGAGATCTGGTTAAAAAACTAAAAATCGTGTTTCAATTTTTTTGGTGTTATTATCCATTGTTAAGGCCTGAAATTTTCGGGAAACATAACTTTGGATGCACTTTAAGTGTTTATTTTTTAGTTTTAAAATGATCTGGGGGCACTTTTCACCATATTAACCTGCTAGACCCTTTGATATAATGTCACTAAAGGTTCCGCATGAAAGCGCACGATATCATTTTTTATGCAACTGAATTGGATTATTAATGTTCGTATTATTCATATCACTAAATTTTTTATTATCTTTTCGTTAATAGAATATCACGAGAAAATTTCCCCTCACTGCCACTGCCTATTTAGCCACGCGGAATACTATCTAGATTTTAACTGACGCGGCATTTTATTTTCTTGTGTATATTTCTCGATGAATTTATTTTGTTTCACGACAAAATTGAGATCCACAAAATTGCATTCAACGAAGAGACTAAAAGAATGTTTATTCCTCTCCTCGATTGAATTGAGAGGCTGGGGAACTTGAACCTTGGAGAAAAGTTCCCACGTAGAGTTACCGTGAAGAAACGTGAAAATTGAAAATAGGAAAGTACATACGTAAACATATATGGCCCCATTGTGACCAGAAGAATTGTTTGCCCTAAATATTGATGTATCCCGGGTATATTAGATATCCCGCTCTAGCCGTTGCCCGCGTCCGCATTGTTTTTCCTGCTCCTGTTTACTGTCCTCTTCGAACTTACGAATTTTGTGTCACTTCTGAGCGTTTATGTTGGAGAACAAATGAATTATTTATAAAAAAATTGAATAAAAACATGAAAAAAAGACTAAACATTTAGATACATGGGTCATGACACCCAGCGCTCTCGTCCCCCCCATCTCCCTTTCAGCTCCTCCGTGAGGTGGAGAAGGTAGTGGGAGGGTGAAGGGATGGGACTTGTATGGTATAGAGAGGGACACAGACATGGACTCAGTGGAGCAGAAGGTCGTATATTTTACGGCGCGGCTTACTCGTATAGCTGGCCGAGTGAAGGGGAGGAAGAGAGGTGTGAGGGGTTTGGGGAGGGGGTGGGTCGCTTCGTCATGGGAGGAACAGGAGGAGGGGGAGAGGAGGAGGATTCCTTAGGCCCTGGGGCTGAGCCGAGGCCAGCCAAAGGGAAGCCAGGCTCGCGGGAAAACAGCCTCGCATGCATTAAAATGCATCGTCATCATCCGCCAGGAATTCTGGGAACGGTGAGCCGCCACTGCTACCTCTCCCCCCTCTGAATTAACGTTCACCGCTACATCCATAAATTCATGTTTTCAATTAAGTGTCGATATTTTTTTCTCTCTGTCTCCGCGCTGCCTGAATGGAACAGAACGAAGCGACGTATTGCACCGTCGGATTTTGCGGTATTTGTGGATCTCGGTGAACCTAAGCAGACGATCTAATTCGATCCTAAATTTTTCCCCATTCATGCTATTGTGCCGTTTTCCTGGCCTACATACTAATGCTGTGCACGTATCAGAATGACATTGGGTCAATTTATTTCATTTCTTTTCTCTCTTAATACATAGATTTTTTCTAATATTATGAATATTAATTCTAGTTTTGCGTGTGTTTCATCTATCACTCCCTTTGCTTAAATTTCTTCAAATATTATACAAAATTAGTAAGCAGATACCAATATCAATGGATTAATATCGAAATTAAGGACCAAAAATAGTTCTCCTGTTAAGTATATATTATTATTACGTATTTTCTTATCTCGCAACCTAGTAACTTCGGTATTCTTTATGCTTGTTGGCCGCCGACTCAAAATCAGAAAAAGCTTTCTCTTGGCAAGAATACATTAAATTCAAATGCTGCACTTTCTCGCTTTACGCACGGATTTTCATCTACGATATTGTGCATAGGTAATTACAGTAAGTGCTCATAGTTTAAAATTTCGAAAAAGTATTTTTTCATTATTTTGGAAAGAAACTTTGGTACGTATTTCTTCTTAAAAGAATATAAAAACGTGTGAGAAAATATAAAGCCAAAGGTGGTTCAATTATTTTTTACCTTATTGCTAATGAATATCTATTACTCTTAGTCAATGTGCATTAGTCTCAGTGGTAGCTAAATTGTATCTTAGGTTATCAAAACTCGTAAAACGGTTGTGCAAAGCAATTTCTGCATCCATACATTAATTATTTTCAAAATTTCTCATTGCGTACTTAATTCCGACTACCTCTATATATGTGGTGAAGACATTGCAAGGAATCATCTTCCTCATTTCCCTGAAAAGTATGTTCATACATTCGCAAGAGAGTGAGGGAGATAGAACCACTAAATCCTAATATTTCACTCTCCGTAATTATTCACCCGCAAGAGCAGTGACTCATTGCCGAGTCGCGATGACGTTCTTTTCCCCAACGACGACGACGTATTTTCTCTCTCTCTCCCCCTGCTGCTGGCAGAGGAAGATCGTCAAATCCCAGGCGGAGTGCGCTGCCGTTGCGAAATTTGGGTCACCTGGGTGGCTGAGTGAGTGAGTGCATTGCCTTCCGCCTTGGGACGGCCCCCCACATTTATTCAGGGGATTGGCGAGGCGCGTCGGGACGACGTCGGACCATCCTTTCGCGAAATGCGACCGCGACCGCCTCACCGGCAACATTCCCTTCCGAGGAGGAGGTCGGGTGGGCGGCCCGGAATCTGCGGAATCCCCCTTCTCGGCCGGGGGTCGCGTCACGCGTACCGACTCGCGGATTTGGGGATCTGTGTGTACGTACGTATGTATTGCGTTATTTGGCCCGAGGGAACCCACGAGGATGCCCTTATGATTCCTAATGAGAATTCTCCTTGAAGCGGCGCAGAAAACGCAAGGGATCGTAAACTTCGACGATCCTGAGCTTATGGAGCTTAAAGAGAGTGTAACACTGGTTTCCTTTTCTGCGGGATGAAGTGTGCTTAAAAATTCCTGTGGAGAGAGGAAAACTCTCTCGAACTTAGTCAAATATTAGAGCGGTAGACGTCAACTGAAAGATAATGGCCCCGGAATGCATTCTAATCAACCTCTCTAATTGATTATTATTTTATTTAATATGACAAGACATTGTATTTCAATCCAACCACAGAAATTATAAACTGCTTTTTTCGATTTTTCTAGCCAAATCAGAACCAGTGGTAAGATAATACTTACAATTAGTCAATCTAACTTCATGATTACTATTAGAAATCTTCAACCATGTGCCAGGTTGCTCTCCTAGGTTTATTATTTTGCATTCCTCAATTCTGAACGACGCTATCTACTGATTTACATTGTGAAAAAATCCAAATATGGGCCGAGGATTATAAGGTAGGTAAGAGTAGAACTAACTTCATGGTAATCCACAGAACATGGAATTTCGCGCATTGACGGTAGGAGAGCCATTTCCTTTCCTTGGTCTGTTTTTTATAGCTGGAATTTTTGCTTGGCGTTTTTTATTTATTTTTAACGTGAATCAGAAGCAGTACACAGATATGACGTCGTCAAACGGGCTTCATGCTTACCGTCCAACGTTTTAAGCTTCTATTTGAGCAGTGAATCAGTGTCCTTAATTGGCCTTCCGACTTTCTCAGGTTTTACAGCCTCTTAAATTCTCCCAAGTAAAACATCTTAATGGATGCGATTGATAGTGGTGCAATAGAGCTCTCCTACCTGAGTTTCCTTATAATTACTGCTGGAGTATACATCCAAAACACTCTCTTAATTTTTTTATTCCTTATATCGCTTTATCAATCTCAGCTCCTTGATGAAGAGATGGGAGCCAATCGTGTGGCCACGCATGGATGGTGGCGGATGGCGTGGCCCCCATTTCTTCGTCTATCTCAGTGAGGAGGCGTTTCCCGCTACAGACGATTCCGGTCGGTACTTTGGCAACCACGCACCGAGGGCGCACTAACGGCCTTACTTAACCCGGGATCAAATGGCTCAAACCGCCATGGACTCCCGAAACCCGATCTGCGTAGGAAATTACTCCCGGAGCTGGGAGGTCTTCGGGCGGAACAATTTTACCGCCATCGCTTCACCACAGTGCATCGGAGCGTAGGAAAGGCTCGCCTCGTAGCGGTCGAAAAAAAAGGGGCAGGATGGCCCTTAGTAGGTGCTTAGTACTTATCGCCTTGGCTGGCGGCGGGTCAGGAGGGATTTTGGGAAAGGGCGGCAGCAGCAGTCCGTGTACGTTCGAATGCTCAATCCGCAATGCACCACTGCAGAATGACCCCTTAAGTCTCGCCGTGGGACCGTGTCGGACAGTCGGATATCATTTCATGCGGAGTCAGGTGCTGATGCAGTGCGGGCCATGAATTAATTTCAAGGGCCCAACTTCGTGTTTCCGGGGGCTCGTTTTCTCATCCCGGGCTCGCGCGATTGTGTTGTTTGTGTGCGTTGCAGGATTACGCCCTCTGGCGGCAATTACTGTGTTTCGTCCGCCCCCTCGCTCCACCCTCGTCGCTGCTCATGCTTATTGCACCGTTTCTATTTCCTTCCGCAAAAAAATAGGAGTATTCTCTCTTATAGCGCAGGGAATAGGATCAGGGAGCGCATAGAATCTTGCTGTCTTGCAGCAAATACTGCCTTCAGCGCTGTTATATTCCGTTCCTGTGCTATGTGCATTTTTTCGAGCACCACCTCATCCCTCATCATCGTGCGAAGAGAAAATGAAATAAGTGATTGAATTCACGTGCTAATGAACAGATATGTGTGAAGAACTGAAATAGTACATTTTTGCTCATTTTTTCTTTTCGTAATATATACGTATATTTTCATTTAACCCTTTGAGTGCGGATGGCATAGCATTGATGCCCAGCGTAGGTCCTGCCAACGGGCGGGTGGCATCACATTGATGCCACGCCGGGCTATGTCCTTCAATCGCTCCCAATGCTCCTCCGCTCTGTTCTATCTACTCTCATGATGGTTTCCCGCACACAAAATGGATTAGGCTACCTGCATATGCCTTCCGTTTTTGGAAAATAGTTTATATTTTTTGAGTTAATTTTTTTTACATTTATGGAGTACTTTTTCATTTGTAAGATTTTTCGCCATTACAAAAAAATTTAAATGTGATATTTTCTTTACTCTGAATATTTTTACTAAGTGTTGCCACATTTGAAGGTTATTATTTTCGTTTTAGTCCTATTAAAATTTTTCAAACAATATTTCCTTTCATCTCATTGACGAAAAATATTTTCGTATTTCAAATTACGGTCACTATACCTACACACGCTAAACACAGTTGAATAATCTGTTGCTGATTTTATTAATGTTTAAACTTAATATTTACATAATGCCATTATAACTCCTAACATTCTTCCATAATATATTTGCCACTCATTTCCTGATCGATCCTTTCAATAGGGGCCTGATTATATTGGCTACGGAAGAAGAAATAGAGTTTTCGACTTTTTCTCATTTATTTCGTATGAGTTTGTTAAAGTTACTAGGTGGGAATAATTACGACCACCAATTCGTTATTCACGGGAAATAATGAAGGTTCTAGGGAAACTTTAATATTTTTTCCATTTTGAAGGAGAAATTAGAATTGGGGAAATTCTTGGGGAAAAAATGATCGAATTTCGGGGCTCAAATAAAAAAGTCGTTTTCCGTCACCGCGGAATAGACTACAAGTCGCTCTGTGTCGCCTGTTATCTCTATTTTTAGAAGTATTTTTGCCATTCTTATTAGAAATCCATGCAACTATTCTGTTGTGTGCATGTCGTAGAAAAGGTCAGCTCTTCCTTCTCAGTTTTTGCGACTCTCGTTATTAGTACAGTCTCTCCTTCGGACATCTTTCGATTGCGTGCATTTTCACTCCTCTATAGAGATTTTTTTTCTAATACTACCGTATGGCCTTTTTCCATTGGACATTTTGGTATTTTACATATATTTAGCCACTTACGTGGAATATGGGAGACATATTCATTTTGAACTTTATTCCTATTTTCAAACCCCAAAGACCGTTTATGTATCAGCCTTTGGTCAACTAGGCTTAGAATATCTCCTCGCAATAAAACTAACTCTGGCACAATTTACTTAAGTATATACATGGAACACTGCATTGGGTCTTCTCCGCAAAGGTTTTTTTTTAACTTTGAAGCAATTTACATATTTTACTTCGACCAAATAGAGCTATTATAATCAGAAAAGAAAGTCAGCAAAATTTCTATGCGCAAAGAAACAATTATTTTTGGATTATTATACGTTGCCGTTTTATCTGGAGCATTCTAGTTTAGATATTTCTTGTACGTCGGTTCTAAAATTTAACGCTTACATCTCTTTCTGACTGCAAAAGAGCAACCTCATCAGTCTTGTGCATTTTGTAAGTGTAATGTATTTCATTGTAGTATATTTTATAGGTGTTAACTGAGGTTTACGTTGAGGATGCAAGTATGTGGAGCTGGAGGAAATATTGTCGTCTGAAAGGCTTTGGTCCATATTGCCAATGCCTCTAAACATGCAGTTCTTCAAGGATAACCGAGCATAGGAATCTTACTCGTGGGGTATGGGAGACATTTTTGGTCCGATATACCTAATGTATGATTGTATGAAGTATTGTAAGATGGCCATCCATTCCAGATTATTGGAATAGGTAGGAAAATATCTTCGATTTTTCCCTCCTTCACAGCACTTTTTTCCCGAGACCGTATTCAACTAATTTTCCGTTGCATGCAGTTTGGCAGGAACCCTGGAGTAGATGATCCGATACCAAGAGACCCCTCGCATAAAATTCGACCCCTTTTGAAATTATTCACTCAAAGAATGAAAGAAATTTATTACACGTTTAAAGAACTCTGCTTCATTAGTCCATGTTGCTTTGGCGTCACAAACGCGGCATAACATTATATATGCTTTCTGAGCCTAATGGCCTCGTGCAAGATGCTATATAATTTACACTGGGGCGAAGGATCCTGATTTTTGAGGCAGGGGACATGCAAACAAAGTCGTGCGAAAATTAATCGATAGATTTCTCCTCAGTGGGCACAGTTTATACAGTCGCGTAGCCAAGATTTTGAAATGGGGGGTTTTTACCGGAGGTTTGAGGGCCCTTCTGGAGGGTGCGGGGGCCATTTTACCTGTTTTTGGCACCTCAACGGGGGTTGTTACCCATAACCCCCCCTCCCGTGGCTACTCTACTGAGTTTATGCATGGAAAATTTTAATCATCATAAAAATTATAATAATCTGTTCAAATATCTATTGAGTTACTCAAAAAGACACACCACTGAAACTCTGAGGACAAACAGAAGAAATAATCCTCCTCACGTCCTTAGAACGACTAAAGTGGCGAATCAGTATAACTCTGATGGTGTATGATGTGCAGATGTTCCAGGGCTGTGTTTGAACCCTTTTTTCAAAGAATTTCACAATTATTAGTTTAAATTTTAGCATTAACGCAAAAGAAAATGGCAAAAAGACAAAATAACTTTCATATGTTTGCATCCAAATCTAAGTCACTAGTAAATTTAAAAATTTAGATGTGAAAATTAAAATTCGAAAACTTTTATTTCCCCAAAATTTGATGCATGGATAGTGGATGACATCTGAAAAATTATTTATCTTATTTTATAATTCAATTCCGCCATCATTTCAGAAATTATTTCAAGCTTCTTAGTTGCTATGTAAAAATATGTTGACCGTCGTTTCTAATGTTCGTGTAACGGGTTGCATAAATATCAGGAGCATTTATCACCTGGGTGCGGATGGCATCACTGTGATGCCATTAACAAATTGTTTAATAAATTGTCAAATCAATATAAAAATCCCTTTTTTATTGAAATTGTTTTCATATTTTCGAAAAACAAAGTGAATGCAGTGAAAAAAAATTCTCCGCCAATGTGAAACAACTCTGAGAAAACGTTACGCAATGAAAGGGTTAATAGTATGCCTGCGTGTCAGAAAATGTTTTCAGTAAAAGATATATTTTGATACTTTTAAGCTGTGGTTTCTTTTATTTATTTTCACGATTATACGTATGCCAATAAAATTATTGACTTATTGGATAACATTATAAAACTAAGTTAGATAACAGTAGTAATCATACATCATTACATCATTTGACCATATCTTATGATGAAAGCAGTCGTTGAATTACAAGTGGGTGGGAATATCGGTAAATAAGGAAATCATATTAGTTACATGTGACAAGTAGGTATCAAGGATTTTAACGAGAAGTCATTGGTGAATTGAAAAGGCTAGCGAGAGAAGACTTGGATGGGAGCCGGTATAAAACTAATAGTAGGATTGTTGGCATAGCTATGGTGAATGATATGATATTGAAAAACAGCCAATTGTTGAATATGCTACAGTTTAGAGCGTTTTCTAATCCCAAATTAGTTAGAAATTGATATAATCATTTTCCATGAAATTATTAGTTTTTTAGGAAAATACTTTGACGAGAAATTTAGAGTTCACTGAAAACTCTGTAAAAGCCTAATTTTTATAATGCCAGTTGTATTACATGGAATACTATTGCATCGGTGAATAATCAATCAAATAGCACTATGCCTAATAATTATTTCTGGATGTCAGATGCGCACTCGAATGGAAACTAAAATAGACGGTGGCTTCGGGATCTAAGGCATTACAAATTCTTTCTTTCGGAAAAATACAACCGCTATCTAATAGTGAGACAGTCACCAACTAATTATAAGAATTTGCCGTTGTAGAGCATGCAAGAAGTGTATAGTAAATTAGTATACTTTTAAAATGATGTCATGCTTTTCTCTGGTCTTAAAATCACCATATATTGTGATTTGGAAAAATATTAAGTTATCTATAATGTCCTCTGTTGTCTGAACATGGTTTGTTAGCAAAATATAATTTATGAACCTGCTGACCGCTTAAAAACGTTTTTTTTGTTAATTGAAGCCTATATCACTTTCGCATAGTTTATATCTCATATCCGTTGAATATTTATCGGGAAGTCCGGATTTCTGTGCCGTCAGTTATAATTAAGAAGGATGGAAGGAGGAAAAACTGGGACTGAGCTATTTATCAGCTCAAGTAAAAAAAATAACCCTGCCCGCACCTATCCTCTTCCCCTCACCATAAATTCATCCCCGCCTCCCTCCACACTCCCTCCCCTTTCCGAAACCGCTTGCCATTACAACAGAAGATCTCTCGGTCGTTAATGTGGAAGGGCGAGTGAGGATGGAAACTTCACGTAGTGGTATCATGGGTTGGGCGAGATGGGGTAATCATTGGGAGGCATCTTTAAGATGTAAGGGTGGGCGGGTGGGAAGAAATTAATTTGGCCTCACCTCTGATCCCACTCCGTCCTCCTCCCTCATTCTCTTTTCCACGACCTTGCGGAGCCCACTGCCTTTTTTTCCAACTCCTCTTTCGCCTTTTTCTTCACTCACTTTAGTGGCGGGAGGGCAGGAGAAACTCATGAGGTTTTATACCTTTCTTCATTAAGGGAATCTGACGTTTCACGGGGTGCCTTCGCCATAGATACCGCGCCCTTTTAAATCATTTCTGTCGGAGATCCCCGTGGAACGGCTATTCAAAAGATTGTCTGCGCAAGGGAGGAGAAATAAAGAGTAGGTTGGGTTCTCTGTCAAAGTGTGCCAACGCTAAGACGCTCAGAGCTCGTTGCCTTTTTCTTATAATACAGCTAGTTTGAGAAATGAGCGTGTCTCTCTCGAAGCCCTTAAGATATTCCAGGCGCCATTTGCGGCCGACGTCTCCGTGCCTATTAGCGTTCTCCAAGATGGAGAGGACGGGCGTGGTGACTTCTTTGTTGGTCAAATGGCGCCGCTGTGGAAAAGAAAAGCCTCCCGCATTCCTCTTGTTCTGTCCTTTTTCTGGATGAAAGAGAAGTTTTCAGCCTTCGGGCCCTTCGTATGCCACCAGTCCATAGAAAGGCGGCACAGTGAACCTCGAGGAAAATCTGTCAGCATTACGTTCATTATACACTCAAAGTTTCATGTACCGAGTAATGCATATTGAACCCTATCTGAGGTGCGAACAATATAAGGTCAAACAATTTTCCATCGAAATGAATATATGTTTGCCATTATTCATTGATTTTTTTCATTCATTCATTTTCTGTGGTTTGATATTTCAGTTTATAGTTTTTAATTAAGTTTATGCTGTGCATTCTGATGTGTTCCACCAACTCACGCTTAGATGTTCGGTATTAAAAGTTAAGCATATACTAACTTGAACTTTTTTATACGAGCGATGGTTAGGCACTACTTCTCATGAATATACTTTGCCGAGAATTTGAGTTAGAACAAGGCCGTAAAAACTTATCCGAAGATCTTATTGGCACCTAAAAGTTTTACACCTCAAAGCGTACCTTCAGGAATTACTGATGCAGTAGTAAAAAATGTGTGCCTCATGCTGGTTGGTTCTCGGCGTTGAACCTAAAAGGAGTCAAGATGCCACTCTGTCGGCCAAGTGAGGATAGAGTGCGTTTTCAAAGATGCAATGTAGAGAAATAGGCGTTAAAGGCTTCGTATGGATGCCGAAAGAGGGCTTCTGCTGAAATTGCATGAGAGACCTTTTAGAGAGCACATTAATTCCGTGAGATCGGTTCAACTTCGACGTAAAATATGTTGGAGCTCGGGGTAGAGGGCATGTGAATGTCTGGAGGACTTAGGTGGATGGTATTTCGATGCGGAAAGAAAGTGAGTAGCATGTACGGACGGAGGACTAAAGGGATAGTTTGTCGTCTCTCCGGCGGAAGGGGCCCTGGCTAGTGGCCGTTTTTACCCGCAGATAATGCGCTTATCCCCGGACGCCGCTATCGCAACCGTGTTTCATCCAAGTTAGAGAGCAAGTGGCCACTTTGTTGTAGGCCAACCAACACGGGGGACTGGAATTTATTTTTTTCAATTACGAATAAAATTTGCATTAATTAATGGCTGGTATTTATCCTTTAAAATTGAATCTTTCGTTCATTGCTCCATGGATAAAATACTCATGACATTGGCTGCATATTACAAGACTGTGAATCGCATCATAAAGCTGCTATTCTTATTGGGCATTGGTGGTGGTACGCCAAAGCTTTGGTGTTTTCCTTGTACAAACTGGCGTACGTCATCGAAATCATCAAATTGTATTATTGCAATTTTTAATAATTGCCGTCCCATTTATATATAATTTAGTATGGACTTTTCATAATTTGTTGGTTAAATAATTACTCTCCTATACATTACATTGATGCGATAAGCGGCACTATCTGAGAACTCTCGTATTTTTCCTTTACAGTGCCCCAATGTGATTGCCGTAACTTTCTCTCGATCTGAAGGTTTCACTTGACATTGAACGTTAAAAATTCAGTACATTAAGATATGTTACAGATAAATAGCATATTTTTCTTAAATAACTGCTGGGATAATATATGCTTCGTTAATGCAGTACATTAGAAACCAAAAACTTCAAGACTATCGGTAAATGTTGTATTACATACCTTAGTACCTACCCAACTGGCACAAAGTTCTCATTAATTAATTAACATTATTTAAGTCATTGTGGAACCAATTTATTATTTACTATATAAATAGAGCATTGTTATAGCAATTACATATGTTTTAACTATTTTTGAGAGGACTTAATTTCATATGTTCCACTTCAAAAGTTATCCTGATTGAAGGTGACGCCTCCTTATATCAATAGAATTTTAAGTACCACATTGTTTGTCTATTTAAGAGTTGCTCTCTTAAATTGTAATGCTATTATGATTAGAAAAAAAGCTAAATTAACTTTCAGGAATTATATTTCGTTATTTTTTGCTGAATTATAATCATCTTAATGCAAATATCTCGAACAAATTCCATTACAGAAATCTGAAATTCTTGTTAACATTGACCAGTATGTCATTTATACCAATTGCCGTGAAAATCAGAGTAATTTGGCTAACGATATGTTTGACATGGAATCACTCATCAACTAATTTATTTATAGATAATGTATTAATAGTAAATTAACTTAAATAATTATAATTATTAATAGACAATTGATTATAAAAAGGAGTGCCATATTATTAAATATTATGGATAAATTGTCAATACCGTATACGTGATGGGTAGTACTCTATCAATGAAGGTAGCAGAGATATTACCGTCACCATTCCCAAAGGCTCGGTAGCTACTGCATCAGATAGTCTGTAGAAACTGTGGATCAGATTGGAGTATGTATCGCCACACATTGATGTGATGGTTAATGTTTTGTAGCGATGTGTAGGAATGGATGGTGTGTAGGGGATTGAAGGGAGTTAAAAATTTAAGCGTTGTGTTAAATATGATAGGCGAGAATATAAGGAGAATCATTTCTCTGCGTGTGGAAGGGCACAAAGATATTCCATCCCCTCTATCGCTACTTCACTGCTCTCCTGTTCTCGGAGCACCCAGATGCTTTTCCCCGATTGCATGCATTCCAATTATATCAATTTGAAGAGCGGGAGGCGTCTTGTTGTCTGGCGTCTGAGTGGCAGACACAATTTCCACAGAACAGAACCCTCTTGGCGGTAGAATTCCGGAAATTTTTCGGAAGCACTCCCTCGAAACAAATGATTGCCTGTCTTTAGGGTGTGCATATCTTCCTTTTCCGTTTCCTACTTAATTTTATTGATGATGTTCAAAATTAAATTTCGGCGTGCGATCGACTGGGTGTTCATCTTCTGGATCGTTCTATGCCAAACGTTTGCATTTGAAATAACTTGCTCCAACTGGGATTCAATTTTATTCACAATCCAATCACATTCTTATTCCAGGTAATTTCTATATTTTACATATTTACTTTATTTAAAACAAAGCTTTTTGGTTCATATACCGTACGTTTATTTGCTATATAATCCTTCAAGTGCTGCCGCATTAATGCATTAATGGAAATTACATTTGCTAACATTCGTGACATAGATTAGGAATCTGGTATCTGAAAGCATATTTCGTCGTAAATTAGTAATAAAGCTTGATTTAAAATACATGCATCATACAGGTCAGAAAAATGTTTTTGCAATGCATATGAAGTATTATGTTGTCAAGTGATGATTATCATAAGCTGTAAACTTGAAGATATGTGTCCAAAAATTTAGCGTTACATTCTCGATACCATTTTTTTATTGTTCTGCCATTTTGCGAGATCCCTAATTTAAACACGCGTAGTGCTTGTATAGGAATTAGCCTTGCTCTTTGCTATGATGGCTGAAGTTATCAAAACGCATCTATGATCGAGAAGATGATTGAGAACATTTGTCAGTTGTTGATTCCTTTGTTCGAAAGTGCTTTCCAAGCCGTACTTGTTATATTTTTCTTTATAATGACGTACCTAGTATTAACTTTAGCGTGATAGTACGAAAAATTTCACCTTTAAAAAGTATATTTTAGCTACCCGAGGTTTTCATTTTTATGCCATTCAAACGTTATGTATTTTTCTCCGTAGGAAGGCGCTTGATAGAGTTCCAATGTATGACGTAATATGAGGTTAAAATGGCTTTTTTCTTATTTTGGCATACCATAGTCATCTTCCTCCTCCTAATTCCTGAATTCTATGTCGTGCGCCAAATTATGGACTGTTCGAACTAGAAATAGACTCCATTTTTACCCTCGTCCATCGCTTGAAACGGAGAAGAAAGTATTTATTCCATTTTACGAAATCAGGTCGTAATGCGAAACAGCGGAAACCATTCACAGCAGAAGAAACAGGAAGTGCATTCACAAAAAGCACCAACAAAAAAAGCGCTCCAACAATTGCGGAACGGCGCGCATGAAAAAACTGGCACGCATTGGGGCCGAGGGAGGGAGGAAGGGGGTGGGGAGGGGCGATTACAGAATATGGGCCAATGGGAAGTGGGGGAGGGGGCGCTTCGGTGAGACGGGACGCCATCCCAGGGAACGCGGTACACAGTGGGAAAAAAAGAGAGATCGCTGTGGGCATTAAAACGAATACAATGTCTTTTGTCATGTTTGTGTGCGTGCACCGAGCGTGGTTGTTTTATTTTTTGCCAAACGCACCGGTCCTGGGGGCATGTAATTGCCCGAAAATCACCCGAAATTCAACATTGATAACCGTAATATTCACTCATTGTCACTCTTTGGTTAATATTCCACATTTTATTTTCTCAGCCATGTCTCATTCTTGCCCTGTTTCTATCATTAAAATTATCTCTAAGTCTTTTTTTTTGCTATTCTCGTTGCTAAGATATTAGTAAAACAAAACTTCCAAACAATTATTCAACACATTTTGGCGCAGCTTTTACGCCTCGGCTTTCTATTAATGGATGCATGTATTTCTGTTTAATTATTTTGGACGAAGGTCGTCTCCTTGACCACCGCCCCGAGAATCGTCGCTATTGTTGACCCGCAAGTATAAAAGGAATGGAAGGAAAAAAAATGAAATAGTGAAAACTCGGGCGTTTCCGCAATTACCCCTCCTCCCTTCCTTCCTCCCACGTCCCCCATCATGCCTTGCTTCTCCTTCCCCCTCCCCCCGTCGGACTCCACCCCTCCCCCTGTGCAGACCCTCACTCCGCCGTGAATCAAGGAAGTAAAGTGCTTCGAATTTTTTACCCGGCTATCCGGCCAGCATAAGCGAAAATCTCCGACATTTGTTGCGAGCGTCACTCTTTTTCTCCTCGCGTCCAGGGCATCTCGGAAAAGGAAATGTGTTCTATTGTGTCCAACTGAGTTCGCATTAAAGTTACACACCATCCCAAACGAAAGAATAAAAAAAGAGACGTTCCCACCGCGTCGAAGGAAAGTGCTATTACTTGGACGCGGCATTTTTATACATTTGGGGCATTAAAACGGCCTATAAGTGGTCCCCACAGTGCTGGATCCACCAATGTGAAGATTCCATTGCGAACACAAAAGGAAAGGATTGTCCGAAATGGGAATCTCAGGCTCGCTAACGAGCAAAAGGAAGTGAACGGCCTCGGTGCGAGCAATGAAAGAAGATTACATAATGCCACATTCGCGATGGATGTGTTGCGGCGTTGAAACAATCTCGCCTCCATGGGGGGAAAAAGAGCGGTTGAAGATTATAGTATTATTTGTTCTATTCTGTATATGTATCTGTTCTATTCTGTATTCTTCCTCTTTGGACGAACATAATATTCAAGAGGAGGTAGCTAGTTTTGGAAACAAAAAGAACCGCTCATGACCGATGGACTGATAACAGATATTACTGAAAACTGGAATATGAGTAGCGTCCGTTGAATGGAGGAAACAATGCGTCTGAAATTCTTCAGTGGCCATTGAAAGTAATATTGCTTTGAAATGCGGTTGGAAGATCTATTTACATCGTATTAACATTTTGTAATGCTGAATTTCCTCAAGAATTATTGATGTGTTCGCCCATTGATCTCTTTATTTATTAATGCTAACAATATAAATAAGCTGTGAACGATAAAGCTGAAATATTAATATGTCTATGTGTAAACAATACGTGCACTATTATGAAATACCTCAGGATAATTAATTGGAATTTCAGTGCTTAGTTTCAGCCCTCTTTACGTATCCTAGAGGTTATAAATGTTAAAGTATGATAAAGGAGAATACTTATCAGTTATAGCTTAAATAATAATAATAATAATAATATCGTTTATTTTCGTAGGCACTGGGGCCCATGCAAAAATATAAGTACATTTCTACATTTCACATTGAGATAGATAAATAAAAGAAAAAAGTAAATAAATATATATACATATACAGTCAAATGTGAACAGTGCATATCGCCTAGTGCATGAAAAAAAACAATACAATATTTTCAACAAAAAAAATAAATAATCGCACTTAGATATAACACACTAATTACAAAATTTAAGGTGGCAAAAAAAAGAAATATGAACAAGAGATATGAGCATAAGAAAGTGAATATAAACAAGAAATATGAACATAAGAAAGTGAATATAAGCAAGAAATATGAACATAAGAAAGTGAATATAAACAAAAGAAATTTAACTTGGGGATAAGGAGGCATTCTTCAGAAACCCATATGTGCTGTGTTAAACCTATTGATATTTGTACTGCTTCTTATTTGGGCTGGGAGAGAGTTCCATATTCGTGAGGCGGTTACTATGAATGATTTGTTC
Organism: Ischnura elegans; assembly: GCF_921293095.1. Taxonomy (NCBI): domain Eukaryota; kingdom Metazoa; phylum Arthropoda; class Insecta; order Odonata; family Coenagrionidae; genus Ischnura; species Ischnura elegans. The sequence goes on from NC_060246.1 coordinate 117,454,495, forward strand.
ATATGAGGCGTGTGATGTTTTGGAATATGGAGGTCAATGTTATGATTACGGGTAGGTATATTATGAACCTCAGATTTTCTAACGAATTTCTCGTACAAGTATGGCGGGTAACCGGTCGTTAAGACACTAAAGGCTAGAGTTATTATGTGAAGGGTGCGACGCTCTTTATACTTAAGCCAGTTAAGGCGGTTGTAATAGTTACTAATATGGTCCCATTTTTTTAAATCGTAAATAAACCTTACAGCTGAATTCATGGCCAATTGGAGTCTATTATTGTTTGCGTCGTCTTGGTTAGTGAATAAGGCTGTACAATAATCCAAGTGAGGGAAGACTAGTGTTTTAACTAATGAAATTCGTATGTCGGGTGTTAGTATTTCTCTGGCTCTGACAAGTTGATGCAGTGATCCCAAAATTTTACGCCTCGCATAATTTGTTTGAGGCTTCCAGCTAAGGGTTCGATCGAATATGACACCAAGGTTTTTTACCGTTTCCTCATAAGGTATATTGTGGCTACCGAGTCTTATTTTTGGTAGATTTTCATGGTCTAATTGGGAAAAGAAATAATTGCTCCCTATAATTATTGCAGTTGTTTTCTTGTCATTGAGAACCAAATGATTGGCCTGCGCCCAACTGTTAATTCTCTCGATGTCCTCATTGATAAGTGCGATTGAATTAATAATATTGGACGGCGATGAATGACGATAAATTTGAAAATCGTCGGCGTAAAGGTGGTAGTCACAATGCATGAGGACATCAGGGAGGTCGTTTATAAAGAGAGAAAAAAGAAGTGGGCTAAGAACTGAGCCTTGTACCATCCCCACGGGATTAGGGATCCAGTTTGACTGTAGGTTACTACTGACCACCACTGCTTGAGTGCGACCGCTGAGGTAAGATCTAAACCAGTCAACAGCACTCTTTGAGAAATTTAGGGTACTCAGCTTGCGGAGGAGCAATTCATGGCAAACGGAGTCGAAAGCCTTGGTGAAATCGAATAATACTAAGATCGTCACCTGGCGTGTGTCCATTGCCTCACGAATGTCCTCGGTAATTTTTAAGAGTGCAGTTTGAGTGCTATGTCGACCACGGAGGCCAGACTGCAAGGGGTTTAGTAAGTTAGCAGTGGATGTATATGAGCTTAATTGCTGAAATACAATCCGCTCAAATATCTTGGCAAAAGCACATAAAATTCCTATCGGTCTGAAGTCATCAGGTGTAGAGGGCTGGGGGCATTTAGCAATTGGGTGTATAAGGGAGTGCTTCCAGGTCGCAGGATAGTGTGCCGTTTGAAGTGAGGCATCTATTATATTTAGGAGCGAGGGCAAAATGACAGGTAGAGCCTTCTTAATGCAAGAAATGGGAATTTTATCATGTCCTTTGGCATTGGAGGTGATTTTTTTGCACGCGCTAAAAACTGAGGACGATGAGACATGTGAGAAGAAGAACTGATTATGATTCGCTGGAGGTGGGATATGAGGTTCGAGGGAGATTTGCGGTTCACTTTTGACAAACTGATTATTGAGGACATCTGGATGGATATTTAAGATATTGCTATTGGTTTTAGGAGGTAAGATTCCAAGATTACGAATGGATTTCCACATAGATTTAGGATCGCCCTTTTTTCCTAGAGTGCGTTTGAAATAATTTTTTTTTGCATTGCGTATCATACTCTTCACTTGGTTACATAGGGTTTTGTGTCTAGTGATCTATGTATTTTGTATCTAGTAAATCTCTTAATATCTTGATTATATAATTATACTATATATTACTTGATTACTTTATTATATTAATATATATAATGTATATTTTTGAAATATTTTTTTAAATCAGATCACATTCTACGTCAATATTTTCGTCAATACTGGCTCTTTCTCAATTTTTTTATTATTTGAGTGTATGTTGTCATTTTTAGGATAAGTTGTGCATAGGTATAAGTATTTATAGCAAATTCGCCAGCGTTTCTATTTGAATATTGCTCTGACACCTTAACTGCTTAAAACAATAGTATTTTTTTAGAAATGAAGGAAATAAAACCATCTTCTTGTTTTGTTTCGCTGTACATTTGCAATGCCTATTAGCTAAATTTTAAAAGTAGTTAGTACTGCTTTCCTCCTCATTTACTGACTATTGATACGCATAGCCCCACCGTCCCCTAACATTCTGTGCCGTGATAATTCATTGTTGCGTGACAAAGCTGAGCGTGAGCCAATTGGGAATTACGGCATGTTTGCCCCCAGGATATAGTATATTGCGTGCTTAACGGAGCCTGCTTGGATGGATGATGAGCATGCTAGTGAGAGGTATCGGGTTAAAATCACATCTCATTTGTAGACTCGTTTTTGCGCTACAATCCGAAGGTGAAAATTTTGCTGCTAGGTAGCTTATAATTGCTCTATGGTGGGTTATATGCTATGGTAAGGATTGACTAGATAAAATAAAATTATAATAAATTAATCTTCATCATGTGATGGCATCGCTTTAAAATTTCAGAATTTCAACTAAGCGATCCTTAAAAACGCTGGGAGAGTGAGTAGTCCAAATCAGGCCAGTTCTTGCATTCTTCCAGAATCAATCATCTTAGCATTATCCTTGAAACGGTGACGTAGCAGTTTACTGTAACAGCTACATTTTTCTTCCTTCTTATGAAGTGTTAATGAATTCTAACCACGGTTCTAATCGATGAAAAGCATAAGATGCTAAAGTAATAAGACTTCGGTCGTTTACTAGGTCCCAAATCCGCTGATCATTAGAAGCATTCGGTAAATGGATAAAAGAATAGAAATTATAAGTAGTGACGTAGGAAGAATCTCCCCTATTCAGTCTTTCTCTTTAAAATTTTAAAATAAAAAAAATTAAATATTGCCATCCCCTTCTTATGAGTTGGCGACGTCATCAGAGCTCATTCACATATTCGACGACAACCTTGCGTTGAGTAATGGAATCGCTGTAAACCGTGTAAACGACAAGAAACCTTGCGAGGCCCGTTCAAAGGCGGAAATTATCTGAGAAGCGTTGACTCACTCGGCATGAACTTGTGAGGAAAAAAAAATTATGTGTGAAATACTCGAGGCCATAGATTTTTCGCTGAGAATGGCTCAGAACCGACGACGGAAAAATGGAATAATATGGCTCAAACTTTAACGAGGAGTATGGAAGCCTGGTGGATTGAGTGCTTGGCTACTCAGCAAAATGTCCCGGGTTCAAAATTAGGGTGATTATTTCAGACACCCCCAAATAAAACCCTCAAAGCATGAGAAAAGGAATTAGTCCACCCTCTTCCTGAATGTGTGGAGCGTGTTAGCCTAGTGGGTAGAGCATTTGGCTGCTGATCAAGAGGTCCCGGTTTCCGATCCCGGTTGAAGTCTTTGCATACATCTTCGTGAAACCGAGGTGGCTCTGGGGAAGAAACTGGCTCCTTACCCTGAATATGGGAAGTTCATAAGCCTTTAGATTATTCCGTGGTGAGCGGTACCCTGACCTGACCAAACCAACCTTCTATTTGAAACACTGAGTGAGTGACCCAGAACGTGTTATATTCACGCGCCTTCAACTAAGTCTGGTGAGAGATCTACCTTCACCTATCCAAACTTCGAGTTGAACGTGTGATTGATCACAGTCGAGGGTAAAAAATGGCGAACTAGCCTTTTGACTATGGTGGGATAAAGCAGCTCATGCAGAGGTGATCTCCTGATAGCAAGTCTGACTTCGATGGGCCGATGAAAATACCTCCTTTATTGTCACTCGGGCAGCCATGAACTCTCATATGTTTTTGATAGCCTGTTTCCGAAAGTTATTTTTATTCGCTTGAAGAAATATGATTACAAGTCAGAAAAGGGCTTCTTTCATGGGATGCATTGTATCCGCGAGAGAAAGAAGGATAGAGGGACTTTAAGGCAAACGTGAATGGATGAACGTTCCATTAAGCCTTTCGACTGTTTTCATTGACCCGATTCATCAACATACGTTATTTGATTAACTCCCTTCTTTAGATCCTTTTAAGGTTTCTTTTAGCTAAGCATAAAAGCCTTACCTTCAACGGTTGCTTAACCGTTGGTGGATTCATCTTCAATACGCGATAAAGAGTGATGTCTAAGGAAGCCTTTCGTGGGTCTGTGCATGATAATTACTCCTTACGGTTACCAGACAGAATCGTTTTTGCTTTACCATTTTTCTACCTGGGGAATTATTTAATTTCCGTATTTTATGCAACGAATGTTTGATAAAAAGTTTATGTTAATCGTAGAAGAAAACAACTCTCAAAACCCTCTTTGAGGCATCGTAAGATTTTCACACAGTTATATCGCGCATTGTAAGTGTCACTAATTTTAATCTGCGATGTAGATAAAATAATTATCCAATAATCAACCAATTTACTGGCATAATAGCGATGTTCAGAGTATGAGGAAGTCATACTTTCGCTCTATCCATGGCTAATGGCTCTTTTCATGCATTTTGCGCTTCTGAGGATGCAGCTGAGTCATGGCAGTTACGGGAATGTGCAGCTCTATCTGTGGTAAATAGATGTAATAACGATGTGAAATTAGAAAGAAAAGTTTACATCTTTCCGTTTGAGCAAGTGAGCGTGATTAGGAACGAGCTTGATTTCTTTTTCCCACACTGATAGGCTATAATATTATCTGTGATGAATTTTCCCATGTAAGTCCTGCTAAAAAATGATAGCATTTGTTTGAAGAATCTCATAAAATTCATCGTGTCTGGGTCTATGAACTGAGTGTTTGCTTACAGCGACTACGAGATGACAAGAAAAACTCGTGGGCTAAAAGAACCATTGCTTTTTATTATGATTTCTTCTCAAAGAATTATTCCATTCATCCGCGGAGAGATTTAAAATGGGAACATTTTTTTGCCCGCTCATTTCCCCGTTCAGATGGAACAAATCGCGTTCGCTCTGGCTCCGTCCGTTGCCTTTGCCACTCGAAACAGTTCATTTGAAGGGTGTTTACTCCTCTTCTCCACGGCATGCTTTTGATGTCCATTGCTATGGAAAGTTTCCACGAGGCCACCTCCTTAGCTGCTCCTTTCTCTTTTCTCCTCCTCTCCTTATCTTCTCCTCACCCCTTCGCCCTTCCTTCCGCTCCCGTTCCTCGCTCGGGACTTGTATCAACGTCACCCGAATTCATCACTGGGGACGGAGTCTCTTGCTCCCCCAACCCCCGGGCATTTTTCATGGATCCCTTTCCCTTTAGTTCCTCGCTCTTCCTCCCCCCACGGCACCCAGAGCAAACAGCGCTTACCCTTCTCCATATCCAACCCCTCTATTCTCCCTCCTCTCGTCTCTTCTCTACTTCTCCTCCGACGCATAATGCCCTCTTTTCCTTTGTTTTGTTCATGACCTTTTTTACCCTTCTATCGCAGCGGTTTTTACACCAAAGTCGTCACCTGCTCGTTCACCCATCTTAAAAGTTTTCAGATCCACCGCTTGTAATTTACGATCTCTTCCTCCTTTGTCGTAATTTTTATAGACTTAGGTAATCTTATGGCCCCATTTTATATGAGTTGGCGCATAAGAATTCAAGCTGCTGTCGTCAGACCACGTTTATTCTCGTGCGAGAGGGGAAATTGTGGAATAGGAGAGGTGTTAGAGGGATGATCGTTGGGAAAGCGTTGCCATATCTCTGGTGACTTGTAAGTTTGGAGGAAAGATGCCCCGCAAGTACTTCCATATTAATAGGCTGCAGGGACCACTTCTTTGCACTCTAAAAGATTGAGATAAGTAGAGTGAAAGATATAACCGAAGTGATATGGAGTTTTACATGCAATATGAGACACTGTTAGGCCCAGATATTTGCACTACGAAAGCCAGTGCCTGACTCTCCAGAGAAGTACTAGTACTCATATTCACTGCCTTAAGGTCTTATAATCAGATTGGAACTTTCCCTCCCGGTCTCCCCTGGGTTCACGTAGACCAAATCATTTGAAAATTATCTTTCACTGCGCGCTAAGTCGTATTTGTCTCGTATTGACTCTTATTTTCAGTGGAAAATGCTGCTTCTTACTGCTTATTTCGAATCTTTTTGTCATTAATTTACAATAAATCCTTATATGCACCTCAAGGCTATCAGGGACTGTTATTCTACGCCTACCAATATCATAGGAGACATTGTGCGCTGAACGTCGGTTTGACTACATCGGACGACGCGCTGCGGCGAGAGCTGTGAAAGATTTCCAATTTTTTCCCTAGAAAAGGTATTTCTCATTAGTGTGGGTGTGTTACGAGGCAGGCAACCCCAGGCATTTATCGCGCACATGCGGAGTTTTTCCTATTTGTGTTCGAAGAATACCCCCACGCCTTCACGGCCAGCCAGACCAGACTGCTAATAAGATTGGCAGATGACTCCGGAAACATTCGAAAAGCCCTCGGCAATGAGAAATTTTGACAATCCTTCCCATGGAAATCGGCCACGTCGAGAGGCTCGAGTTTCCCATTGAAGTACTTGGAGTAATTTATCAAGATTGCGAAATGTAAGATTGTTATGCATACGAAATGGTCAGCTGATGGGAGAGTAGATAGCTGTTCAAACCAATGTCAGGACTAAAAAGTGAAATACTGTGTTATGGGCAGAAAATACCCAGTGTTCACAAAGATCTGCAGCATCTAATTGTAAGAGTAAGATGTATCTATTCATTTCAAATTTACTCCTTGGTGAAAGGATTGCTATGCATACATTACTTTAGATTTTAATCAATACCACTGTTTACAATATTACATTATCGATGAACAGTGGCGGCATATGATTCTGCCTCTATGATTCATCTAAGAACAGTAAAACAAATGGATTAAATTTGGCTTTTTTTACGGGAATATGCCGTTAAAAAAACCTCATATTAATGGAAATCTTCATTCAGGCAAGTTTATGAGATGTGTGTATCTGCGCGGGTAGATTCACCAATAATATGCACATCCGTAAAACATCCAAAATTGCGCAGATGTACGAATTCATTTCCAGAAAATGTCCCCTTTTCTACTTTAGTGCATCCATCCCAGCATTTGTCTACCCGCAAACTTGCACGGCCAATTGCATCATGAAAACACGGATTAAGACAATGTTACGGTTTCATTTTTTGCCATTATTTGTGGAGTACACGGCTTACTGAAAAGATTCTATACCGACGAAGAAAAATACATAACTTTTCCTGATAATTACGTAACAGATTTTGGATGAAGGGGTCATGAAACATCTCAGGGAGAGAGGGAGAAAGTCTTAACCTGACTCTACCAACACATAGGCCGATTCAATTCCATCGACTTGCCTTCGGGAGTGTCCCTCAACTTAATCGGGACGATGGGAACGTGAGTGAGCCGGAAACCTTATCCTTTTCACCCAAGTTTCCACTCCCCGTCACCTTTCACACGCCACTCGTCCTTCCTCCAGCGCACTCTTGCGGCGGCGGTCCCAACAGTCAGCTCCCTCCCTCCCTCCCTCCCTTCCTCCCGGTCCCTTCCCTTTTGAAACCCGTCACCCTAGTGACGAACCACTCACGCTCGCTTTTCACCGGAATTCGGGAAGAAGGATGGCAGTTTGTGGAGAGAAGGGGCCAAAGTGTGGCGGTGCTGGAGTCGAGGACACGAGGGGCAGGTCGGTCTCAGTGAAAGTAATTCGTTGCTTTCTCCTCCTGTCCGCATTAGGCTTCTCACTTCCCCATTCTTCAGCAACGATTTTCTTTTCTCACTCCCACTACCCCACATTTCTCAGCTCGGTATCGGCAAAAGGGACATTCCCAGTTCCTTCCACAGCTCTATACTGTACCGGGCAGTCAGGTCGGGCTTGAGACAAAGCAAAACCCTTTGCGCTGAACCTGCTGAGCCCATACGTCGTTCACTTCCGGTTTCCGCTGGTCGTTCTTTTGTCATTGACAATATCCCTCCCAAACAGCTGTGAACTATGTGGAAGTGAAGTAATATTGCTGTTTGAAAAAAGTGAAAAAAATATCAAAAGGATAAGAATTTGGCGGATGTTGCCATCGTTATCAAAAACTACTTTAATGTATGAAAATAATTCAAGCAATTGCTGTTAAAAAAATTGCATGTTCGCACAGAATATCCTAAATATTTTGCGTGGATAATGTGAGAAATTAGACTCTTTAGTTCTACGCCATTAAATTTTTATGGGCAATAAAATAATCTACAGTCTTAATGTTCAACCGCGAAGTTTCGCAACGTTCAACGCAAGGTCTTGCAATGAGGGTGGAACTTTCCCTCCCGGTCTCCCCTGGGTTCAGCCAAGTCATTTGAAAATTATCTTTCACCGCGCGATAAGTCGCATTTTACTCATATTGACTCTTTTTTTCTGTGGAAAATGCTGCTTCTTACTGCTCTCACAAAAAAATTCAAGTTCAACGCAAAAGTTACACTTAATGGTTTTTATTTCACCTTTAAAAATTTAGATTGTGGTATAATACCATTTATAAAATTTTTAATTGCCCTTCCCAATCGTATTGGTAGAAAGCAATTCGTCTGTACCCCTGCTATTGATGAATTAGATTTTCTAGTTATTTATAACCGAATTGAATCTCAGAGATATACCTACCTTCCTCCGCTTCATATGGGCGGAATGACCGTTCATGTCATTTTCCTTGCTGTACCAGAGGGTCTGGTTAGATCCAAGCATAGACCTCTAGGTGAGTGTATCTGCTTTGTGCTTTTCATTTCCTACTCCCCTTTGTTAACTCGCTTCTCGAGGCAAAATATTCCATTGACATTCTCCTTTGGGTTCGTTTCCCATGAGGGTCGATTTTTCTGTCTTAGGAGTCCTTTCCTAACTGCCTATAAGTCGGTAAATCAATATTTTTGAATCTAAAAACGCTTTTAGAGATCGAAAATGAAGTCCTTTTAGGTTGAAAGCGAACATTTCTTAAAAATATATAACTGTTACAAAACAACAACCTAGAGAGTATTTTATTTCCTTACTTTATCCTCAAATAGTATATCAAAAATACTACTTGATTCGTCATTAACGTCCGTCTGCAATATGGACTAATTATTTGAATAATGTAGCTCTTCAGGATAGTATTCGATTCCATTCTTAGATAGGAAAAACTCGTGGTACGATATGCCAGCTACATGAACCCCAGCTTGGCACCACATTTTCAATCGAGTATATATGCTGTGAAGTAAATTTGCAATACCCAATCGTTATCTCGTGAGACAAAAAGTTTCTTAATCCTTTATCGATTCATTGGTTAGTTTTGAATTTATTTCTGACTCGATATTATCATCATAAAATGCACGTCCGCCAATCCCTTACCACCTTTCCGCTGGAATTGTAATCCCACTCGCCCCAACATAACATTCTCCATTCACTCCAATTCCGCTGGCTTCCGGTCCCGATGCACGCTGGTGCTTCCACAATACCATATCCACACATTACCGTGGATTGAAACCTCTATTTTCCTCTGCCCACTCTCTCTCTCTCTCTCTCTGCGGCCTTTCCAAGCCTCAGTATCCGTTTCTCTTTCATTACGGATTCCCATTCCGCTGATAAACCAGGTTAGCACGGGTGCTCAGCTCAGCAAGCCGACTTTCCCGTTGGGCTAGTGTTACATACAACATTCTCTCCCGATGCGTGGTCGCGGTGATTTTTTAATGAGGTTTCCCCACTGGGTCAAACGTTGAAGCTGTGTCTATTTCAATACAACCGCAGCCACTGGATCACGCAAGTATCTTTCCCGCCGCTACTTTTCCAGCCGCTCTTTTTTGGGTCATCAAATGTTTCGGTTACTTAATACCGATCTGCGGTGTGGTAGTGAGACTTAATCTCGAGAATTTCTGTAAAGTGTTTCCATTAAATGGACTTACATTAAATGGTGTTTGAAAGTTGTTTTTTTTGCGCTATTCTCATCGATTCTTTTCGATTTTCCTATAAATTACTTCTATGAAAGATGATATCCTCGGCGAGAGCATAATTTTTTTAACGCTAAGTTTTCAGGGGAGGTCTGTTAGTTTCCCGTTTTTAGTTACTTGTTTTAGGTTCATATAATTATTTTACTATTGCGTAGGGGAAAATATAATGTTATCCTCATACGCTATTCTTCAAGGCCTGTATTTCATTGCTCCGTGCGATTATTTGTCTCTCATTTTCTTTTCGCAACTTTTTTTTGCAATTCAGTCTGACTTGAAGTTTTCCAAGCAGCTATATTTAGCTGGAAGACGTTTTACATTAAATATTTTTTAGCATTTTCCTAATTCACTATTCTTAATTAAGAGCTGATTCTTTTTTTTCTTTAGATCATGGTATTCTTGCTTCTTTAAGTCAAATTATTAGAGAACAAGTGGATTTTTTTAAATTTGTTAGCATCATCAGTACTTTTGTAGCACACGTACTCCTAAAATTTTTAATGCCTCATTTATTTTATACTTTTCGTCTGTTGTATCAGTACATCATATGCATAAATTTGGACACAAATAATGCTCTTAATTGTCTCTTAGTGTTTTTTGATTATTTTTACAAAATTCGAAAATAGAATTCAATACGAAATTGGAGGCATTCAATGTGCATACGAATTTTTCATACATATCGACAGTTAGACGTGAAAAAAAAACCTCTAACATATCCGTTGAAGGTGGGCTGATCATCTGACTTGGGTGTTTAATTTCAGAAAAAGTGCAATTCGCATCTTGGTTAGGAAGAAAGGTGAGCTGCGCTAAGTTGAAGTCATTTTGGAAGCCAGAGTACTGTTTTGCATCTTCAAAATATCACCCCTCTGAAAAAAGATGAAAGACAAAGAAAAATTCTGTAATTTACTCCCTAAGGAAACCGAAATCTTTTTTTAACTTGGACACATTTCCTCAAATGCTATGCTTGCATGATCTATGTCGATGTGCTTCTTCGTGCGAAGGAGAAAATGAAGTCCACTTAAGGGTTTCTAATATATCCTCCGTTTTTAGACCCACTTGCAAGGTGAAATTATAGCTATCATTATGACGTATTCAAAAACAAAATTTTTTACTAACATTCGGTGCAAATTTTCATTTATCATGCTTGAGAATTGGATATTTGATACCAATTACATATCGTGTGTTAATTCCCTAATGAACATTTTAGGTCAGGCCTGGTTTAAAATTAAGAATATGGAAATGAGCTCATTTAAATCCTGATCAGATCTGATCCAAAATCAGGTCATTTCCTGATCCGAATTTTAAATTGGGCCTGATCTATAATTTCCGCACGAGAGTGCGTGGGCTTGAAATGACGCCTGTAGGTCACCTAAGAGGCAAAATATGGGAGAAAAGTTTTCTTTGAAAGCTATATAAAACATAATAAATTATAATGAACCCGTTTAAGATGTTGAAAAACTATATGGGGCTGCCTGTTGAGAAATCTGGTGCACGTAAGGAGAGCCTGGAGACTGAGACACAGCCAAAGGAAACTTTTGGTGGTTTAATGAGTCATGTTCAGGCTTCAATTCAATCTTTAGTGCTTCCCTCGTTATCTGTTCCCATAGAGGATAAGCCGTTGGGATGCTCAAGTGTCTGAAAATCGAATCTATCATTAATCGGAGTTAACGCCTCGGTGTTAACTGGCACAGGGGATCGATAGATCATCAAGTGATTTGAAACCGTTCAATTGATATCAGCTCCATTTTTCAGTATTTTTATCTTTCTTTGCCTTAATGGGTCTCTATAAAACCATCGCAAGCCTAACATTAAACTTCATCTTTTTATTTAGAGCTTAGAGTTTGTCTCTACGTCAGAGATCAGAGGTTTTATGAAACTAAAACATGCTTTTTTATCGTTTTATCGCTGCATAATTATTTATGTACCCATCCGATATATTCTTCCTTCCTTATTGGTGAGAACAAGATTGAGTGCTTCAATTTTCCTTTACCGGATAAAAATATCGGATAAAGTATCATGCATCATGTTTGAATGCCGTTCTTATGTTATTCACGCTCAAATAAATAATCATAAGTAAATTTTGCAATCCTCGAAAATACTTAGATTTCAATCCACGACGCTCTCAGTTATCACCATACCTCGTTAAATTTCCGCTCCCTGGGTTAGTATAAGGATTTTGATGAGAAAAATCACCCCAGGTGTTTTATTTAGGATTTATTAGTTGAGGCAATGCTTCAGTTGATACAAGAAGACAGTAGTACTCGCCAATTGCTTAGTGCTCGAAGCCGGCCGCCGAATAACCAATATTTGTGAGGGTCAAGAATTATTTTTATTTTATCAAAAATTTCATCGTTTTTAAAGCTTGATAAATTTATTTGTTATTGAATTTGAGTGAAATGAGATAAATTATTACTTTCCTTTTATTCACCCACAGTTTGTCTCTGAATGAAACTGATTCTGGCCTAATAAATATTATTGCCGAATTATCAGAGACAAAACTGGTGAAAAAACCTTATATTTCAATCCATAGTAGCTGAATTCCGCTTTTCGGGCAGTTTTATATGTGTTCATATTTTATTTTGTACATACCGGTAAATTTTTTTAGCCACATTACGTTTCACCCTATTCCGTTTCCGCGCCAGCAGATTTCAAAAACTTATCTTCGTGACGTTCCTCTCACATTAGTTGAGAATGAGTAAAATTGTAACTATTTACGTGCTTTACTGCATATCCATCGTCTTGGCCACTATTCTCCTTCACTAGTGAGCGTATAGAATAGTTCAACCAATGAAACTCTCCGGAATGAGCAATGGAACAAATTTAGCTAAAAAAATAAACGTTAAAGAGTATTCTCTCCTTCTATTACTTTCGACTCGCGCCCATGGACAGCCAACGAGCCGTATCGCGATTTGGTTTTGTGTGCGAGTCAGAAGTGCGTGAGCATGCACCCGCGTTTTTACTCCTTTTTCTCTCTCGAGTCAATACCGGCGTCCTCTGGGAAATTGATTTTTTGGGCCCGGGAGAGGAGAGAGAGAAGCGAACCAAAATGCCTGCCATCACTTATTAAGGAAAAACGTTGGAAGGAGCGGCCCGCCGCACCTCCATCCTCCGAAGTGACGCTTGTTCCCACCTACACCTCTGCCAAACATCCGGGGGTTTAAGGTGTATTTGATGTCTGATTTGCCTGACTTGTCTGATGCCTGAACGGTGGTGAAATTCACCTTATTTGCCATGGGAAAAGAATCCCCCTGGACCGGGGACGGAGCTCAAGTTTCTTAATTCCGGGAATTTAATTTCAAAAGGATTAAGAATATTCTGTTCCTCCCTATTTCCTTTTATAAATCCCTCAATTTCTTCATCTCTCATCCTCCTTTCTCTGTGGACCAGGTTGTTGAAATTGTAATCTGGAGATACCTTAACACATTGACTTCCTCTCCTCCTTATGGGCCATGTGCCAATATCGGAAATGAACTCCCACCTGATTCCAATGTTAATTAAGGCAACTGAATGGCTAATTGTCTTAGAGCGCAGCATCCGTCGCAATGTTGAAACGTCCGGTTTCAATTTCCAGTTCAGTTGATTGCTTTTTTCGGGTCAGCTATCTCCTCTATATCATACGATCATTGACATTGAATCCTCGCTTGTTTACCATCCCTTTCTCTCGGCTCTCACGCATGCGAACTTCAATCTATATAGCTCACAAATTAGATTATTTGGAGCAAATCTCATGGATTTTCGTGCAGCCTCCTCAAGATCTCCATCGGGTTAAAAAAAATGTACATCATCAACGTTTGGCTGAACAAAAAACAGCTATATTTTGGTCTTTGATTAAACTGTTTCAAAATATTTAGAGTTTATGAATATCCTTTATGATATTAAACTGAGATATACGGACATTTTGATCAGCGTAGATGTTGTGACCCTCTTTATTCGAGGGTTACTCACAGACACCATTGTGTCACTGCAAAATATTTTTGATGATAACACCAAAATATATAAAACTATTCCATCACGCACTGACGTCTGTTTACGTATTTAAATTATGACGAGGAAGTTTTCAAACAAACGGAAGTAGTTCCTACGGGATCTTTTCTATCTTCGGCCATCGCAAATATTAATTTAGTGGAAAATTTTGAAGAGAAGGCACTCTTCACAGCTCCGCTACACCCAAGATATTGTTCTCGATCGGTGAATGATACCTTTTTTATTTTTACCCATTAATCTGAGGATTTTATGAAGTTCTTAAGCCATATAAATAACCAAAATAAGAAATTTCAATTTAAATGGGGAAATGAATAAACTACAAGTTTACGTTCCTCAATATCTTAAACCATCGGAAGAGTAATGGTGGCCAGGTACATATGCGTTCCGCAATACGACACCTACAGATCTATGTCTATCTGAATGCTCGCAGCCATCGCCACACGTCTCACAGAGCAGCAGTACTTTCAACCTCAGTACATCGTGAAAAGGCTACAGCTGACACCGAGAGTCCTCCTAATGAGTTATTGAAGAAAACATTCCTAAAAACGACTGATATATATCACTTTGGCAATTAAAAAACTGTAAATGCAAATCTGTGGGAAGAAAATGAAAGGGTTAAACCTGTATCCACGGCCGTTCTGCTGTATATATCAGCAATCTCCAACAAGATCTCCAATTTTCACAAGATACACAAAGTAGGTACGATGCATTAGCCAATTAGTATACTGAGAGACCAACTAGTGAAGGTTAAAGACCATAATGACCCCTGGCGTCAACCAGATTTCCTGTGTATGTGACCAAGTCTACGCGGGGGGAGACAGGTAGAACGATATTCATAAGGCGGAGCATCGGAGGAAATTTAGCCTTGAACAGCTCGATAAATCTGCTGTGGCTGAATATAGTATCACAAGGAACCACAAGATAAAATGGGGTAGCGCCAGATTAATCTGCCGTTCCAACAACTTCTGAGATAGGCTTGCTAAGGAGGCCATTGAGATTAGGCATAGTGGAATTTTTTTTAATCGTGACATGAGGATTAAACTTGGCAATGCGTGGAATCCCATTTTGAATAAAAATAAAAGAACTTCTCCTTTTTATTCGAATTTCCTATACCTTTGTGGCTGATCTGGAGTAACCTGACCGCTGTAACTGTTTATAATTACATCACAGCAATACATTGTTCAGTCAAAGATATTCATTTGCCCGATGATGGACGAGTCGACCGTTTAAACGTTGTTGATGTACAACTATTAAAATTGCTTCAGATCTCGAGAATATTTATAGCAACTAATTCACCGGTAAATAATTACATCATAATTTACATACCTTTCATGAAAGTCTATAATTATTTAAGTTTCTACCATTCATCCCTCTGTTTCTCAGTAGCATTTTGGTGAAAATATGGAAGGCGACTCTTTTTAGTTTAAATGAACCCACTGAAACTTCCCTATATTTTTCTTCTTTTACTGGTGGAAATAAATGTAGGTGTCGTAGAATGATTTATTACTCAGCCTTAAATTATAAAATATAATGAACCTGATTTTTTCTTTGAAAATTAAAACGCGGAAAGTGAGCATTAAATCTGGCTGAAATGCTAGTCCGGAAATCACTCTTAGTTCGACCGAAATCATTCAATCGTTTTCAATGTAGCAGACTTGCGATGAAAATGGGGCACGGTTTGATGGTAGTACTAGAAATGACCCCTGGTATCTTATTACCCATGTCAAGGGTCTCCATGGAAGGTAAATTCGATCTTTAGTTACTCACACAATGTCATACTGCGTTAAATTTGATCTCCATGGTTTATATAAAAATTATCGAAAGTTATTTCTAAGGTCTTTTTTAAGTTGCTTTTTAAGGTTTTTTAAAGAGTAAACCGAGGGATAAATGGTAAAAACATAAATAATTATAACAATAGCAATTTAAGGTACTTAAAGGTCTTCTTGACTGCTTGCAATATTTCTCTCTCACTCATGTCAGTTATTTCAATGATAAATCATTAAATAACATCACTCGATTTTGAAGGTAAGATACAAGCGAGACATTTATTTATTTTGATTTGGCCAGACTTAAGCTATTCAAAAGCTCTATTTTTTACCTGAAGCTTCACTTATATATTCTTTATAAATTTAGGAAAATCGTAAGGGGTTACTCTCTGTTGAAATTTAATATATTTATCCTTTGCTTGCTATGTTACTTCAATACTTGTTTATTTTTTAGTTATTGATTTGTATAACTGTTGTTGCTCCAAATGTGGCAAAATATAATAGAGATATAAAAGATAGGAAATCGATTGCATTACAGCGGAAGGGGTATAACAAAATGAAGATTTTCTGAAACTTCCCATTCTCCTACAGCCATAAGGCAACAAACTCTGACTGTACTAAATGAAAGAAGGGAATTAACTTTTTGCGGGTTGATTTCCTTTGCTTCATTTAGCCTCTTCTTTCTTCGTTCCACCCCTTGAACACGCCCCATCGACTCCATCCTGTTATACCGCTCTCCCTTTACACTTTTCCAAACACCCACCCATCTTCTCATCCTCTTTATTCCTGCTATTTCTTCCCTTCCCTCTCTTTCTGTTCCACCAAAATATCCCCCAACTAGATTTCCTCTCCACCCAAACCTTCTCCTCTCCCCTAGACTTTGAGAACGGATTAATACGAGGAATGGAAAAACAATGGTTTGCCGAGCATCTCGAGGGGTCCGCCTGGGGGCCGCGTCCGCCATTCTTTCCTCACCACACACTCTCGCACAACCCCTAGCACTCCTCCTCCCTTGGCGACCTCGGTCCATCCAAACAGTTCCTCCCCTCACCACTCACCCTCATCGCTTCTCTTCTAACAGCACTTCTTTTTCTCCACCTTGCTTCCCGAGCGGTGCCTTCTTCGCTCTCCCGCCGATCATGGATGGACGATAGGCCACGTTTTAGTAAATAACTTGATTGCCTCGCGTCCGATCCCTCTCTCCACGTAGCATCGTCCATGGTAGACGGATTTCCCCGGCGGTCAATGGCTCTTGCAATATTTGGAGACCGGCGGTCGTATCCACCCGATCCTTTAATGCGGAAAGAACGGAACAAAGGCCGGGGGCTTTTTTCCTCCTTTCTCGTGATCCAACGAAATCAGTTTAGGCATCAGTCGATTGCTCCTTCCCCACATATCTGCTTTGCTGACCGCATCCTCTTCCTTGAGGCCCCCTCCCCGTTTTGTAATGTCTCGAAAGCGGTCTCTCCGTCTATGACCCTAAGTTTACTGCTCCTATTTCGTAATCCGTTTTATCCTCCCTTTCCAACCCCTCGTTCAATTCAATACGTCCGCATTTTTTAGGAAATACTTATTCCTTTAGATGTACTCCTTATCTTGTAAATATTGTGTTGTCCTAAAGCAGCCTAGGCGAAAGAAGTCTAGCACAGTGGAGAGAGTGTGGGGTGTGGAGGAAGGAAGTAAGTAAGGTGTCGTGAAGGAAGAAGTGGTTAATGGCTCGGCTATTGCCCATAGGTTCGCTAATTCCCCTCCCTCATCTTTCACTTTTAAAGCTGTCATCGGGCATCTTTCGCTGTGATGACTGTAATTAAGAAGGTATCATACCATGGCATAAACTTAATTACACTTATTACGTAATTGATTTTTTTGGGTCCTAGGTCCTTATTCGATTGAAAATCGTATCTTTAATGCGTACTTAGACAAATTTTGTGTTAAAAAAATGATTTTTTTTGCATTTTAGTGTATCGCAAAAGACTAATTATAATCTCAGTTTGTCTTGCGTAGGCCTCTAATTAACAATTTTAAGAATGCCTGGGTGTTTTCCGTTCACGCCAGACTTAAGCATTGATTTTAAAGGGAAACTATCATCTAACTTCATTTTGAAAGTTGCTTGGAAAGTCTGAAGAAGTTAAATCAAACATTTGACTTTAGACTGTTTCTTAAATCAAATTTCCTTTCCAAGTCAAGGCAAACTCCCAAGAACAAATATATTTTGAAAGCGGCTTTGATAGACTTTTATAGTTAAATGGTTTCTCCGAATTATTCTGACTCAAAAATTAGCACATAAAATTTTCCATGAGCAGTTTTAATTGCGTTTCCATTGAGAATGAAGATGGTCACGTGACCCTATACACGTGCTCACATGACCTTAAACAGCTTCTATCTAGAGCGTAGTGAAACTTAGAAATTTAATATTTGACACTAACCACATACAGATACAAAGTTTAAAAGGTCACTATTATTACTAGATGTAAAAATAATTTTTAGGTGATTACGTTTATCACACCACTGATAATTTTATTACAGCATAGGTACCTTCTAAATAATATAATGCATGCTCGTAGCTGGAGACTGGAAGTATATTATTTTTTCTGCATATAAATTTTATTTCTTTATGAAAAATCTCTTTGAATTTACTTTTGAAAATATCCTTCTCGCAATGAAATTTGAGACATTTACGCACGAATAATGCATGTTATCTCTCAGTTTTTATGCCGTTCAGAAATTAATGTTCCTTCCCTCTACTTCCAGGTATGTGTCATCCATGGGGCATTGTGACGGGATGAGAATTTTCTCTGATGAGGAATTTGTAAATATTGTGAGTACTAACTAGTAGTATACACTGTCTAGTGCCTACGGAATCAACTGAATATTTTGTCAATGAAAATGGCTTTTCCATGAACTAGCTCAAGTTGCCGAATCTTCTAAAGTTGGTCTTGCTGAAGAAAAAATTAAGATTAGGCGTGTTACTCATTGTTATTTTTTAAATACCTTTCATTAATGCCAGATTAACCTTTTTATTGATAAATACGGATGATAGATAATTCTAAAACCATCTTGAATATTTGTATACTTTGTTCGATGTTAATATTTTTTGTAAATTTTTGACATGCGGCGTCCGTTTTGGTTTTAGCTGTTTCAATGTGAAATTCTAATTCTTATTTAAGAACACCTCATCAAAGCATCAATCCCTTAAAAACTTCAAAATTGAATTCATGCCATGGCTTTCCTTGACCGCATCCCAATTAAAATTATATATAATTTATGAAGAAGAATGATGAGGAAGCCGTGTGAAGGTGAAATCAATTTCCTGTCCAACCAAGAGTTATTGATTGCGTTTAAGACGAGCGATCACAGTGACCACCACGAATTTTCGGTTTTCCCTTAATCTTGAACTTTCTCGCGCCTTTTCCCGGGAGTTAATTATACAGCGCGAATTTCTGAAAATTCGCTGTCCAAATGAATACCACTTCCAATCTTTAGTCATTTTCTTCTTGATATATTTTACTATTATTATCGATGTCAACTTTACTCGATGAAATCCATTAAAACACTGACTAGAACTGGAAAAACCGGCAGCACCAAAATCGAAAAAATCCGATTCATATTGTATGTGAACAAAGTTCACCATGGAAAAAGTTTTTGGTGGTTGAAAAAGAGTACTTGGCAGAAAGAGGTATCAGCTGTTTCGTTGTCTGAGTGAGCTGCTTTCATGCTCTCTAGTTTTACCATCCACATATGTATGATAGGTAGCTATGAAGTATGTGCAGTACTTCAAATGCAACTTATTTTTCTTGGCCATCCGATATGAGACTAATCCTAGCAGTTATGTATATGACTCTATTGCTTTAGGACATTCGTTCTATCGATCATAAAGCGAATTCCATTGTTATATAGATATTAATTCTGGACAAAAAACCCAGTCTGAGGAGCATCGTCTGATTTTAAAGGTGCTATGCAAACAAATGAGTTTCTTTTACAAGGCGTAGAATTGCATTAATTATGTCATATTTTGCAAGTGGAAACGAAACAGGTGAAATTTGAAATTTTTTAAAGTGAACGAAATGTCAATTCAGATCGTATGCCGAATCCATAATAAGTCAAAACCATCGTAAAGAGGGTGTCTAGTGTGCATTATATAGTTTTAGATTAGAATCAGGCAATCGAGGCTATAAGAATCGAATTTTCTCATGCGAACATTTTCTGTCATTGTTTGTTTTTGACGAAGCCGTCGGCAAGGAATTCACTCGACCTCCTACCGTCTCTCTTTTTCACATCAACTTGTTAGCATTACACTTTATCCTTCTATGGGCTCTAAACTTTCTCTTTCCACATATCCCTCTTCCCGGCCATCATTCCATTTTCCTTTTGTCCGATCCTCCGTCACTATTCCAGCAAATCCAATCCTTTGCCGTTCCCAATCCCTCTTTTCCGGATAGTATTTCAAGGGCAACAGAAGGGTTGCTATGTTCCCACAAATGCTTCTTCAAAGTCCTCTCTTCTCTTCAAAGAACTCTCTTCCGAGAAGCCAGAAAACAGTTACTTTATTGACTGGCTAACTTGGTTGGTATTTGTAATCTTATTTCTCTGCCGCATTTTGTTTTGCTGATTATGGAAATTCAATGCCCAATTCCCGTCACTTAAAACACTTCAACTCTTTGCGGTAACGCCGCAAATTTATCGTTCTTCAAGTAAAGCCCCTGACTTAGATTGATTTTATCTCGCAAAGTTTCTCCAATGTCTTTGATATAGAATGTGGTTTCGTTGTATTTATAAAATATGTATATTTTTAGTATTCCACGGAGCAATCATAATAAAACTATTATCGGCTGCAAGCCTTCCTATTGCTTGTAAAACACGTCACTTAACACCATTCTTCATAATCGGAGGGCACTACCTATGCAATAAACGATACTACTTTTTGGATGCTCGTACGATATTTTCTCTACGAGGTACTTAAGTTTAAGAAAATGAAAATGGTACGTTGATTAATTAAATTTAGAAAAATATATGACTTAAATTTAGAAATTGAACAAATAATATGTCCCGATTATCACTCATTTCGGGAAAAAGGTATGTATTTTCAAAAAAGTCATCTTTACGTTTTCACTTCATATTTCTATTTCCTCTAGTCACTGATTATCTGATCACTGATAAGGGTACCTGTGAACTTTTTAAGATTTTCATCGCATGGTCACCATCCAACTAGACACAAGACACACTGCCACTATCTTTACACCGCCTTTGCGGCCTCAATTTTATTTCAATACCAATTCTACGCATAAAGCGTTATCAATATCTGGTTCTTTCCGTGTTTTCAAATTAAGTATTTTGAATGCAATTGCGCATTTAATTATACTTATGAACTATTCTATTTCAGTTTAGGCACTGCAATTATAAATTTAATAGATGACAAAGCTTACTAAGGATAATTCTACCATGCATCCTTGTATTTTATGCTGTTTCTGCAAATTTAAGATCTAAGTAATCTATTTAGCAGCTATCTACGGGGAATGAGATTCATCATTCGAATGTATTCGAGGTTTAGGTATCCTACCTTCCATTCTTTCACCCTCACTTCCAGTCGGGAGTCGTCCCATAGTCGCCGGGTCTCCTTTTCCCCTAGCAAACCAACGTCTACATCGCCTTGGACTAACCATTGCTGAAACGGCTTGACCACAGCTGTTGAAAGGTGGGTCCTTCTGGGGTGTTTGAAGGTAAATTTCGAGTCCCCTCCTTCCAGTAAGCACGCTCGATTGTATCTTATTTACTTAACCGTGGAGCGAAGTGAGTTGGAAGTCGGGGCATGTCACTGTTGCGCTGTAGGATGTCGGCCAGTGAGCTGTTGGGCTAGGGACGAGGCCTTCCTCTCCGACCCTCAGACTGCTGTTCGGGCCTTTCGACCCCATTTGCCTTCATTCTTGACTCTCCGCTCTCCCTCAAAACTCAAACTCCTCTCGAAGATAAACCTACCCTGCCTCCAACCCCTTCTGCTCCTTCACGAGTCCCGGATTACGCACCCCATACATTCCTGCTCCTTTTGTCCGTCAAGACTCGGCTACTCGGCCACTCCCAAGAAAGAGACTCAAAAGGTGTATCCTGCTTTAGCTATGTTAGCTCTCAGCTGGATGATTAAAGCTTCAAACTAAGACAAAACCAAGTAAGATACATTATTTGCCAGATTCTTTGCTTATCATTAATTTTACGCTTTTAGAATGTCCTACAGAGGAAGATAACTTTAGACTCTTTTTAGATAGTAGGTAGAAGAATAATATGGCAATTCCATAGTATTAAGTGAAAATTACGTTACCGAATGATGCACAACTTTTTATTGGGTAGAATAGTGATGCATGTTATATACAATATAGATATCGTCGCAGAAAGTAAAATTCACCATACTATTCAAAACTATGAGCAAAAAATTTTCGTTGGTGAAGTCAAGATATGCTTTTAAAATACAAATAAACGTGTAAGGAAGTTTATGTCACAGTAAAAGACTAATTATTTAAATAGGCTGGCACAGACATTATATGAGTGGGTGAGAAGCCAAGGTGTACAAGTGATTGTTTTCTCAACAGAGTTAAGTAAAGTTAATTGTTAGACTAAGCACACAAAAACTAGGTTGCCTTGGAATGAGTATGAGTCTCTGTTCTGTGATGACATTGAAGGGAAAATCAATGCACCGCTAAATATCTAATTGATCTGATTTGTTTTCTACAGCTAATTTCTGCACCTAACACCGAATATAAAAAAGAAATTATCTCTATCTCTTGGCTTCTCACCCACTCATATGTGCAAACTTAAAAAAATATTAATTATATAAAGAGATCAGGCAACCAGGCTTTGTTGGTAATAGGGGAAAACTAGCGAATTTCAAAATAGGGAGAAAAACTAATTCCAGCTGCCATACTCCCGCTAAATATGTCTCTGTGCCACGACTGATCGAAGACTGACGCTAACAATGCGCTCATTGGTCCTCGTGTCCGATCTCTCCTCCGCGCAAGCACTCTCTCCCAAAAGGAAACTGTCGCCCTCTGTCGCCATGCATAAACAGACGCATGGCAAACCCCAGGAAAGCGGGAGTAATTAGGAAGATATGTTTGGAGGCAGGGAACCGGTGAAAATTGTTCTAAAATAAAGCCTGTCGCAAACTGAACCGATTATGATACGACTTTTGAACTGAACATGCACGAATGAATGGGAATTAATTTGATGGAAAGTAAAGAAACTCATCATACTAATTCCACTAATATTGCAGACGGAATCAGCTAATTAGCATTCCTCTCTCTTACGAAATGTTAAAGATGGCAGTTGGTCATGAATCCCTCCTTATTATTCCTTCTTTCTTGACTCATAATTTATAGCACCAATGGCATATGATATAAGTCTGCTAAAATAAATTATGTGTCACCGACAAGATTAGTTAAATAATGAGGATATCTTTAAAGAGCAGTGATAACGATCCAATAATGTCCAAATAACGGCTTCAGATTGTATGTAAAAGTATTAATGCCAAAATAAACTATGTGTTGATAAATATGATCCTCAGACAAGCAATTCTAAGGAAATCACATTAGGAAAATCATATTAGGAAATTCACCGTTCTTAATTCAATATTTAATGACAGCAACTGCTCATCATGAATATCAAACTACAGGTTCAATTACATTTTTTCCTGAGACAGTTATTTAATGACTTAACATATATTTATTTCCAAATAAATTTATTAAGGATTTAAACTTATTTATCAATTCTTAATATGGGCGGTAGCTAGTAGAGCTGACTTGACAAAATACTTCCTTATTATGAAAGACATATCTAGGTGGAAATATTTCAACAGAACTTAAAAATAATTTCCATCATATTGTTACTCATTTCTTCATGTTGAAGATTTATATTTAGAGATGAGAGTGAATATCACCCTAAAATAAAGACCGGGTTGCGGGTGTATTTTATGCACCAAGGGTATGAAAGCTATTCCCTTTCTCTAAAAATCTTCGTATGGCATAGATGTTCATGATAGGGATATGAAGGCTTGAAACTAAAAGCGTACCTGAATATTTTGCTGAATGATAAAACTTCGCATATTTCTCGTTAAAATGTTATGAACAGTGATTCATATGAAAACAAATGAGATTTGACGCAATACTTATATTTTGACGCCATCTGAACGCCTCATTACCAGTAAAGGTTATAATATCAAAAGTAAGGTACTAATGAAAAAATAATTTTTGGATGGCTAATTTTCGTCGTTGCAACATACATCGATTGACTTTTATTTAGGGAGTTCATCGAGTCTAATACTTTAGCGCGCATGAATGTAATACGTTTGGCAAATGAAAACTATATTTTATTGCTAATGATGTCGTTTTTAAAGAAACAGTTTTTAAAACACCACTTTGGATCTAGGGCTTTTTTTAATTTAATTGAATTCTTGGATAGTTGAAGCACCTAAATCATTATGTTCTGCACGACAATATCGTTTGTGCCATTCCCAGATAAGCTTTCTTCTCAGACAATTTTTAATCTGGAATTTTGCGAAAAAGATGAACAAATATTTTCCCCGATAGATAGGTGTTCCCCACACAATAGGTCGGGTAATAGCGAAAGCGTAAAGATCTTTGACATGATCAAAAACTCATCACGAAAGGGAGTATCCTTGCACACTGCAACCTTAATACCAGTATTGTATTCTTTTTGCAGACATTACAGGCGTTTACATAAATTCTATGCTTGCTGTTGGCCGAAGTTGAATTCTTCTTAAAATTGATAAATATTTACCTTCTCTTCCTTTAATAGCTGGATTTTGATCCCGTTATAGTTCAAATTCGTTTTGGCAAAAGTCTCGACTTTAAGCGAAGTTTCGATGTTTTGGCTAAAGTCTTTCCATGATGACTATACTTACAACACTTTCTGTTGTTTCTGATTCCTTATGTTTACATAAAGGTCCAGGGGAAAAAAAGGGAGTTAACCGGAACTATACGCATAGGATATATGCCATTTAAGGAACCAGAGTTACATATTAATCAGCACAGCTTAGTTTGGCAATAAATTCACCGGCACGAACGAGTTCTCTACCAAAAAAAGAGGTAATTTTTGAAACTGCATGATAAGTTATCTATCAATATTTATACCGTTCAAACTTTCTACCAAGGGCTTAATTGATGTGTCCAATATTTCTGCCTTTTTCAACAATGTATTTAATATCCACTCTCTTCAGAAGTCAAATGTAATCATATTCCGCTTCGTCCGTATTTCATCCACCGCCTATTATATCCCTCAGCGAAAAACCTAAAAATTGGTGTAAAACTCCATTCCAGCAGATCAGCGGATCGGCTCTTAAATTTAAACTTTCGACGGGAGCACTTTTGATTCCCGTCACCTTTTTACTTCCAATAAATAATTAGTTCCTGGGCAAATTTTACGACGCCAAGGAAACGCATCGCGGGATTTTTACAGCCCGTGACAAGTTTATTCCGCCTTCGCTGCTCAAATTCTCGTCCGGCAATCGATCGGCCACATCACACCCGTCGCCAGCCGTTCCACGTGCAACTTCCTCGGAGAGCCATATAATGGCATTTGAAAGGAGGTGTTACCTTTCATACACCGTCGTAAAGGGAAGTGCGCAAGCCTTGTCGTTATGGGCCATCACCCGTCTGGGCAGACACCCACTCAACTAGAGCAGGACGGTGTTGGGTCTCCCATGTTCGCCTTCCCCCAACTCCTCACCTCACGTGCACCTCTCTTTTCTCCCCACCCTCCCTCCTGCTCCCAGCCCGTGGAAGGAGGAATCTCGAACACCCACGATGATTCGGGCCGCGACGAAAAATAACTCGGCTGACAGATGCGCCTAAACCCCCTACCCTCCATTACTCTCACCCTCTCTCCCATCCCCGTTTTTTGCAACCCTTTCGCCTCCGAACCACCCTCACAAGACCTTAAAAACACCCATCTTTTATTCCTAAGGGACCTTCAAAAACCTTCCATATGACACCTTCCATGCCTCTAACGTCTCCGCCCCCTCCCTTCCTCCCTTCTTTTATAATCCCTTCACGATTTCTTTATGGCCGCATCCGTGTGCTCTCCTTTCCTTCACGTCTGAGCCAGCGATTGAGGATTGGATGAAAAAAATAATATTGCAAAAGAGAGAAAAGAAGTACCTGCCCGTAGCCTAGAAGTCGTGAACTCTTTTCAAAACTGTCACCGGCTTTTATAGGCATCCGAGTTCGTAATACATTCCCAGCCTTTCACTCCTCCCACCTTTGAGCTGCACACGGATGCAGAAAGAGGGAAAGAAAGAGTACGGGCTCTCTCTCTCTCTTCTCTCTCTTGCTCGCTTAAACACGCGCGCACCAATTCATGCAGACACGCACACTTGGGTCGTCGCTTCACGACTCCAGTTCTGCGCTCCCTCTGGGCCCCACATGCCTGCCCCCTTCTCTGTTTCTCTTCCCTCTCAATGCTCGCTCTTTCCACGCGGCCCATCGAACAGAGCCCTGTGCCTCCCTCTCTTTTCCACGGGCAAAGTCCCTCGCTGCTCGTATCACGACAGGTTTAAATCCGATGAGAGGAGGAGGCCAGAGTCCCGTGGAGGTAACATCTTTCCGCTGTGCGATCGCCAAAACATGCGCCCGATTCACCCCCATTCCGACGACTCACCTTTCTCTCCTGGCTCTCTCTTTCACGCCAGGAAAAAAAAAGAATGCCTCTCATCCTCCCCCTTTCGCTACCCCTCATCGATTTCGGATGTTTGCGAAAAGGTTTCGGACCTCCATCGCCGCCACGCGGATATCCTCTTGGCCTAACCGGGACACACGCACGCTCCTGCGAATTTGTTTCCCTCTTGTTTTTTGCTTCTTATTTTTTTATGTCGTGAAAAAAACCACCCCGCTCGTGGACCGAAATCCGTGAAGCAAAGAGGATTTTTATGATGCAGTAAGGAAAATGGGCGTCCGTGTGTGACAACACACCGAGCGAGGTTTTTGGCGAACTTTCTGTATCCATACAGCACAGCTGGATTCGAGGTGAAATTTTTTTCGCCCGCTTTTACAAAAAATAATAACTTCAACTCAGCTGACAAGGGAAAAGTAAGAGGATATGGATCCGTCTCTTTAAAAGAAAGCGGATTACTTGTTTTAACGGAACATTTATAATTTAACTGATAATATAGATTCACACTTTCAAATGAAAACACTTCTTAACATCGTACCCTAACACGAAGTCATTCGTTACACCTTGTGGGCATATGTGCTCAATATGTTTGAGGGTAATCTTCCGTAAAACGTAAAAATATTTGTGAAAAATAATAGCTACTTAAAGCAATTTAAATTCAGTTAGGTATAAGATGGTGCACGTATATAATTTTTTTCCACGTTGAGGTATAAAATCAGTAAAATAATCAATAAAGTTCGTGCATGCAAAAGCTTTAGTTTATTTTCTGAAATGTAATCACTGTTTGTGTCAGCCACAGTTAAACGATCATTATTTTGTAGCTATCTCTCGAAACTAGACGTTCCCATGGCAACCTTATGCACGTATTTCAAGCCTCCTTTATTAGGTACAGCTGGATGAAGACAACTTCTAGAGGGCAAGTATAATTACGTGATCACTCTAAAAAATCTTCGAGAGCGTGCATGAGATGGGTAGGGGAGGACGGGTAGCGGTTGGGATGGGGATGAGAGGTCGAGACGGACCAAGAGAGAGAGAGAAAGGGGCAGAAGGAATCCCGACGCAAAACTTGATTGAGACTCTTTTTCGCCGCATAGTCCATCATCGCATTATCCTTCATTTTCCCGGCTTATGGCTCGCTTCAGCGCAGACAAAGGCGTCATCACACGGGGAGAGGAGGTGTCCATCCAGGGCTAAGTAAACAATGGCGGCGCGGCGGCCGAGGAGACGGGGGAGGGATGGTGGGGAAAAGGCGGTGGCGGGAAGATTCAGAAGAGGCGCCAGTTAACTGAGCCGGAGTGGGTGGGAGGAAATGGGGAGTTGAATGGGTGGATGTGTAGGGACACAGAGGAGCATAGGGGTACCATCCTCCTGTGCTCTCATCCTCTTTCGACCCCCTCTCCATCTCTTAAATCCCCCGTCGATACACAAGAGAGCATCCGTACGCTCACACAGAGGCTTTGCCATCCCTCTCGACCACCCCTTCTGCCCACCCAATCCCTCCCCCAGACACTCTCAGCGAGCCTCCTCCCCACCACCCGTACTTTGCACTCTCCCTACGGGAGATTTTGCGAACCAACGAACCGAGTAACGACCGGTCAAGCATTTTCATTCCAACGAGCTCTCTCTCTCTCTTTACCTCCCGCCTCGGGGTCCTTCGTCGTCTTGCTCCGACGTACATATACCCACTCCCTGCCCCTTTCCCTCCCATAGTATAAAGCCCTAACCTTTCGCCAGCTGAATGCCCCAATCTTTCTTCTCGTCGGGAGGAACGCACCCTCCTCACAGCATGCCGCCGCTCGTCCTATCCTCTTCAGCATCTGCCCCCTAGTCCGCACAGTATTTCTATTCCCTCGCACCTCGTAGACAGCGGCAGTCCACGTAATCCCACAGCCTCTGTACCTTTTTCTCCTACATGTCCTCCCTGTCGCCTCTTGATCCGTTCCTTTCAAAGCTGTTGTACCGTGTGTAATCGGAGAGTAGTTTGGGGCAATATTGCCGTTTACTTCCTCTTGTGATTATCCCATGCGTGGTGGTGATTTCCACCGAGCGAATCCTAATCTCCTCACTTATGTTCATAGCATCAATGTTTTTCTTGTAAAGCTTTGAAATACGAGTGCTAAAAAAATATAGAAGTACGCCTGCGGACTGCAGTGGATGCTTTGAAGTTTTCACAACTGACTAAAGATCCTAGTCTCTAGAGTCAGGAAACTGGGCTAATTCTTATCTATAGCTACTTAGATTTACATTAATGAGAACGAAATTTCCTTTGCAATTTTAAATCAGTAAATATTTCTAATATATTTCGTTACATATTTAAATTCGAATATGGATGCAATTTATAACACACATGTTTTACTCTCTTCTCATGCTGAGCTTAAGGTTTGGGAATTATTGATTTGATTTATTTCTTTTGCCTGGCCCACATGAGGCCACAACTCGGCCCCCATTTCCTCTGGACCAGGGCTCTCTTTACAAGGTTATAAATACGGAAATGAAGAGTCATCAGTAAAAAAATTAATATGATGGTAGATAATTTATATTATTATGTAGCTAGGCACATTCTGTTGTGTAATTATTTTTCTGTGAATCATCCGACTTGTTCGACTATGCATGTATGGCAGAATGATGTGGTGAAAGAGATCCTTGATTAAGCTTATTTAATCTTCCTTAAGTAATTAATCCAGCGAGTAAACATTGCGCATGGTCCGGTGTTTCATGACTTGTAGCAACAGTTGACTGAATTTAATACGAAAATCAATGCACGATATCTTTCGGGATTATTGGAAGACGGCAAATGGTCGTTACTGCGATCCCGTTTTTATCACTAAGCTCCCTATAGTGAAATGCATCGCGGTTGCTGAACTCAACTGTTTCTTTCTCCTACGGGCCATTGAATTGAACTTTTAGAATCGTTATCGGTGAGTCTCCCTTCGCGCGGCTTAGTTGTAGAAAAAATGTTCGCTTATTAAAAGAAACGATTCAGGCACAGCAATCCGAGCTGGCGTGTCTCCACAGAACGAGGATTAAGAGGTGTTACTGCGAGAATGTCTTTACCGCATTTCAAGGTTTTTATGCACATTTTTCTATCGTTGGACGCCTCTTTTAGACTTAATGAGAGCTGCATTTGAATGGCTCGATTTTTCTACGCTCGACTGAATCATATTATATCTGGGCTTTAGTTCACCTATCGCTTTAGCACTTAGAATTTATTGAACAATTAAAAATAATAGCCTGAGTGGCAATTTCTGCGATACTGCGATGCACTATTTATGGTGTGAAATTATTATTTTTAAATACTTCTTATTAATCCATAATCCTTATCTATATAATTATTTTTGGGAAATAAAAATTTTATGCATCGTATTATTTCTTTATTTGGATCGGAAAATACGTAAGTTATAAAATTTGGTAGAGATATTTATGGATCTGTTGCTGTGTTAACGCTGAACTAATGTAATAGTTGTGGAACGAATAATGTACATGTGCTACTAACAAAAGTATTATCGATTTAAATACTTTTTTAACTTCATCACCGATTCCTTTGGGGTTTATAGACATCAGATATAACTATTGCGTGAAACCTTTTGTTCACAGATTTAGAAAAATAAATATTTGAATGATATATAATGATAAAATATTTCATGAATTTTCATCCCTACCCCAAATGTTTCGCTTTAAAACTATTGTTTTATCTTTTCCACCTAGAAAGTTAATTTCTATCTCCCAATAACTCGATATCGGTCGTTTTTATGTAAATACCCATTGTAAGTATTGTTATCCATTAGTAACATAGCCACATTTAGATTTTTTATTAAGTATATTTTAGCATTAAAGACGTTAAATATCCTAGAAAGGTGCTAATCTTTTTACCCCATTATAGCGGTTTGTTTGGCCATCAAGTGCGTCGCCGAAATGGGCGTTGGCGGTATGACAGATTTCGTGTAGAACCATCACCTCCTCTTCGGCAAGCATCTTATCTACATTCAAGCGACGTGACCGGTCATCTTGAGTGTAGTGATCCATCAATTCCTGTTGATCCCAGCCCGAACGGCGGCGGAGAAGAATGATGGACCGGAAGGGATGCCTCCTTCCTCCCTTCACCACCCCTTCCTCGGCCCTCCCCCCTCTCTCACTAGACAGGAAAATGCCTCGAACACGGCGTGGTCTCCGCCTTCGCGTAACCTTGACCCAAGAATGTAATCACCCTCATACTCCCCTTTCCCCATATGATATCTAGTATAATAATCTTAATTATGTTCGTGTAGCTCAGTGTTGTGATTCCACCATGCATCATGCCATATACCCAGTCCACATGATTCAAATTCTTCAATTATTTGGTTTATGACGTACTGAAAATTTTCGTTCTTTTTAGATTTTACGATCAAACCATTTTCACTGCCAGCCTTTGTTTTTTCTGCTATGAATCTGTCATAATAATATTCTGCGTTAATTTATCTCCAAAATTAATTAGTGTTAATTTCAATGTAAAATGCTTATGGTTAATTTTTAGCTGTATCCTAATATCACATGATGGTATGAGGCTTCTCAACACCACATCTGCATATATGAGGACAGTCTATATGAAACGCATCGTATTAATTCAGTAAGGTTTTTAAAAAAATTGAAAAATTTTGTTTGCCACTCGAATTATAATTTCATAACCAAAAGTTCTTCTTATGATTAGTGCATACGAATTGTGCCATACTTGAAGATGCTGCCTCGTTTCTGAGAAAAAAGTACAGGGGCTGAGATTTCTCTAAGGTGTTTTAAATTAATATAATAGATTACATTGACATTCGTTTAATATATAATTCCGAGTATACATTTCGTTATCATATATTCCGAGTATACATCATGATACGCGGAAGCTTCTTTTATCGTTCATAATGTGGAAAATCTTTTGAAATTGATAAATAATGAGAAGGATGTAATTCATCTCATTTGATACTGCTTAGCAGTTCTACTCGCTGCCTTTCCTTTCCACTGCCTCCACTTATAGATATATTTTATTCAAATTCTTACCTATTGTGTCTACGCCAAAATTTTACTAGCTTCTGCTACATGAATAGCTTAGTATGACTAAGCATTACGATTAGGCACATTACTATTAAGAAAAATGATTGAAACTTCGAGTGCATCCTCAAATATGCATGTAAAAAGTAGCCAGGGATAGCAAGTATAGATATAAAAGATAAATTATCAAGTCAGTATGTAATATGCAGTCTCAATTTATTTACCATACTTTAATGTGTTCACATCCATGTGTTAGTAGTCTCTCTAAATTCCTGCCGCAAATATTACGAAATATTGGTAAAAAGTATTTCAATCGATTTGCGAGCAGGTGTTGCACGTGAATTGTGCCTGAAAATCGAACCACCCGCACATCACTTTGCTGCATTGGCCGTGACATGGCTCAAGAGAGAAAATTGTTTCGTGGCACAAGGTTGACTGTGTCGTGAAGCGTCATGTCAATGCGTTCACCTACAATGCCAGCCAACTTCTCGCGTGCTCGGGAGGGTGAGCAGCAGTATCAGCCAGAGAAACGGACGTGCAGGAAGATTGAAAAAAATTAGAGATAATATCATCACGGAAATTAGCGATAGCACTGGCAGATATTTTCGCCGTGTGCCACCTGCTTATCCTAAAAATCTAAAAATTCAATTCAATCCAAAAATTTAATTCATATCCTTAAAAAAAATCATAGATTGATACACGATTAAAGCAATGCCAAATGAATTTTTCCTCGGACGTATTTTGGTCATATTTAATCAAGGGAAGGTTATTTATTGCACCGACTACCATTTTATTAATTCTGGATATTTTTCCCTCTCTCCTTTCTTCTTTCCAGTTTCTCGTTATTCTTTCAATTTGGCCTAAAAATCTAATTAAAACTCCAGAAAATTTTAAACTCCCAAACTCTGCTCAAAATAACGTTACCTATTTTACAATTCTGAGCCTTTCGTTATATTTTCTTAAAATTCTGATTTTTCTAATATTTTTCCATTGTCTCCGCAGTCAGTGCAAGCTGAAAGCTGATCCTTTGTCTGATTGCTTGCAGCATTTTTATAAATTTGTCACGCTCTGTTTAGTGCTAATAGTTATCAAAAAAGGAGTATTCTTGAATATAACTAAGTTTTGTTTGGAAACTCTTAAAATGAAACGATTTCATGAGGAAACAAATTTCAGCTTCAAGGACTAGTCCCAGTATAGGTATATTCATGGAAATAATACGAAAATGCTATTCAATTCAGTAGTTTTGCAATGAATTAAAGTTTGTTGGAATCCTTTTTGATTAATCGAAATAGATTCTCTCTTTTGACCATTCCATCACAAAGGGAAAATTGGACATTCAAAATAATTAATTCCTTGCAAACATACATTCGAAACATAAATTTGAAATAATTATTTCGTAAATATTATTGGAAACCATCTCCATTAATACGAAAAACAATTTTGGATTATTTTTACTTTTAACCCTCAAACCTACCCTTGACACTGGCTACGCTACTGTTATTCTTACGCACACTGGGCATTGGTTACCATAATATCCCCATTAGCTTCAATTCATTTTCAAGTAATACCTACGTCATTCATGAGGGGATTTTGCGTCTGTTAAATTATACCGAAGCTTTCTGTGATTGGTTAATTCTCACGAGCTTTTCTGAAAGGATGCAGACTAGGGTTCGGGAAAATGAGAAGATAAAAGGACGGCGGAGTTGGTCCAGGAAGGAGAGAGTTTGTACAGACTGGTGAACGAGGAGGCGACAACATTTGTCCGGAGAGTTTTCTGATGGAGACAATAGACTGGTGAAGAGAGAGAAAGAGACAGAGACAGGGCTCGGGTTGAAGCTGAGAGTCTGAAGGGCCTTCCTCCGCCGCTGGTGGTGGCGCTCGCAGCACTGGAATGGTAAACATGGGCTGATGCATACAAGGGATGGAGTTGGGGTTGTAACGAGTTGTACCGAGGGGGGGGGGGGAGAAAACGTGGGGTAGAGGCCTTGATGCGGCTGGGAGGCAGTGGCCATGAAACAGAGGCGATGTTAGCGGCAGAGATTTTATTTTATCATTTCATTTTTTTTTTCAAGAGATGGAGCGCCGTGTTGGCCCACATGTGAGCGTTGGCAAGGAGGGTTGGTTACACTGACTAATGGCATCGGCCACCAGGTGACACCAGTGACACCTCCATGGTGCGCGCCGTGCGTCTCCATCACGAGGATATGGTTCGTACGAAAACGGCTGTTTCCGGCTCGTCCGCCGTCGTGCTCATTTTTGCAACAACCCCTCCCCAACTCACCCTCCCGCTCTCCCTTTCACACAACCATTCCCCCACGCCTCATCATGCTGGGCCGCTAATTTATTCTGCTCCATCTATTCTGATCTCACGTTGCGTTTTTTTTTTTGTTGGTGGAATGGATGATCCCTTCTCTGCTCTGTATTTCCCGGAAAACATATTTAAGGAGACGGATGTTGGTAGTTCTCGGTGGTATAATTTTTTGCGCTTAGCACCTCATTGTTGCCATGGCGTTTCCGCTACTAACTCTGTAAATCGATTGTCTTTGGCAGTTATTTCTAGCAACACAAGAACGGAATAAAAAAATATACTAATATAATTATGTATGATTTACTAATTAACAAAATATTCTGCAGTAATATCGAGAAAACTCACTATTTTACACGCCCACTCCCTACACCTCTTCATGCTTTTGCCGCTATTATTCTGCTAAGTGTATTTTAATCTCACTTTTAAATTTTTTTAAGGTTGTTTTTTTTCTTTCTCCGCTCTTTATTTCCTGGTCGACGAGGAAAAGATATTCAAGGGTATGAATGTTGGTTTCCCTTGGTGCTTGTATGAGCTTACGCTACGTGCCACACTGTTGTCATCGCATTGACGCCGAGAACTCAAAGGGATTCAGGCTTTGTTGCTTTTTATAACGCAGAAAGGGAAATCGTTAAAGTTTCCGCAGCATGGAGAAAACTCTGAACACGTGTGCATTTCAACGCCACGTGTAATGCCATCATCACAAAGTATCTTGTCTCGAATTGTGCGGTTTCAAGGACCAAATCAGTCTCCTGTGTGTCCTATTACGAGCCTATACTTTTTCCCCCTGGTTCTATTCTCTATTTAATCTGTTCATCATTTTCAACTCTCTTCCTCGTCTCTTCTTTTTCCTCTCCATCACTCTCTCTTGCACGATACTTAAAAAACCATTCCCTCAAAATATATGCCTAATTTAGTTTCCTTTCCTTTTTCCTATCTCAATAGCGTTTTTATAATATATCCTCCATTATTTATTCTTTTAACCTTTGTTTGCCTAGGATTTATATTTTATAACATAGTCTTTCACATCTTCCTTTAAACTTTTAAAGTGCCTGATCGTCAGCTGTTAAAAATATCTCACCTTCAGCTAATTTTGCACTCTTTATCTCTTATATTCTAGTACTAAATCCTTTTTATTTATTTAGAGATTTATTAACTACCTCCTTATTGTAGATATTAAATGACGTAGGTGTGACTCTGCTGTTTTGCCTTTCTAGCTCAAAAAATTATTTAATTATGCCGTTGTTTTGTTAAAAAATCTTATTTGAATAATTTTCAGTAACTTATGTTTTTTATCGTTTACTTATTTTGAGTGCTTTGGCTGTATTCTAAAAAATGGTGGAGAGCATAAGTTAGCGGAACAATTTTATTTGAAATCTGGAAAAAGTAGTCAACAACACCGTAGGATTTTCTTCGTTAGTTTTGAAAGCCAATTATGATATGACGTGAATGAGGTTTTCCGTAACAACATGATCATGAGTTGCTCTTCACTCTTGGAAAACTTCTTTTCTCTTGTATACATAAGCAATGAGATATTTTCGTGTGAAATCAGGAGTTCAGTGCGATCCAGGGTAATAAGCACTATCTTTCTCAACACGATGAAAAAAACTGATATTTAATGTAAATATGTTGGTTTAGTTGTTGATTAAGCGCATTGCACATTTTTCAAACTCTTATATTTTCCTTTCTCTTGTGTACGTTAATTTAAAGTGTTTTTGTAAATTTTCTGGAACGTGTGATTGTGGAATTATATCTTTGTACACTGTTTCATGTACCATATGTCGCAATACTGCGTTAATATCAGTCGTGTAAGATAAAGGTATCACTACTTCCGGGTCTTTTTCTTTGAAATTATGCAGTTCAATATCTTGCATTGATCCGGCGCTAATTTACAACCATATGAGTTGTATGAATGGATATTATATTCACTCCCATAACCACTCGGTCGCATTCTTTGTTTCAGATTTTAAATTGCGTATCATGGAATTAGTTAGACGAATGGCATAGAGGTTGGAGATACAGAAAAAAATTGCAAGAGTAACCGTGTTCGGGAAAACTTAGAGCGGGGAAGGAGATAGTTGAAGGTAAGGGTCCAGAGGCGATAACATTCGCTCCGTTGCTGCGGGAGCCCCAAATCCCCTGGAGTGCTACAGTCGGATCGAACGGTGATGTCCTGCAAATGACGCGGAGCCACGGTGATATCATGGGGGTGGTCAATTCATGGGCAGCTGCAGATAAGGAAGGAAAGGAAGCAATAGGAATGTGGTGCTGTCATAGAATAATGAAGATTCCACCTAAAATCAACAAACATTGTCCAGTAGGATCTGAAATTTTGGAGTGCATGGCATTCACCTCTTTTACTGATACCATGGGGATAAAAATGCTCATTTTAATTATCTCTCATTAAAAAAAATACTTGAATGATATAATTTCTGCAAATTTTTCACCAAATGCATTATTTATGGCTTATTGTAAAGGAAAGAGTTTATGCAGAACGCTAAGTGTGTAAAAAGATAATGAAATTCACTTCCATTTTTTCGTTATTTTAATATATAATATATTAAATAATTATCAATTAAATTTTTTAAAGCTATCAGTCTCGGCATTGATCCAAACTTTGATATTATAACATTTATATATTTAACTTACTATTGAAATTATAAATGTTAGTGTAAATTCATATGCATTTCAAAATTCAAAATTGTCTCCCACGCTGAGTACCGGCTGCACCATGAAAAATGTGCACGGTAGACTTATAGGTACATTAGGTATATTCTAATGCTCCAGACAATAGAAATATGACCTCTAGAATCAATGGTAATATTTTTCGCAAATTATCACCGCAAATATTTTTTATCTTTATTATTTACATATGATTGTGACGACCCTTGACCCTAGGATTGAGCTGAACTGATTAATCCTTGATTGACTTCATCCTTGCGAGAGTTGAACTGAAGATTTAAATTAGTCTTTTTAATATAGAAGATTAGGCTTTTGCTATTTATGCTTTACCTCCGTCGAGTAATTGGAACAACGCTAGCATTGGATCATTATGAATTAATTTATACCTTGTTTGGTTCTCCTAGACTAAGTGGCACGATTCAGTACCTGCCTCTGTTTATCCATAGCCAATAAATCTACTTTTCATACTTGAAATCTATCATGACGCCCAATGATGCATGAAATGGGTCTTTATTATACTTTAAGCTGAGAATTCAGTCAACTTTCCCATGGCGTCCAATTTTATCGATTTCCACCAATTAAAGTTCAAGCAACTAAGTTCAAGTCAAGTTTCTGCCCCTATTCTGCGAGAAATAATGACGTCCAATCGAAATAGCGATCCATCCTAATCGCAATTAGTAGTTTTAGAAATCATAACGTTCAATGACGCATGAAATGAGTTTTAGTATACTTTAAGTTGATAATTCAGTGAACTATCCCGTCAAAATGCAGCAGTTGACCTGTTATTCTGCAATGTAGTTGCCAAATCTGTCTAAAAAAGAAATCGGAAGTTTTCCCCTATTATACGAGTTCCCAGTGCTGTTTCATTCCCATTAAATACGCCAAGCAGGAAATGAAGGTGCAAATTGATTCATCCCCCAATAACAGTGCACTAGAATCCCTGTCAAGTAAGGCTCTCTAAATAATTACCCGGCCAGATATCACATCACCTCGTTAGCAAAGGGTTCATCAAGCGCACATTGCGTTTGCGACACCATGACGTGGAATCGAGTTTCCGATCTCGTTTTTAAGCGCAAGACTGCTCTGATCTCGAGCGTGGAATGCACAAGGCTCCTTAATTGGTGTAACCAGCTTCGCGGTGGCGCCATATGCAACTCCGCCGAATGGCCCAGGTTACCTCCACCCCTGCCCGTCGCAAAGGGGAAATCGTGTGCGATGTTGTTAGTCAAGCTTGATTCGCCGCCTGAAGGCACCGCGTCGGACATACACGGCTGAGGATGAGCCGTAACACCAAGCAGCGCAGGAGACAACCCACTGTTAGCTTGCGACCAAGGTAGCAAAGGGGCTTAAGCTGTGGCGATACAGAACCCTTTCTTGTTCCCGAGAAATACATCGTTGTAAGGATTTGTACCCACAGCCGCATGTGTTGGGGGTTGGGAATTTACGGAGGAGTGAGGAATGAAAGTGGAGCCGTGGTTGTGCCGACGTAGAGCGCGGCATTCTCCTTTCACATTCGCTCCAAGGTATTCGCAAGACGCCGTGAGGAAGGCAACCGTTCCTTCCTCGAAGGATATTACGGATTCCTCGTAGACGAACCGGATCTAATCAGACCCCGATGCCTCCTCATACCCCCTTCTACTCCGCCAAGTAAGCCACCCAATCCCACCCTTTCATCCCTCAAGGGGAGCTGGTCGGCTAAACTGGAGCTCTGCTGCAGGAAAGCTCGGATTCTCGCCGGGGTGGCCCCCCTTGTCCCGAAGCGCTCCTGAGGCAAGAGACTAGCCCACAAGACAGCCGTCCTCAGGTCTTGGTTTCGTCCGGATATCAGGCTGGCGTATTTTTAAAGCGTGCTGGCTTACTATTCCGGGAGATGGTTTCCAATTCCAACGGTAGTAAGATTTTTCAGAGGGATTCTGCAATCCAATTGAGAACTATGACGGGAAAAATGGTGAAATATTCAGTCCGACAACTTGCGTGTAAAGCTTCGTTCGTAAATTGGTATGAATTAGGAGTTATGATTTATTGAAAGAAGTTTACTGTTCAAAACATCATCATCAATTCTAGGTAAGATCAGGAAATATAGCAATGCCTGTAAGTAGTTCTGAAAGTTATATAAAGTAAAAGGATTTCATAATTGAAAGCCAATCTGAACCAATGTTGGTGGATAATTTTTACTGGCCTGAGTTACAGAATTCCGGGGCAAGTCTTAATGATGGGGGTTAAGTCGATGTTTTTATCATTTCATATAGATGGTTGAGTAATAATTTTGTTGGAATCATTCCGTTTCTTTATTCTTTCTAAGGCGCAAAAGAGCATGCAAGCAGAATTTATATTCACCGTCAAATATCATATCAGCTATGGACCGACAGCGAGGTTCCATCCTAGCTTTTATACCATCACGCTCTAACACGTAACACAGTAAATTCCTCTAAAAGTAGAGCATTGGTATGGTCCAATTTTAATTTTTTACCGATTTTGGTAGGAATCATGAGGTATGTTTATAAATATGAGATTGTCCCTTTCAGTCAATTCTTCATTAGAGATTTTTACTCCACTGTTACTTCCAAAACTCAACGGTAGAATTAGACCGCCTTCTCCTCACCCCCCGTGATTTCTGTAATAATTGAAGCGTTGAAAATCTTTATCATGGCTCGTCAGTAAAAGTTGTGTAAAAACCTTAAGATCGATATTTAAAACTAATTGCTAAATGCCTACAAGTCACTTTTCAACGCTCGGACGCCTTATTGCGAAAGGTGCTGCATATTACCAAGGCTCCGCGGTAAGTAATAAGTGTCCTCCCCAAAACAAAGATCTGGATCCTCCAGTGCCAAAAAAAAATATTTTTTTTTATTTTTTTTTAATAAATTTCCCGTTCTCTTTTAGAGTGATGGTGACTCAAAGACATTTCGCTGACCCCCGTGAATGGTCCACTTGTGGGAACAACATGGGGTCAGACAACACGCAGCTCCCACGCACGTGTCAGCTGACGCACGCATAGGGGTCGGTGTGTCCCCTTTGACTATTGACGGCTTGAACAGCTCTCCTCATACTTCCTCATATCTCTCGCTTTCTTTTGCCCTGTAGCGTCGTTTATTACACGGCAGTTCCTCGTTACTCTGTTCTGGAATTCTCCTATTACCTAACATCACTAATGAAATTTCCCCGAAATGAACGCGTTTCGCTTCCTTTGACGTGATCAGACCCACAATTTCGTCGTAAAAGGAAGTTTTATGTAGATAGACCAATTAAGGAAAAAACACATCCTACACAATAATGCAAAAATTGCCACTTAACAAAATAACACCATAATTACATAAAACGCCAAACACCTATTACCCGTAACGGCTGAAAATCGAGTCAGTATTTGTAAACGCAGTTACCAAGATAACGTAGCGTAGCTTATGAAAACCTAAAAATATCTTGCTTTGTCTGTTTTTCTTTCATTGATGGAATCTTGCTTTTTCAGCCATTTTCCAGTGTCGCCTTGAAATTTTTAGAGCGGATTAGAACCAGATGACAGGTCATTTTTATAATATTTACAGGCGTTCACAGGCAGTGTAGGCTACCTTTTTTACGATAAACGTTTTTATTAATCGCTTCTGGGTAAGTATTAATGATTTCATGCTTTTTTACTACAGTAGTTGTCATCTGGCGCCATCTTTAACTCGTCCGCCTAATGGACAGGAGAGTTCAGGTTTGAATTGTAGAAAAGTTGATTCTTTTCCATACATCTTTAAATGTTGCTTTCAAGTTGACATTACGCGTCTCCCGATGCTTTAGGCTTTGACTTTTCGTACGGAAAAAGCGTGCGTTTTTTATTGTTTATTTTAATCTAATTCATATCAGTTTCTGCTCTCCGATTGCGACTCCACTCTTATTCTTACCTACGTTTCTACATTGCATTACCTAACAGAACAATGAGAGCATACAAATAATTGTGAAATTCTGTGTGACTTTTCAAAAGAAAGAAATTTTCATAGAAAATCTACATGTCTTAAAAAAAAAAAACACGGTAGAGGACAGCTAGATATATTTTTTCATAATCGAGAATGGTGTATGTCCATTTACGGATGATCGAACGCTCAGTTTGTGGACCGCTCTCTTCTCCAGTTCGATTCTTTGTGAAACTTGTATTTTCAACAAAAAGTTTTACTTTTACTTGCAAATATACTTCCTCAATCGGCATAAAGTTGTATTAATATTAATTAAAGTAAGATAGGGTTTCAATTCAAAAACAAAATATTTTCAATTTCATGCACAATCATACTGCTGTGAGTCGGTAAAATAATGTCTACGTATTCGACATCCAGAGAAAGATGCATGTTTTACTTACACCATCTTCAGACTTTGTAGTCATTTGATGCACTTTTGTGGAGAGTTAATAAATGGAAGTTTTAAATTGAAAGAGAATAACTTGGAGAAGTATATATTTACCATCTCTCCCATTAATACTAGCAATATTATTGAACATCCAGAAAAAATCGATTATATTTTCCAATCAAAATATACCCTTAAACATGGAAAATAAGAGTCAAAATTTTAAATTTTATTTTTAATTTTCTTGTTTAGAATACCAGAGTATTTCAATTACGATTTCTACATCCTTACAGTCTAAAACTTTTCATTACATTGATTTTGTACTAACATAAAATGCCTAATAATTTGTCCTGTTGTCAAAACCAAATTAAATAATTATTTACTCTAATCTTGGGAAGCTTCTACCGTGAAATTCGCCAATATTTTAGATGTTTTCTCATATTTTTTACTTTAAATTTTAAATTTATACATTCACCTTTCGAAATGCATATAATTTTAACCATTAAATTATTTTTTTATGTTCATGCCTTAGCTTCAGTAACCTTTTTAACTCGTAAATATTTGTTTTCATTCAAACTATCGCCCTACCTTGTTTGCTGAATTAAATAAGGGAGGATTATCGGTTTAACCATTTCGTTCATCATGGGAAATCAGTGGTTACTGGTTATACTTATCAATCATAAAATCAGGGAGACCAAATGTATGGATAAAAATTAACTTATTATCTCTAGAATCACCGAAATATCAGCTTTAGTACATAATGTTTTATAATTTATGAATTGATTAATCATTATCGCACTCTTAAATTCAAGGTTGATTCATACACATGGAATATTCCGTTAAATCCTTGTTGAACCACTAATGCACGTGCACGAGGATGCAAAAAGTTTTAATTTTCACAATTGTCTATCAAGTTCGTACTAGCTTCAATACCGGGCGTATTGTTCTAATTAATTCCCCATTACATTTTTTATGAACGAAAAGTTACATTGCATTTGTAATTGAACCTTTCGGCAAAATTTTATTTCACATGCTTAGTAGTCTATTTTGGCATCATCTTACATTTTTTATGAAAAATTTAACCGATAAAGCGCCGATAAGATTGCATTTTTTATTTTCCCTATCAGTCCGTAAGTCACTCTCTAACTCTATTCCTCCATTCCGTTCTCTCTTCTTCTCTCTTGCCTTTAAATTATTTTCCTTGCGGGCTAAGAAAGGCGCTTTCTCAATTTAAAAGCGAAAGGTAAGTGAAGAATTCCTGTTACGAGATTTATGTGATTATAGGCATGAATTTGTTATGTGAAAAGGAAAAGGATATAAACAATCTTTAAACTGCGAATATGACACTGAGATTAAGGAAGTAGAGTTCCAAGAAAGATCGGTCCCCATTGTCTGAGAAGCGATAAGGGTTTAGGCGCTGGGTTTAACAACAGGGGGAAGCGGATGCGTGATATCCAGTTAACTGCACGTTTCAAACCTAATGACGGCGCGTGGCTGATTCTTTGTTGTTTTTCATTTCACATTGTTTTTATTTTATTTAAGAGGAACCACTTTCACTTCCACGAATCATTCGATGGGTTTGTTGTCGTCCCGATGGAAGGTAACGCGGAGGCAGCGGCTAGGGATTTCCTTTTTGGAGGTGGTAAGGGTTGTATGTCGGGATTAGAGAATGGGTGGACTCGTTCAGGGAAGGGGAGAGGCGTTCAGGGAAGGGGTATTTGTGGGTCACGAGGGGTTGCAGATGACTGAAAAGGGGAGAAGGGGTGATGTAACTCCTTACCTATCGGGAAGAACGGCAGGGTCCTGACAGAGAATAGACAGTGGTTGTAAAGAGCGAGGAGACTTGGCGGTACGCGCAGGCGCAGAACGGATAACGAAGGAGAGGAAAATGGAGAGGAGGGTGAAAAATAGTAAAAGAGGGACGACTGAGAGGGTTCAAATTATACTTGGATAAATTATACTGTATTCAATTTTATTTCGCGTTCATTCTTTTATCACTGAACAATGAAAGACTTAAAAAACTGCTTGAGAATGCATGGCATAAAAATGGGACACGAAATATATATGCAAGCTATTGCGATTTATGCGTGCACGAAAGAAATAATAATTAGCTAATATTTCCTTGACCGATTAAGAACAATATGACGCCATTCCAGTAATAAATTGGATGTAATATTTTGACTATTTCTATATGGAACTCAATAAAATTGACGGAGTCAGTTGACTTGGCCGATAAAAGATGACAGGAAAAGAATGAAAGCTAAAAAACCAATCATATAGCAAGAAAACCAATCATATAGCAAGAAAACCAATCATATAGCTAACTAAAGATAGAAAGTCAGTTGTTGAAATTGGTAATTAAAAGAGGCGTGCGAGATCTTATGTTATTGTTGCAATGAGCGAAAAAAAAGTGGAAGGAAACCAGTCGTCGGCATTGGTCCTGTCTTCATAATCACTCCAATCCTCGGGATAACGTCCCATTCAATAGACGCTGTGTTGCATGAAGCGCTTTGCACAAAGTACTCGAGCAGACATCGGGCAGTCTTCGAT
Source organism: Ischnura elegans (assembly GCF_921293095.1). Classification (NCBI taxonomy): domain Eukaryota; kingdom Metazoa; phylum Arthropoda; class Insecta; order Odonata; family Coenagrionidae; genus Ischnura; species Ischnura elegans. The sequence goes on from NC_060246.1 coordinate 117,497,636, forward strand.
AAAATCTCCACCACAGCTGGAATTCGAACCCGGGCCCTCGGGTTGGGAAGTTAACTCTCAATTAATCATACCAAGCCGATCACATTTATTGAGGCATTTTCAGGATTTAGCATAAGAAGAGTTATTCTATAAGATTTAATAAGATGGTGGAGGAAGACTAGAAGCTTAGTGGAAGTATCTCTTTTTTCCCAAGTGCATTTCCTCGGAAATTCTTCTCGGGTTCCATACCAGGTTAATTCAGTCAGTGACACGCCTTGGAAATTCAGACAGTAACACACCTTGAATGGAAGACAAAACGTTTTCCGAAACGTCGGCCTATACCTACGGTTAAACGAACCTGGTGAAGAACCCTGGAAGAATACCTGAATATTATTCATCAGGAAAAATTAAAATCGATTATTATTATCTCCCTTTTCAGAATAACTTAAAATCTCAAGAAGGTAAACTTTTTCATACATTCCCAAAGCACACAACTCTATCAAATCTAACTCGTTCTATTCCTACCTTTCCTTTGGCCCGTCATTCATCTCTAGCGCATCGCTTCTCTCTGACCAGCGCGTGCAATAGTTTTTCGGTCCATGATCCGACTGTTTTACCCTCAACACACATCAATACCTCCCGGCCATATACATCCTCCCCCGTCCGCTCCACTGCCCGCCTTTTTCCGATTGATCTCCTCTCAGCGCCGTTCATCCCTCGGATGTTTAACTCCTCATCCCACTCCCCTGCCTCCCTTCCAACCTCTCCCCAACACTCCTCCTTTCATGCCATCCGCAGACGGGCAGTATAGGGCGGCCACCGCATGCACACTCTCCTTCACCTCCTCCCAGTATCTCTTTCACTTCCTCCCTCTGTTGCTCTTTCTCTATCTTCCTCGTCGATTTATATCGCCGAGGTTCGGTTGCGCGGCTGGGCTGCCTTTGTGCCGGAAGCGCGAACTGAGTTTGGTCGGCCGCGGTGACGGTACCTTGTGTACTCGGCCTTCCCCAATCCCCCTCCCCTCCTCAGCTGCTGCTGTCAAAATATCTCATGGATTTGATGTTTGGGGTTTCTGTAGCTATGGCAATGCGTGCGGGAGGGGCGGGGGGGGATTTGGGGGAATATGTTGACCGAGCGAGCGTTGCGGGAAAGAGGGGAGTAGGAAGATGATCAAGTTTTCCCCGTGCAGCCAGCCGCAAGGAATATTTGGCTGTTTGTTAGCTTCCAGCTGCCCACCTCTCCCCTTCCTCGGGCTTGTATAAGGCTAAAAAGTGGTATTGAAATGGATTGCGGACGACTGGTGCTGAGTGATGAACATAGATATGAAAGATAAACTTCATTAAGACTTGAGAGAATTTCCTTCGGCTTACCAAATAGACAACTCTGATACGCTGATCCTCATCACAATGCGGTAGATAACAAAATATGGTACCGTAGCGCTTTGCTAGCAGAGCGCTTTCGGAGCGTAAAATGACAAACGCATAATTTTAATCTATATACATCAAAGCCCACTTACGACCACTCACGCATACAAATGTTTGGGGTGAACGAGAAGGGATGCGACAAAAAGTCTGATGACGACCCCCTCTAAAATTATCTGAAATCCCAGGAAAAATTGTGAAAACACTAAATTTTCCATTATACAAAGGATTTAAAACTAATTGATGGGTAAGGAATTAAAGCAAAAATATAATGAATATGAGATAGGATATTAAAAAAGTAATTATTGAAAATTCAATTACCTAATGGCTTCTTTCCATATGATAAAAAGTTGTTTACATCAAAGACGTTTATTCAAACGAAAAGAGGAGATATATAAGGTAGGAAATTACTCATTGTTGTTGATAAATTACATTCTGTATATGGATTTTCGGTGTTATCAAAATCGATAGTGTGTTTGTCATTAATTCAATAGTTAACAAGTGCACATAATGCCATTTTAAAAAGATGATTCGTGCTGTTGGATGTAATTCCTGTCTTGTTGTCTATACTTAATTGCAGTTGAAAGATTTCTAGACAAACCTTCCATAAAAGATAGGTAGGTAAAAATGATTTTATTTTTATTGATTGTGATGGCGATAACGTTTTATTTATTTACGTTCTTTTTTCCGGTAATACCCTTAATAATGTGCAATGTTATATTATCATCTTCTATTCACCAGAAGATTTTACTACATATTATATTGGATATTAAAGCTGTTTGGAGATGTTTGAGTATCTCGACTCATTAAAACTTTAAATAGAGGTATTCCTGAAGTGGTATCATTCGCGATCATGATAAGTAATCTTTCGATAAAATTCGTCATACTAACCCCAATTCATGCGAAGGATCATTTGCACTAGATATTGGTATTCAGTTTTTACGTAATTCTATTGTGTGCATCATCCTCTCTTAAGCTTACGAAGGGAAACCGCTGTCACACCTTATTCATATTCCAGGAAATTGATTGAGTAATTTGAAAAATAATTAAGAAACGTTTTTTTTTTTTAATATTAGTCATGGCAACCGACTCGCCTGGTCAATAGAGTATATTATTACGCGTGTGGACCCGTGTTCAATACCTTAAGTAGCCACATTTCTTCTCCGATTTTTTCGTATTTATTTTGCGGAAACCTACATTTAACTCCTAATTTTATGATTTTCAATCAGAAAAAGGTTTTCTGGGTGGAAAATCATTCATCGGCTCACGCTACATCGGGATTATTATTCGTTTGATCTTAGTCGTTTTATCAAACTAATGGGTGCCATGTTGATAGTATTTATCGAACTACGTTTATCAAGCTTGTTTGGTTAAAGTAACAGAAATATACAATGCTCCACATGTATCCAAATTGCGATTAGTTTGATCAGAAACTGGTATTTTTAACTACACTTTTTGCAGTGTTTACTCGCTTTATGTAATGCTTATCAATTAAAATGTAGTTAATTGCAGTTCATTGTATTTCGTAAAGTCGTTATGTTAATATATTACGTATGAATTGAGTGTTACAGTGGAATATGCTCTCAACGTTTTTTGTATGTGAATTGAATACATTATAGAAACTATGTCTGACTCATAGAAATGTATTTTATTTTTTAAGTACCTCAGAAAAACGTTTCTCTTTTATAAAAAATAATTTTCATATAGAAACCTACGTACCATACGCTCGTTTTACTTGAAAGTGGAAATATTGCTTATATCTAATCTAGCCCACTGAAAAGTAAACGTTCCTCAAGGAACAAAGGAGAGACAAAAATTATATCACCTTCCAAAGTGACCATAACAAGCCGCAGGCCTTTTTAGGGGGGTCTGAGGGGGCAGAGCCCCACCAGCGAGCAAAAGCGAGTTAACCCATTATAATCCAATGCTGCTTCTAAGCAGCATCAAAAATGTATATATTTTCAACTCTATTCTAAAAAGATTTACACTACGTTTTCTTTTGTGCTGTAAAGGTGAATGGTGAATTATGAAGCTGCCAAAATAATTATGATTGAGTAGAAAATTTACATATTGAGAAGTCTTGAAATTTAATTTATGACAGAAACAGCTCTGAGTTAGAAAGGGTTAACTTTATTGGTAATTTTTGCTCGTTTAAAAAATTATTCTTAAGTATTTATAACTTCATGGGAACATAATTTATAATTTAATTTATATAATCTGTATATCTTACATGTATATTGAATTAATTTAGTCGACACAGAAAATTGTTATCTTCTAAATGAGTAATCTGCCGTAATAGTTATTTAATCCTTGATAGAATGCATTGAATGAATGAGTGGGAATAATCCAAAATTTTGAATACTTATAGGTCAAACCCATGGGAAGTTAAATTGACCATAAAGGTTTTTTTTACACTCCAATCCTATCGCAGTGAGGCCTTAAGTAAATTTTAACCATGCAACTTGCAATAGCTATAATAACAGAAATTTTTAAAAATTGTTAATTTACTAATTTTGGCTGAAATAAATGCATATTTTACTACAAATGGTATCGCGCTTTTGGTTGATACAATGTTTAATATTAGGTAATCATCTATACGGCATCAAATAAGATAGTGCATTCGTCATAGGAACAAATATTCTCGTTTAAACTTGTCTCTTTAGACTTATATCGATTGTATTATTTCGCGTTGTGTAGGCTAAAAAATGTTTCACTCATTTTACAATGATACTTCTATGAAACCCGTTCAATCAAATGTGGTGAGTTACTTTACTAGGCCGTAACCAATTTTTCGAATTTGGGGCGGATTTGTGTTCGCCTTTCCTATGAAATGTGATGATCTTGCAATTCTCAGGTCTTGTTTTTCCCAGATAGCTGAAAAATGAACGAAGCGTTGGTGAATATAGAGGGATAAACGTATCTTATCGATATAAATGTTTTCTGAGAGGTTTTTCAGTACGTCCGCGTGGGCTTATATTCGCCTCCTTTGTCAATTCGTGCTGATAAAATTCAAATATTGTCAATTTTTACTACTGGCGTTGTTGGAATCTGAGCTTCCTTATTTGTTTTGTTGTTGAATATTCACGCAGCCCCGAAGAGGATTTATCTTATTCTCCAACTGCATAAACTAGCGACCGTTTGTTAAATTTCATCTCTGATCAAATATAAGGTGTTCAGATGCATGAATGAGCGTGTTTTGTGTTGAGGCGCTTCGTACTATTCTGGAAGAAAGATCAGTTTGCGCTTGCAAAAGCTCCCTTCATGCGCTCAACGTATGGATGGATAGGTTTTTAGGGCGTTTCCAATGAGACAGTCCAGCATTTGACCGTTCTTCCAACCTTAGTCCGAAATCCCGTATCTATTTCCCAGACTTCTTTCTTTGCACTGTGAGTGATAATCATAGGCCTTGCCTTCGACAAGTTGCCTTAGCGTATGTATAGAAAGTGATTTCCCTGCTGTCCTTAGAGAAAATATTGAGTTTTCGTATTTGTACTTATCATAACAACTTTGACCAAGGCCGGAATTAGGAGTTTTCTCTGTTGACAAAAATTAGTTTTCGCTCCCCTCCACTGATTCTTCAGTCGCTCCCTCCCTCCCCCTTCTCCACCACTAAAACATAATACAGCCATAAGCTATATTTTTTAGATACAGTAGTTGAAATTATACACTGTATGTTTGTTATTAAGGAGTTTAATATATTTTATTGTTTAATAATTTATAAATTAGTAATCATTTTTAAATAATATCATGATAAAAATTAAAAAAATTATAAATAAAATTGAATTTATTACATTTTTTTAATGAATAGCATTTTTAAATAAAATTTCCAAATTTTGCTCTTGACATCTGCTGCCAAGGGCACGTGCCCCCTCCGACCCCCCTTTTGTTCCGGTCCAGTACTTGAGTATTAATGCTGTATCCGAGATGGAGTAATATTCCTTGCTTCGCCTTTCTTCTGCCCGAGGTGTCGCAAACGCTCTGTCTAAAGACCTCTATGATATTCATCCCGGCAGTCACATCCATGTCCACTTCTTGCCATCTCTCCGCATATCCCAGTAATTCCTCCTCACTCATATTCCTCCCTTCCCTTAACTCCTCGTTGAGTCAACCTCCGCCTTCCTCTTTATAGCTCTCTATTTCTTGCTCACTCACAATTTCCAGCGAAGGCAATATCCTCCCCCTCCATTCGTCTCTATAAATCCCTTTTTTTTACCCCTCCGCGTGTCTTCTCCCCCAGCTCGCTCGCTCGCTCGCTCGATCCCCTTTTCCACCCTACCATTGATCCTCTGTGTCTCTTTGGGGAATAGAAAAAAGGCCCGCTAGTCGAATGCGTGTACTTGTGAGCTTTGAAAATTGGGGGTGGGCTGCATTTTGCTTTGTCTTCTGAACTGATAAAATTTCAAATGAAATACATTTTCAATATGAAATTTTTTATAGGATCCGGATTAAATTTGTTCAGCTTGCTCAATTAACTTAGGTTTCTAGTACTATCGGTTGATCTAGGGAAATGATGGATGCTATGTGTGAGAGATTGAATTAATTTACCATAACTTCTGTATTCAAACCTAATTCAAAAATTGCGCCTCAATTAACTGGCTCACAATTGGATCATCGTCAAAGATGGTCGCCAGCACGATTAGTTATACGGCGAGATTTTTTTTACGCCTATTTATGCTGGCAGTTGTCTGATACAATAATACTAACTATTTTGAGGATTGATTTATCTTTCAGGAGTTTTTTCATGATTTTAGCTGGACTTATGGATTTTATTATATTTAAATACAACATAAACGGTATGCATTAACTCTATGGCGTATTTTTGCATACTTCCTTAATGAAAGGGCATGAAAAATTACAGGAATGATTAAGGCTAATAAGTCAATGATTTTTCCCAGAAAGCTTTTGTTCCTATATCGGCCTGTCACCTCTAATTCACCGTGTCCTTGACATGTACAGGGACATTACAGTAGTGCATCTATAACGTACACGATGAACTTTCGTTAGCTTCGATGGAGAATTTCCCATATAGGTAACTTAATAGATGTCAGGAATAATGAGGTTGAGATTTTCCTTGAGTAATTTCACCAAGATACATTATATTAAATACGTATATTGACTCTATTTTAAGACTAGTAGGTATTTAGTATTTATGTTGGAAAAAGGCCAAATCTCTGGCTTAAGCGATCGAAATTGTTATCTATTTTACTCCGTATGTACTCTATATGACGTCATCTTCACTGATGTAACCATTTTCGTTTGGTATATTATGCTTGTGACCTGATATGGAGAGTGTAGCTTGGCTTCCAAGGGAGAAATCTTCCTGTTGGGGTCACGTTCCGTGCATTGTTACATTAGCATCACGTCGAACCGTTCGCAGTCCGTGCCTATAGATAAGGTGGTCCTTCTGTGGCGTGATATCTAAACTAACGGCTCTGCATGGAGGAGGGTGCCCTGTGACACTTTCGAGCTCGTTACACAGCCATTAGCCTTAATTATATATAGTGCGCGGCTGGAATGCATTCCCCTTTAGATGAAGTACAGTCTAAAAGCCGCGGGCCTAAGCGCTTGATGCTGGTCGCAAGATGCAGAGCACATAACACTAACCATCGGTGAAAGAAACTTCGCCATTGTGTGTACATGGTAGGGGCCATGCTATTCCGCAGGTTACCCGATCGCATCTTGATTATCAGTCTCAGCGTCTATGGATACTTTGATGCCTCTAATCTTTTTTAAGCTAAATGAATAAATTGCATCTGTGTTGAACTTTAAGAGAGCAATGATGTACCTTGGCACGAGCAAAAATATGATTTCAAACGGGATGTGCATTCAAAACACTCTCTCGTGATTCACCTTTGTGGCGGGACAAAATTTTCTAGGGAAATCGTTTGAATTCAATGTCAAATATTCCCATACGAATGTTCGGGTGTATAGCCTACGACGGCTCATAAGGCATTATTAATTAAACTTTATAGTGCTTTCTTTAAATGCATGATTTGGCTCTTGTTAAAGTGAGAGGTTTTGAGAGTTTGTAAGCTTCTCTACTTGAAAATGTGAGCGACTGGAGTGCGGGAATATATGTGCATGCTTTTAGTGATGCATCTTTTGACGTTAGGTAGAGAAGATGGAGAAGGCGTCATTATCGGGGACGTCAGTATTTCTTAAAATAATTAATTAAGTTTAATAAATTGTAATTACAGTTACATTTTTACAATAATTTTTCCATCTCTGAACGTTATTTGGCTTATTTCACTCGCAACATTTTCCAAAGAGAAAGATCTTATTCCTGTGTACATCCCTCGGCATCGATGCACGAGATGGTACTTGGTAGTATCGTGTGAAATGTTTTTTTTCTATTCAGTAATTGGTAAATAGCTTGAATATTGTTTTTCTGGCCATTTCACCTCTTATTTGTATTTGCGTACGCTTTGAATGCGATTGCGTTTCGTGGTATACTTTCATCGAGAGGTTTTACTCACCGAGCACCATTTGTCACCATGGAGAGCAAGGATTCTCCTCTACGGCGAGGACCCAGAATGATCTTACCATTTAATGACTCATTAGGGGAGAGAGAGGAAGGCAGAGGGAGAAGACACAATGAAGGAGCCATTTGGCAGTTATGAAGGAGGAGAATGGGGTGCGGCAAGAAGAAGCGACAAAGGCGGTCGAAATGCCTTCTCCGTCCAACTGGTGCGAGACTGCGAGACTTGAGATGATGAGCGACTGGGGTTCGGGAAAATATGTGTATGCTTCGAGTGATGATTGAGGGAGAGCGGAGAAAAGGATGAGATTAGCGGAGAGTGGAATGGAGGCAGAGAAATGTGCGAATAACGGAAAGAAAAATGTCGTTTCACCTCTCCTACTCGTCTTTGTCTCCCCCTCACCGCCCACATGCCCTTCATATTTATGCGCACCGCCTTCCTCTGTGACTCAGTTCGGTGAGCACTTTAAAGCTGACTGACTCCCTCGGCGTTCCTCATCCCGTCCCCCTTTTCCATATTTCCTCCCTATCCATTCGTAGAGGTGTCTTGTGTTATCTCGGTATTGCGAGTGAGTTTGTATCTGGGTCAGTGAAATGGCTAAAATAAACAGGGGATTTTTATGGAAGATGTTCTTGAGTGGCCAAATTTTAATTAATAGCCTCTATTATCAAAACTTAACTATTATTTCTGATTTCTTTAGTACCATAGGAAAACAGATCACGGTATATTGATAACTATCGTGTTCGCTATCTACGGCTTGTAATTGAATCGGGATTACACATTTGGAATGGAATTTTCTTCACAATCCGCCTAACTTACGTTGCACACTTTTTATTGGAATATACATGAATTAGAAGGCAGGGAAACAAATCGTATTTTATCCCGGGAAGGAGAAGATAAAATCATGACGTGAATGAAGGGTACTGCGTATGCTTCAAATAATCTACATTTTCGTTTTTCTTTTGATCTAGTGAGTTCGCCTGAAGAGTTAATATCGTCCATTGAATGTAAAAAGTGTGTCTATATCAGTTGAGATGATGTTAGGAATTGTGACGGGAATGCATGAAATTATTTCAATAAATTAAGGGCAGATGTAATAGAAACTCATGGTGTTTTGGTCAAAAGCGTTGCCTAATTTTTCCAAGTGTTCCACTCCATCCACGCTCAAATTCCATTCATACCGACTCCAGAGTATTATCAGCCGATGTGGCGCAAAAATTACTGAGGAGAATCCTCCAGTCTATCGCTAAATGCGATGTCACATGCCTCGCATTTCAATGGGATTACAAAAGCCCCCATTTGCGTCTCTGATGGTGTTGCGATCCGAATTTATGGGGAAATACTGTATAATTAGGGCTATGAGCTGAAATTTATGGTCGTAATGATATGATGAAGTATCGTGATCATAAAGTTTCCAATTTCACTCCTCGCTAGTGCATATATATTCCATTACAAATATTGAGAATGAATTAAATATGACTTCTCCGTTCCATTCATTTATTTATTGTAAAAACAAACAACGCGTTTCAATGCGCTTCGTCATGTTCTGGTCGATTAGATGCTAAATTCCCGCGCAACGGAATAGCAGATAAAAACTATACCCTAGGGGAGGGCAAATACAAAGAAGGGGAAGGAGGAAGAGGAGGGGCAGAGTTAGGAAAACAGCAATAGGGAATAGTCGAAGTCAATAAGGGAATATATGATTTTCGAGCCAGAAGGAAAGGCCGAGGAAGGTTAAGTAATCACGTGAAATTGAGAAGAAGGGTCAAGGGAATTACGTAGAGGAGGTAAAAGCCCTTCCTGCAGACGCTTGATTTTTGGTGCCCCTTTTGGAGCACTCCCTACAGTTTTCAAATGTCCGCTGCGTGGCGATGAATTGAGAGCGATACTTGTATTCTCAAAAATCACTAAATTATGCTTATATTCGTGAGGAATAGTGTTGAAATGTCCTTACTTTGATTCATGAAATCACCAATAGTGAAAATTTTGGTTTTTCAGCCCAAATTTATAATTGCTCCGTGATATACGGATCGCTCTGCGCGTCTGCGACGCGAGTGACGACTTTGTACTCCTATTTTAATACGCGGAGGGTGACAATATAACTAAGGTTAACTGGAGAATCCTCTATTGTAATATTCGTCTGATGGATGACGGGAGTACAGATAAATTGCTCTTCACTCATCGCCGCTCTGTGGTCGCCTATGATAACCAATTAAAATGGTCCTGAAGTGACAACATAAATCAAATTTCTACGGGACGGACTGTGGCCTCTCCTGTGTAGTCCCTTTGCTATTTGTAAACTCGCTTGAGAATTGTCCACCGCGTTCATCTTTTTCAGTGACACCACCAGATTTGCGACACACCCCCATCCCTCTTTTCATTTTCTCCTTACCGTGGACTGAGTCGCTGACGTTGCCACTGCTGCGGACTCCCGTCGCCTCCCCGATAAATAATAAAAACAAACCCACCCCTCACTTACTTCACTCGTCCCACTTTTCCTGCGAGAAAACCCTATTTTTGAATAAACGCTTTCATGAAACGTGCGTTTAACTTTTAGGATGTAATCGCGCCGATCCCTAAATGTGTTGGCGAAGTCTCTCTTCCTCTGTGGACTTAATTGTTTCGCAAAATTCCATTCCCGGGAGGCAAAGAGAGTTTTCAAAGCGCTGCTGCTGCGAGTGGGCTCTCGCCTTATGGCGGTGGGCGAGATGAGCGAGCGCGATGAATTCGCGGCTCGAAAGAGGTGACTCCGTCAAAAGACGGAGGAGTGTGTCCATTCTTGCGATTTGCGATCCAGTTTCCCTTCCTTCTCACGAGTACAAAGTGACGCCGTTAAAGGCTCATTTTTTTTAAGTATCTTAAAGAGGACCCTGCGCTCCCGCTGCACCGGTCGTATTTAAAAAAAAAATATATATATACATATGTATTTCTTGTTGTATTACTTGTTCGGTACTAGAACAAATATCTAGAAAATTTCAAGGTATGAAATGATGTAATAATAATATATTCGAGGTTTAACTGAGAACTTCAGGCTTGACTTTGTGAAACCTCTCAATATTGTAAATAAAGGAGTAAAACTTGGTCATGTTCACTATTACTTTATATTAATGTGGGCACGACCCGGGTTTCGTAACGTACATATTCAGATAACACCTTCACCTGAAGGTGTCACTAAGTTACGAAACCCGGGTCGTGCCCGTATTAATATAATAGTGAACCAGGCAAAGTTTTACTCCTTTATATCCAATATATTTGAGGGGCTTGATGTGGCTAGAATGTTTGGTTTCCCACCCCAAATCCCGGTAATTTCAAGTATATATGCTCAATAATTTCAAGTATATATGCTCATTACTTTCACCATCAAGTAATTACATAGTGTTAATATCGCCGCAGTCAACTTCCAGTTAAAAATTCGATAAAGGCAACAGCTGATGCTTAACTATTGATGATTTTATTAATATAATTTCCCAGAAGTTTGCACCATTTAAAATAGAAAGAAATAATATTTACCCTTTAAGTGCCAATTTCATCATTACTTAGAAAGTCTTCTTACAAAATTGGAAAAAATGGTTTGAAAATGAAACGCTTTTATTCTTCGGCGCACGTGGAGCAACGAGTTGATTCCGAGGGCACTTCATCGCCTCGCCCACCCACTCTGCGATTTAATTCGCGCCGCCACCTCCAATTTTTTCACAATTTCCCGGTGTGCAGGAGAACGAACTGGGGGAGGGTGACTAGAGCTCCGTCGCCGCCTCCTACCATTACCAAGTTTTTTGAGTGATACCCATCGCTCATGAAAATAAAAATGCGCGGTGGTAACATCCACGTGGCTGATCAATATATCGCTCGCTTCAATTGATACACGTCATCGATTAAAACTTAATTGATTTCCGTTGCTGGGTGATGAGGACGCCGATCAAGTTTTGCTCATATCGCCCGCCTTTCCCAACTCCCATTCCCTTTCGCCTTTAGGGAAGGGGTTCGTTTCATGGGGAACGGGAGAGTGAGGGGAATTGCTGTACTGAAGGGAGAGACAGTGGTGAGATATCGCTCCCAAGTTATCCTCCTGTATGAAATTTCATTTCCCTATATTCTCCACCACTTTAGCTCGATTGATATATTCTGTCAATTCATTTGAATGAAGCAGGCAAAAGTAATACTGGGACTAAGTATAGTACAGTAATAGCATATCGGGACTAGTCACGGTGATGACTTATAGGGGGTGACCCTCAATGCACCAAAGAGGTTGTAAATATGTGGAGGGGGGGCACCACTGGTTTCGAGCGTGTAGCGAAGTGTCGCCGGAATGAGGGAGCTTGGGTAAGACAATCCTCGCCCACTTTGGCCAAAACATTGACAATCCCATAAGGGTCTATGCTTGCTATTTGGTGAAATTTTTGGATATAACTCGTTAATACATTAAAATAAACTATGGGCCGCAAAATGTAAACCTTTTTTCTTATTACATTAGTAGGATTCGCGAAGTGATGACTCAAACATCTCAAACACCAGGGAAAAATTATTATCAACCACCACGGTTACGTTCTACATCCAGCTCAGCTGAGAACAAAATTTTACGATTGTAAAGTAGTCATTTACCTGCACTTATACCAGTATTTAATTTTATTATAACCAACTGAAATCTAACAATTACGCTAATAAAGTTTATGCTCAAGGAAATTCTCACCAGTAAAGTGGCTAACAGATACAGAGTTTATACATTGAAAGAATTATCGCGAAAGATAGGAAAAATCCGATGACAATCACCGGCAAAACACAAATGATTATGGTAGCATTTTTCACTTAATGTAGTTCGTTCTCAGAACAAAACTTAGCCACCTTAAGTATCAGTCAAAGACTAAGTTCAAAAATTGTCAAACTAAGATGGCGGAACTAAAAACTCGGAAACAACGACTCCAGATATGTACAACCTCCTTGCAATGCACAACTATACGAAATTTCCACCGAGAAAATTCATTCGCCTTGACAGGGAATCGAACCGGGATCCGCAGATTTCCATACGAGCCAGTTAAGCTGCAGTTCCTCTCCGGCTGTGGCGCAAAGGGCACAGTTTGGACTGCTATTCACATAATATGCTCAGCAGTCCATAAAATCTTTTCCGGTAGAGTCCACAAATTTTCCTTGAAGGTATTGACGTCTCGGTTGCTGAATTGGCTAATGCAGACGACCGGAAATCGAGATAACCTGGTTTGAATTCCGGTTAGGGTGAATGAATTCTCTCTGTGAAATTTTCGCACATCAAGTAAAATTAGTAGGTGATCTCCCACTTGGAGGATAGCCATAAGTCGAAAAAGTCGTATTCACGATGGTAATGACAAGATGTCAATTGGCTTTGATATTTCACTATCATTACCTACAATCATGCGGTGTTCATCGAGTATTTAAATTTCTGTTGACGCGTCGAAGTTGGCTGCTATTACTGTCGACTATTGCGCTCAACTCGTTCACCTGGACTATGGACAGTTACTACAAACATTAAAGTGCTTCGCAGTCAGTGTTTAGAACAGATTATATCCTACCGTGGATTTCCTCGAGTCATTATTATGGTCAGTTTTATATTCAACGCTGCTGCAGTTATTAGATGATGGACCACTGATAATCATAGGCCCTCTGCAAGATGGCAAGAATTACTTATCCTTGACCATTGAGTGCCAAATACTTTCCCGGTGGCGGCGTCAAACAAGCAATTAACAAACTGGAGGGTACGGATTCGAATCCCGTCTGGGTAGGTTGGCCCTATCTAGGGCGTGGATATCTCACTGTGTTTATTGTCAGCTTGACACAGAACCGCGGCTTAAAAGACTAATACAGTACTATTTCGATATCATAGAAAGAAATAAAAATAAATAAATAGTTATCATGGGTCACAAAAGTTGCCATAGATAATTTTTTTGGGGTTTCAATCCACGTGTACATCGTGTATTGCCAAATCTTTTATCAGGTTACGATAAATCGAATCGTTTAAGAAACCTACCATCCCCAACTGCATCCCCTCGTGTGACAAGCGGAATGGAATTAGGGCAAAAGGGGAGGATGTCGGTTGGGTAAGGCCTTGGCTACCCTTGAAGAAAGGGCATCGGTGGTTCATGAGCCGAATATGCCATTAAGGTCGTTATCCAACCCTTTATGACAGCCATTCAACTCGACGCACCTAATCTCCCCGCTTCCGCGTGACTCGCCGTCTGCTGCTCTTTGCGACTCTCCCTCATCACTCGCCGCAATCTTCTCTACTTTCCGTGTCCTCCCTTCCTCTCTTTCATATACCTCAACTCCCTCATGTCTACAAGTAGGTGTGTGCAGAAGCTTAGCAGTCCCTGTGAAAGTTTACGATATTGTGCAGTAGACAATAATAGAGACTTGAAGCGCCTAAAATATACGAAACAGGAGAAATCGGCGAGTCAGAGTTATACATGCCAACATCGGACGACAATTTCTATTGAATTTATTTCCTGGGAAAAAATAATATAAGTGTTCCAATTTAAATAATGATTGATTTCACAATATACTATGAACTCTTATGAGGACTTAGAAGCTGAAAATGTGGGAGGGTGAGAGTGGTCATTAAAACTCCGGTTGAAACAATATCACCATCCGTTAGTGATTAGAATGTCGCTGCATTTGCTGGACTAATTTTACCTTAATGTGTTTCCTAAGTAAGATCTAGGCTAGATATTACTTGCCGAAATAAATAATTTCAGTGTGGATAATTCATTTTGAAGTGTAATTTTGCACCAATAACAAAAACGTAATGCTAGGTAAGCAAAAAAAGACCGAAGATGGACTGATGATTTTTCCTCGGCACATTCCACAGCACGAAACCCTCTTTTTCCAGTAGAAGAAAAAGATGCATTATCAAATACATATTTTTTTATGTTTATATGATTGTGGTATTGTTCTTAACTTATCAGACGTCATGAGAAGAGCGTACGCATAAAAGAATTGTGAAGAGGAAAATAAAAATCATAAGAAAAAGGCGTCGAACATAGGATCAATGACATTCCAGGGAAATGAGTAGATTACTGTGCTTGATTGCATTATTTCTCCCCATCATCATTATCACTACCAGCTATTGTTTTCCTTCTTATTTTGCTTAGTTTTGTCAGTGCTACGTTGCTAGTATTCCCCAAGCATATTTCGAAAAGAATTCAGTACGTATCCCTAGTGAATTAAGTTTTGCATCTGAATTTGCATCACCCAGTGGTGACATTCAAAGGAATTCTGAAGCAAGCGTCAGTAAAAGAATAAAGGTCAAATGGTGCCAGGAGAAGGATATACTTCAAACGAGTTAACTTTGCTTCGCGTAATAGACGTGCTCGCGTTTCTGCTTCGCTTCCGTCCCTATAGAGACGGTCGTAGTTAACAATAATACCTGGGAGGCAAGCGATGGGGAGGCTGCAAAGTTGTGATGCTACGACGTGTGCGAAGTGGATCGTCAGGAGACGAGGAATGCACCCTAGAGATAGACTCCTGGCCATGAGGAGCTGTAAACTCTGTTCGCTCGTTCGCAGGAGCCAAGTGAGACGGGAGTGCCTGGGTTGCATTGCGTGCTCCGATGATATTCCTCGAGATTTCCAGAGAATGCGAGAAAATGTGAATGACGAAGAGGAATATATGTTATTTTGGAAGATGAGTGAGAAGCCCCAGGAGGAGGCGAACGTAGTAAGATAGAAACAAATAATCCAAGGGGGGTTAATATTTTCCAGGAACAGAAATATCAAGACTAAATTTGAGGTAACTTGAGAACGACATGGGGGAGTAGAACTGCTGGGAAATATATGGATCAATTAGGGTTAGAGGGAAGTATTGCAATGTATTTGTATGTTTGTAGATATTTCCATTCGCAAATTATGCTTTATTTTTAAAGAGAAGTTAAATTGATCGGTGAGATTCTTTATGCTTTATAGAAATAAAAAAGTATGGGTCAATCCAATAAATCCTAAAATTTCCAATTATTTGGGAAAAATTGTTTTTCAAACATATCATCTTGTCCTTATCTGAAACAATGCTGTGAATTTTTTGCGATCAAAAGTAAAGAGAGGTTACAGAATAATTAAAATTAAAGTGTAATCCCCTCTTTATTGCCTCTTACAAGTTGTGCCACACACTTTGACTCTTAAATATACTCCGAAACAAATATCCGAGTCCTTCATTGATTAGAGCATCGATGTTTATACGCTAATGGTATACATTTACTATAAGGCATTTCCTAGGCAAGAGATCAGCTACGGAAATAAATAAATGCAAGACGCCTAAATCATATGGAGGTTTATTTGTGCGTCAATTGCAGAAATGCAATGCTTTTCAAGCAAAATGCATTTTCGTCTATAATGCCAACTGATATTTTATTTTACTTACAGTGCATCATATATTTACTAAAAACAATAAAAATATTAATTCTTACAGAATACCACGCATCTTACAAATATTTCCTCCGTTTAAATGACATTTGCTCACTTTTTAAAATATTGGGAGAAAACGTTTTTTTTTTTTCGTTTCCCTCGCTCTGAAAGATATCGCGCAATGTTCAGCCATCCTCGTCTTTGAACAAACGGCTCATTTATTCCTTCACCCTCCAAAACACTAGCCCCTCTGCATACCGATGCACGGGTAATCCACGGTCCAGATAAGGCACGCATGAGAGTTTGCTGTATCAAGAACAGCCGTGTTCCTGGAAAATAATTGAATACCTCTGAAGGAATCGCCGGCGTGCCTCTTTGTATACCTCCGGCCTACGTGATTCACTTGAAAATTTAGCTCGTCCTGGAATATGTGCTGGTATCACGGTGACTGCATGCTGCGTTCCTCATTTCTCATTAAAGGAAACGTGCACCGGTCCCCTGTTACTTATTCCTCAAGTTTTTACCCCAAACTTGGCGTCTTAATGCCGTAGTAGTAGTACGTATATGCATGAACGTCTTTGTCCAACTTCTCTATCAGCACCCACGCCCTCTGAATGCAGGAGAAATGGGTCAGACCGTTAATGCAGGAAATATTCCATGAAACTGGAGGGAGGTGTAACCCACTCGCAAGTGAATATCCTTGCTAAGCAGAACTTTTATCTTCTTCCGCATCCATGTTACTTGTTACGTTTCATTTTACATTTTCGTAGGCATAGTAAAACGTTTCAAATCGAAAAAATCTGTACTGCGGTCGTATCTTTTAACTTCAATTGGAACGGAACGATTTTTTTCTCCTATATTCCATTGAAAAATAACCACATTTTCAGCAGGTATCTCTCCTTTAGATCACCATTTCCGAGCCTGCATTTTACCTTAAGATAAATTTTTAACTTGCAAACTGTCTTTGCTAATAGTTTAGGGGCCGTGACCAAAAACCTCAAATGAAGCATAAACAGTTACTACAAAGCATATGCATTATTCTCTGCATGACTATGAGAAGGAAAATAGCAAAGTAGGCCTTAGTAAGTCACTCACTTTGCATCTTCACCCGAAAATTAATGTAGATAGTTTAAGATAGCGCTTACCATAGACTAAGCCAAAGATATATGAGCACTACACATTTTCATTCCCTGGGCCGTATTGAGAATTTTTATTAGGGGCATCCACCGGCTTCATTTGGATTGAATCCGGACTCCTCAACCAACGAGAAAACGTTCTATCCCCTTGGACTCTACACTCTCATTATTAGTGAAATAACAAACTGAATGTTCCCACCATAGTGTCTCCTTTGTTCAAATAACTGCTTTTTATCGTTGGAATCCTCTCCTCTTACCTAGGTCTCGAATTATTGACATAATACCATGACGATAGATTTTCCAGAAAAAACCTCCTCTATTAAGGTTGTTGGCTTGAAATAATTTTTAACTCACAGGTGGAGCTCCACCACCAACTATAATCTCTTTTAATCTCCTAAAATCTAGCTGTCATTCGCGGATAGTTCATCAGGCCTTCAAACGAGTTTGTGTCTTGCGAGTTCGTAGAAAAATTATAAAGGAAGGAACTCAATTTTGGATGTATTCGCAGGTGTTAAGGCGAAGGTCACGAAGCAGCAGGAAGCTATGGCGTCGAGGCGGCAGCGCCACTGATGTCTTTCAACTCCATTTTTCAGTCATTCGATATCGGGCGCGGCATATGCTCGTCCCGAATACCTTCGTGCTTTCTTCCGTCACCCACCCGCATCCTGCACCCCTTTCCTAAGCTTCATATTCCTCTCCATCCAACCATCTCTCTCCTCTTTGCCTCTCTTCACGCCAACTCGCCCGAAATCTTCCTCCATCCATAGCGTCCGAAATGTAAAGGCCGGAATACTTCGCCTCCCCCCTAGTTTATTTAGACGTCTCCTTGCAAATAGATGCAAATTCACCACTTCCAATGGTATTCTTATAGAAGATTTCACAAATATAACTTTCATGTCTTGTCGCACGCCTCGTTTTTACTGCCAATTCAATTAATGTTAAATTGTTATCGCACTATGTGAACCATTTTCTTTGTTAAAGACGGAATTTAATGCAACTCTTACCAGAAAATAATTAAAAGTTTCGAAGCTTCCTGCGCAGCAGAGTACTGGAAACAAGCAATTATATATGCTCGCTCGGCTTATATTGTGAGCCACTACTATTTCATTGAAAACAACAAATCATTATTGTCGCCTGGAGAAAAAACAACACGATAATCTTCTGTATATACACATGTGGATGTCTATTTGTCGGTCCGCTATCCATTTCCACACTGTTGCACGGATTGCAACCAAAGTTACAATGTAAGGTACATCCCATACTCCCAAACCCCGTAGTGCTACTTTCGGTTAGGCGTCCTTTGCTTCGTTTCCACATTACCGTTTGCTACGTCACGTCATACAACTTCTGAGGTTGGACACCCTGTCCGGTAGGCACAAATCTAGACACGCCCCAAGAAAAAACATAAAACCCTGTATGATTATGAAATCAAAGTTCCCAGTTTCCCACTTCTCTGGGTACAATCCTTCCCGAGAAACTTCGGGTGGCGTGCTAGTAATTTGGCAAAAAAAATTCCAACCAACGTGTTGCTTTGAGCTATAGGCTAATATATTGAATGAAATCACTTTAAACGTTTCATGATCCATAAATAGAGATTACCTGATAACTACGGTAAATATTTCATGGAAATTTACGGTACCAACCAAATACTACCCGCCAAAATAACTTATGAAAGAAAACTTTTATTTAGAATTTGCACGGAAACAGATGACAATAGAAATTCGAACGTTCCGGATTGTAGATCTGGAGACTACGCTTCATCTGTTCTCTACTCTATGTCCTCCTGCTCTACACTGCGACCTTGGCGTAGGGAAGGCGCGACGCAGGATAAAAGAGGCTGTTAATGGCGAGAAAAGCACCCCCTTCTCCCCTTCGCCATGTACTCTCTCAACCATCACCCATCCCAAGCATTCACCGTGAAGAAGCAGCAAAAGCGCTCCCTCCATGTGAGTGTACGCGGCTCTATCGCCTTTCTCCCAACAAAAAAAACATCCTTCGCCTTTGCAGGATTGCGTGGGAATAATAAACCCTTTTTGGCGGAGGCCGCTAGTGCGATTTTGTGCCGAGAAGCGCATTCTTGAATATATCGTTATCATCATCATCCTACTCTCGAATATAGAAACTGAATTTTCGTCAAAGCTGAGGAGGGCGTTGCCAAAACATTTTCACGAGACAACATACCATGTAACTTTCACGTCGGCGATAGGTCGCCATATTATTGACACGCGTCTCTTAGTAATAACTTCAGTAACAATAATTATTCTATCTTATGAAAATACCAAATATATCATTAAATTAGTTAAATTCAATCATCGTATCAATAATTATCAACGAAAATTGGGGACTCCAACTGAGCTGAGATCGTTTAGTAATTCGTCTATCATTGCATCTGAAAGAATAAAAATTTTATGTCAAGCCATTTGCCTCATTTTTTATTAGAAAAATTTTAGACGAGAAATTATAAGATATTTTATTTAATTGCCGCAACCACTTTTTGAATCTTCATCGGTCATGGTTAAAGTTCAATCATTTGGCTCATTGCCACAGATGCTATCGATAAAAGCCTCTGGAAACGAAGGCTGATTCCCAGGCTTATCTCTTTTAAATGTTTCTAAGGTTCTCCTAGCCTACACGCTATTTTTAAACAAGCTTTGCTTACTGCGTGGAAAGTAAAAGCACCTAAAAGTGAGAATAGATGTAATTGTGATCACAATGAAGTTGATTCAGACGTAAGATGGCGTAACAACCCACGACCATGGTTTATTTAAAATCTCTATTGGCAAAGTGATGATCACCTCTTTCATGAATGTATAGCCGTTAAATCTTTGACGACGTTCGGCCCATAAGATATAAACTAATTTTCTATTCAGTTTACTGGTTGCCATTCCAAGTAATACCATGTAATTTAATGCATCGCCAGTTTTTCATAAGACCTTTTGGTCATAGTAATTAAAATTTCCTTAAAAAACGGAAGTAAACTTAAGTCTCGTAAAAGTACTGATTTCTCTTGATAGTAATGCCTTTTTACGTTCTTGGCAAACTGTTTGCAAATATATGTAGAGAACATACAAACTCGGAGGGAGGAAGTACAAGAGGTTGAAGCATAGAAATCAGTCATTTACATACAGCGTCCTCCTACGACGGATATACAATATTTAAATTCGTCGTCATTAGGAGGGAGAAGCAATAGGGTATTGGCATCACCCACGGGCCGGCGCGGTGTCGCGAATTTAAATATTCTCATCCTTGCGCTTGGTATTGGTCGTTTCAAATGTTTTTTTGCTACCCCCTGACGCGCCCTGTGGCCCCGTTTAAAATTCCGTTTTCATGCCCATGAGCCTCCAGCTCCTCCTTTCGCCTCAGTTCGACCGCACGGTCATTAATCCGCTTCCATGGTGTGAAATATTCTTCGCTGCACTCTCAGATTCCTCTTGCCGCGCCCCCGCGCCTCGAGAAACGCGCGGAGATACCCGAGCGTCCGCTCCGAATCGAATTCCGCTTTTTTCGGAATTTTCCTCACAACACCATCGGTGGAGTTGTGCCGTTCCCTTTTTGAGAAATTGGGGCGCGCACTGG